>NC_142282.1:70494688-71141688 GCF_052056855.1 Sturnus vulgaris | reverse complement strand
CCAAATGCCCTCAGCCACTCTTTGTATGGCTTCCCCTCCAGCCTCTTCACTATCTCTGTGACCCTCCTTTGGACATTTCTCCAATAGCCTGAGGTCTTTCTGACGTTGTGGCATCCAAAATTGCCCCCAGGGCTTGAAGAGAGCTCAGTCCCAGCCCAGAGCAGAGCAGGACAATCACCTCCCTCGAGCGAGCGGTGCCACAAGATAGGGACAGTTGTCAAAAATCAGCTGGAGAAACAAATCTAACAGAGAAACAGGAGATCTAGGCTCAGGAAATGGAAGAAGCAGGCGAAGAAGAAGATGAGGAGAGGATTCCTTGTAAAAGTGAAGAAAATGAGCATGCAGAACAGGGACTAAGCATTATGCAGGCACGTGAGCAAGAGAATAAGTTTGAAAGTGAAGGCAGTTTTCTCCAAAAGAAGGAGGAATAGGAAGTCTTTTTGCTGAGAATGAATAGAAAGTTTTTTTCCGTTTAGTTTGTATATGAAGCACCCAGGGCTCAGAATCATGGTTTTAAAAAGTTAAGGTTTTTGCTAAGAGTAGAAGTAGTTTCCATGACCAAGATGTAAGTTAGGTAGGTAAATGGTAGGTTAATAATTACTAGATGCTTAGGCTAGAGCTAATTGGTATAATTATCTGCTATTATAAATTTTCGTACAGAAGAACGTAAAATAAGTAAACTGCTAACCATGAAGCACGGAGCCAAGGATCGTGTCAGAGGGTCACTGAGACCTGATGAAGACTCTCCTGACTTCATCCTTCGAGACCACTGACCCAATTCAAGAGAAGAGCTGTGCACGCATGAAGGACTAATGGGCTCATTTTAATATGGGATGGGGATGGGAGGTGCTGGGGTTATGCATATGTATTGTATGTAAGATCTTGGGGAATAAAGAGAAGGCAAAGAATCTTGTTCAGGGCTGTCACGCCTTCCAGAGGTGACTCCCGCGCCGCCCAGCAGTGAATAAACATAGCACTTTCTAAGTTTAATTAGTTAGTGGGTCTTTGTCCTTGATTATACCGGGTTTTTTAATGATGCAGCTCTAGATCCTTTTGTAGGAAAATGGAGTGTGTAAAGTTGCCAATCATTTTGGAGCCAGTTTGGAGGGTTTTGGGGTCCCAGGTCAATTTTGGGTTGAATTCTGGGGATTTGGGGATTCCCAGGTGAATTGGGGGTGGGGGGGATTTGGGGAGATCCAGGTGAGTTTTGCGGGGTCCCAGGTTGATTTTGGGGGAGAATTTTTGGAATTTTGGGGGATCCCGGGGAGTGAGGTTTGGGGTTGTGTTGGTTTGAAAGTAAAACCAGTGCGAGACTCCAAGTCAATAATACAATTTAATCGGGGAAAAGAGAAAAAATAAATTACATGCAATAATATAAAAGAAAAACCACCAAGAAAGTCAGAAATACAACCTGTCACCCTGTCAGTCAGGGTGTTGTTAGCAGTCCGTATAAATGGTGGCTGCAGTCCTCCTGGATGACAGATGTGGTTCTGTTGAAGCAGTGCTCCTGTAGAAGGTGCAGTTTTCCTCCGAAGATCCAGCGATGATGAGGAAAAAGGTCCGACTTTCCTGTGGGATCCAGTGGAAAAGACTGCCTTGGTGTTCCACATCTCAGTTTTTATCTAGGTAGGAAATGTTTGGCTCCTCCCCCTGGCTGGAGCATCTCCCAATGGGATGATGTAATCTTATCAGTCACACCAGAGGACAATGGCCCATTAACAGAATATATCTTCTGGAGGAAGGATGGGTTGTGAAAAGATAACGATGATCATCCCCCTGATCTTATCAGATGGCAGATCAGCAGGGGATATCTCCCACAGAGATAAGGATCACCACCCCTCCCACATTTTAAGAGACGGTGATAAAATACACATTTTTGCACAGTAGCCCGGGACAGGAGTGAATTTGTATAATGTGGAGAGTCCCAGTTGAAATTTAGGGGGAATTTGTGGAATTTTAGTGATCTCAGGGGAATTTTGGGGGGAATTTGGTGAATTTTAGGGTATACATGTGAATTTTAGGGTTCTCAGGTGAGTTTTGGGGATGCCAGGTGGATTTTGGGGTGAACACTGTAGATTTTGGGGTATCCAGGTGAGCATTTGGGAGTCGTGGGATAATTTTGGAATGAATTTTGGGGGATGCAGGTAGATTTTCCCGGGAATTTTGGTGATTTTTAGGAGTCCCAGCTGGGTCTTGGAGTGAATTTGGTGGATTTGGGGGTATCTGGGTGAATTTTGAGGGGGATTGGAGACATTTTGTGGTGAATTTGGGAGGTGTTGGGGGGACTGGGTCTTGGGGGTGATTTCAGGGATTTTGGGGGTTGCAGGTGGGATTTTGGGGTGAAGCCCTGGGATTTGGTGGTCCCCCGGGAATTTTGGGGTGAATTTGTGGAATTCTGGGAGTTGCCAGGTGAGTACTCAGCATCCCAGGGGGGACTTCAGGGTGAATTTTGGGGATTTTGGATTTCCCAGGTGAATTTCTTAGGTGAAAATGTTCAAAAAGGGTTTTTTGAAAACAAATTAAAGCCTGAAGGTTATTGAAAATTAATAGATGTGAGGCAAGAAGGTAATATGCAGACAATACACAGGGAGACAAATCATGGGAAAAATACAGTGGTAACACATGAGTGTGTGAGGATGGGATCAGTGTAGCTAAGGCTCAGTTGAAGTTGAATTTGGAAAAGCATGCCAAAAATAAGAATAATAAATGCACCTACGGGTATTTCAGTGGGAAAAGGAAGATGAAAAGAAATCTATCACTCCTCCCCTCTGCCCCCCACCCCCTTAAGCCAGACAGGACTAGTGCCAACAGACAAGGAGAAGGCTGAGGTACTCAACAAGTGTTGGTCTCAATTTTTACTGCCAGTCACTATTTCCACATCTGTCAGGTTCTTGGGCTGGTGGACTTGATTCTAAGCCCTAGTAGCAGGTCAGCTTTCAGACCACTTGAGGAACCTGAGCATGCAAGACCATGGGACCCACCCAGAGGCATGTCAGGGCCCTGAGAGAAGTGGCAGCTCTAGTTGCTAAGGTGCTTCCTCCATCATATTTGAGAAATCAAGGCAACCAGCTGAAGCCTCCAGACACTGTGTTGTATTGACTCCAATACTCTTGGTCTTTTTTATAAATCTTAGAGCTCTGAGTCAATTTCTGCAGAGGATTCCCAATGCAGTTTCAAAAATGGAATCTTTGTTATTGGTCCTCATGTTGATCTTGGATATTTCCATTTTCTGCACTCCTATATTTTCGAAACATTTGTAATGACTGAAAAGAAAGCTGAGACGAGGCATTATGCTCTTTCCAGTGATATAAATGGACCAGTATTCTTTTCAGACAAATATATTTTTGCTGTGTCTAAGCACATGTGCATACCTGTGTTTGATTTATGTGTCCAGGTTTTGGCAATGGGGCAGCCACAGGGCAGTCCTGTGACAATGGCCCAGGTGCTGCCCTGTCCCACTTTCTTCCAACTGGCTCCACTTCAGGATGTCCTCCCTGCTGAGAGAAGAGGCTGGGACAGCACCTTTAGAAATGTGACTTTCTGGGTTTTTTGTTTTGTTTTTTTTTGTTATTTTTAAAATTACTAAAAACCTTCAGCCTTATTTTTTGATGTGTTGGTTTGGGGTTTTTTTTTTCAGTTTTTCGTGGTTTTTTTTGTGGGCTTTTTTTGCGCTTTTTTTGTCCCTTTGGGGATAATTGTTTGGGCTTTTTGTGTGTTTCTTTGGTCTCTTTTTTTTGTTTGTTTGTTTTTTTATTACGGTTTTGTAGAGTTTTTTAAGGAAAGTGATAGGAAAACTGAATAGTCCTCCACTATAGTCTCCTGGATTCACCTGACACTCTTCCTAGGCATCTCCCTGATCCTTTTTGCAATGAGTCTCTGTCTTGGTTTGAAAGACAGGTATGGTCTACGGAAAGGCAAGAGCCCCCTTCCTGAGATGCAGAATGCAACCCCGTCCCTGTTAATTATTTTAGGTCCAAATCAGAGGCCTTCAGGCAGGAGATGTGGGGATAAGGGTAACAGTTCGTCACTGATATCTAACAAGGCAGGAAAACAACAACAGCTATAAAAATTGACAACAGAACAGAACAGTATAGCTCAGCTCCAGTCCCTTTTGGCCTCAGGCTGTCTCCCTGCGCTCAGTTACCGGTGCTGTAGGCAGGACAGGTTCTGCGCAGTCTAAGAGGGCTGGAGTGATGGTGGCGGCCCAGGGGTGAGCAGGATGGGAAAGTGACTCCCCGTCACGGTGTCTGTCGTGGTGCTCAGCAGAGTGTCCGGAGGTAGTAGGGTGAGGTGGGAGAGCACCAGAGCCATGTCCAACGGCAGGGAGTGTGGATCTCAGTGCTGGGATGGCAGGAGAGATGCCAGACCGGAGCCCGGGCTGTCCTCCCACTCCAGCAGCCAAGCGAGAGAGAGTCCCGAGCTCCAGACCCCCTGTCCCACCTTTCCTTTTCCCATTTTCCCCTCCCCTCCCTCCACCCACCTCCCTGTGAGAGAACATTACCTTAAGGTGTAGCCACTTAGCATAACAATGGGAGAAATTCCACAGAAAGAAAAGGGAAGCATTCAACCCCCAACATTATCCACCCCTGAATTTCTCCCATACTAATATGCTATATCAAATTAAACCGTTGCATTATAAATACATACATGCAGTTAGAGACATAGGCACAGTACTATAGGTATTTCACCCCAAAAACAAGGTCTCCTTGGGGATGCATCGGGTCTCCCCACTCTTTTGCATCACCCTCCAGGTGCAACATGGTCCCTGAGCGAATACAACTCCACGGATGGGATTGTCTTTGCTGGAGGCAGGATTCACCCAAACAGTTTTTCCTAGCATGCCTCTCATGTGTACCACTGGAACCTTATCTCCATCTGATATTCCCAAGGGCTCAGATTGGGCAGGGCCTGCTCGGTTAGTGGAACCTCGGGTGTTCACTAACCAGGTGGCCTTTTGTAGATTAATCTCCCAGTTCTTCAAAGTTCCCCCACCCAGTGCCTTCAAGGTGGTTTTAAGCAGGCCATTGCACCGTTCAACTTTCCCTGCAGCTGGTGCATGGTAGGGGATATGGTACACCCACTCAATGCCGTGTTCTCCAGCCCAGGTGTGTATAAGGCTGTTCTTGAAATGAGTCCCATTGTCTGACTCAATTGTCTCAGGGGTACCATGCCTCCCAAGAACTTGTTTTTTCCAGGCCCAAGATGGTGTTCCAAGCAGTGGCATGAGGCACAGGGTAGGTCTCTAACCATCCTGTGGTGGCTTCCACCATGGTCAGTACATAGCACTTGCCCTGGCGGGTTTGAGGCAGTGTGATGTAGTCAATCTGCCAGGGCTCTCCATACTTATATTTGGCCCATTGCCCCCCATACCAGAGGGGCTTCACCCGCTTGGCCTGCTTGATGGCAGCACAGGTCTCACAGTCATGGATAACTTGAGAAATACTGTGCATGGTTAGATCCACCCGTCGGTCTCGTGCCCACTTATAGGTGGCATCTCTGCCCTGATGACGTGAGGCATCATGGGCCCATCGAGCCAGGAACAACTCTCCCTTGTTCTGCCAATCTAAATCTATCTTCGACACCTCTATCTGTGCAGCCTCATCTACCTGCTCATTGTGTTGGTGTTCCTCATTAGCCCAACTCGTGAGGACATGGGCATCTACGTGATGGACTTTCACAGGCAGCTTCTCTACCCGGGTGGCAGTGTATTTCCATTCATCGGCAGCCCAGATTGGTTTTCCCCGACGTTGCCAGTTAGCCTTTTTCCACCTTTCCAGCCAACCCCACAGAGCATTGGCTACCATCCATGAATCAGGGTAAAGGTAGAGTTTTGGCCACTTCTCTCTTTCAGCAGTGTCCAGGGCCAGCTGAACAGCTTTGAGTTCAGCAAGTTGACTCAATCCACCTTCTCCTTCGGTAGCTTGTGCAGCCTGTCGTGTGGGGCTCCATACGGCTGCTTTCCACTTCCGGTTCATCCCCACTATGCGGCAGGAACCATCAGTGAAAAGAGCATAGTATGTTTCATCTGCTGGCGGTTGGTTATACGGTGGGGCTTCTTCAGCCCAGGTCACTTGTTCCTGTTCCTCTTCGTGAGAAAGACCAAAGACTTCCCCTTCCAGACAGTTGGCAATTATCTCCAAAATCCCAGGGCGATTCGGCTTTCCAATACGGGCGCCTTGTGTGATGTGGGCAATCCATTTGCTCCATGTGGCATCAGTGGCATGGTGGGTTGAAGGAACCTTTCCTTTAAACATCGACCCCAGCACTGGCAGTCGGGGTGCCAGGAGGAGTTGTGTTTCCGTGCCAACCACCTCTGAGGCAGCTTGAACCCCTTCATAGGCGGCCAAGATCTTCCTCTCCGTTGGAGTATAGTTGGCCTCGGACCCTCTGTAGCTTTGACTCCAGAATCCCAGTGGTCGGCCTCGTGTCTCACCAGGCACCTTCTGCCACAGGCTCCAGGACAGACCATGGTTCCCGGCTGCAGAGTAGAGAACTTTCTTCACATCTGGTCCCGTCCTGACTGGGCCAAGGGCTACTGCATGAGTGATCTCCTGCTTGATCTGGGCAAAGGCTTGGTGCTGCTCAGGGCCCCAGTGGAAATCGTTCTCCTTGCGGGTGGCCAGGTAAAGAGGGCTCACAATCTGGCTGTACTCAGGAATGTGCATTCTCCAAAAGCCTATGGCACCTACGAAGGCTTGTGTTTCCTTCTTGCTGGTTGGTGGAGACATTGCAGTGATCTTATTGATGACCTCACTGGGAATCTGGCGCCGTCCATCTTGCCACTTTACTCCCAGGAACTGGATCTCTTGGGCAGGCCCTTTGACTTTGCTCTTTTGAATGGCCAAGCCGGCTCCCAGCAGAATCTCAATGATCTTTTCTCCTTTCTGAAATACGTACATTTCCCTGTCCCCCCACAGAATGATGTCATCAATGTACTGCAGATGTTCTGGAGATCCACCCCTCTCCAGTGCAGCCTGGATCAATCCATGACAGATGGTGGGGCTGTGTTTCCACCCCTGGGGGAGTTGGTTCCACGTGTATTGAACACCCCTCCAGTTGAAAGCAAACTGAGGCCTGCACTCTACTGCCAGAGGAATGGAGAAAAATGCATTGGCGATGTCAATGGTGGCGTACCACTTTGCTGCCTTGGACTCCAGCATGTACTGGAGTTCCAGCATATCCAGCACAGCAGCGCTCAGTGGTGGAGTCATTTCAATCAATGCACAATAGTCCACTGTCAATCTCCATTCTCCTTCAGATTTATGCACAGGCCAGATGGGGCTGTTGAAGGGTGAGTGGGTTTTACTGACCACCCCTTGGCTCTCCAGCTCAAGGATCATCTTGTGGATGGGGATCACAGCATCTCGATTCGTCCGGTACTGCCGGCGGTGCACTGTTGAGGTAGCAATTGGCACCTGTTGCTCTTTCACCCTGAGGAGTCCCACTGCAGATGGGTTTTCTGATAGCCCAGGCAGGGTGTTGAACTGCTTAATGCCCTCTGCCGCCACAGCAGCTATTCCAAAAGCCAACCTGAGTCCCTTTGGGTCTTTGTAATAGCTGTTCCTGAGGAAGTCTATGCCTAGGATACATGGTGCCTCTGGGCCAGTCACAATTGGATGTTTCTGCCACTCTTTCCCAGTCAGGCTCACCTCAGCCTCCAGCAAAGTCAATTCCTGAGATCCCCCCGTAACCCCGGCAATTGAAACAGGTTCCTCCCCGACATGTCCCGATGGTATTAATGTACACTGTGAACCAGTGTCAACCAATGCACTGTGTTCCTGTGGCTCTGATGTGTCAGGCCATCGGATCCACACTGTCCAAAAGATCCGTTTTTCCCCTGCCTCTCCCTGGCTAGAGGCAGGGCCCCTCTAGCCCTGGTTATTATTTCTCTCCTGGGCATACATACTGGAGGTTCCTTCAAGGGGATCTGACAGATCATCTTCCCTTCTGTAATACCCTGGACTTTGGTCATGGGCGGCTGAGGCTACCTTCACTTTAGTGGAGTTCCCTCTGTTGGTGTTCCCCTCCCTGAGTTGGCGCACCCGTGCTGCCAGGACAGAAGTGGGTTTCCCATCCCACCTTCTCATGTCTTCCCCGTGGTCACGTAGAAAAAACCACAGGTCAGCACGTGGGGTGTACCCTCTCTCCCTAGCTGGGGGGCGTTGGGCTCTGCTTTTGGGGTCCATGACTCGCACTGGTGCTGCACTGATCTTCCTCACCTCTTCCCTTATCTCCTTCATCTCCTCCTTAAACTCCTCTCTGAGGTCCTTAGCCACAGCAGAGACATGAGCCTGCACTGGGCCAGCCATCATACTCTGAAAATTCCTGAGCCTGTTGGCAACAGAACCCACTGTCACTTGGTTGGTATCAGCATTAATCATTGCAATAAAGGGGGTATATTGAGATGGGCCCAGGTTTGCCAGATTCCACAACATCTGCCCTGTGCACCTGACCTTGTCAGGGTCATTGTCATGCTGTCCATCCCTCCCAAAGAGCACCTCCAGTACTGCCACTTCTCTCAGCTGTTGGATCCCTTCCTCAAGGGTATTCCAATGTGTTCTCTGGTGGTACTCCTGCATTCTTTCCCTGTGGACAAATCTCTCTCTCACACTCATTAAAAGTTGCTCCCAGAGGGAAAGGAGACCTGTCTCCCTTACAAATACTTGGTCCACACCTGAGTCCTGGGTCAAGGCTCCCAAATTCCTTGCCTCAGTACCGTCCAGTTGCACACCTGTACCCATAAGGTCCCAGACCCGCAGTAACCAGGTTGTAAAACACTCACGGCCCCGTCGTACAATGTATTTTCGCAGGTTACAGAGACTCTCGTATGACAGGGACTCAGCGATGATCTCAACTTCTGGCTCTCCTGCTGGTTTTGAGGGGCCGCCTTCCTGACCCTTATTATCTAGGTGCCTTGTTTTCATCTTAGACTTCCTAGTTTCCACAGGGACAACTGCTGCTGCTGAGTGCCCTTGCAGTTCAGCTGGAACCTGGTCAGATGTAACGTCTGTGGGTCCCACTGCTGCACCATCAGAGTCTCCCTCTTTAAGGCAGGGGGAGGGTTTCTCACCAGCTGGGAAGAGGTACTCCTTCAGCATCTGGCCCATCTCATCTATCTCCTTCGCTAGCACCCCCACCCCTTACGGGTGGTTCCTTTCCAAGTTGGGCTGTGGGGCAGAGTCAAACGCTGGGTTAATATCCCTAGTCTCTTGGACAGGATCAGGCTCTGGGGTAACATCCTGAGTCTCTGCGGTAGGTATCAGGGTCATTATCCAAGTCAATCTCCCCTTATCTCTGAATGTTAGATAGAACAGGTTTAACAGGGATATAAGCAACACTAGCCACAGTATAATGTCATTAGCATTTAAAGCGGATTTGAACCCCTTGAAGACTGGTGGGGTGAACTTCAACAACCGTGTGATGGGTTTGGAGAAGATTTCACCTGCTGCCACTTCCTCACAGTAAGTACCATTATTGAAGTAGCCCCAGAAACACACACTTAGAGTGCGATAGCTCTGAATCCATGTGGCCATTTTCCAGAGAAAATTAAAAATCCATGAATTCCTCAGCTGATCCATCCACAAAATGAACCTGATAATAGCCACAGTAACCTTGGTTATGAGACTCATATTTACAAAAGAGCTTGCAAGTGGGAGAGATATAGCATTGACCACATGGAGGCCAATCCAGTGTAAGCTGGGCAGCATGGTGTCACCTACCACAAGCTTGGGTAATCCATGAACTGTTATGCCCTTTTCTACCCCTCTCTCAATGCCCGCAGGCAATGCCTCACGTTCCGGGCACCAAAATCTGTCTTGGTTTGAAATACAGGTATGGTCTAAGGAAAGGCAAGAGCCCCTTTCCTGCGATGCAGAGTGCAACCCCCCTCCTTTTTAATTATTTAAGGTCCAAATCAGAAGCCTTCAGGCAGGAGATGTGGGGATAAGAATAACAGTTCTCTACTGATCTCTAACAAGGCAGAAAACAACAACAGCTATAAAAATTGACAACAGAACAGAACAGTGTAACTCAGTTCCAGTCCCTTTTGGCCGCAGGGCCCCTCCCTGTGCTCAGTTACCGGTGCTGTGGGGGCAGGGCAGGTCCCGCGCAGTTGAAGAGGGGTGGAGTGACGGCGGCAGTGGCCCAGGGTTGAGAGGGATGGGGAAAGTGACTCCCCCCTCACGGTGTCTGTCGTGGTGCTCGGCAGTGTGTCCGGAGGTATTAGGGTGAGGTGGGAGAGCAGCAGAGGGATGTCCAATGGTGGGGAGTGTGGATCTAAACGCTCGGGTGGCAGGGGAGATGCCAGATCTGAGCACGGGGCGTCCTCTCCCTCCACGAGCCAAACGAGAGAGTTTTCCAGCCCGCTCCTGACCCCCGTCCCACCTTTCCTTTTTCCGGTTTCCCCCCCGCCCCGCTCCCTCCACCCACCTCCCTGTGAGAGAACATTACCTTAAGGTGTAGCCACTTAGCATAACAATGGGATAAATGCCACAGAAAGAGAAGTGAAGAATTCGACCCCCAACAATGGAGTACACCGCAGCGAAGGTGTGAGGAAGGGCACTGGCCCAGCTTTTGCCCTGGCGTGCAACAGCTGTGTGCTACTTTTCCAGGCAGCAAGTGCACTGAGAAGTGAAAGTGATTGTGAAGGAGCTCTTTGTCTGCTCGTGTGCTCTTAGCTGTGTGGCGCTCGCAATCCCGGTGCCGTGCGGGTTCGTTCTTCATCTTCTGCCGTCCAGACAGAGCTGAACTCCAGCGCTCAGTTTCAGCTCTGCCCAACAGCTTGTCCTCAGTTCTGCGGGCAAGCACGCCCTGTTGCCTTGGCTCCGAGTGCAAAGTCCCTAGCGAGCTCACACTCAGTGCAATGCACCCAGAAAGATGCTTTCGCTCGTCTTTCAAGGAGCGATTTCTACGAGCAGAAATAGCAGAAGCACAAAGTGGAAGACGAGAAGGGACAATGTAGAACACGTCTCTGTCCTGGCACATTTTTGTGTGCGATATGTCCCTCCAGGTCCTCGGTACTTGCGAAGCTCTATGTACTGTAAGCGCTGCTACTTTCAGCTGAGAAGGACCGTGGAGCTAGAAGCGAATTCGGAGAGCTCTGGGCACGTAGTCAGGGAGTGAGAAGTGCCCCTGCAATGCGGTGCTAATAGCAGCTTCCTCGCATCATGGGCGAGCTCCGGCCACAAGACCTTCTCGTCCTGGCAACAGATCTCTGTGAAGGGCATGGGCGAAAAGCTTTCGTTTTCCATTCGAACTGCGAGAGAGGCAGATTGTTGCACGGAGCTCTGAGAACAAAGGTGCTCGCCCTAGGCGGGCTTGGACAGAAGCAGTGTTCTCGAGCTCTTGGCTGCTGGCGCACTGCTGGTTGTGTGGCACCGCTTCAGCGGCTTCTGGCCTCTGGGGAGTGAAAGCGGCACGAGGCATGGGCAAGGGCTGTGAACAAAATCGTACAAGTACCGTGCTTGTGTGCACTATGTTACAGGCTATTAGGAGAGGAAGGTGGCTGCCTCTCGCTTGCCTTCCCAAGTGCCCTTAGCAGTCGGAAGGAGCAAGCTGAAGCACTGCTGCTTGTGCTGCTCCTTGGTTCCCTTGCAGCCCGCTGTGGAAACATTGGCGGTCACTTCTAGGTGCCAAGTTGCAGAGAGCACCACAGTAAATGCCGCGGAGAAGGGAACTACCGAGTGCAGCGAGGAGCTGGATGTGGCTTATGTGCAATAAGTAGAAGGTGAACCTAGGCACTGCCTCTTCAATCTGGCCCCCTCTACTCTGGTAGCAACTTTTGCAAGTAGGCAAAGGGAGCTGAGAGAATGTAGAATGGAGGGCAGCGAGACGCCGTGTGCTATGCACCCTTTCATGGCTGCTTGACAGAGGGCTACTTTAAGAACGCCTTCTTCTTCCTCGCATCCTTCTCACTTCTCTCTAGCTGCATGGAGTACACCATAGCAAAGGTGTGAGGAAGGACACTGCCCCAGTTTTTGCCCTGGCCTGCCTGTGCTGCGCCTTTAGCTGCACACCAGTAGAATGGCATTTCTTACCCGCAAGGTAAAAAAAGCGTTAGCGTAGCCCCAGGAATGGCAAGTGCCAAGGCATTAAGTTGAGAGACCACGTATGAGGGAGTATTTAGACATTTCCTCCCCCATGGCGCTGGTGTATTCTCATTCTCGTGCTGAACTGAAAAGTCCGGGCATGGCAATTCTGGCCTGCCTTGTGCAGAGACGAACACAAATGTGGGGCTATGATCCTCTGTTCTGGAGCTCTGCTTCCTGGTGTGTGGGCTGCCATGAGCCGGCAGCAGGCACCGAGGACACAGTGGATTGTGGATGAGGCTGGGCTGGCCCCCGCCCTTCGTTGGTCTGACAGCGGCAGGAGTGGCATCCGACCAGCATCTCCTGAGGGCCACATGGGAAGCGGGGAGAGAGCCGAGAGTATCCCCGAGCAACACCAGAAGCAATATCTGTTGGGCCTGGAAGGCCAGAGGTGACGTCGAGTTTCACGGGTAGGAGGCTGCTATGCTGCTTTTAAAGCTGGAGCTCCTCTGCTCTAGGACAGACTGGGAGAGCTGAGGGTGTCCAATGTGGAGAACAGAAGGCTCCAGAGAGACCTTCGAGCCCCTTGCAGTGCCTGCTGGGGCTCCAAGATAGCTGGGGAGGGACTTTGGAAAAGGGTCTGGACTCGCAGGAAAAGGGGGAATAGATTCAAAGTGCCAGAGGTCTGGGGTAGATGGGATATTGGAAAGGAATTCTTCCTTGTGTGGGTGCTGAGGCCTGGCACATGTTGCTCAAAGAGGCTGTGTGGGAGCCCCATGGCAGGAAGTGTCCAGGGCCAGGCTGGAGCGGACATGGAGCAACCCGGACTAGTGGAAAAGTGTCCCTGCCCATGTCAGGATGTGGGAAGAAGATAATCTATAATCTCTAAGGTCGCTTCCAGTCCAAACCATTCTGGGATTCTAGGATTCATGGAAGGCCCTTTTCCAAGTGAAGTGTTGTATCTCTTGGCTCCCAGCTTGTAGTTGCCAGTTCTTCTGGAAGCAGGCCTGGCCAAGCAGCTGTGATGAGCCATGGGTTCTCAATAGGACGACTGTGATATATTTGCAGAGAGGAAGGCTGCAGACAGATCTTTAAGGCCCAGGTAAAACAAGCAAAGGATTGAATAATAGCCAAGGGCTGGTTGTGTTAGTCAGTTTGCTGGCTGTTGAAATGGCCCCAGGTCATTTTCAACATTTCTAATTTGGATTAGTCTGAGTAAAAAATGAATGTGTTACCTCCAGCGTAGGCTCTCCAATGCATCTCCATGTGCTCCCATCTCTTTGTTGTATATCAGGTTCTATTAACTGAAGACAGAATCATAACACAGTAGTAAAACATTTAGAGGTGTAGTTAGCCAGCTTCAGGAGTTTTCAACTCTGCTGTTGACTTTTCTGGTAACTGTAAGCAAGGCAACACAATCCAGTTACTCCACTTTTCCTCTCTGAGGAAAAGATGATCTTGTATTTTTTTCTCATTTTGAAAATAGCCTCGAATGAAGAGAGTTATGCATGTGGCATGTAGGATTCATTATTTTACCTTTCTCTTCTGCTGTCTTTCGCGTACTAGTTTTTTAAATTTTTTTTTTTTTTTTTTTGTGGCTGTTCTCCATTCAGTTGGTTTGAAAGAATTCTAATTGTTGAGATGATGGTTCTTTGAAGGCTCACTTAGCCCACCTTTTGGGTGAAGTAAAGAAGAAGACAAGGTCTTCTAAGAAGAGTAAAATGCATACTTTAAAGAGACATTCAGAGATGTCTGCTGATGCCATGCAATTACCATGTAATCAGCAGAAATGTGTTGGAAAATCACCCATCAGTGACTTCACAAGAAAGCCACACTCAAGACAGGTAAAGAACAGAAGCATAAAACCCCAAAGGTATGAAATGGACAGATTTTCATTGGGAATGAGCAACTCCTGAATTCTTGGTTCTAGAACTAGGGGCTTGTAATAAACAGACCGTCTCCTTGCCAAACGTAAATTTGGTGTAATGAACTGCTCACTGCCCGTTGAAGTGCAGGGCTAGTAGACTAATATTTGCCATGGCAGGCATATTGTAAGGCTTTCCTGTTAAAAAGAAATTGGTTTTGCTCATAGCAATCTAGATATGTACCCAGTCTGACACCTATTTTTTAGGCTATATTTCCAAGTAAATGGCTTCCATGATGATGCAGTAAGTTTATGTCATGAACAGGAATGAAGTGATTGCATGCATCCTATTGTACCCTAAGCCAGCTGCTGAATAATGAGACAGAGACTCTCACTGACGTCAAGGAGTGCCCAAGCTTTTGGGAAAAGCACTGGGCAGATAAAGCCTATTTCCACATTGCTTGCTAGCATCTCCTTCAAAGTTCATGGGTTTGTTCATCTTTTAGAGCTGTTCTAGATGTCTTTGAAGTTTACATGTACTAAATGTATCAGGTATTGCTCTCATGCCGTCCTAATAGATTTGAAGTTGGGATCTACTCAGGCTTCAATGTCTCAGAAGAAGCAACGTTAATTCTTTGAATTCTATTCTTGAACGTGAGAATGATACTTATGTAGTTAATGAATTAATTAAATCGAATTCACTTGAATGGAAAAATTGTCTTGTTCATGAAGATTATAACTTGAGAAATTGATAGTTGAGTTCTACTTTTCATTGTTGTTTCTTTTCTGTATTCTTTGATTGCACAGATAGCAGATGTACTGACCAAGTATTCTGTGAAACTGGAGGAAATGTCCTTCCTCTTGGCAGCTGATGTTCACAAGCTTATTAACGCTAAGGTCATCGTAAATGTTTTACCTGGGGCAAGATAGCAGTCTGAATATTGCTAGAATGTCTTCCTTTCCCCAAATGAAATTCATTTTTTCTGCCTATCAATCACTGAAATATAGAAGAAATTTCTACTTGGCAGGGTATTGGTTATCATTTGTGTTCTTTTCTCCCCTCATTTTCTGTAGAAGAGACAATTTTTTGTTTGTTTTTGCTTGTCGTATGCTGCTTCTACTTCTGGTTTTATTTTTTAATACACAGAATGTAAAGGGAGCACTGCTGGATAATGAGAGGGCAACTGCCAAGCTACTCTTGAATTGAATGAAATCAGAGCTTGAGAAAGAAAAATGGCATCAACTGAAATGGCAAGGGAGTGTCGAGGACTGGAAGCTCATGCAAAAGAAGTGTGTAGTTCAGAGTTTCAGGTGAGAAATGTGGCAGTCTTCTTTTGGACAATGAGCAACACAAAGTGGCTAGTGTTCACTTTTGGTTTCTATCAAAGTAATACTTGATCATTTTTTCTTTCTACGTGATATTACGCATGGTATCACATGTATCATGTGATTCCATTCTACATATCTACTTTCCACCCTGCAGAGAATTTATGGCAAGTGAAGAAATACAGATTCCCCCAACTGTGAATATGGAAATGGAAAAGTTGATAAAGGAGCAGATGGTACTCAGTGAACAGAGACTGAAGGTTTTGCAATATATCGGGTATGGAAAAAGAGGGTATAGCATAAAGGAAAACAATTGTTGCTGGAGTTAATGAAGGACTTGGCTACAAAATGCACTTTGCTTCCTGTCAACGTGTGATTGCTAAATGCAGCAGTAAGGCAGGGACTAGAACTATTTCTGTACAGCTCTTTTGAATAGAAAAAAATGCATTCTTGATTTTCAGTGCCCCAGCTACACTTAATAGGTGGCGATCAGGCTCTAAAAATGGAGGAATGCAGAAGTAAATCTTGAAACATAGTAGAAATGGGCAAAGATGGGTGGAGAGCTAGAAGTTGGTGCTTTTGTCAAGGCATTTTTTCTCCATGGCGTGGGATTTTATTTGCGTAATAAATTAAGAGAGGAGTCTGGATAGAAATCTAACGTTGCTACGTTTGAATATCCATCCTGAACACAAGTGGCATTGGAGTGCGTGCAATGCATTACGATCTTTACAGGGAGGTTTTTTACGGTGGATGTAGGAACAAGGTAGATGACAGTTAGTTCCTTATCGGGCAGTAAACAGTTGGCCTTGAACAACAACAATCTCAGGTTTATTTTCATTGCCAAGATGGCTGTAAATAAAAGAAAGCCCAGTAGTATGGATATTCGGATTCATAATTTTATATTTGAAGTACTGACTGGTTTGTATTTTAGGATACCTGACTCTTGTTTCCTACTTTGATAGCACCTTGTTGCCTCCAACACATGCTAAATCTGATGGAAGCGAATGGTGCAGAACTCTGGAGAATTGAAACAAAAGTCTAGGTAGGTCGGGACATCCTAAGAATAGTCTGGAATTCAAGCAATATTTTCTGTTCTCCCGGGCAACGATGAGGCAGACAGTTGCTTTGAGAGTGCATGTTTGCTCTATTCTTTGTTCCGTGTGTTCCCACATCCCTTCTCAGTTGCTTGGAGGTGGCAGTAAGAGCCAAAGAAGCTGCCTGTGGCATGGCTTTCCTTTGGCCAGTACAAACACCTGTGCATGGTCAGATCTAGCAGGAACTGGCTTGGTTAGAATGAATCTGGGGGAAATCAAAAGTTAATTTTGACATGGATCCCTTCTCAATCATACAAAAATACTCCTTTTTAACTCTTGCAGAAGAAGAGGGGAAGTATGAGAAGAAGAGGGGAAGTACTGGAGATACTTCCTTTCTCTGTGTCCTTGCAGCATGCCTTCCCTCTCTGTGTCTGCCTTCTCTTGCTCCAGAGCACATCCTGTTGGGCTGTTTGTAGCCTGTATGGTAGCAAAGAAGTTGGTAGCTATTGTAAGTACCTTGCTACTTTGAAGCATAATGATAAAGAGCTGTGTATGAAAATGTCTTGATTTCTTCGGCTGGTAGTGTCTGGTGTCTGTAGGCAAAGGTCTGTAGGCACTGCTGGGATCTGTTCCGTGTGCTGGGATTCAGCACATGGCCTCTGTCATGTTTCCATGTCACACTGCACTATGAAAGATGGGAATTTTGACTGTGGTCTGTTCCATAGCATTCAGACAGCCCTAATGTGGAGTGCGTGGAGAAAATGAGCATCCAGTATGAGCTGGTCGAGGGCAAATGTCAGGAGAAAGGGCAGATGTGCAAGTTGAGTGCCACAGCTTTTGGCTGTGATAGCCGTGGTCCAATGTGTCATTAGAGTAAAACGCGTCTGAGGATGCACCAAACATTGAGATAACAAGTGGAATTCCTTTTTAACCTCTGCCTTACTCTGTTCAAAAAGTAAGCCATCCGTTTGGTTTCACAGTGGTAGTTGGTATTTGTACTTGAAATGTGGAAAAGCCCTAACAAATGTCGGTAATGAAGGGAGTGCTGTCCTACGTGAATGTCTAAGATGCAAGGACTCTCAGCCCTTGTGCTAAATCTGTCTTATCTTGGGAAAGAAATTCCACCTCTGCCTCAATTTCTCCCTTTGTATCCAACCAGATGGTATTGTTTACTAATATAAGATGGCATGTAGGAGGCTGAATCTATCTCTGTCCATCACAAGAAAAGAAACACTACGTTTAGCCAGGCTCTCTGGAAGCCACACAGTATTTCTTCTGTGCATGTCAATAATTTGTTCTTCTTTTCCTTCAGATGACCCTGTTGGATATGAACATTTGCACAGCAGAAGATGCTGAAGTTGTGCACTCCAACATGCTTCAGATGACTGAGAATCTAAAATGTAGGTTTGAAGAACTAGTGGAGTACGTGGATGTATGACATTTCTTCCACCCACTGCCCACCTCACCTGGGCTACCGGCTAGCTCCGGGAAGCCTGCTTCGGTGAGTGGCCCCTCCCCGGCACCACTCTGGGAGCTGCAGAAGAGGTGTAGCTACAGCTACGCCTGGGCGAGTCATCAGGGAGGGACAAAGAGGCACAGGAGAGACCTTTTACGGTTCTGGGGGAAAGGAATCATTGAAGGAAGAGGCAACAGGTCAGGAGGTTGGGAGAGGGAACCGCAAAAAGCAGTTTGAGGGGTTCTACACAGGCTTAAGTACGGGGGAGGAGCAAGGGGAGGGCACAAAACTCTGGCAAATAAGGGTTAACGGGGGGAGGT
Organism: Sturnus vulgaris; assembly: GCF_052056855.1. Taxonomy (NCBI): domain Eukaryota; kingdom Metazoa; phylum Chordata; class Aves; order Passeriformes; family Sturnidae; genus Sturnus; species Sturnus vulgaris. The sequence goes on along the minus strand of NC_142282.1, from coordinate 71,123,662 downwards.
ACAGAAGGCGGGGAAAGGGGAACATTGAGCCAATAAGGAAAACCGATGGGGTAGAGATACATACAATATAACCAATCATGAATACCAAAGGGAATGCTTGACACAGAATATTCTAGAAAAAAGGGAGGGGCTGCAAAGGATTGACATCCAGTGGGGCAGGGTTTAGGGTGAGGGACAGGGAAGGTTCCAGATAAAGGGGAGGGGTTTAGGATGACTGACTAGGGCAAAGGCGGGAATGGGAAAAACCATTATGTACTTAATTTAGGGGAACGAAACTGGGACCAACCATCAACACAGAAGGAATATTAACATTAAAGAAGGCAACACAACAGATGTATGTTTCTTTTATTTGATGACATATATTTTCATCACTCCTTGGGATTAGTCTGTCCTTCCTGTGCTCCCACCTGCAATGCCTACTGCGTGGTAGGCTATTGATATAACCTTAGAAGGAGGTCCATAGTGTGACAAAACACTCCAAAGAAACAGTTTGGTGTGGAAGAGTTTCACGTGGAAGTGTTCATAATTCTTGTGTTTATTATTTGTAATATAAATAGATTGTATTTTTATGATCATTTCTATCTGAAATACATATGATAGCGATGAATGACGTATGGCCCAGTCTGCTTAAGATCAGACTTTAGGAATAGCTGGAAATGATTTCCCAAATGTCTTCCAATCTTTTCGATACAAAAAAAAAGTCGGGCAGTTGTTTCTAAAGGGATAAATTATAGAATGTGATTTGGTGCTTTATGGTGCCAGAATAAACAGAAGTTTTGATAATCCGCATTCTTAGCACTTTACTTGGAGACTGATTTTTTTTAATCTCCACATAGAAGACACCATGTTGGATACCAGTCGTAAAATTCCAGGCAGCCTTTTCATCATGTTACATATCCTCTTACTCATTCATTTCACCTTCCAGCAGTTTAGAAAGAACTTGTTCACTTGAATGGTTTTCTTTGGAGTGATTTTAAGGAGACGGCTAAATGGCCATAATACAGGTGGAAACATAAAAACAAGGGTGTGTTATAAAGACAGGACTTCTTAATGCAAAGAGCCCTCTGAAATTCCAAATACCTACTATAAAATTAAAAATGTAATCTTTGACTTTTAGATGGGAATTTCTACTCTTTAGTTTCATTCTGTCAGGTGCATTTTTGCTAACTGCTTGATTCACGCTGAATGGACAGTCCTGTCTTATTCTTGGTATGGCAACAGTGATAGAGATCACTGCTGCTTTCTGTAGAAAGTGGCTGCAAGTTGCTATTACGAGATCTTGTGCAGGTCTAGAGTCTGATTGGATGTGAGGTTCTCATTGTTTCAACAAGCAACTTGGGCTGGCAGTGTCAGAGCTGTTCAATATCTAGGAAGATTTTCATAGGCGATGAGTTTTGCTGAGGTAGCTTTCTCTTCTGGGTGTAGAATATATGTGCATAATTAACTTCCTTGAATCCTAAATAGTTGCGGAGATTTTAGTATCTACGAAACCATTTTTACTAGCTTTTTTATGTGGCCTTAGATGATGAAAGTGATCTGGATACAATTTTAGATAAAAGCAAAACGGTGAGCTGTGAGGAAGAGCTGAAGGAGTATTTGGAGAACACCCTTTCTTCTTGAGATCCAATTAGAACAAGGTATGAATTTTGTATTGTCACCTTAAAAGGAAGAGCATCTTTGAACATTGGTTGTACTACTTAGGCCTTGTTTTAATGCTGTTGTGTGAAGGTATGGAAAAAGAGTATTTTCATTTCATGTGAGCATATAGAATAATGTCCCTACTGAACAAGACACAGCTTTATGTCGAAGTCAAAGGCCAATAAACCAGAAAGGCTCCGCTGAGCACAGTGCAGAACTAACATGGAAGAAGGTAATTTGTCCTCTTATGTAAGCAGTGTTAGAATGGTTCCGCATCCAAAAGGAATGATGTCAAATGCTTCTGTAGAAATGATTTAACTTCTGTACATTTCTTTCTTTGTTATGATCTAACCTGTAACAATCCAGGACGTGACTGTGTTCAGTAGAAACAGATCAATTGCAACATTTAGCCAAATGTTTTATGAGATTGATTAGGAAGTTCGATTTAGATTTAAAGGCACTGTAGTCATATTTAATTTTATTTCTCTCCCTACTTGAGTCTCTTAAACTGGGATCTTCAATTGGACAGGAACGGGACACTGAAGCAAATTTTAATGGATGACGTAATGGCTTACCTGGAAGCATTTTGTGGGAATTGATTCCTTCTAGGTATCCATCAGCCAGCATTTTAGTGTGAAGGAAATCTTCAAACAGGTAAACAAAAATTCCCGTTGGTTTAAAACCTGACTGCTATATTAATTTTTCACTTTTGAGAAAATTTTCATGACCTTTAAAATTCAGACTATATCAAGTATTGTTTCAGCCATTGAAGAAAGTGCTTTTGAGAGAGATAGGAGAGGGAAACCAAAACATTTCTCAGAGCCACGCTTTGAACTCTGTCCTTGTTATAAACGGCACTTGAGCAAATTCATTTGCCTTTGGAACAGAAAACGGCAAGGTAACAGGCTTATCATTACGGATTTGAGTGTTCCAGATTCTTCAGATATTAAGTGACCTATTCAAGATGACCTCTTACTGAAATAGATCCATTTTGAGAAGGGATATTGTTTTCTTAGGAGAAAGCAAATCCCTATGTTAAAACGGTGTGGTGGGTGTTTTTTGTTGTTTTGCTTTTAGAACTTGCAAGGCACAATCAACTTCATAGTGTGAGAACCAAATAAGGCCACGACATTCCAAACAGGTGTTTCTTTTTGGTTGTTTTTCAATCTATATATCTTTGGATTGTAACCAGTAGAACTGTGCTTGAACCGGAAAGAAGTAGCGGAGGTTTCAGAAGTGGAACATACGGTGGAACAGTAAGCTGAGAGCATTGTGCAAGGAGAGGAAAGAGGGGAAAATGGTAAGAGTTTCCTGAGTCGGAAGGGACCCCTAGGGATCGGCAAAGTCCAACTCCTGGCCCTGCACAGACACTCCAACAGTCCCACCCTCTGCATCCCTGAGAGCATTGGCCAAACGCTCCTGGATCTCTGGCAGCCTTGGGGCTGTGCCCATTGCCTGGAGAACCTATTCAGTGCCTGACCAGCCTCTGAGGAAAAAAACCTTTCCCTGATAGCCAGCCTAATCGTCCCCTGACACAGCTCCTGGCATTCCCTTGGCTCCTGTCCCTGGTCACAGAGAGCAAAGCTGTCCCTGTGCTGCCCTTGAGGGGAGCTGAGAGGTCCCAAGTGATATTTGAGCTCAGTGTCCTCTCTGCAGCTGAACCAAATGCCCTCAGCCACTCTTTGTATGGCTTCCCCTCCAGCCTCTTCACTATCTCTGTGCCCCTCCTTTGGACATTTCTCCAATAGCCTGAGGTCTTTCTGACGTTGTGGCATCCAAAATTGCCCCCAGGGTTTGAAGAGAGCGCAGTCCCAGCCCAGAGTAGAGCACGGCAATCACCTCTATCGAGCGAGCGGTGCCACAAGTTAGGGACAGTTGTCAAAAATCAGCTGGAGAAACAAATCTAACAGAGAAACACGTGATCTTGGCACAGGAAATGGAAGAAGCAGAGGAAGAAGAAGATGAGGAGAGGATTCCTTGTAAAAGTGAAGAAAATGAGCATGCAGAACAGGGACTAAGCATTATGCAGGTAAGTGAGCAAGAGAATAAGTTTGAAAGTGAAGGCAGTTTTCTCCAAAAGAAGGAGGAATAGGAAGTCTTTTTGCTGAGAATGAATAGAAAGGTATTTTCTGTTTAGTTTGTATACGAAGCGCACAGGGCTCTAGATCCTTTTGTGGGAAAATGGAGTGTGTAAAGTTGCCAATCATTTTGGAGCCAGTTTGGAGGGTTTTGGGGTCCCAGGTGAATTTTGGGTAGAATTCTGGGGATTTGGGGGTTCCCAGGTGAATTGTGGACAGGGGAGGGGGGATTTGGGGAGATCCACGTGAGTTTTGAGGGGTCCCAGGTTGATTTTGGGGGAGAATTTTTGGAATTTTGGGGGATCCCGGGGAGCGAGGTTTGGGGTTGTGTTGGTTTGAAAGTAAAACCAGTGCGAGACTCCAAGTCAGTAATACAATTTAATAGGAGAAATGAGAAAAAATAAAATACGTGCAATGATATAAAAGAAAAACCACCAACAAAGTCAGAAATACAACCTGACACCCTGTCAGTCAGGGTGTTGGTAGCAGTCCGTATAAATGGTGGCTGCAGTCCTCCTGGATGACAGATGTGGTTCAGTTGAAGCAGTGCTCCTGTAGAAGGTGCAGTTTTCCTCCGAAGATCCAGCGATGATGTGGAAAAAGGTTCAACTTTCCTCTGGGATCCAGTGGAAAGGACTCCTTTGGTGTTCCAAATCACAGTTTTTATTTAGGTAGGAAATGTTTGGCTCCTCACCCTGGCTGGAGCATCTCCCAATGGGATGATGTAATCTTATCAGTCAAACAAGAGGTTTTAATGGCCCATTAACAGAATATATCTTCTGGAGGAAGGATGGGTTGTGAAAAGATAACGATGATCATCCCCCTGATCTTATCAGATGGCACATCAGCAGGGGATATCTCCCACAGAGATAAGGATCACCACCCCTCTCACATTTTAACAGATGGTGATAGAATACACATTTTTGCATTGTACCCCAGATCATAATCCACCCCTTATTCTATTACCATCTACATCATACCCAAACCAATACCCTGTTACAGATATATAATACAAAATGAAACCTTACATACAGTTCTCACTAAAAATTAGGTCTCCTTGCTGTACACAAAGGGTTTCCCCATCTTTCTGCATTACCCACCAAGGGCAACCAGGTCCTTAAGCAAAAACAATCCCACGGATTGGTTTGCCTTTGACTGTGGTGGGATTAATCCAAACAGTCTTTCCTAAAGTACCTTTCCTGTGTGCCACAGGGACCTTGTTCCCATCCACTGTGTGCAGGGGTTCAGAGTGGGCAGGACCGGCTCGATTTTATGGACCCTCGGGTGTTAACCATCCAGGTGGCTTTGGCCAAGTTCATTTCCCAATTTCTGAAGGTTCCACCACCTGGTGCTTTCAAAGTTGTCTTAAGCAGTCCATTAGACCTTTCAACTTTCCCGGCAGCTGGCGTGTGGTAAGGGATATGATATATCCAGTCAATACCATGTTCTTTGGCCCAGGTGTTGATAAGGCCGTTCTTGAAATGGGTTCCGTTGTCTGATTCAATTCTCTCGGGGGTACCATGTCTCCAAAGGACTTGTTTTTCTAGGCCCAAGATGGTGTTCCGGGCAGTGGCATGAGGCACAGCGTAGGTTTCTAACCATCCTGTAGTTGCTTCCACCATGGTCAGTATGCACCGCTTGCCCTGGTGGGTTTGGGGAAGGGTGATGTAGTCAATTTTCCAGGCTTCCCCATACCTGTACTTTGACCATTGTCCACCGTACCAAAGAGGCTTCACCCGCTTGGCCTGTTTGATTGCGACACAGGTCTCGCAGTCGTGGATGACCTGTGAGATGCTGTCCATGGTAAGGTCCACCCCTCGGTCCCGGGCCCATCGGTATGTTGCATCTCTCCCCTGATGACCAGAGGCATCATGGGCCCAACGAACTAGGAATGATTCTCCCTTGTGCTGCCAGTCTAGATCCACCTGTGATACTTTCACTTTGGCAGCTCGGTCCACCTGCTCTTTGTTGTGATGTTTTTCATTAGCCCGGCTTTTGGGTACATGTGCATCCACGTGTCGAACCTTTATGGTCAATTTCTCTACCCGGGCAGCAATGTCCTCCAAATCTCAGCTGCCCATATGGGTTTCCCTCTGCGCTGCCAGTTGGCCTTTTTCCAGCGATCCAGCCATCCCCACAGAGCATTAGCTACCGTCCATGAGTCAGTGTAGAGATAAAGCCTTGGCCACTTTTCTCATTCAGCAATATCCAAAGCCAACTGGACGGCTTTTAGCTCTGCGACCTGACTCGATCCACCTTGTCCCTCGGTAGCTTGTGCAACTTGTCGTGTGGGGCTCCATACTGCAGCTTTCCATTTCTGGTTAGTGCGTACAAGTCGGCAGGAACCATCAGTGAAGAGGGCATATCGTCTTTCAGTCTCCGGTAGCTCATTATATGGTGGGGCTTCCTCAGCACGTGCCACTTGCTCCTCTTCTTCTTCAGAAGACAATCCAAAAGTCTCACCTTCTGGCCAGTTTGTAATTATTTCCAGAATCCCAGGGCAATTTGGATTCCCAATACGGGCGCTCTGAGTGATGAGGGCAATCCACTTGCTCCATGTGGTGTCAGTGGCGTGATGTGTGGTAGGCGCCTTTCCCTTGAACATCCAATCCAGCACTGGTAGTAGGGGTGCCAGGAGGAGTTGTGTTTCTGTGCCAATCACCTCTGAGGCAGCTTGAACTCCTTCATAGGCCGCCAAGATCTCCTTCTCTGTGGGAGTATGGTTGGCTTCAGATCCTTTGTAGCTTCTGCTCCAGAATCCCAGTGGTCAACCTTGAGTCTCACCAGGCACTTTCTGCCAAAGGCTCCAGGACAGACCATGGTTCCCGGCTGCAGAGTAGAGCATGTTCTTCACATCTGGTCCCGTCCTGACTGGGCCAAGGGCTACTACATGAGCGATCTCCTGCTTGATCTGGGCAAAGGCTTGGTGCTGCTCAGGGCCCCGGTGGAAATCGTTCCTCTTGCCGGTAACCAGGTAGAGAGGGCTCACAATCTGGCTGAACTCAGGAATGTGCATTCTCCAAAAGCCTATGGCACCTAGGAAAGCTTGTGTTTCCTTCTTGTTGGTAGGTGGAGACATAGCGGTGATCTTATTCATTACCTCTGTTGGGATCTGACGACGTCCATCTTGCTACTTGACTCCTAGAAACTGAATTTCCTGAGCCGGTCCCTTAACTTTACTTCGCTTAATGGCAAAAACAGCTTTCAGCAGATTCTGGATAATCTTCTCTCCTTTCTCGAAGACTTCCCCTGCTGTGCTGCCCCATACAATGCTGTCATCGATATACTGTTGATGTTCGGGGACTTCACCCTTTTCCAGTGCAGCCTGGATCAGTCCATGACAGATGGTGGGACTGTGCTTCCACCCCTGGGGCAGACGATTCCAGGTGTACTGCACGCCCCTCCATGTGAAAGCAAACTGAGGCCTGCATTCTGCTGCCAGAGGAATGGAGAAAAATGCATTGGCGATGTCAATGGTGGCGTACCACTTTGCTGCCTTGGACTCCAGCTCGTACTGCAGTTCCAGCATGTCCGGCACGGCAGCGCTCAGCGGTGGAGTCACTTCATTCAATGCACGATAGTCTACGGTCAATCTCCATTCTCCTTCAGATTTACGCACAGGCCAGATGGGGCTGTTGAAGGGTGAGTGGGTTTTGCTGACCACCCCTTCACTCTCCAGTTTACGGATCATTTCATGGATGGGAATCACCGAGTCTCTGTCAGTACGGTATTGCTGACGGTGTTCTGTTGTTCTGGCGATTGGTACCTGTTGCTCTTCAACTCTCAGTAGTCCCACAGCAGAGGGTCATCTGCAAGACCAGGCAAGGTGTTCAGTTTTCTAATGTTGTCTGTCTCTACAGCAGCTATCCCAAAAGCCGAGCGATATCCTTTTGGGTCTTTGAAATATCCATTTCTAAGACAGTCTATGCCAAGGATGCATGGGGCCTCTGGGCCAGTCACGATGGGGTGTTTCTGCCACCTGTTCCCAGTTAAACTCACTTTGGCCTCCACTACAGTCAGCTGCTGGGATCCTCCTGTTACCCCAGAAATAGAGATGGATTCTTCTCCTACATACTTTGATGGCATCAGAGTACATTGGGCGCCGGTGACAACCAAAGCCTTATGTTTTCGTGGGTCGGATGTGCCAGGCCATCGGATCCACACAGTCCAATAGATCCGATTATCCCTCTCCTCTACCTGGCTGATTTTCTGCTGTTGAATAAACTGATTTTGTCCCCTGCATTTTGCCTGTTTGCACCTTTAAGATCAAAAGAACCATCACGACCCCTGCTCTGCATTAATAGCGGATCGTGACATTAAACTGGCATCACGGACAGGATTTTCTGGCAGACAGAAGTGATGCAAGGCTGTCTGCAGCCTGTATCAGGGGAAGGAAGTCTTACTCCAGCCTTACCTAGCCGGCCACCTTGGATGGGTGAGCCTGTCTAGAAAGCAAGGGGGGTTTTTCTGATTTCCCGCAGACTGCAGACACCTTGGTGTGGAGCATCCCCAGACTCAATTGAGGGTTCTGTCGTCAGAATTTCACAAAAGATCTACTGGTGCAAAAGGCGGGACACTGTTGTTGTTGTTGTTGTTGTTGTTGTTTTTTATGATGTTTTTGATACTTGGTGTAGTGAAGAGACAACCTGGTGTTTTGTAACTAAGGAGTGCCTCCCAAGTAGTTTGGTCTCTTCACCCACACAGGGAAGCGAAGGGGGGCACACAGCAAAAGCTGTTTCGTTGTGTGTGGTAACTTAAGCAATAGACCTCCCTGTTGTGGTTTTTACTTTTCCCTTCACAAAATGACTGAGAATTCCACTGTAACAGATAAAGCTGCATTTTATGCTCTATTAGCTAAGTATAGCGCCAGACCGTCCCAAGGTGGGGAGGAATGGGCTAGCAATAATTGGCTTAATCTGGACAATGTGATTGATAGAATATATTCTTTGCAACATGAATCAAAGTTCAAACTGGGCAAAAATAAAACCATGCTCTGCTCAGTTTTGGGAGCTTTTCTCACGGCAGCCATAGAAACTCACTCTAAGCGAGTGAGTGAAGAAAGCACAATTATAGATTCTTTACAAAATCTTGTTCAAATTTTGCAAAAACAATTAGATCAAGAAAGGAATGAGAACCATTTGTTGCTAGATGAAAATAATTTGTTAAAAGCTGCCTTAAGAGAAGAATGGGACAAAAATTCAGCACAGGGTATAACACCAAAAGAAACAGAGGAGACGGAAGCTATTCACATTAATCCAATACACTCTCAAAAAGACCCAATTTTGATCAAAAATTGTGGGGAACACTGCTGCCCCAACTTGAAACCTGTGATTAAAATAGAATATGATTATATCTGTGATGCACCCCCCGAGCAAACTTCCCCACAGGTTCTGGGCAGTGTACCAGAGCAAACTTTCCACAAGTTCTGAACAATGAACCAAATCAATCTCCTCCACAGGCTCTGGGAGTTGAGCCAAAGCAGTACACCTGCACTGGGCTTTCCCAAGGGTCTGAACATTCCCCCACTTCGGCCCACCACACTTTAGCCCAGGAATTAGAAAAGACACCCAAACCTGACAATACAGCTGTCTATCAATACATTGATGATATTCTGGTGGGAAGGGATGAAATAAAAGTAGTGGGGGATACCCAACAAAAAATAATGTCTCATTTGGAAAACCCTGATTTGCAAATTTCCTCAGAGAAAATTCAAAAACCTTCTCAGGAGGTGAAGTTTTTGGGAATTTGGTGGAAAGGAAGTATGACATGTATTCCACCTTATACTCTAACCTCCCTGGATCAAATTAAATTGCCTGAATCCAGGAAAGAGATCCAACAGGCTCTAGAATTATTAGTGTTCTGGGGGAAACACATCACAGTCACTACTGAGACCCCTCCCCTGATGGGGTGGCCCAGAGATCCTCAGTTGGGAAGTGGTATGCTCAGATAGAACATGACTGTAACATCTTCTCAGTGATAGAAAGAGCTGTAAAAAATCTGGCAATACAAGAAACTGAGAGCTTGGCAAATAGCCGTGAGAAACCTGCCTTGGTAAGTAAAGTAGCCACTCCTTTCTCCCCTGAACAATCAGCAAATTCTTGGTTCACTGATGCTTCTGCCAAACGAGAGGCAAAGGTGGGGAGATACAGGGCAGTAGCCCTCCCCACTTCTGCTGGTGAACAAATTATTACTGAGGGAGAAGGCAGCTCTCAGACCGGTGAGCTGACAGTTGTTTGGAGTGTTTTCCAACTTGAGGTACAGAATATCTCTCTTGTTTACATCTACACTGACTTCTATGCTGTGTTTAAAGGAGGTACAGAGTGGCCTCCTTTTGCTGTGTTTAAAGGAGGTACAGAGTGGCCCCCTTTTCAGCAGCAAAATGATTGGGAAGTTAACAGAATTCCAGTCCACGCTACACACTGGATAGTTCCATCATTTTAATCCCCTGCCTCCTGGAGGCAGACTCTGTTTGTGTTTACTTTTCACAGAAGAACACCGAGGGACATGAAGAAGCACCCCCCTTAGTGGTGGATGACAAAAACAATGTTTTTCCTCCTTTCGTGGTGACGCAAGGTGATGACGTCGCAATAACTTGTAAATTAGTGGATGGATCCCTCACCTAACCTGCATACAGTTATGGCATAAGACCCCATGGCCGGACTTTATATTGTAGAACCCAAAATCAAGACTGTTGGCTAAATTTAACTGCTATAAAATTTTCCTATAAAGTCATGTGTGGAAAAAACAATACAAAATACTGGGGGGAACTTGATGTTAATGTTGTAACACCTACTACCCAACCACTGGTTGTGCTGAGCCCTACGATTTTTCAATTTGGACCTTATGTAATTAAAAAAACTGGCTAACAACAAATATTGTTTAATCCGGCATGGTCTCTCAAACAAATCAAATTGCTGATGCAAAATAATGTCTCAGAAGTTCAGCCAGCTTGTTCACCCTTTCTGCAGACTTCTTTTGAGGGATGGACAACCTGGCTGCGGAAACGGAATCCTTCTAAAAAAAACGAATGGCAAGAGACATAACCGGTGTTGTGGGAACAGGATTGGGAATTTTGAATAGCATCTATTCAGAAGTACTAATGAATAAATTGGCTACCACAGCTGGAGATGTAACCAAATTACAACGGCCCCTGCAAACAACCTTAACAGCTTTGGGGACCCAACAATGGTTGTTATCAAACATATTACCAAGTTGGGAAAAGGTAAACCTAAATGACCACAAATTGATAATCGATGCACTTGGTGCTACACAAAATAACATCTCTTTGGCTCTCAGTTGTATCCAGGCCCAGTTGTGGATGCAGTCGGTTGCTGCTTTAATTATAAGAGAAGGTGAGGAAGGCACTTTTCCCACTGAAATTCGAAAGATAGTCTGGGACAGTGCCACTGATCTTGAAAAGGAATTCCAGTCCTGGTGGAACTTAGTAAATTTTACCTATGATCCCAGCACAAACACAGCCACAGCCTTTGTACTGACTATACATAATGCTTCAGTGCATTCAATATTCCCCATCATTGCATTAGGGTTGAACCATGACGGAGCTATTCTCTATCCTTTTGAGCATAGGGAATGGGCCCGTCAAATTGGTGGGAGGTGGCAAACTGTCAATTTGGAAACTTGCATTGTCCGGGAACAACAAGGGTTTATCTGTGAAAGTAATGCAATCAGAGCTCAAGATATCTGCTTGGATACAGAACAAAACGTTTGCAATTTTGAAATTCATCCAAACGAGATACCTGAAATAGTACTGGTATACGTAGGCAATGGATGTGCATGCTTTAGAACTGCTTGAGATAGTGTTTTCATAGAAAATTTGGTAGTGAATACTAAAAATCATTCAAACGTTTGTGTCTGTAACTTTACTAGGATTTCAGGATGTGATTTTTTCCTATGTAGCCCCAGTTACTTCTCACCATCTTTTGCAGTCAAATTACACGCTGATCCACCATCTATTGCCCACTCCAATTGGAATGAACCTCTCTCTGGTGAAGCAATTGTTGCTCCACCAAGATCTGATCGAAATTTTGGAGAGGATCACGAAAAACGGACAGAAAACTCTAATAGCTGTTCATCACAATGTGGAAAAAATACATCGTGTTTTGGAAAGGGTAAAGACAGATGCTGAACACAGGTGGTGGGATACTCTATTTGGGTGGTCACCTACTGCTACAGGTGTCCTGAACAAATTGTGTCATCCCACCATTGTTCTTTTGATTTTGGTTTTAATTGGTTTTGTTTTATCAGCAATTCTATACATCATGACTTGGAGAATAACGAAAAGATTAACACAATTGGCATCTGTGACAGAGGTATCCAGATCGGCTACTGTTGACATCCCTAGGGTTATTGACACAAGGTTTCAAATAAGATAAAATATGATTTTTAACTAGAATTATCTTCTAATTGCAATTAGAATTGTTTATTCAAAAACTTGCTTTAAAAAATTGTTTTATTTCTAATCAAAATTGAAAAATTTAAGGAATTGAACAAATTGTTTGAAATTGTTAGCAATCAAAAAAATTGAATATAATTAATCTGTTTTGTTTCCCCTATTCTCCTTTTCCTTATCCTGTCCCTTATCTTTTTCCTACTCTCCTGTCTCTGTTTTCCGGGATATGCTACCAACTTGAATGAGTCCTGAAGACGCCACAACTGAAGACTCCACCACAACACTACAAAGGGGTGCTCTTGACGACGATTGTGAGTCACGAGGTGGTGTAAGGGTCGGTCCGAAGTTCCCCTCTATTTTGCCTCCCGAATGTCGCAAGGAGACCTCGAGGACCCCCACACAGGCTGACTCCCAACAATGGTTTCCTGGCCCGGCCAAGGTGGATGCTCGTGACTGTGTGCTGGTGTAATGTGTTCACTGGACTGTGTGGTCGTGGCACCAACCAGAGGTTGTGTTGTACCACCAGCTGAGGACTGCTTGACCGTACCTGTGTCCTGCAGCACCACACAATGGTCCATAAATCTTCCCACCTCTTGGCCAGAGGCTACTCGCTTTGGAGAAGGACTATAATGACCGACCCTCTGGAAAAGACCCTTTGAGATCTCTCCACTGATGAAGACCCCCTGGAGAAGACCCCTGAGATCTCCCGACGGATGAAGAATCCTCTATCGGATGACGCGTGAGGATGCCCATCTCGACTGCTGGTAGCTATTTCCCCATCCCTTTCTTTCCTTCCCCTCTCCCTATACTGTGTTTCCTATACCTCTCCCCTTTAGAGTAACTGAGTTGTTGGCATTTGATGAAATGCGTTGCTCTTGTTGACTAAACTGATTTTCTGTTCTTGAATAAACTGATTTTGTCCCCTGCATTTTGCCTGTTTGCACCTTTGAGATCAAAAGAACCATCACGACCCCCGCTCTGCATTATTAGTGGATCGTGACAGCTTGTGAACATCAGCTGCCAAGAGGAAGGACATTTCCTCCAGTTTCACAGAATACTTGGTCAGTACATCTGTTATCTGTGCAATCAAAGAATACAGAAAAGCAACAACAATGAGAAGTAGAACTCAAATATCAATTTCCCAAGTTAAAATCTACATGAACAAGACAATTTTTCCATTCAAGTGAATTCGATTTAATTAATCCATTAACTACATAAGTATCATTCTCATGTTCAAGAATAGAATTCAAAGAATCAACGTTACTTCTTCTGAGACATTGAAGCCTGAGTAGATCCCAACTTCAAATCTATTAGGAGGGCATGAAAGCAATACCTGCTACATTTAGTACATGTCAACTACAAAGACATCTAGAACAGCTCTAAAAGATGAACAAACCCATGAACTTTGAAGGAGATGCTAGCAAGCAATGTGGAAATAGGCTTTATCTGCCCAGTGCTTTTCCCAAAAGCTTGGGCACTCCTTTACGTCAGTGAGAGTCTCTGTCTCATTATTCAGCAGCCGGCTTAGGGTAAAAAAGGATGCATGCAATCACTTCATTCCTGTTCATGACATAAACTTACTGCATCATCACGGAAGCCATTTACTTGGAAATATAGCCTAAAAAATAGGTGTAAGACTGGGTACATATCTAGATTGCTATGAGCAAAACCAATTTCTTTTTAACAGGAAAGCCTTACAATATGCCTGCCATGGCAAATATTAGTCTACTAGCCCTGCACTTCAACGGGCAGTGAGCAGTTCATTACACCAAATTTACGTTTGGCAAGGAGACGGTCTGTTTATTACAAGCCCCTAGTTCTAGAACCAAGAATTCAGGAGTTGCTCATTCCCAATGAAAATCTGTCCGTTTTATACCTTTGGGGTTTTATGCTTCTGTTCTTTACCTGTCTTGAGTGTGGCTTTCTTGTGAAGTCACTGATGGGTGTTTTTCCAACACATTTCTGCTGATTACACGGTAATTGCATGGCATCAGCAGACATCTCTGCATGTCTCTTTAAAGTATGCTTTTTACTCTTCTTAGAGGACCTTGTCTTCTTCTTTCCTTCACCCAAAAGGTGGGCTAAGTGAGCCTTTAAATAACCATCAACGCAACAATTAAAATTCTTTCAAACCTACTGAATGGAGAACAGCGACAAAAAAAATTTAAAAAACTAGTACGCGAAAGACAGCAGAAGAGAAAGGTAAAATAATGAATCCTACATGCCACATGCATAACTCTCTTCATTCGAGGCTATTTTCAAAATGAGGGAAAAAAAAAAAAAAGACCATTCTTTCCTCAGAGAGGGAAAGTGGAGTAACTGGATTGTGTTGCCTTGCTTACAGTTACCAGAAAATTCAACAGCAGAGTTGAAAACTCCTGAAGCTGGCTAACTACACCTCTAAATGTTTTACTACTGTGTTATGATTCTGTCTTCAGTTAATAGAACCTGATATACAACAAAGAGATGGGAGCACATGGAGATGCATTGGAGAGCCTACGCTGGAGGTAACACATTCATTTTTTACTCAAACAAATCCAAATTAGAAATGTTGAAAATGACCAGGGGCCATTTCAACAGCCAGCAAACTGACTAACACAACCAACCTTTGGCTTTTATTCAATCCTTTGCTTGTTTTACCTGGGCCTTGAAGATCTGTCTGCAGCCTTCCTCCCTGCAAATATATCACAGTCGTCCTATTGAGAACCCATGGCTCATCACAGCTGCTTGGCCAGGCCTGCTTCCAGAAGAATTGGCAACTACAAGCTGGGAGCCAAGAGATACAACACTTCACCTGGAAAAGGGCCTTCCATGAATCCTAGAATCCCAGAATGGTTTGGACTGGAAGCGACCTTAGAGATTATAGATTATCTTCTTCCCACATCCTGACATGGGCAGGGACACTTTTCCCCTAGTCCAGGTTGCTCCATGTCCGCTCCAGCCTGGCTCTGGACACTTCCTGCCATGGGGCTCCCACACAGCCTCTTTGAGCAACATGTGCCAGGCCTCAGCACCCACACAAGGAAGAATTCCTTTCCAATATCCCATCTACCCCAGACCTCTGGCAGTTTGAAGCTATTCCCCCTTGTCCTGCGAGTCCAGACCCTTTTCCAAAGTCCCTCCCCAGCTATCTTGGAGCCCCAGCAGGCACTGCAAGGGGCTCGAAGGTCTCCCTGGAGCCTTCTGTTCTCCACATTGGACACCCTCAGCTCTCCCAGTCTGTCCTAGACTGTCGTGTTATGTTGTTTAATGTTAATTTTCCTTCTGTGTTGATGGTTCATCCCAGTTTTTTTCCCCTAAGTTAAGTGCATAATGGTTTTTCCCTTTCCCGCCCTTGTCCTAGTCAGTCATCCTAAACCCCTCCCCTTTATCTGGAACCTTCCCTGTCCCTCACCCTAAACCCTGCCCCATGGGATGTCAATCCTTTGTAGCCCCTCCCTTTGTTCTAGAAGTTTCTGTGTCAAGCATTCCCTCTTGTATTCATGATTGGTTATATTGTATGTATCCCCACCCTCGGTTTGCCTTATTGGCTCAATGTACCCCTTTCCCTTCTGTACCTCCCCCCATTTCCCGTTATTGGCCAGAGTTTTGTGCCTTCCCCTTGCTCCTCCCCCGTACTTAAGCCTGTGTAGAACCCCTTCTAACTGCCTTTTGCGGTTCCCCCTCCCAACCTCCGGACTTGTAAACTTTTCCTTCAATAAATCCCTTCCCCCAGAACCGTAAAAGGTCTCTCCTGCCCCTCTTTGTCCCGCCCTGACGACTCGCCCAGGCGTAGCTGTTGCTACACCTCTTCTGCGGCTCCCAGAGTGGTGCCGGGGAGGGGCCACTCACCAACGCAGGCTTCCCGGAGCTAGCCGGTAGCCCAGGTGAGGTGGGCAGCGGGTGGAAGAAACGTCACTAGAGCAGAGGAGCTCCACCTTTCCAAGCAGCTTAGCATCCCTCTACCCACGAAACTCGACGACACCGCTGGCTTTCCGGGCCCTACGGATATCGCTTCTGGTGTCGCTCGGTGTCACTCCCGGCTCTCTCCCCGCTCCCCATGGGGCCCTCGGGAGATGCCGCTCAGACGCCACTCCTGCCGCTCTCAGACCAACGGGGGGCGGGAGGCCAGCCCAGCCTCCTCCACCATCCACAGTGTCCGCGGCGGCTGCTGCGGGCTCATGGTGGCCCACAAACCCAGAAACAGAGCTTCAGAACTGAGGATCATTGCCCCACATTTGTGTTCGTCTCTGCACAAGGCAGGCCAGAACTGCCATGCCCGGACCTTTCAGTTCAGCACGAGCATGAGAATACACCTCCGCACTGGGGGAGGAAACGTCAAAGAATGCTCAGACGCCGACTATCAACTAAATACCTAGGCCCTTGCCATTTCTGAGGCTACAGTAACGCATTTTTTGCATTGCGGGTAAGAAATGCCATTGTCCTGGTGCGCAGCTAAAGGCACAGCACAAGCAGGCCAGGGGAAAAGCTGGGGCAGTGCCCTTCCTCACAACTTAGCTGTGGTGTACTCCATGCAGTTAGAGTGAAGAGAGAAGGACGACAGGTAGAAGAAGGCCTTCTTAAAGTAGCCCTCTGTCAAGCAGCCCTGAAAGGGTGCATAACACACGGCGTCTCGCTGCCCTCCATTCTACATACTCGCAGCTCCCTTTGCCGACTGGCAAAAGTTGCTACCAGAGCAGAGGGGGCCAGATTGAAGAGGCAGTGCCTAGGTTCACCTTCTACTTATTGCACGTAAGCCACGTCCAGCTCCTCGCTGCACTCTGTATTTCCCTTCTCCGCGGCATTTATCATGGTGCTCTCTGCAACTCGGAGCCTAGAAGTGACTGCCAATGTGTCCACAGCCTGCTGCAAGTGGAACCAAGGAGCAACACAAGCAGCAGAGCTTCAGCTTGCTCCTTTCGACTGCTAGGGTCATGTGGGAAGGCAAGCGAGAGGCAGCCACCTAACTCTCCTAGTAGCCTGTATCGTAGTGCACACAAGCACGGTACTTGTGCGGCTTTGTTCACGGCCCTCGCCCACTCCTGGCGCAGCTTTCACTCCCCCGCGGCCAGAAGCCGCTGAAGCGGCCCCACAGAGCCAGCAGTGCCGGCAGCCAAGCACTAGAGAATGCTGCTTCTGCCCAAGCCCGCCTAGGGCGTGCACCTTTGTTCTCAGAGCTCCGTGCAACAGTCTACCTCTCTTGCAGTTCAAATGGAAAATGAAAGCCTTTTGCCTGTGCCCTTCTCAGAGATCTGTTGCCAGGACGAGAAGGTCTTGTGGCCGGAATTCGCCCCTGTCACGATCCGCTGTTAATACAGAGCGGGGGTCATGATGGTTCTCTTGATCTTAAAGGTACAAACAGGCAAAGTGCTGGGGACAAAATCAGTTTATTCAACAGCAGAAAATCAGTTTATTCAACAACAGCAATGCATTTAATCAAATGCAAACAACTCAGTTACGGTAAGGGGGAGAGGTATAGGAAACAAAGTATAGGGAGAGGGGAAAGAAAGAAAGGGATGGGGAAATAGCTACCAACAAACGAGACGGGCGTCCTCACGGGTCATCCGATAGACGAGTCTTCGTCCGTGGGGAGATCTCAGGGGTCTTCTCCTGGGGGTAGATGGGTCTTCATCAGTGGAGAGATCTCAAAGGGTCTTTCTCAGAGGACCGCTCTTTTATAGTGCTTCTCCAAAGCGAGTAGCCTCTGGCCAAGAGGTGGGAAGATTTATGGACCATTGTGTGGTGCTGCAGGACACAGGTACGGTCAAGCAGTCCTCAGCTGGTGGTACAACACAACCTCTGGTTGGTGCCATGACAGCACAGTCCAGTGAACACAATACACCAGCACACAGTCACGAGCATCCACCTTGGCCGGGCCAGGAAACCATTGTTCAGAGTCAGCCTGGGTGGGGGTCCTCGAGGTCTCCTTGCGACGGTTGGGAGGCAAAATCGAGGGGAACTTCGGACCGACCCTTACACCACCCCGTGACTCATGATCGTCCTCAAGAGCACCCCTTTGTACAGTCGTGGTGGAGTCTTCAGTTGTGGTGTCTTCAGGACTCGTCCAAGTTGGTAGCATATCCCTGAAAACAGTGACAGGAAAGTAGGAAAAAGATAAGGGACAGGATAAGGAAAAGGAGAAAAAAGGAAAACAAAAAAGTTCAATTATATTCAATTTTTGATTACTAACAATCTTAAACAATTTGTTCAAGTCTTTAATTTTTCAATTTTTGATTAGAAATAAATCAAAATTTTAAAGCAAAATTTTGATTAAACAATTTTAATTGCAATTTGAAGATAATCAATTCTAGCTAAAAATCATATTTTATCCTATTTGAAACCTTGTGTCAATAACCCTAGGGATGCCAACAATAACCGATCTGGATACTTCTGTCACAGATGCCAATTGTGTTAATCTTTTCGTTATTCTCCAACTCATAATGTATAGGATTGCTGATAAAACAAAACCAATTAAAACCAAAATCAAGAGAACAATGGTGGGATGACACAATTTGTTCAGGACACCTGTAGCAGTAGGTGACCACCCAAATAGAGTATCCCACCACCTGTGTTCAGCATCTGTCTTTACCCTTTCCAAAACACGATGTATTTTTTCCACATTGTGATGAACAGCTATTAGAGTTTTCTGTCCGTTTTTCTTGATCTTCTCCAAAATTTCGATCAAATCTTGGTGGAGCATCAATTGCTTCACCAGAGAGAGGTTCATTCCAATTGGAGTGGGCAATAGATGGTGGATCAGTGTGTAATTTGACTGCAAAAGATGGTGAGAAGTAACTGGGGCTACATAGGAAAAATCACATCCTGAAATCCTAGTAAAGTTAAAGACACAAAAGTTTGAATGATTCTTAGTATTCACTACCAAATTTTCTATGAAAACACTATCACAAGCAGTTCTAAAGCATGCACATCCATTGCCTACATATACCAGTACTGTTTCAGGAATTTCGTTTAGATGAATTTCAAAATTGCAAACATTCTGTTGTGTATCCAAGCAAATATCTTGAGCTCTGATTGCATTACTTTCACAGATAAACCCTTGTTGTTCCCGGACAATGCAAGTTTCCAAATTGACAGTTTGCCACCTCCCACCAATTTGACGGGCCCATTCCCTATGCTCAAAAGGATAGAGAATAGCTCCGTCATGGTTCAACCCTAATGCAATGATGGGGAATATTGAATGCACTGAAGCATTATGTATAGTCAGTACAAAGGCTGTGGCTGTGTTTGTGCTGGGATCATAGGTAAAATTTACTAAGTTCCACCAGGACTGGAATTCCTTTTCAAGATCAGTGGCACTGTCCCAGACTATCTTTCGAATTTCAGTGGGAAAAGTGCCTTCCTCACCTTCTCTTATAATTAAAGCAGCAACCGACTGCATCCACAACTGGGCCTGGATACAACTGAGAGCCAAAGAGATGTTATTTTGTGTAGCACCAAGTGCATCGATTATCAATTTGTGGTCATTTAGGTTTACCTTTTCCCAACTTGGTAATATGTTTGATAACAACCATTGTTGGGTCCCCAAAGCTGTTAAGGTTGTTTGCAGGGGCCGTTGTAATTTGGTTACATCTCCAGCTGTGGTAGCCAATTTATTCATTAGTACTTCTGAATCAATGCTATTCAAAATTCCCAATCCTGTTCCCACAACACCGGTTATGTCTCTTGCCATTCTTTTTCTGGGAGGATTCCGTTTCCGCAGCCAGGTTGTCCATCCCTCAAAAGAAGTCTGTAGAAAGGGTGAACAAGCTGGCTGAACTTCTGAGACATTATTTTGCATCAGCAATTTGATTTGTTTGAGAGACCATGCCGGATTAAACAATATTTTTTGTTGGCCAGTTTTTCTAATTACGTATGGCCCAAATTGAAAAATCGTAGGGCTCAACGCAACCGGTGGTTGGGTGGTAGGTGTTACAACATTAACATCAAGTTCCCCCCAGTATTTTGTATTGTTTTTTCCACACATGACTTTATAGGAAAATTTTATAGCAGTTAAATTTAGCCAACAGTCTTGATTTTGGGTTCTACAATATAAAGTCCGGCCATGGGGTCTTATGCCATAACTGTATGCAGGTTAGGTGAGGGATCCATCCACTAATTTACAAGTTATTGCGACGTCATCACCTTGCGTCACCACGAAAGGAGGGAAAACCTTGTTTTTGTCATCCAACACTAAGGGGGTGCTTACACCATGGTATGCAACTACTGCGGTCAGTGTGGGGTTTTCTATGGCATTTATTTTGAACCTATATGTCAGACCTTTCAAGCTGGACTCATCTGTTGTGTTATTCTGCCAGGAGCATGTTACATAGGTTGGTCTGGTTAAAGTTATGCCAACAGTCAGTAAGTTCATCCGCACAAAGCTTTGTAACTTCGACGTTGTTGGCGTCAGGGTCCAAGGTATAGTTACCAACCTTCCTTTGGCCACAGCACAGTATTAGGGGGACTTGCTTTTTACATGTCCATACTGTCGTGGGGCAGAGACTCGCCGTGATGTTAGGGTGCAAGCTACTAGTTATATCTGATTTTAAGTAATTCCTGGCGATTGCAATGGTAGTGGCTTTCTCATGAAGGGATTTCTCCACTTTTCTGCATCCTACCTTGATTTCTTCACCAATTGTTCCTATTAGTACCCTAGCCCAGTCCTTTTTGTCCCAACCCCAGTCACTTGAACGGTATACCTCAGAATCGTGCAGTACTACGGTCGCAAGGCTTGGGTGACGATCTCTGGGGTAGGGTCCTAAAGCACTGGTATATCTGATGGAAGCTTCAGACCACGGCCACTCGGCCGAGTTTTGGCCATGGTGTTGTGGTAGGATACAGAGAAGTATGAAAAAGGTGATCATGGTTTGTCCGGTTCCCATGTCCCTGGGCGTTCTTCTGTGAAAAGTAAACACAACAGAGTCTGCCACCAAGAGGCAGGAGGTCAAAATGATGGAACAATCCAACGGGTACTTATCCGATGCTCCTTTCCCAGAGCATTGGTGGCTACCCATGCATATTTATTCAGAGGAGTTTTTAGTACCAGTGGTACTTCTCCTACAGTAGGGAGATTTACTAAAACAGGTTGCCCAGGGTAATGGGCTGGATTTTTAGGATCATTAGGTCCCTGTAGTGCAGGAATGATGCTTGGGGCTTTTGGACAAAAAGCAGTTATTTTGGGACACCCGTTTACCCCCATCTATCATTTATACCTTTTACAGCTTGCCATAATCGAAGATCCCAACTTCCCTCATGTGGTTTTAGGAGTCGCTTCAGAAGACCATTGGTCCTTTCTACAATCCCGTTGGCTTGAGGGTAATAGGGGGTGTGAAAAGTCCACTTTATTCCTTCCTCCCTTGCCCATTCCTGTACTACTTTAGCAGTAAAGTGAGACCCATTATCAGATTGAATCTCCTGTGGCTTTGGAAAAGTTCCAAACCATTCTTGTAATGCCTTAACTGTGTTTTTTCCCGTAGCTCTGTTAAAGGCTTCAGCTTGAGCTAACCCTGATATTATTTCCACTCCTACCAGCACGAAATGTTTACCACCAGACTTCTTAAAGGGACCGATATAATCTACCTGCCACGCGTCCCATAAGGCTTTACCTTTCCTTAAGTGCAAAGGGTCATCTTCCAAAGGATGCCTTTCTAGTCGTCTGCGGCATTGTTCACAAGCTGATATGCATGTTTTACACATTTCCCCGGTGACAGGCCAGCCATGAGCAAGGGCTTCTTTGTACAAATCTTTCGCACCTGTATGTTGTCTTTTTATATGCAGCCATTCTAGCAGGTGCTCCCAATCCTCTGTAATTTGTTCCTTTTCCAGGGGACTTAGTCTTGCTAACTCATCAGCAGCATTATTCCACTCACCAGCCAAATTTCCATCTGTCTGATGAGAAGCCACCCACCCCACAGCAAAGTTTCCTTGATTGGCTATATCTAGAATTTCTTGCCATTTTTCCTTATGCCATACTGGGATCCTGTTAACTTCCCAATCATTTTGCTGCCAGAAAGGAAGCCACTCTGTACATCCTTTAAACACAGCATAGGAGTTAGTGTAAATACAAACAAGAGAGGTATTATGTACCTCATGCTTGAAAACACTCCATACAGCAATCAGCTCACCAACCTGAGCACTGCCTTCTCCCTCGGTAATAATTCGTTCACCAGATGAAGTATGGAGAGCTACTGCCCTGTATTTCCACACCTTTCCATCTCGTTTAGCAGAAGCATCAGTAAACCAAGAATTCACTGATTGTTCAGGGGAGAAAGGAGGGGCCACTTTAATTACTGAGGCAGGTTTATCGTGGCTGCTAGCCAAGTTCTCAGTTTCTTGTATAGCCAGATTTTTTACAGCTCCTTCTGTTACAGAGAAGATGTTACAGTAATGCTCTATCTGGGCATACCACTTCCTAACTGAGGATCTCTGGGCCACCCCGTCAGGGGGAGGGGTCCCACTGGTGACTGTTTTAATAACTTTAAAAGGGCCTCTTAATACAATTGGTTGCTGACGTGTAATTTTCTCCACTTCTATGAGAGCTATGCTGACAACAGAAAGCCCCTTTTCCCAGGTAGTGTATCTTTTTTCAGCATCTTTAAAACCACGTGAATAAAAACCAACAGGCCTTGTAGGGCCTTCTGGGCCTCGTTGCCGTATGTGCACTGACAACCCCGAGGTGGCAAATCCCCATTCTACCTGGAAAGGATCTGTGGGATGAATAGGGCCTAGAGCTTGATGTGCATTTGCTTCAAAAATCAGCAGTTGTAATGCCTCCTCCTGAGAAGGAGTCCAATCCCATTTTACCCTTTTCCTCAGCAAGTCATAAAGAGGTCTAGCAATAATTGAAAAATCAGGGATGTGTTTTCTCCAAAACACTAATAATCCTAGAGCTTGTTGAAGCTCTTTCCTGGATCCAGGCATTTTAATTTGATCTAGGGAGGTTAGGGTATCAGGTGGAATGCATGTCATACCTCCTTTCCACCAAATCCCCAAAAACTTCACCTCCTGAGAAGGTTTCTGAATTTTCTCTGGGGGAATTTGTAAGTCAAGGCTTTCCAGATGAGAGATTATTTTCTGTTGGGTATCCCCCACTACTTCTATTTCATCTCCCCCCACCAGAACATCATCAATGTATTGATAGACAGCTACATTGTCAGGTTTGGGTATCTTTTCTAATTCCTGTGCTAAAGCATGGTGGGCTAGAGTAGGGGAGTGTTTGTACCCTTGAGGAAGCCTAGTGAAGGTGTATTGCTGTCCTTCCCATATGAAGGCAAAACAGTCCATGTCTTCTGGCTGTATAGGTATCATAAAGAACATGTCTTTGACATCTATAGTTGCCATGATTGTATGAGCCTTCTCCTGAATTGAAGTTATAAGTTCAGCTAAATTTGGGACAGCTGCTGTGAGAGGATTTGTGTTTGCATTTAGTCTGCGAAAATCTACTGTCAGCCTCCACTTTCCGTTAGGTTTACGGACTGGCCACACTGGAGAGTTAAAGGGAGAATGAGTGTCAATTATCACTCCCTGATCTCTCAGGTCCTGAATAACTGGCTTGATTCCTTCTTTGGCACCAGTGGGAAGTGGGTATTGTTTCACATTAGTAATTTTACTGAAAGGTAAGGAAGGTGCGGATTGAAGCAGATTAATATTAAAACGTGGTGTGCCAAAGGACCAGAGACAACCCTCCTCGTCTTCCCACTGTCTTCCAGCAAGGACATCCATTCCCAAGAAATCATTTGGAATATCTCCAATTACAATTTTGGTAAGTAACAAATTCTCCTCTCCAGGTCGTAAGATTTTTATCAGAGCTATATCCATAGCTTCTGTGGTCCCCAAGGCATTGAGAACAAAGCATTGTCTCCTTGTTGGAACAACTCCACATTTCTGCCCAGCTTTTCTTGTTAGTGCAGAAATTTGGGCTCCAGTGTCAACCACAAAGGTAACAGGTGACCTTTTAGGGCCAACCATTGCTGTTATCAGGAGGTCCCCAGTATTAGGATTTCTGGTGAGCGTTCTAATAAATAACCAGTTCCCCCCCCCCTCCCCCCCATGCCTCTGCCCACCCACGAGAGACGGGGTTTCTAGTTTCCCTGCTTCTGAAGCCGTTTCAGTTCCATTCCCAAAAACTGAGAAGGAGGAAACTCTGACTCAGCTCTCAGAACCTGTGGAGGAGATTGATTTGGCTCACTGCCCAGAATCTGTGGAGGGGTTAAGTTTGACTCACTGACCACAACCGGTGGAGGAGGAGGTGCACTAGGTTGGACAGTAGGAGAGTTTGATGTAAGGATCTTAGGGCAATGCCAATTCACAACAATTTTTATCAACTTGTCAAGTGGTAAGCCATCCATAACATCTTTAGGAATTTGTTTCTTTAGCCCCAAAGACCACCAGTACTGATGGGGAGTATTCAATTTCCCCTTTTCTGGCTTATCACTAGGAGAAACAATGTGTCTAACACCTTTAGTTTTCTCCACTTTATCCTCTGGGACTTTTACGGGTCCATATTTCCTGCTGTAATTCAACAATTCCTCTGCAACTTCGCTCCATGTCCAAACTTTACGTTTATTGTCAGGAGATTCTGGAGTCCGTCTAGAGGGGGATTCATAGGGAGGGAAAGAGTCCACGGAACCAGATCGCTCACTTGAGTTTCCAAGAAATCGATCTAATCTTTCTACAGGTGTCATGGATGCGACAGTTTTTTGAAGGAGAATTGCGGTAGATTTGAGTGTTTCTGGGACACCACCAATTAAAGGGGTCATGATTTCAGGCATTACAGGCAATTGCATAGGTGATTCATAGGTGGTAGTCAGTTTTCTCTCATGTATCATTTTCAGGCAAGCAGCTTTGTGAATGTTTTCCAAAAGTTGGTCGGGAGTACCAACTAAAGCTATAGGGTCTCCCCTTTCCAGGGGGTTAAGCCCCCCGGCCCAAAAAGCTGCACGTTGGGTCAAGGACCATGGGTAGCTCTTATTTCCGGTTGTTAAGAAGACCCCATGCCCCCAATACCCACTAGCTTCACTTTCTGATAATTTAATCTCATCTCCCCCAGTAAGAGACACTCGAAATACATATTCAGTCTCTGTTTCATGAGGGAGTCGCCCATATTCCTTTGTCAGTTTTGCTAATTCAGTGGCAGAATATGGGATTTCTTTTATAGAAATGTTTGGTTCAAAATCATCAGGACCAAGATACGTATATTGTGTTTTAACCATAGGTCTCAACTTCAAACAGCAGTGTTCCCCAAGATTTGTCATTATAGTTAACTCCTTTTGGGGATAAATTTGATTAATGTGAACAATCTCCTTCTCTTCTGTTTCTGCGTGTTTCATTCTGCTTTACTTTTTTGGTACTTTCTTCTCTTAGGGCAGCCTGTAGCAAATGATTTTCATCTCGCAACAAATGGTTCTCATTCCTTTCTTGATCTGATTGTTTTTGCAGAATTTGAACAAGAGTTTGCAAAGAATCTATAATTGTACTTTCTTCACTAACTCGCTTAGAGCGAGTTTCTATGGCTGCCGTGAGGAAAGCTCCCAAAACTGAGCAGAGCATGGTTTTATTTTTGCCCAGTTTGAACTTTGATTCATGTTGCAAAGAATATATTCTATCAATCACATTCTCCAGATTAAGCCAATTATTGTTCTCCCATTCCTCCCCACCTTGGGACGGTCTGGCGCTATACTTAGCTAATAGAGCATAAAATGCAGCTTTATCTGTTACAGTGGAATTCTCAGTCATTTTGTGAAGGGATAAGTAAAAACCACAACAGGGAGGTCTATTGCTTAAGTTACCACACACAACGAAACAGCTTTCGCTGTGTGCCCCCCTTCGCTTCCCTGTGCGGGTGAAGAGACCAAACTACTTGGGAGGCACTCCTTAGTTACAAAACACCAGGTTGTCTCTTCACTACACCAAGTATCAAAAACATCATAAAAAACAACAACAACAACAGTGTCCCGCCTTTTGCACCAGTAGATCTTTTGTGAAATTCTAACTACAGATCCCTCAAGCGAGTCTGGGGATGCTCCACACCAATGTGTCTGCAGTCTGCGGGAAATCAGAAAAACCCCCCTTGCTTTCTAGACAGGCTCACCCATCCAAGGTGGCCAGCTAGGTGGGCCTGGAGTAAGACTTCCTTCCCCTGATACAGACTACAGACAACATTGCATCCTTTCTGTCTACCAGAAAATCCTGTCCGTGACGCCAATTTAATGTCACGATCCGCTATTAATGCAGAGCGGGAGTCATGATGGTTCTTTTGATCTCAAAGGTGCAAACAGGCAAAATGCAGGGGACAAAATCAGTTTATTCAAGAACAGAAAATCAGTTTAGTCAACAAGAGCAACGCATTTCATCAAATGCCAACAACTCAGTTACTCTAAAGGGGAGAGGTATAGGAAACAAAGTATAGGGAGAGGGGAAGGAAAGAAAGGGATGGGGAAATAGCTACCAGCAGTCGAGATGGGCATCCTCACGCGTCATCCGATAGATGATTCTTCATCCGTGGGGAGATCTCAGGGGTCTTCTCCAGGGGGTCTTCATCAGTGGAGAGATCTCAAAGGGTCTTTTCCAGAGGGTCGCTCTTTTATAGTCCTTCTCCAAAGCGAGTAGCCTCTGGCCAAGAGGTGGGAAGATTTATGGACCATTGTGTGGTGCTGCAGGACACAAGTACGGTCAAGCACCCCTCTGTTGATACAACACAACCTCTGGTTGGTGCCACAACAGCACAGTCCAGTGAACACATTACACCAGCACACAGTCACGAGCATCCACCTGGCCCGGCCAGGAAACCATTGTTGGGAGTCAGCCTGTGTGGGGGTCCTCGAGGTCTCCTTGTGACATTCGGGAGGCAAAATAGAGGGGAACTTCGGACCGACCCTTACAATACCTGGTTGCAGAGACCCCATGTCTTCTATCTTTTTATTTATTTCACGAAGGTCGTGAAGGAGCGGCCCCTGGTCCTTTCCCGGCTTTTTGATGACGAAGACCGGAGAATTCCAAGGGCTCCAGGTTGGCTCGATGTTACCTTTGGCTAACTGCTCCTCCACGATTTCGTTGAGAGCCTGCAATTTCTGTTTGTTAAGCGACCACTGATCTATCCATACTGGTTCATCAGATAGCCAATTCAGTTTCTGGACAGGGCGCTCCACAGTGGCCGCTAAGAAAAATCCCACGGGGTTTTCAGGATCTCAGTACGAACACCCCATTGCGACATGGCATCTCTGCCCCACAGGGGAGCTTTATACTCCATAACAAAAGGGCGGACATTAGCCACCTGCCCTTCAGGTCCCTCAATTTTAATTACGCTTTTTGACTGCCCAGCCGATTGGGCCCCCCTGACTCCTTGTATTCTGCCAGTCACGGGTTGCACCTCCCAATGTGACGGACAATTCTCGGTTGGTATAATTGTCACATCTGCTCCTGTATCAAAGAGTCCGTCGAGGTAAAAGTAGTCTTCACCCCGACGTAGTCTGCATCCAATGATTGGTTTATCCTCACCAATGACTTCCGCTCAATAGACGCAGGGATTAGCTGGTTTCGCCACGATGGTGTTGGGCACCGGAATTGCCTGCGCTACTAGTTGTTCCTTTGGCAGGAAGTATGGTGGCTGGATGCACTATGCCAGGAGAGAGAAACGGTCCGGACAGAAAAGCTACGTCTGCGGCACGATTTCAATCTCCGGAGGGGTAGACTTTGTATCCCCAAGCACGACATACGTGCAGTCGAGTCCGGCGAACAAACCCGGTGATGTGGGCTTCACCGACACCAACCGCCAGTCCTGTGTTTCAAAATAAGTGTTATCTGTCAGGGCCAAGCTCGGGGGAGGACGAGGAGTCCACCCTGGCGCTATTCGTCATGTTCGGTAAATGTCGGGTCCGGTGGGAATGTCACATCCGGTATTAGTTTTGCCCTCCCCCAAGGTCCCCCTCGAGGCCCGCCTCATTTTTGTTTTCCCGCAGGGCGGGGTCGCTCTTCCCAGTTAGTTTTTTTTGCTTGTGTTTTTCCTCCCACCTCCCCCTGCCCCTGCCCGTTATCGATTTTATTTTGAAGAGGGCACATGCGCTCGATGTGACCAAGCTGGTTGCAGAGGAAGCAGCGCACAGGGAAAGTCTTTGCAGCTGCAGTCATCGCCGCCATCTTCACTCCTCCTCTGGTGGGAATAGGTGGCGCTGGCACAACTGCCCGCTTGACACAGGCCTCCAGTATAAGTTGGAGAGACGGCTCAGGGTATAGAGGTAGAGACGTTATAACCTGTTTACATGCATCTTTAGCATTTAACTTTATCATTTCCATTATTAGTTCTTCTAGGGTGTCCTGGTTTTTCACTTGCTTTTCAATGTCTCTCTTTAGCCTCTCCACGAACTCAGTGAAAGGTTCCGCCGGCCCCTGTTTGATGGAGGCATAGTGGACACGGGGCTCGGTGGTCGGCATCACCATGAATGCCTTCTCGGCAGCAGCTTGAATTTTTAAAATCACAGGCTTTGGGATTTTTTCTGCCTGTGCTTCTGCCTGGGACCACTGCCCTTCGCCTCACAAATGATCCATCGTGATCGGCTTTTTGTCTGCGTCAATGGCGCACACGGGGGTCTGTAAGAGCTCAGGCAGGAGTTCCCCTAGCATCCTTTTCCATGTGTCGTCCCACAATCTGTATTCAATTGATAGGAGGAGACATTTAAACAATCCTTTCAAGTCGCTAGGGACCAAGATATTGGAGGAGAAAGTAGCTTCCAATAAGCCTTTAAAATATTCGCTCTTTCTCCCAAACTCCTTCTGTGCCCTACAGAGCTCCTTTTTATGGGAGTATTCAAATGGCCGCCAATTTGGAATACCCCTTTGCGAAGAATAAAAAACAGGAGCGGCAATGAGTGTGGTCTCCGGTTCCGGGTTCCGATCCCCTGGCCTGTCACTTCTGGTTTCCGGAGCGTGGGAACCGGAAGGAGGGGCGTGGGAATCAGAAGTCGGAAGCAGAGGGGCAGGACCGCTTACCGAGGAGGACCCACAACACTGGCAACATTCATGGTGATGGGTGGGACCTGTTGAGCTTGGCGGCGGCCTCTCTGGGGGTGGAGTAAGAGGAGGAGTTTTAGTAGGAGGAGGAGGAGGAGCCTGGGGAGGAGGAACACCCCTCCCGTGGGAGGAGACAGGGGCAGGACTTGGGGAAGGAGGCGGGAACAGAAAGGGGTTGGGACACAGTGTAGGGGGGGGAGCCACAGTCGGAGAAGGGTACGGATCAATGAGGAAGGGATTCCGGGGAGAAAAAGGAGCCAGAGCACAAGGGACCGGCCACGCCACGTGGCCGGCGCCATCTTGTGTGCCTGAGTCCAGGAGGCTATTTTGTGGCTCCTGGGGGGATGACTGGAACCTGACTGACTTTGGAGTTTTTGGGGTAGAGCCTGGGGGAGGAGCCTGGGGGAGGGTTTCGGGGTACATTTACAAAATTTACAACTCTTTAAAACAGGTTTCAGGGTAGAACTAAGGGTGCAACTGGGAGAGACGGAACTGCGGGAAGAGGGATTAGGGGAAGGCTCCCTGATGGCTGGAGCCTTGCCGCCCGGGCTAGGGTATCGGGAGGACCGAGAGGGGCCAGGCGAGCAGCGGCTGGTCTCCCTGGCCGGGCTCGCCTGCGATCGTTGCTGAGCTGCCTGTCTCGGATCCCCCGATGCAGGGGAAGAGGGATTGGAACGAGGGTTAGGAGAGGGGGGAACAACTGGGGGAACCTGGGATGGCTTGCTTCCCTTCCCCGCCCTCTCCTGGCGGGGCGGGGCCGGGCACCCACTCCCCGCCTTTTCCTTTACAGCTGTACGAATTTGAATGAATAACCTGAAAAACCGATCCACGGAGGTGTCGTCCTGATTGCTCAACGCCATGAGCCTTTGTCCTACTAGTTCCCAAAATTGGACCGACTCCATTTGCTGGGGTGACACCCCGGGGAATTGGGAAGCAAGCCATTTTATAAACTTCTTTAACGAACCCAGTGAAAACTTTTTTTTCTCCCTCCAGGGTACCCACAACTTGGAAAAACATCTCCCGCTGCTGTGTGGACAGCTTTGCGCCCATTATGGTGTGCCTCGTACACACACAGCAGAACTCACTCTCCCACTGCAGCAAAAGAAAACTGAAACAACTGAGAATAAAGGTTCCAGGGCCAGTGAGTCCCCCACCCTCAGGGACTAAAGGAAGGGGTGTTTTTAAGGGCCCCCACACCTAGGGCTGCACACCCCACCCCGCCTAATGGTAAGCCCCCCTGCGCCCCGTTGGGGGATACTTACCGGCTGCATCGGCCTCTTGAACAAGAGCTGCAACAGGAGGCCCCAACCTCAAAAATGATCCTCCGGGTGCAGAGGTTTGCCACCTTCTCCCCGGGAGCGCTGCCGAATTGGCCGGCTCCGACCGGGGTAGTCGATGCCCAATGCCTCGCATCCTCAGATCTTAGAGGCTCTTCATGGGGTCACCGGCGAAGTGGCCCCGAGGTGAGCGCCAAACTGACTTTTCTTCCACCCACTGCCCACCTCACCTGGGCTACCGGCTAGCTCCGGGAAGCCTGCTTCGGTGAGTGGCCCCTCCCCGGCACCACTCTGGGAGCCGCAGAAGAGGTGTAGCAACAGCTATGCCTGGGCGAGTCGTCAGGGCGGGACAAAGGGGGCAGGAGAGACCTTTTACGGTTCTGGGGGAAGGGATTTATTGAAGGAAGAGGTAACAGGTCAGGAGGTTGGGAGAGGGAACCGCAAAAGGCAGTTTGAGGGGTTCTACACAGGCTTAAGTACAGGGGAGGAGCAAGGGGAGGGCCAATAACGGTTAACGGGGGGAGGTACAGAAGGTGGGGAAAGGGGTACATTGAGCCAATAAGGCAAACCGAGGGTGGGGATGCATAGAATATAACCAGTCATGAATACAAAAGGGAATGCTTGACAAAGAAACTTCTAGAAAAAAGGGAGGGGCTACAAAGGATTGACATCCAGTGGGGCAGGGTTTAGGGTGAGGGACAGGGAAGGTTCCAGATAAAGGGGAGGGGTTTAGGATGACTGACTAGGCAAAAGGTGGGAAAGGGAAAAACCATTATGTACTTAATTTAGGGGAACGAAAAGGGGACCAACCATCAACACAGAAGGAATATTAACATTAAAGAACACAACACAACAGATGTACGTTTCTTTTATTTGATGACATATATTTTCATCACTCCTTGGGATTAGTCTGTCCTTCCTGTGCCCCCACCTGCAATGCCTTCTGCATGTTAGGCTACTGATGTCACCTTAGAAAGAGGTCCATAGTGTGACAAAACACTCCAAAGAAACAGTTTGGTGTGGAAGAGTTTCATGTGGAAGTGTTCATAATTCTTGTGTTTATTATTTGTAATATAAATAGATTGTATTTTTATGATCATTTCTATCTGAAATACATATGATAGCGATGAATGACGTATGGCCCAGTCTGCTTAAGATCAGACTTTAGGAAAAGCTGGAAATGATCTCCCAAATGTCTTCCAATCTTTTCTATACATAAAAAACGTCGGGCAGTTGTATCTAAAGGGATTAATTATAGATTGTGATTTGGTGCTTTATGGTGCCAGAATAAACAGAAGTTTTGATAATCTGCATTCTTAGCAGTTTACTTGGAGACGGATATTTTTACTCTCCAGATAGAAGATGCCATGTTGGATACCAGTCGTAAAATTCCAGGCAGCCTTTTATCATGTTAGATATCGTCTTATTCATTTCACCTTCCAGCAGTATAGAAAGAACTTGTTCACTTGAATGTTTTTCTTTGGAGTGATTTTAAGGAGATGGCTAAATGGCCATAATACAGGTAGAAACATAAAAACAAGGGTGTGCTATAAAGACAGGACTTCTTAATGCAAAGAGCCCTCTGAAATTCCAAATACCTGCTATAAAATTAAAAATGTAATCTTTGACTTTTAGATGGGAATTTCTACTCTTCAGTTTCATTCTGTCAGGTGCATTTTTGCTAACTGCTTGATTCACGCTGAATGGACAGTCCTGTCTTATTCTTGGTATGGCAACAGTGATAGAGATCACTGCTGCTTTCTGTAGAAAGTGGCTGCAAGTTGCTATTACGAGATCTTGTGCAGGTCTAGAGTCTTATTGGATGTGAGGTTCTCATTGTTACAACAACCAACTTGGGGTGGCAGTGTCAGAGGTGTTCATTATCTAGGAAGATTTTCATAGGCGATGAGTTTTGCTGAGGTAGCTTTCTCTTCGGGGTGTAGAATATATGTGCATAATTAACTTCCTTGAATCCTAAATAGTTGGGGAGATTTTAGTATCTACGAAACCATTTTTACTAGCTTTTTTATGTGGCCTTAGATGATGAAAGTGATCTGGATACAATTTTAGAAAAACGGAAAACGGTGAGCTGTGAGGAAGAGCTGAAGGAGTATTTGGAGAACACCCTTTCTTCTTGAGATCAAATTAGAACAAGGAATGAATTTTGCATCGTAAACTTATAAGGTAGAGGATCTTTGAACATTGGTTGTACTACTTAGGCCTTGATTTAATGCTGTTGTGTGAAGGTATGGAAAAAGAGTGCTTTTCACTTCATGTAAGAATATAGAATAATGTCCCTACTGAACAAGGTTAAGGCAAATAATGCCCACGGTTTAGGAATGGGACAAAGGAAGACTGCTATCATTCAAAAACCATAGCACATCAGTATTACTGTGCATACCATCACATCCATGCCTTATTCAGAAGGTAAAAGTAGTAGCGCAGATTCTTGGATCACCGGAATCAGAAGTTGGTCTGCACCATCATCTCTTCACTCATAGATTTGATCTCATTCAAAGTTCTAGGAACTCAGATGTTTAAGATGGCAAAGCACTTGCAACTTTAAAAACCATCTAAAAATTGGTACAATACCGCTCTCCTTCCGGAAAATCTCGCAGCAGCTCTGAAGCCATAGAGGAAGCAGCACTGTTCACACACCCAGGAGGTCTTTCCTACATGCTCGATCAGAGGCACATTAGAAGAGCAGTATGGACCTGAGGGGCAGATGCACATACCTTCACACACCTGGCAGTGGGACTGTTGTTAGAGCTGGAGGTTTGATACTCTTCCTAATAATTTGAGCCGTTAAAACAAAGCCAGAGGTAACAGACCAAGTGAAAATACAATGCCAGGTTGCGGAAAGAGAATGTTACCTATCTGAACACCTACATAAATTCCCCATCATTCTCTTTGTTTAGGAGACCAAGACAATGTCCGTGTAAATGAAAACAAGTGTGAATATTGATTTTTCTTGAATCAAGACTCAGCTTTATGTCCAAGTCAAAGGCAAATAAACCAGAAAGGCTCCGCTGAGCACAGTGCAGAACTAACATGGAAGACAGTAATTTGACCTCTTATGTAAGCAGTGTTGGAATGGTTCCCCATCCAAAAGGAAGGATGTCAAATGCTGCTTTGGAAATATTTTAACTTCTGTGCATTTCTTTCTTTGTAATGAACTAATCTCTAACAAGCCAGGAGGTGATTGTGTTCAGTAGAAACAGATCAATGGCAACATTTAGCCTAAAGGTTTATGAGATTTATCAGGAAGTTCGATTTAGATTTAAAGGCACTGTAGTCATATTTAATTTTATTTCCCTCCGTACTTGAGACTCTTAAACAGGGACCTTCAATTGGACAGGAACGGGACACTGAAGCAAATTGTAATGGATGAAGTAATGGCTTACCCGGAAGCATTTTGTGGGAACTGATTTCTTCTAGTTATCCATCAGCCAGCATTTTAGTGTGAAGGATATCTTCAAACAGGTAAAACAAAAATTCCTGTTGGTTTAAAAGCTGACTGCTACATTAATATTTCACTTTTGAGAAAATTTTCATGACCTTTAAAATTCAGACTATATCAAGTATTGTTTCAGCCATTGAAGAAAGTGCTTTTGATAGAAATAGGAGAGGAAAACCAAAACATTTCTCAGAACCATACTTTGAAATCTGTCCTTGTTACAAACGGCACTTGAGCAAATTCATTTGCCTTTGGGGCAGAAAACGGCAAGGTAACAGGCTTATCATTATGGATTTGAGTGTTCCAGGTTCTTTAGATAGTAAGTGATCTATTCAAGATGATCTCTTACTGAAATAGATCCATTTTGAGAAGGCATATGGATTTCTTAGAAGAAAGCAAATCGCTATGTTAAAAAGGTGTGGTGGGTGTTTTTTGTTGTTGTTTTGCTTTTAGAACTTGCAAGGCACAATCGACTTCATAGTTCGAGATCCAAATAAGACCACGACATTCCAAACAGGTGTTTCTTTTTGGTTGTTTTTCAATCTGTATATCTTTGGATTGCAACCAGTAGAACTGTGCTTGAACTGGAAAGAAGTAGCGGAGGTTTCAGAAGTGGAACATACGGTGGAACAGTAAGCTGAGAGCATTGTGCAAGGAGAGGAAAGAGGGGAAAATGGTAAGAGTTTCCTGAGTCGGAAGGGACCCCTAGGGATCTTCAAAGTCCAACTCCTGGCCCTGCACAGACACTCCAACAGTCCCACCCTCTGCATCCCTGAGAGCGTTGGCCAAACGCTCCTGGATCTCTGGCAGCCTTGGGGCTGTGCCCATTGCCTGGAGAACCTATTCAGTGCCTGACCAGCCTCTGAGGAAAAAAACCTTTCCCTGATAGCCAGCCTAATCGTCCCCTGACACAGCTCCTGGCATTCCCTTGGCTCCTGTCCCTGGTCGCAGAGAGCAGAGAGCAAAGCTGTCCCTGTGCTGCCCTTGAGGGGATCTGAGAGGTCCCAAGTGAGGTGTGAGCTCAGTGTCCTCTCTGCAGCTGAACCAAATGCCCTCAGCCACTCTTTGTATGGCTTCCCCTCCAGCCTCTTCACTATCTCTGTGACCCTCCTTTGGACATTTCTCCAATAGCCTGAGGTCTTTCTGACGTTGTGGCATCCAAAATTGCCCCCAGGGCTTGAAGAGAGCTCAGTCCCAGCCCAGAGCAGAGCAGGACAATCACCTCCCTCGAGCGAGCGGTGCCACAAGATAGGGACAGTTGTCAAAAATCAGCTGGAGAAACAAATCTAACAGAGAAACAGGTGATCTAGGCTCAGGAAATGGAAGAAGCAGGCGAAGAAGAAGATGAGGAGAGGATTCCTTGTAAAAGTGAAGAAAATGAGCATGCAGAACAGGGACTAAGCATTATGCAGGCACGTGAGCAAGAGAATAAGTTTGAAAGTGAAGGCAGTTTTCTCCAAAAGAAGGAGGAATAGGAAGTCTTTTTGCTGAGAATGAATAGAAAGTTTTTTTCCGTTTAGTTTGTATATGAAGCACCCAGGGCTCAGAATCATGGTTTTAAAAAGTTAAGGTTTTTGCTAAGAGTAGAAGTAGTTTCCATGACCAAGATGTAAGTTAGGTAGGTAAATGGTAGGTTAATAATTACTAGATGCTTAGGCTAGAGCTAATTGGTATAATTATCTGCGATTATAAATTTACGTACAGAAGAACGTTAAATTAGTAAACTGCTAACCATGAAGCACGGAGCCAAGGATCGTGCCTGAGGGTCACTGAGACCTGACGAAGACTCTCTTGACTTCATTCTTCGAGACCACTGACCAATTTCGAGACCACTGACCCAATTCAAGAGAAGAGCTGTGCACGCGTGAAGGGCTAATGGGCTCATTTTAATATGGGATGGGGATGGGAGGTGCTGGGGTTATGCATATGTATTGTATGTAAGATATTGGGGAATAAAGAGATGGCAAAGAACCTTGTTAAGGGCCTTCACGCCTTCCAGAGGTGACTCCTGTGCCGCCCAGCGGTGAATAAACATAGCACTTGCTAACTTTAATTAGTTAGAGGGTCTTTGTCCATGATTATACCGGGTTTTTAATGATTCAGCTCTAGATCCTTTTGTGGGAAAATGGAGTGTGTAAAGTTGCCAATCATTTTAGAGCGAATTTAGAGGTTTTTGGGGTCCCAGGTGAATTTTGGGTAGAATTCTCAGGATTTGGGGGTTCCCAGGTGAATTGGGGTGGGGGAGTATTTGGGGAGATCCAGGTGAGTTTTGAGGGGTCCCAGGTTGATTTTGGGGGAGAATTTGTGAAATTTTAGTGATTTCAGGGGCTTTTTTTTTTTTTGCCACTTGCTCCTCTTCTTCTTCGGAAGACAATCCAAAAGTCTCACCTTCAGGCCAGTTTGTAATTATTTCCAGAATCCCAGGGCAATTTGGATACCCAATACATCAGCAGAGGATATCTCCCACAGAGATAAGGATCACCACCCCTCCCACATTTTAAGAGATGGTGATAGAATACACATTTTTGCATTGTACCCCAGGACAGGAGTGAATTTGTAGAATGTGGGGAGTCCCAGTTGAATTTTAGGGGGAATTTGTGGAATTTTAGTGATCTCAGGGGAATTTTGGGGGGAATTTGGTGAATTTTAAGGTATACATGTGAATTTTAGTGTTCTCACGTGAGTTTTGGTGACGCCAGGTGGATTCTGGGGTGAATTCTGTCCATTTTGGGGTATCCAGGTGAGCATTTGGGAGTCGTGGGAGAATTTTGGGATGAATTTGGGGGGATGCAGGTGGATTTTCCCGGGAATTTTGGTGATTTTTGGGAGTCCGAGCTGGGTCTTGGAGTGAATTTGGTGGATTTGGGGGTATCTGGGTGTGTTTTGAGGGGGATTGGAGAGATTTTGGGGTGAATTTGGGAGGTGTTGGGGGGACTGGGTCTTAGGGGTGATTTGAGGGATTTAGGGGGTTGCAGGTGGGATTTTGGGGTGAAGCCCTGGGATTTGGTGGTTCCCCGGGAATTTTGGGGTGAATTTGTGGAATTCTGGGAGTTGCCAGGTGAGTGCTGGGCATCCCAGGGGGGACTTCAGGGTGAATTTTGGGGATTTTGGGTTTCCCGGGTGAATTTCTGAGGTGAAAAGGTTCAAAAAGGGTTTTTTGAAAACAAGTTAAAGCCAGAAGGTTATTGAAAATTAATAGACGTGATGCTTGAAGGTAATATGCAGACAATACACAGGGAGACAAATCATGGGAAAAATACCGTGGTAACACATGAGTGTGTGAGGATGGGATCAGTATAGCTAAGGCTCAGTTGAAGCTGAATTTGGAAAAGCATGCCAAAAATAAGAATAATAAATACAATTTTAGAAAAACAGAAAACGGTGAGCTGTGAGGAAGAGCTGAAGGAGTATTTGGAGAACACTCTTTCTTCTTGAGATCAAATTAGAACAAGGTATGAATTTTGCATTGTAAACTTAAAAGGTAGAGCATCTTTGAACATTGGTTGTACTACTGCTGCCCGATACCCCAAACAGAACACAAACTAACAGAGTGTCAGTTTATGCGGTGCTTTATTCAGGGCCCGGGGAACCTGCGGACTAGCGTCCAAAGTCAGGGTCCCACAGTTCCCTTTTTCATCAAGTTTTTTATACCTTTTTACAAAGTAGTCCACGTGCAGAGGTACACATTCTTCAAGACAATACAGATACATAAATCTTGTAGATATCATTCCTAAAAGTTATAAATTTTGCATGCTTGTCTATTCAAAACTATAGGCTACCCCCCTTTAATTCCCCCTTGCATGTTTTCCCATCACCAGAACCCTTTATTTATTATTATACTTTAGCCTTATCCTGAAAGTTTCTAGATGATCTTATATGCTCCACTAAATTCTTTAATTATCTTTAATTATTGTTTCCACAGTCCCCAGCTCATTCCCAGGGCTGGTTCCCAGGGCCTGTCCGAGAACTGCAGTTTTCTAAGCCTTAGCATGACTACTACTATATCTACATTAGTCCTTTTTCTCATTATTTCGGTATCACTACTTAGGCCTTGATTTAATGCTGTTGTGTGAAGGTATGGAAAAAGAGTGCTTTTCACTTCATGTAAGAATATAGAATAATGTCCCTACTGAACAAGGTTAAGGCAAATAATGCCCACGGTTTAGGAATGGGACAAAGGAAGACTGCTATCATTCAAAAACCATAGCACATCAGTATTACTGTGCATACCATCACATCCATGCCTTATTCAGAAGGTAAAAGTAGTAGCGCAGATTCTTGGATCACCGGAATCAGAAGTTGGTCAGTTAGAGGTCAGTAAAGAACTGTTACCCTTATCCCCAAACCTCCTGCCTGAAGGCTTCTGAATTGGACCTAAAATAATTAACAGGGAGGGGATTGCATTCCACATCTCAGGAAAGGGGCTCTTGCCTTTCCTTAGCAGATACCTGTCTTTCAAACCAAGACAGATTTTGGCGCCCGGAACGTGAGGCATTGCCTGAGGGCATTGAGAGAGGGGTAGAAAAGGGCATAACAGTTCTTGAATTACCCAAGCTTGTGGTAGGTGACACCATGCTGTCCAGCTTACCCTGGATTGGCCTCCATGTGGTCACTGCTATATCTCTCCCATTTGCAAGGCCTTTTTTAAACATGAGTCTCATAATCAAGGATACTGTGGCTATTATCTGGTTCATTTTGTGGATGGATCAGCTAAGGAATTCATGGATTTTTAATTTTCTCTGGAAAATGGCCACATGGATTCAGAGCTATCGCACTCTAAGTGTGTGTTTCTGGGGCTACTTCAATAATGGTACTTACTGTGAGGAAGTGGCAGCACGTGAAATCTTCTCCAAACCCATCACATGGTTTTTGGAGTTCACCCCACCAGTCTTCAAGTGGTTCAAATCCGCTTTAAATGCTAGTGACATTATACTGTGGCTAGTGTTGCTTATATCCCTGTTAAACCTGTTCTATCTAACATTCAGAGATAAGGGGAGATTGACTTGGATAACAACCCTGATACAAACCGCAGGGATTAGTGATGTTACCCCAGAGCCTGATCCTGTCGCAGAGACTAGGGATATTACACCAGAGTTTGACCCTGCCCCACAGCCCACCTCGGAAAGGAACCACCCAGAATGCGTGGGGGTGCTAGCGAAGGAGATACATGAGATGGGCCAGATGCTGAAGGAGTACCTCTGTCCAGCTGGTGAGAAACCCTCCCCCTGCCTGAAAGTGGGAGACTCTGATGGTGCAGCAGTGGGACACACAGACGTTACATCTGTCCAGGTTCCAGCTGAACTGCAAGGGCACGCACAGCCAGCAGCAGTTGCCCCTGTGGAAACTAGGAAGTCTAAGATGAAAACAAGGTGCCTAGATAATAAGGGTTAGAAAGGGGGCTCCTCACAACCAGCAGGGGAGCCAGAAGTTGAGATCATCACCGAGTCCCTGTCATACAAGAGTCTCCGTAACCTGCGAAAAGATATTGTACGACGGGGCCTTGAGGCTTTTACAACCTGGTTACTGCGGGTCTGGGACCTTATGGGTACAGGTGTGCAACTGGACGGTACTGAGGCAAGGAATTTGGGAGCCTTGACCCAGGACTCAGGTGTGGACCAAGTATTTGTAAGGGAGACTGGTCTCCTTTCCCTCGGGGAGCAACTTTTAATGAGTGTGTAAGAGAGATTTGTCCACAGGGAAAGAATGCAGGAGCACCCCCAGAGAACGCGTTGGAATACCCTTGAGGAAGGGATCCAACTGCTGAGAGAAGTGGCAGTACTGGAGGTGCCCTTTGGGAGGGATGGACAGCATGACAATGACCCTGACAAGGTCAGGTGCACAGGGCAGAGGTTGTGGAATCTGGCAAACCTGGGCCCATCTCAATATACCCCCTTTATTGCAATGATTGATGCTGATACCAACCAAGTGACAGTGGGTTCTGTTGCCAACAGGCTCAGGAATTTTCAGAGTATGATGGCTGGCCCAGTGCAGGCTCATGTCTCTGCTGTGGCTAAGGACCTCAGAGAGGAGTTTAAGGAGGAGATGAAGGAGATAAGGGAAGAGGTGAGGAAGATCAGTGCAGCACCAGTGCGAGTCATGGACCCCAAAAGTAGAGCCCAACGCCCCCCAGCTAGGGAGAGAGGGTACACCCCACGTGCTGACCTGTGTTTTTTTCTATGTGACCACGGGGAAGACATGAGAAGGTGGGATGGGAAACCCACTTCTGTCCTGGCAGCACGGGTGCGCCAACTCAGGGAGGGGAACACTAACAGAGGGAACTCCACTAAAGTGAAGGTAGCCTCAGCTTCCCATGACCAAGGTGCAGGGTATTACAGAAGGGAAGATGATCTGTCAGATCCCCTTGAAGGAACCTCCACTATGTATGCCCAGGAGAGAAATAATAACCAGGGCTAGAGGGGCCCTGCCTCTAGCCAGGGAGAGGCACGGGAAACCCGGATCTTTTGGACGGTGTGGATCCCATGGCCTGGCACATCAGAGCCACAGGAACACAGTGCATTGGTTGACACTGGTTCACAGTGTACATTAATACCATCGGGACATGTCAGGAAGGAACCTGTTTCGATTGTTGGGGTTAAGGGGGGATCTCAGGAATTGACTTTGCTGGAGGCTGAGGTGAGCCTGACTGGGAAAGAGTGGCAGAAACATCCAGTTGTGACTGGCCCAGAGGCACCATGTATCCTAGGCACAGACTTCCTCAGGAGCGGCTATTACAAAGACCCAAAGGGACTCAGGTGGGCTTTTGGAATAGCTGCTGTGGCAGCAGAGGGCATTAAGCAGTTCAACACCCTGCCTGGGCTATCAGAAAACCCATCTGCAGTGGGACTCCTCAGGGTGAAAGAGCAACAGGTGCCAATTGCTACCTCAACCGTGCACTGCCGGCAGTACCGGACGAATCGAGATGCCGTGATCCCCATCCACAAGATGATCCGTGAGCTGGAGAGCCAAGGGGTGGTCAGCAAAACCCACTCACCCTTCAACAGCCCCATCTGGCCTGTGCGTAAATCTGAAGGAGAATGGAGATTAACCGTGGACTATTGTGCATTGAATGAAATGACTCCACCACTGTGCTCTGCTGTGCCGGATATGCTGGGACTGCAGTACGCACTGGAGTCCAAGGCAGCAAAGTGGTACACCACCATTGACATCGCCAATGCATTTTTCTCCATTCCTCTGGCAGCAGAGTGCAGGCCTCAGTTTGCTTTCACCTGGAGGGGTGTGCAATACACGTGGAACCGACTGCCCCAGGGGTGGAAACAGAGCCCCACCATCTGTCATGGATTGATCCAGGCTACACTGGAGGAGGGTGGAGCTCCAGAACATCTGCAGTACATTGATGACATCATTGTGTGTGGGGACACGACAGTGGAGGTATTTCAGAAAGGAGAAAAGATCATTGAGATTCTGCTGGGAGCCAGCTTCGCCATTCAAAAGAGCAAAGTCAAAGGGCCTGCCCAAGAGATCCAGTTCCTGGGAGTAAAGTGGCAAGACGGATGGCGCCAGATTCCCAGTGAGGTCATCGATAAGATCACTGCAATGTCTCCACCAACCAGCAAGAAGGAAACACAAGCCTTCCTAGGTGCCATAGGCTTTTGGAGGATGCACATTCGTGAGTACAGCCAGATTGTGAGCCCTCTATACCTCGTCACCCGTAAGAAGAACGATTTCCACTGGGGCCCTGAGCAGCAGCAAGCCTTTGCCCAGATCAAGCAGGAGATTGCTCATGCAGTAGCCCTTGGCCCAGTCAGGACGGGACCAGATGTGAAGAACGTGCTCTACTCTGCAGCCGGGAACCATGGTCTGTCCTGGAGCCTGTGGCAGAAGTTGCCTGGTGAGACACGAGGCCGACCATTGGGATTCTGGAGTCAAAGCTACAGAGGGTCCGAGGCCAACTATACTCCAACAGAGAGGGAGATCTTGGCCGCCTATGAAGGGGTCCAAGCTGCCTCAGAGGTGGTTGGCACGGAAACACAACTCCTCCTGGCACCCTGACTGCCAGTGCTGGGGTGGATGTTTAAAGGAAAGGTTCCCTCAACCCACCATGCCACTGAAGCCACATGGAGTAAATGGATTGCCCTCATCGCACAACGTGCCCGTATTGGAAACCCGAATCGCCCTGGGATTTTGGAGATAATTACCAACTGGCCGGAAGGGGAAGACTTTGGTCTTGCCCACGAAGAGGAACAGGAACAAGTGACCCGGGCCGAAGAAGCCCCACCGTATAACCAACTGCCAGCAGATGAAACATGCTATGCTCTTTTCACTGCTGGTTCCTGCCGCATAGTGGGGATGAACCGGAAGTGGAAAGCAGCCGTATGGAGCCCCACACGACAGTTTGCACAAGCTACCGAAGGAGAAGGTGGATCGAGTCGACTTGCTGAACTCAAAGCTGTTCAGCTGGCCCTGGACATTGCTGAAAGAGAGAAGTGGCCAAAACTCTGTCTTTACACTGATTCATGGATGGTAGCCAATGCTCTGTGGGGATGGCTGGAAAGGTGGAAAAAGGCTAACTGGCAACGTAGGGGAAAACCAATCTGGGCTGCCGATGAATGGAAAGACATTGCCACCCGGGTAGAGAAGCTGCCTGTGAAAGTCCGTCACGTAGATGCCCATGTCCCCAAGAGTCGGGCTAATGAGGAACACTGACACAATGAGCAGGTAGATCAGGCGGCACAGATAGAGGTGTCGCAGATAGATTTAGACTGGCAGCACAAGGGAGAGTTGTTCCTGGCTCGATGGGCTCATGATGCCTCAGGTAATCAGGGCGGAGATGCCACACATAAGTGGGCACGAGACCGAAGGTTGGATCTAACCATGGACAGTATTTCTCAAGTTATTCATGACTGTGAGACATGCGCTGCCATCAAACAAGCCAAGCGGGTGAAGCCCCTCTGGTATGGGGGGCGATGGGCCAAATATAAGTATGGAGAGGCCTGGCAGATTGACTACATCAAACTGCCTCAAAGCTGCCAGGGCAAGCGATATGTACTGACCATGGTGGAAGCCACCACTGGATGGTTGGAGACCTACCCTGTGCCTCATGCCACTGCTCGGAACACCATCCTGGGCCGGGAAAAACAAGTTCTTTGGAGGCATGGTACCCCTGAGAGAATTGAGTCAGACAATGGGACTCATTTCAACAACAGCCTTATAAACACCTGTGCTAGAGAACACGGCATTGAGTGGGTGTACCATATTCCCTACCATGCAGCAGCTGCAGGGAAAGTTGAACGGTGCAATGGACTGCTTAAAACCACCTTGAAGGCACTGGGTGGGGGAACTTTCAAGAACTGGGAGATTAATCTACCAAAGGCCACATGGTTAGTGAACATCCGAGGTTCCACTAACTGAGCTGGCCCTGCCCAATCTGAGCCCTTGGGAATATCAGATGGAGATAAGGTTCCAGTGGTACACGAGAGGTATGCTAGGAAAAACTGTTTGTGTAAATCCTGCCTCCAGCAAAGACAATCCCATCCATGGAGTTGTATTCGCTCAAGGACCAGGTTGCACCTGTTGGGTGATGCAAAAGAGTGGAGAGACCCGATGCATACCCCAAGGAGACCTTGTTTTAGGGTGAAATACCTATAGTACTCTGACTATGTCTCTAATTGCATGTATGTATATATATAATGTAACAGTTTAATTTCATATAGCATATTAGTATGGGAGAAATTCAGGTGTGGATAATGTTGGAGGTTGAATTATTCCCTTTTCTTTCAGTGGATTTTTCTCCCATTGTTATGCTAAGTAATTGTGGGTACACCTTAAAACGACAGTTAATATTCTCTCGTGGGGGGGGGGGGGGTGGAGGGGGAGGGGGGGGGAACCGGAAAAGGAAAGGTGGGTCGGGGTGTCTGGAGCGGGGGACTCTCTCTCGCTTGGCTCATGAGTGGGAAGACAGCCTGGGCTATGCTCTGGCATCTCCCCCTGCCATCCCAGCACTGAGATCCACGCTCGCTGCCTTTGGACATCGCTCTGCTGCTCTCCCATCTCCCCCTACTATCTCCGGACACTC
Organism: Sturnus vulgaris; assembly: GCF_052056855.1. NCBI lineage: Eukaryota > Metazoa > Chordata > Aves > Passeriformes > Sturnidae > Sturnus > Sturnus vulgaris. The sequence goes on along the minus strand of NC_142282.1, from coordinate 71,079,786 downwards.
TGCTGAGCACCACGACCAACACCGTGAGGGGGAGTCACTTTCCCCATCCCCTCTCATTCCTGGACCGCGGCCACGATCACCCAGCCCTCTTCAACTGCACGGGACCTGCCCTGTCCCCACAGCACCGGTAACAGCACATGGAGACGGCCTGCGGCCAAAAGGGACTGGAGTGGAGCTAGACTGTTCTGTTCTGTTGCCAATTTTTATACCTGTTGTAGTTTTTGTTCTCTGCCTTGTTGAATATCAGTAAAGAACTGTTACCCTTATCCCCAAACCTCCTGCCTGAAGGCTTCTGAATTGGACCTAAAATAATTAACAGGGAGGGGATTGCATTCCGCATCTCAGGAAAGGGGCTCTTGCCTTTCCTTAGCAGATACCTGTCTTTCAAACCAAGACACTAACAAGGTAGAAAACAACAACAGCTATAAAAATTGACAACACAACAGAACAGTGTAACTCAGTTCCAGTCCCTTTTGTCGCAGGCTGTCTCCCTGTGCTCAGTTACCAGTGCTGTGGGGGCAGGGCAGGGCCCGCGCAGTTGTGGAGGGCTGGAGTGACGGCGACAGCGGCCCAGAGGTGAGAGGGATGGGGAAAGTGACTCTCCCCTCACGGTGTCAGTCGTGGTGGTCGGCAGAGTGTCCAGAGGTAGTAGGGTGAGGTGGGAGAGCAGCAGAGTGATGTCCAAAGGCACGGAGCGTGGATCTCAGCACTGGGGTGGCAGAGGAGATGATAGATCCGAGCACGGGGCGTCCTCTCCCTCCACGAGCCAAAGGAGAGACTTTTCCAGCCCGCTCCCGACCCCGTTTCGACTTTCCTTTTTCCAGTTTCACCCCCCCCTCCCTCCACCCACCTCCCTGCGAGAGAACACTACCTTAATGTGTAGCCCCTTAGCAAAACAATGGGAGAAATTCCACAGAAAGAAAAGGGCCGCATTCAACCCCCAACAATGGCGTACACCACAGCGAAGGTGTGAGGAACGGCACTGCCCCAGCTTTTGCCCTGGTGTGCAACGGCTGTGTGCTAATTGTTCAATCAGCAAGAGCACTGAGAAGTGAAAGAGATTGTGAAGGAACTCTTTGACTGCTCGTGTGCTCTTCGCTGCACTGCGCTCGCAATCGGCTTCGTTCTTCGCCTTCTGCCTTCTGGAGAGAGCTGAACTCCAGTGGTCAGTTTCAGCTCTGCCCAAGATCTTGTCCTCAGTTCTGCGGGCAAGCACGCTCTGTTGCCTTGGCTCTGAGTGCAAAGTCTCTAGGGAGCTCTCACTCAGTGCAATGCACCCAGAAAGACACTCTCGCTCGTCTTTCAAGGAGCGATTCCTAACAGCAGATGCAGCAGAAGCACAAAATGGATGACCAGAAGGGACAATGTCGAACACGTCTCTGTCCTGGCACATTTTCGTGTGCGATATGTCCGTCCTGGTCCTTGGTCCTTGCCAAGCTCTATGTACTGTGAGAGCTGCTACTTGCAGTTGAGAAGGACCGCGGAGCTAGCAGCGAATTCGGAGAGCGCTGAGCACATAGTCAAGGAGCGAGAAGTGCCCCTGCAATGCGGTTCTAATAGCAGCTTCCTCGCGGCGGGGACGAGCTCTGGCCACAAGACCTTCTCGTCCTGGCAACAGATCTCTGTGAAGAGTGTAGGTGAAAAGCTTTCCTTTTCCATTCAAGCTGCGAGAGAGGCAGACTGTTGCACGGAGCTCTGAGAACAAAGGTGCACGCCCTAGGCGGGCTTGGGCAGAAGCAGCGTTCTCGAGCGCTTGGCTGCCGGCACACTGCTGGCTGTGTGGCTCCGCTTCAGCTACTTCTGGCCCCTGGGAAGTGAAAACGGCGCCAGGCGTGGGCGAGGGCGGTGATTGAAGCTGCAAAAGTACCGTGGTTGTGTGGAGCACATTACAGGCTATTAGAAGAGGAAGGTGGCTGCCACTCGCTTGCCTCCGACATGACCCTAGCAGTCGAAAGGAGCAAGCTGAGACACTGTGTTGCATTTCCTAGGTGCATTGTAAATGGTACATTCCGTGACCCCTGCTATGCCCTGTAGTTTGGTCCCTCTCCCCTCCTGGCCATACAGGGATGGCTGGGATCCAATTTCTCCCCGCCCCCCTTTTCAGACCCTTGAAAAGATCTGTACCCCCTGACCTCTGTCTCTTTCTCCCTCTCTTTCTCCCCCTTTTCCTCGCTACCCACGAGAAATAAACCCTGCAACGTCATCAGGGTAAAGAGCCTCTTTTGTCATCTTATTTAGGTCCACGAGGCAAGGGCCCAGGAGGCTTCATCCTAACATCTGAGCTAGACCGAAGGAAAAGGTGAAGACCCCATTTTTAGGGCCAAGAAAAAGCCTCAGTTGGCGTCCCAACTTGAATGGTCTCTACAGAGCACCCCACGTCCGGCTGTGACTCCTATTTTAGGGATTCGAGAAGCCTTGGAGCTGATCAACTAGCTTAAATTTCTTTTAGCTGCATTTTGTGCAGTTTGAAGACTTTTAAGCACGAACCGGGAGCCTGTCAGAAGCCCAGGCAGGTCGGTTCTGGATGCTGACCCACTGCAGTTACACAGACGCCTCTGCCTGCAAGGAAAAAATGGTGAGTGGAAGCCTCCTTTCGTGGCAGGTGGGTTCCCGGAGCTCTGCGGGGAGGTCTCACCGGTGGCATTTTTCCAGCTCGGCTGCGCTCTTGGGAGGAAAGGTGGCACGGGCGTGGGCACGGCATGCACAGATCGGCAGTCGGTGGCCACGTGGTATGGCGTGCGGGCTGGGGGGGGGCTGGACGCAGTCACCCCGCACGCGGCAGCAGGCAGGCAGCTTTGATGGGTTTCAAAGCAGCGGCAAGGGGTTTTTTTGCGGTTTTTTTGCGGTTGTTGTGGGTTTTTGCGGCGGGGTCGGTCCCTACAGTGACGAGGCCGCGACGTGGGTTTTACCGACAGAAACGGCGAAACTAACATCCGCTCCGCAGCCAGTAAAGCCTGAAAACCGTGGTGTACCTGGCACGTTTTAACAACTAACTCCTTTCCTGTGTTTTTAACTGTAGGGGGGTAGATATAGTGGCAAATTGCTAAACATCATGGGCTTACAGCAATCTGCCTTACAAAAGAGTATAAGAAACCAACTAAGGGAAATATTAAGTTCAGGCAATGTTTTAATATCTAAGAAAAAATTAGCCCGTTTTGCCAGCTGGCTGTCTGTTGAAAAATCTGACCTTGAATTGCAAAATATAAATTCGATTTCATTTTGGGATGAAATAGGGGATTTATTAACTTTAAAAGTGGAAAATGGAGATAAAACAGCTTCTGTATTCCTCCCGATTTTCTTACAAATTCGGAAACTTTTAATTCAGACAGAAAACAACAGACAGCAGCAGCAGCAAAACGGTTCAGACTCACCTTCCCTTTACCAAAAACCCTATAACCCGGACCTGGAGGGGACCCACGGGTCTCCCTGGGGGGTGCAGGGCTCCCAGCACTGCTGTAGCTGCTCTGAGTCCCTGGGTCCTCCCCGGTATCCCGGTTCTGATAATGTTTCGAAAATTGTCAGCACTCCTTCCTTGTTCCCTTCCCCTCTGGGCAACGGCCACGTGGCTACGTGTGTCAGGGTCAGGGTCCAAGATAGCTCAGGCCATGCGGTAGACCACGTGGGGGGGGTCCCATATGGTGGCAGCCACGTGTCTCCTCCTTCATCCCGCAACCCCCTTCACCCTCTGGTCCCTGCCCCTAAGCGTCTCCCCTCCCATACCCCATCCCTGCACTCTTCTCCACCGCCCCCTCCCCCCTCCAAGACCTTGCCCACAGGTGTTGCAACCCTAAATCCCACCACCCCTCCCCTGCTCCGGTTTCACATTCCTTCCCTCCAAGCTGCTGCGGGGTGGGGGAGGGCAGTGGAGCCCCTGATGGGTTCAGTGTCGGTGGGGATGGGGGTGGAGAGGGATCAGCTCACAGCCCCTCTGGGACGGATGGTGTCCCCGTGGTGGGGGGGGGGGGGTGGGCAGCCTCCCGGGCCGGGTGGGCGGGGATGCCCAACCCTGAAAGTCAACACCAGTGAAAATAGCATATACCATCAGTTGCTCCTGTGGTTTATCTGGGTAAGAGAAATGGTAGAAGTTATCAACCTTTGTCCTATCAAGACAAAAAAGGAAATTTGAAAATTACAGGGAGAATTTGGTAAAAATAGTGAAATCTTTAAAGGCATGATGAGAGCCACTTTTAACTCAAACGAACTGCTTCCATATGATATCAAAGAGCTTTTCCGATGTCTGTTAACTCCTTCAGAATATGATCTATGGGAAAGCCTGTGGAAAAGATCTTTGAAAGTGCTGTTACTAGAGCTTTTAAAAAGCTCAGATGATGCAAAAGATGCTGATAATAATGACATAACATATGAACACCTATGTGGGGAAAAGGATTGGCATTGCCCCGAAAGCCAAACCAGAGTACTATCCAAGTCTGTCCTGGATAAAATATGCAATGTTGCAGAAAAGGCTTTTAATCAATTACCAACAGTAGATACTAAAAACAGTTATGTTAACATTAAACCGTTTGCTTCTGAGAATTTCTTACAGTTTGTGGACCGTCTTCATGCGCAAGTGGAAAGACAGGTGTCTGATCCAGTGGTACAAGCTGAATTAATTAAAGAGATGGCTCAGAGGAATGCTAATGAAACCTGCCGTAGGGTTATTCTTGGCCTTCCCCTCGAGCCAGCACCTAGCTTAACACAGATGATAGAAGCCTGCGTCAGGAAAGCAGAACTGCCCAGTGGACATGAGAGAAATCCAGGACTGGCACACCCAAAGACCATGGCAACTGTAACACCAGAAGCCAAAAAGCAACCAATGTCACCAGAGCAACTGCAGCACATCATCTGCTTCCAGTGCAAGCAGCCAGGACACTTCGCCAGAGACTGTCCACACAACCAGAAACAGAAGAAGACCAACAAACAAAAAAACTAGCTTTACAGAGCGTACCCGCCATTAACACAATAGTGCGCTCGGCTATAAATACTGCGGGCTCCACACTCACAAAGGACTCTCTCTTAATAAACAGAAAGGGGGAGGATGGGATAGAGGGTGTGGGGATGCATGGCAATCAAAAGATTAAATGTTCAATTAACAAGGTTTGGAATGCACTAGGCCGTTTTAGGCTTGTGACTACCAAAGGTTTTCATTTCAGGTCACCTGATTGGACAGTCATTACAGTGGACTTACCTAACAGTACACAGGACGTGACGTTAAACCACATGAAACTGGACAGTGAGTGCTTTGTTGTCGGGGACACAGCACACACACCCCCAGAGATTGAGCTATCTCCCATGACCATCAAGGGAAGCATAACTGGCCTCATTCTCCTGGCACGATGTCCTCTGCCACCATATTACCTGGTTGAGGGAAAAATCCTCACCCAGGCCATTCCTGTTCCAGTGGAGGTCCCAGTAGATGGAAAATCACCTGAAGTCTACTGGGCGGAAGTGGTGGGTGAGGACAAACCTTCTCTGGCATGCAACCTAACCCGTGGATCAGATCACCTCCATGTGGAGTGGGTACTGGACACAGGTGCTGATGTGACTATCACACCCGAAAGGATGTGGCCGTCACATTGGGAACTTCAGCCTGTGGCAGGCAGAATCCAAGGTGTAGGAGGAGTAAAACTGGCAAAAATATCAAAAAGCATTGTGCAAATTGAAGGGCCGGATGGAAAATTGGCTAGCATCCGTCCATTTGTTACAGACTATAAATGCCCTCTATGGGGGATAGACACCATGTCCCAGTGGGGGTAAAATTGATTGTTTTAAGACTCCCCGGGATTTTTAGACGCTGCAACTGTAGAGCGCCCTACCCAAAAATTGAAAAGGCTAGATGATACCCCAAAGTGGGTAGCACAGTGGCCGATGAGTAAGGAGAAGCTCAGGGCTCTTGAGGAAATTGTGGAGGAGCAATTGGCTAAAGGCCACATAGAGGAGACAACAAGTGCTTGGAATTTTCCGGTTTTTGTGATAAAGATACTGGGGAAGGACAAGTGGAGGCTGCTCCACGACCTCCGGGAAATAAACAAAGTAATTGAGGACATGGGGTCTCTCCAACCTGGAATGCCTTCTCCAACAATGCTTCCTAGAGATTGGCAATTGGCTGTTCTAGACATCAAGGACTGTTTCTTCCACATTCCCCTACACCCAGAGGATACCCAAGGTTCCCCTTCTCGGTTACTACCATCAATGGAGAAGCCCCAATGAAGCGCTACCATCGGAAAGTTTTGCCCCAGGGATTATTTATTGAAAGGGGAGAGAGAGCTGCTTTCTCCCAGGGAACTGACCCCAGAGGCAAAGACTGCAGTTGAAAAGGTACAAAAGACTTTAGGAGAGAGGCAAGCTCACCGTTACCAGCCCGAGCTGCCCTTCAAACTGCCACAGGAAAACTGCCAGTCTTACACAGGTTAATATTCCAATGGATCCAGGGGCAGAGAGAGTCACTCTTAATCATAGAGTGGGTCTTCCTCTCCCACCAAAGACCCAAAACTATCACTAAGCCACAAGAGTTAATAGCTCAGCTGATTCAGAAAGCAAGGATGAGACTGTATGAACTAGCTGGTTGTGACTTCACATGTATTCACCTCCCTGTTAAACTGTCTGAGGAGGGGAGGAACTCTCCTGAAAGATTGGCTAAAGAGATGTTTGAGCACTTGCTCCAGAGCAATGCCCTTCTCCAATTTGCCCTGGACAGCTACAGAGGACAAATATCAGTTCATGCCCCATCTTACAAGCTGTTCACTGAGGTATTCCACCTCATTCCAAGTGAGAAGAGGAGTCAGAGACCACTCAAAGCTCTCACAGTGTTCACGGATGCATCCGGGGCGTCCCACAAGTCGGTGATGACTTGGAAAAATCCCCAGACTCTGCATTGGGAAGCTGATGTTGAGTTTGTGGAAAGATCACGCCAGATAGCTGAACTGGCAGCAGTTGTGAGAGCCTTTGAGAAGTTCTCAGAGCCAATAAACTTGGTAACAGACTCAGCCTATGTAGCAGGGGTAGTGTCCAGATCGGAGCAGGCAGTGCTCAGAGACATCGAGAATGAGCAGCTTTTCAGGTTGCTTTCCAAACTAATTTATTTGATTTCTCATAGAGAACACCCGTTCTATGTGATGCATGTGAGGTCACACATAGTTTTGCCAGGCAAAATTGCAGAAGGGAACCGTCAGGCAGACACCCTTGCAACCCCAGCAGAACAAGCACGCCTTCCTGACATCTTCCAACAGGCAAAGCTGAGCCACCAGCAGTATCACCAAAATGCACCAGGTCTAATGCGTCAGTTCCAGCTAACACGGAGTCAGGCTCGAGCCATTGTGGCCACCTCTCCCAACTGTCAGCTGCACAACATGCCCTCAATGGGCATAGGGGTTAACCCCCGAGGTCTTGGCAGTTGTGAGGTATGGCAGACAGACATCACACACATTCCTAGTTTTGGTCGCCTCAAATATGTGCATGTTAGCATAGACACATATTCAGGCACAGTCTACTCCTCTGTCCACCCAGGAGAAAGGGCAATGCACACCAAAAAACACCTAGTGCAAGCCTTTTCAGTATTGGGGATCCCTAGGGAAATCTTAACTGATCAGGGTGCCGCGTATAAGTCCAAGGAGTTCCTGGAATTCGTCCAGCAGTGGGGAGTGGAACATAAAACTGGCATCTCCCACTCCCCCACAGGCCAAGGTGTAGTCGAGCGAGCCTATCAGATGCTCAAGCAGGTTTTGGCTAAACAGAGCAGTTCAACTGCGTGGATGTCTCCACAGCAGAAGCTCTGCAAAGCCATGTTTACTATCAATTTCCTGAATTGTTCATTTGAAAACATGACTCCACCTGTGGTACGTCACTTTAACAGTGCTAAACAGTTCAAGTTATCCCAACATCCTCCAGTTTTGATTAGGGACCCAGAAACCTGGGAAATCAAAGGTCCCTATGAGCTCGTAACCTGGGGACGTGGCTATGGGTGCGTATCCACTCCCTCAGGCCCTCGGTGGATTCCCCAAAAGTGGGTGAAACCGTATGTCCCCAAACATCCTGCTCCAACTGAGGGGAACGAGGAGCAGGTGGCTGTGGCTACAAAAAGAAGACGCCGCCGGAAAAAAGAAAAAGAAATCCTCATAGAGGGTGACATTCCAGCAGATAGAAACTTTTAATAGGTTTTACAATGTTTGTCTTTCCTTTTAGAGAAAAGCTTCCCTTCTCTAGGTCCTGTGAGGAACCCCATTCAAGTTGTCTTTCTGTTAACACTGAACAGTTTAGCAGCTGCATGAATCGTCCTTCAGCCACGTCAAAACATCTAGATGAACCTGGCACACACACTCCAGAATCGTGCGGCTATAGATTTTCTCCTACTAATGCACGGATATGAGTACCAGGAATTTGAAGGACTTTGCTGTATGGACCTGACCTCGAAAGCTCCTAACATCCATGCTACCCTAATCTGAAAACTGGTTCAATGGACTGTTAAAGGCTGGGGATTCACAGGGTGGTGGGCAAAGTCATAATTTAAATGAAACTAATATACTTCTTTCAACTTTGTAAAACAAAAAACGGGGAGATATTGCATTTCCTAGGTGCATTGTAAATGGCACATTCCGTGACCCCCGCTATGCCCTATAGCTTGGTCCCTCTCCCCTCCTGGCCATACAGGGCTGGCTGGGATCCAATTTCTCCCCACCCCCCCTTTTCAGACCCTAGAAAAGATGTGTACCCCCTGACCTCTGTCTCTTTCTCCCTCTCTTTCTCCCTCTTTTCCTTGCTACCCACGAGAAATAAACCCTGCAACTTCATCAGGGAAAAGAGCCTCTTTTGTAATCTTATTTAGGTCCATGAGGCAAAGGCCCAGGAGACTTCATCCTAACATCTGAGCTAGACCGGAGGGAAAGGTGAAGACCCCATTTTTAGGGCCAAGAAAAAGCCTCAGCACTGATGCTTGTGCTGCTCCTTGGTTCCCTTGCAGTCCGCTGTTATAACATTGGTGGTCACTTCTAGGCGCCGAATTGCACATAGCACCACAGTACATGCAGCGGAGAAGGGAAATACAGAGTACAGTGAGGAGCTGGAAGTGGCTTACGTGCAATAAGTAAAAGGTGAGCCTAGGCACTGCCTCTTCAATCTGGCCCACTCTGCTCTGGCAGCAACTTTTGCAAGTTGGCAAAGGGAGCGGCGAGTACGTAGAATGGAGGGCAGCGAGACGCCGTGTGTTAGGCACCGTTTCAGGGCTGCTGACAGAGGGCTACTTTAAGAACACCTTCTTCTTCCTCACGTCCTTCTCGCTTCGCTCTAGCTGCATGGAGTACACCACAGCGAAGGTGTGAGGAAGGGCACAACCCCAGCTTTTGCCCTGGCCTGCCTTTGCTGCGCCTTTAGCTGCACACCAAACAATGGCATTTCTTACCCGCAAGGTAAAAAAGGGGTTAGTGCAGCCTCAGGAATCGCAAGTGCCTAGGCATTAAGCTGAGAGACCACGTATTAGGGAGTCTTTGGAGGTTTCCTACTTCGTGGCGCAGGTGTATTCTCATTCTCGTGCTGAACTGCAAAATCCTGGCATGGCAAGTCTGGCCTGCCTTGTGCAGGGACGAACACAAATGTGGGGCTATGATCCTCTGTTCCGGAGCTCTCCTTCCGGGTGTGTGGGTCGCCATGAGCCCGCAGCAGCCGCCGAGGACGCTGTGGATTGTGGATGAGGCTGGGCTGGCCTCCCGCCCCCTGTTGGTCTGACAGCGGCAAGAGTGGCATCCGAGCGGCATTGCCTCAGGCCCCATGGGGGGGGGGGAGAGAGCCGGAAGTGACCCTGAGTGACACTGGAAGCGGTATCCGTAGGGCGCGGATGGCCAGCGGTGGCGTCGAGTTTCACGGGTAGGAGGCTGCTAAGCTGTTTGAAAGCTGGAGCTCCTCTGCTCAAGGACAGACTGGAAGAGCTGAGGTTGTCCAATCTGGAGAACAGAAGGTTCCAGGGAGACCATTGAGAGGAATGTTGAATTTGTCTTTACAAATGAGTTGTGGATCAGCCTGTAGATAAGGCTAGCACTGAGAGATAAAAGAAACAATGGGATGGATTCCACTGATTGATGAATGGAAAGAGATATATGCCTTTACAAACAAACTGTAGGGCTGCTGATAAATGAAATTGGATATCGAAAGATGAAAGAAGCAACGGGGGGAAAACTATGAATTCTATAAGAATTAAAAATTAAAAGGGAGGGTTATACATTAGAGGGGAATTTCAGGTATCAGGCGTTCCGGGAAGTCTGTGCCTCTCAAGTACCTCAGCCAATGGGGAAAGAGAGAGGGAAATGCGGCCGGGAAAATAGGATAAAAAGGAGGCTGCGTCCTCCGAAAATTTGAGAGATCCCAGGGGAATGTCCCATGGCCTCTCCCTTTATTCGAATAAAGCAAAAAGGACTCCTCTGTCTCCTTTTTGGACATAAACCTCTGGTGTTTGTGGATTAATTTTCCTGACAATTTGGGGGCTCGTCCGGGATCTTTCCACCGTCCGGGGCGGCGGGCGGCGAGCGGAGCTGAAGGCGCGCCTCACCCAGTTTGGGTGATCAGCTCCCCTTGGTGCCGGCCGGCACCGGGCGATTGATTGGGTTCCCGAGACTGTCCAGGAGACAGACGAGTGGCGGACCAGGGGGGTCCGTGAAGAGTCCGCAGGGAAGGACCACTGAAAATCTCACCGGTGAGTAAAATGGGATCTTCGGGGAGCAAACCTGGGAGGGCACCCATGGAGGGTAGCACAGGTAAACCTGAGAGGGCACCCATGGAGGGTAGCACAGGTAAAACGGGGCATCCAGAGCGAAGGGGCCCCGGCAAATGGGATGACGATCCCATAATACCCCCGGAGAGTCCCTTGGGGTGAATGCTGAGGTCTTGGGAAAGATTGTATATTCACCCAGAAGTAACTATGGAAATTATGGTAAAATATTGTTATTTTGTGTGGCCAGAGTATAAGTTGGCAAGGGGACTTATATGGCTACTTATGGAACAGATAAAATTCATTTGTGTCGAATTTTGTGAAGGTATTTAGAGGAAAGTGGTGAGGATTAGAATGTTTTTCAGCACCTTCCCCCGTCTTGTCCTCCAGTTGCCAGCTGCAGGTCGTCTGTATCCTCAACTTTCAGAGCAAGGGGATCAGGAAAATGTTATTCCTACAGCCCCACCTGAGAAGGATAATGGTGTAGGGGGAGGGGAGCAGCATGTTGTATCACCCCCCAGAACTAGAAGAGGAACTCAGTTTAGGGCATCAGAAGCCCCCCAAGAGACAGGGGTACACCAGATGCCACTCCGTCAAGTTCCTTTGGGGGGTCAAGGGGGAGGATTTGGGTTTGTAATTGTACCACTCACTACCCAGGATATAAGAGGGTTGAAAAAAGAATTACCCCCATATTTGGATGATCCCATAGGGGTGGGGGAAAAGATAGAGGAATATTTGGGAAATGCGGATTATACATGGAAGGATTGGGATTTTCTTTTGGGAATTTTGTTTGGGTCATCAGAGAAACGAATGATTTTGCAGAAAGCTCGGCAGCTGTGGGAGGATGAACACCCACAAGCAGCAGGGGGGGCTGGACCCAATGCACCTACGGTGGATGATGCCATCCCCAGGCAGACCCCCAGTGGGACCCAAATAACCAGGCCAGTCTGGCTCGCCTTTTCGATTACCGTGCTTATTTGATCAGGGCAATCAAGTCTGCGGCTCCCAGAACTAACAACATAGCTAAGGCTATGTCGTTAGAACAGGAGAAACAGGAAAGCCCTCATTGGTTGGAGAGGATTAGGGATGCCTTGAGGAAGCACGGGGGGATGGATCCTGAAGGGCCAGCCTTCAACACATTGCTTAAAGTACAATTTGTTACTAAGGCCTGGCCTGATATAAGGAAAGGGGTACAAAAAGATAAAAAGTGGCAAAATAAGCCTCTAAAGGAATTGGTTAGAAAACCGCAGCAGATATGTGTAAGAAGGGATGAGGAAAAGGCAGAAGCTAAAGCAAAGATGATGGCAGAGTTTTTGCAGCCCCAGAGGAATAAACCGCAGGGTCCAAGGGGTCCCCAGGGACAGAGGGGACGGGGTCGGTCACAAGGAAGTGGCAGAGGGATTCCCTCCTCGGCAGGGGACAGCCGACCCAAACAGCTGCTGGGGAAGAACCAGTGTGCTGTCTGCAGGGCAGAAGGGCATTGGAAAAACGAGTGTCTGCAGAAACAACTGGACCCTCAGGAGGAGGAAGTCCAGAGAATAATAGAAATGGATTGTTAGGGGTGTCAGGGGCTCCTATTATACCAAAGACCCACCACTCAAGAGCCCTTGATAACTTTTAAGGTGGGTCCGGATCGAGAGGAGGTGTGTTTTCTGGTAGACACGGGGGCCTCTCGGTCCAACTTAAATTTTATACCTAAGGGGGGAAATTGTCAAAAAGATCCTTGGTTATTCAAGGAGTAAGCGGGAAGGATGAGCGAGTGCATTTTATTCAACCGCTGTTAATAGATGTGGGGGACAGATTTGAACTGCATGAATTCTTGTTTGTTCCTAATTGTGATTGTAATTTACTGGGAAGAGATTTGATGGCTAGAATGGGAATGCAAATTAGCATTGTAAGAAGTGACACGGAGTCCGAAACTGTCCGAAACTTTGTGTAAAATGTCTGAAAAGGCTTATGCTAAAATAAATCCAGAAGTATGGGCAGCTCCAGGGAAATATGGGAAACTGGACATAGAGCCTCTCCAAATTACTTTGAAGCAACCAGGACAAGTGGTGTCTAAAAAGCAATACCCTCTTTCAAGGGAGGGAAAGAAGGGGTTACAGCCTGTTATTGAGTCCCTGCTAAAAGCAGGTCTTTTAGAGCCGTGTATGTCTCCCTATAACACTCCTATCCTGCCGGTTAAGAAACCAGATGGAACCTACAGAATGGTGCAGGATTTAAGAATAATAAATGAGATTGTCAAACCAAGGCATCCCACAGTTCCAGATCCATACACAATCCTAAATCAAATCCCTTCTTCACATCAGTATTATTCTGTACTGGATTTGAAGGATGCTTTCTGGGGGTGTCCAATCACAGAAGATGGTGGGCGGTGTTTTGCTTTTGAGTGGGAACAAGAGAAAGGAGCGAAAATGATGGAACAGCAATTGCCATGGACGGTGTTCCCTCAGGGATATACAGAGTCGCCGGTTCTGTTTGGGCAAGCTTTGCAGAAAATATTAAGAGAGTTTACTCCACCCTTGGGAGTCGGGTTGTTGCAGTGTGTAGATGATTTGCTCTTGTCGGGGGAGCAGGAAGGGGTGGTTGAAGAGGCTACTGTAAAGCTGCTTGGTTTTCTTGCAAAAAAGGGATTTTGCAGGTGCCGTTGCCCCAGACTGAAAAGGAGTTGCAGCGGTTTTTGGGGTTGGTGGGGTGCTGTGGAGCGTGGATCGAGGGTTTTTCTGTGGTGGCCAGACCTTTATGTGGCTTTTTGGCTCGGGGCAGTCCTGGTGTCGTGGTGTGGACACCAGAGGGAGAGAAGAGCTTTGGGAAATTGGGAGACAAATTGGTTGGGGCCCCGGTCTTGGCTCTTCCAGATGCAGAGGGGGAATTTCGGCTATGTGTGGATGTCGAGCAGGGTCATGCTGGAGGAGTTTTGGTGCGGGAGCATGGAGGAACGCGGGGGCCTGTTGCCTATTTTTCTGAATTGTTGGACCCGGTGGCCAGAGGCTGGCCCCATTGTCTGCAGAGCTGTGCAGCCACAGCTCTGATGGTGGCTGAGGCCCGAAAGCTGACAAGGGGAGGGTATCTCATTGTTAAAGTCCCACATCAGATTAAAGCTTTGCTAACTGAGAGAGCCTCTAAGTGGATGACGAGTGCTCGATTATTACAGTATGAATCTTGTTTAATGGAACAGGAGGATTTAAAATTTAAAGGTGGGGAAATTTTTAATCCAGCCTCTTATTTAAATGGCCCTGGAGAAAAGGGGGGGCAGAAGAAATCCATGATTGTATCCAGGTTATAGACCTCCAGACACGGGTTAGGGAAGATCTTCGGGATATTCCCTGGCCTGAGGGAGAGAATGTGTTCATTGATGGGTCCTCCAAGGTGGTAGAAGGGAAACGATTTACAGGATACTCTATCGTGAATGGGAAGCAATTAAAGGAAGGGGGGAGGTTACCACACACCTGATCAGCTCAGACAGCAGAGCTGTACGCGCTTGTGAGAGCCTGTGAATTATACCAGGACAAGACAGTAAATATCTTTACTGATTCTAAATATGCATATGGGTAATACATGCATTTGGAAAACTATGAGAAGAAAGAGGTTTATTAAGCTGCAAAGGAACGACATTAGCTCACGAGAACTTAATCTCTTGCCTATTGGAGGCAGTGAATTTACCAAAAAAAAGGTGGCGATAATCCACATTAAGGGGCATCAGGCAGGATGGTCGGAGGAGGCAATAGGAAACCGACTAGCTGATGAAGAAGCTCTCAAAGCTGCATTGTTGCCAGAAGTCTCTAAGATCCTGCCTATGCTCCCAGTAACTGCACCGCTGCCAGAAAAACTCTCTTTTCCACCAGAAGAACTTGAAATAATTAAAAAGAGTGGGGCAGAAGAAAGAGAAAATAATTGGTTTACAAGGGATGGTAAGCAGTGGATACCAAAAGCTCTAGCCTTACAATTGTTAAAACAGCTTCATGAAGGGAGTCATTGGGGCTCCCGAGGACTGGCAGAAGCCTTCCTCAAAATGAACGCTGCTGTTGGTCTCTTTAGTCTGGCAAAGCGAGCCACTGAAGGCTGTTTGACTTGTGCTAAAACCAACAACAAAGTTACAAAGAAACTGGCCAGGGGAGGGAGGCGTTGGGCAGTACGTCCCTTCCAGAGATGCCAGGTGGATTTTACTGAAATGCCTCGAGTGGCAAGATTTAAATATCTTCTGGTAATAGTATGTCAATTAACCGGGTGGCCAGAAGCATTTCCAACTGTGTCAGCAACTACAGGATCAGTTGTTAAAATATTTTTGGAACAAAAAAAATTCCAAGATATGGGATGGTGGAAGCGATAGATTCAGATAGGGAAACTCATTTTACAGGAAAAATTCTTCAAGGAGTTATGACTGCTTTAGGAATACGGTGGAACCTCCATACCCCCTGGCACCCACAGAGTTCGGGCCAGGTTGAGAGGATGAATGGAGAAATAAAGAAACATCTCCTGAAGCTGGTGATAGAAACTAAAATGCCATGGGTACGGCTCCTGCCCCTGGCTTTAGCAAGGATAAGAGCCAGACCCAGGGGAGATATTCAATTATCTCCCTTTGAATTGATGTTTGGAATTCCTTACCCTTGTAATTCTCAGCCGAGTGGGGGGATAGAGATAAGTGATGTGTATTTGAAACAATATGTGGCTCGGATACTGTCTCCTGTGAAATCTCTTCGACAGGAAGCTCAGCTGGCACAGACCCTACCTTTGGACTTT
Source organism: Sturnus vulgaris (assembly GCF_052056855.1). Lineage (NCBI taxonomy): Eukaryota > Metazoa > Chordata > Aves > Passeriformes > Sturnidae > Sturnus > Sturnus vulgaris. The sequence continues at coordinate 71,064,356 of NC_142282.1, read as the reverse complement.
GCTGTTCACAACATCCAACCGGGAAACTGGGTCCTAGTTAAGGAGTGGGAAGAAGCACCACTGGTGGCGAAGTGGCGTGGACCTTTCCAGGTGTTGCTGACCACAGAAACAGCCGTCAAGACAGCTGAACACGGGTGGACCCATCACACTCGGGCCAAGGTCTCTGCAGCCCCAGAGATTTGGACATCTCAGCTGGAGGAGAAGGACGGGAAGCCGCGACTGACACTCGGCAGGAGTGGACTGGAGCAGCAGCCAGTGCGTCGACATCGGGGGAAGCCTCGTGTGCCCACCCACAGAGTGCCTGCTGAAATAGTCTGTGTGGGCATCCCTCCTCTCAGATCTCCAGTCACTGGGGGCCAACCCTTGCTGTCATTGTTTTCTTTATGTTAAGCTGTTTCTGTGCCTTCACTCGCCACAAGTGGTGTGAAAGACAACGTGAAAGTAAAAATTAAGTTAGGAAATTAGATTACACAATCAGAATGTTTCTCTTAATAATGTTACCTTTATATTATCAGTTAGGTTGGAGCCAAAAATGGGAAAATAATTGTTTTGACCTTAGGAGAAAAAGTAGCAAAAACCTTTATGGGAATGGGACATGTTTTCTTGGCTACCTGGTGGACTATAGGTTAAACAATTACTTTTTCCCTCTTATGTGCTGTAGCAACTCTAATCTTTTTACCATGCACGATCCCTTGCTTAGTACAACTTATTCAACATGTGATCAAAGGGATGCAGGTAATAGCCACGCCTACTAATCCAGAAATGGTTACAAAAGGGTAGAAATTGATGTCACTCCAAATAATTACAAAACCAAAAAAAAAAAAAAAAAAAAAAAAAAAAAAAAAAAGACTCAGGAACAAAAAATTAAGTAAATGATAGCTAAAGTTTGTAAAGACAATTATTAAAAATAAAAGAGGAGGGATTGAGAGGAATGTTGAATTTGTCTTTACAAATGAGTTGTGGATCAGCCTGTAGATAAGGCTAGCACTGAGAGATAAAAGAAACAATGGGATGGATTCCACTGATTGATGAATGGAAAGAGATATATGCCTTTACAAACAAACTGTAGGGCTGCTGATAAATGAAATTGGATATCGAAAGATGAAAGAAGCAACGGGGGGAAAACTATGAATTCTATAAGAATTAAAAATTAAAAGGGAGGGTTATACATTAGAGGGGAATTTCAGGTATCAGGCGTTCCGGGAAGTCTGTGCCTCTCAAGTACCTCAGCCAATGGGGAAAGAGAGAGGGAAATGCGGCCGGGAAAATAGGATAAAAAGGAGGCTGCGTCCTCCGAAAATTTGAGAGATCCCAGGGGAATGTCCCATGGCCTCTCCCTTTATTCGAATAAAGCAAAAAGGACTCCTCTGTCTCCTTTTTGGACATAAACCTCTGGTGTTTGTGGATTAATTTTCCTGACACCATCAAGCCCCTTGCAGTGCCTGCTGGGGCTCCAAGATAGATAGGGAGGGACTTTGGAAAAGGGTCTGGACTCGCAGGACAAGGGGGAATAGCTCCAAACTGCCAGAGGGCTGGGGTAGATGGGATATTGGAAAGGAATTCTTCCTTGTGTGGGTGTTGAGGCCTGGCACATGTTGCTCAAAGAGGCTGTGTGGGAGCCCCATGGCAGGAAGTGTCCAGGGCCAGGCTGGAGCGGACATGGAGCAACCTGGACTAGTGGAAAAGTGTCCCTGCCCATGTCAGGACGTGGGAAGAAGATAATCTATCATCTCTAAGGTCGCTTCCAGTCCAAACCATTCTGGGATTCTAGAATTCATGGAAGGCCCTTTTCCAAGTGAAGTGTTGTATCTCTTGGCTCCCAGCTTGTAGTTGCCAGTTCCTCTGGAAGCAGGCCTGGCCAAGCAGCTGTGATGCGCCATGGGTTCTCAATACGACAAGTGTGATATATTTGCAGAGAGGAAGGCTGCAGACAGATCTTCAAGGCCCAGGTAAAACAAGCAAAGGATTGAATAAAAGCCAAAGGTTGGTTGTGTTAGTCAGTTTGCTGGCTGTTGAAATGGCCCCAGGTCATTTTCAACATTTCTAATTTGGATTTGTTTGAGTAAAAAATGAATGTGTTACCTCCAGCGTAGGCTCTCCAATGCATCTCCATGTGCTCCCATCTCTTTGTTGTATATCAGGTTCTATTAACTGAAGACAGAATCATAACACAGTAGTAAAACATTTAGAGGTGTAGTTAGCCAGCTTCAGGAGTTTTCAACTCTGCTGTTGACTTTTCTGGTAACTGTAAGCAAGGCAACACAATCCAGTTACTCCACTTTTCCTCTCTGAGGAAAAGATGATTTTTTTTTTTGCAGTTTGAAAATAGCTTCGAATGAAGAGAGTTATGCATGTGGCATGTAGGATTCATTATTTTACCTTTCTCTTCTGCTGTCTTTCGCTTACTAGTTTTTTGAAATTTTTTTTGTCGCTGTTCTCCATTCAGTAGGTTTGAAAGAATTCTAATTGTTGCGTTGATGGTTATTTAAAGGCTCACTTAGCCCACCTTTTGGGTGAAGGAAAGAAGAAGACAAGGTCCTCTAAGAAGAGTAAAAAGCATACTTTAAAGAGACATTCAGAGATGTCTGCTGATGCCATGCAATTACCGTGTAATCAGCAGAAATGTGTTGGAAAAACACCCATCAGTGACTTCACAAGAAAGCCACACTCAAGGCAGGTAAAGACCAGAAGCATAAAACCCCAAAGGTATGAAATGGACAGATTTTCATTGGGAATGAGCAACTCCTGAATTCTTGGTTCTAGAACTAGGGGCTTGTAATAAATAGACTGTCTCCTTGCCAAACGTAAATTTGGTGGAATGAACTGCTCACTGCCCGTTGAAGTGCAGGGCTAGTAGACTAATATTTGCCATGGCAGGCATATTGTATGGCTTTCCTGTTAAAAAGAAATTGGTTTTGCTCATAGCAAACTAGATATGTACCCAGTCTGACACCTATTTTTTAGGCTATATTTCCAAGTAAATGGCTTCCATGATGATGCAGTAAGTTTATGTCATGAACAGGAATGGAGTGATTGCATGCATCCTTTTTTACCCCAAGCCAGCTGCTGAATAATGAGACAGAGACTCTCACTGATGCCAAGGAGTGCCCAAGCTTTTGGGAAAAGCACTGGGCAGATAAAGCCTATTTGCACATTTTGTGCTATCGTCTTCTTCAAAGTTCATGGGTTTGTTCATCTTTTAGAGCTGTTCTAGATGTCTCTGTAGTTTACATGTACTAAATTTAGCAGGTATTGCTCTCATGCCGTCCTAATAGATTTGAAGTTGGGATCTACTGAGGCTTCAATGTCTCAGAAGAAGCAACGTTGATTCCTTGAATTCTATTCTTGAACGTGAGAATGATACTTATGTAGTTAATGAATTAATTAAATCGAATTCACTTGAATGGAAAAATTGTCTTGTTCATGTAGATTTTAACTTGGGAAATTGATATTTGAGTTCTACTTTTCATTGTTGTTGCTTTTCTGTGTTCTTTGATTGCACAGATAGCAGATGTACTGACCAAGTATTCTGAGAAACTGGAGGAAATGTCCTTCCTCTTGGCAGCTGATGTTCACAAGCTCATTAACGCTAAGGCCATAGTAAATGTTTTACCTGGGGCAAGATAGCAGTCTGAATATTCCTAGAATGTCTTTCTTTCCCCAAATGAAATTCATTTTTTCTACCTATCAATCACTGAAATATAGAAGAAATTTCTACTTGGCAGGGTATTGGTTATCATTTGTGGTTTTTTCTCCCCTCATTTTCTGTAGAGGATACAACTTTTTGTTTGTTTTTGCATGTCGTATGCTGCTTCTACTTCTGGTTTTCTTTTTTAATACACAGAATGTAAAGAGAGCACTGCTGGATAATGAGAGGGCAACTGCCAAGCTACTCTTGAATCGAATGGAATCAGAGCTTGAGAAAGAAAAATGGCATCAACTGAAATGGCAAGGGAGAGTCAAGGATTGGGAGCTCATGCAAAAGAAGTGTGTAGTTCAGAGTTTCAGGTCAGAAATGTGGCAGTCTTCTTTTGGACAATGAGCAACACAAAGTGGCTAGTGTTCACTTTTGGTTTCTATCAAAGTAATACTTGATCATTTTTTCTTCCTACTAGATATCACGTATGACATCACATATATCATGTGATTCCATTCTACATATCTACTTTCCATCCTGCAGAGAATTTATGGCAAGTGAAGAAATACAGAATCCCCCAACTGTGAATATGGAAATGGAAAAGTTGATAAAGGAGCAGATGGTACTCAGTGAACAGAGACTGAAGGTTTTCCAATATATCGGGTATGGCAAAAGAGGGTATAGCATAAAGGAAAACAATTGTTGCTGGAGTTAATGAAGGACTTGGCTACAAAATGCACTTTGCTTCCTGTCAATGTGCGATTGCTAAATGCAGCAGTAAGGCAGGGTCTACATCTATTTCTGTACAGCTCTTTTGAATGGAGAAAATGTATTCTTGATTTTCAGTGCCCCAGCTACACTTAATAGGTGGCGACCAGGCTCTAAAAATGGAGGAATGCAGAAGTAAATCTTGAAACATAGTAGAAATGGGCAAAGATGGGTGGAGAGCTAGAAGTTGGTGCTTTTGTCAAGGCATTTTTTCTCCATGGGTGGGATTTCATTTGCGTAATAAATTAAGAGACGAGTCTGGATAGAAATCTAACTTTGCTACGTTTGACTATCCATCCTGAACACAAGACGCTTTTGTGTGGGTGCAATGCATTACGATCTTTACAGGGAGGTTTTTTATGGTGGATGTAGGAACAAGGTAGATGACAGTTAGTTCCTTATCGGGCAGTAAACAGTTGGCCTTGAACAACAATCTCAGGTTTATTTTCATTGCCAAGATGGCTGTAAATAAAAGAAAGCCCAGTAGTATGGATATTCTGATTCATGATTTTATATTTGAAGTACTGAGTGGTTTGTATTTTAGGATACCTGACTCTTGTTTCCTACTTTGATAGCACCTTGTTGCCTCCAACATGTGCCAAATCTGATGTAAGCGAATGATGCAGAACTCTGGAGAATTGAAACAAAAGTCTAGGTAGGTCGGGAAATCTTAAGAACATTCTGGAATTCAAGCAATATTTTCTTTTCTCCCGGGCAACGATGAGGCAGACAGTTGCTTTGAGAGTGCATGTTTGCTCTATTTTTTGTTCCGTGTGTTCCCACATACCTTCTCAGTTGCTTGGAGGTGGCAGTAAGAGCCAAAGAAGCTGCCTGTGGCATGGCTCTCCTTTGGCCAGTACAAACACCTGTGCATGGTCAGACCTAGCAGGAACTGGCTTGGTTAGAATGAATCTGGGGGAAATCAAAAGTTAATTTTGACATGGATCCCTTCTCAATCATACAAAAATACTCCTTTTTAACTCTTGCAGAAGAAGAGGGGAAGTATGAGAAGAAGAGGGGAAGTATTGGAGATACTTCCTTTCTCTGTGTCCTTGCAGCATGCCTTCCCTCTCTGTGTCTGCCTTCTCTTGCTCCAGAGCACATCCTGTTGGGATGTTTGTAGCCTGTATAGCAGCAAAGAAGTTGGTAGCGATTTTAAGTACCTTGCGACTTTGAAGCATAATGATAAAGAGCTGTGTATGAAAATGTCTTGATTTCTTTGGCTGGTAGTGTCTGGTGTCTGTAGGCAAAGGTCTGTAGGCACTGCTGGGATCTGTTCTGTGTGCTGAGATTCAGCACATGGCCTCTGTCATGTTTCCATGTCACACTGCACTATGAAAGATGGGAATTTTGACTGTGGTCAGTTCCATAGCATTCAGAGAGCCCCAATGTGGAGTGCGTGGAGAAAATGAGCATCCAGTATGAGCTGGTCGAGGGCAAATGTCAGGAGAAAGGGCACATGTGCAAGTTGAGTGCCACAGCTTTTGGCTGTGATAGCCGTGGTCCAATGTGTCATTAGAGTGAAATGCGTCTGAGGATGCACCAAACATTGAGATAACAAGTGGAATTCCTTTTTAACCTCTGCCTTACTCTGTTCAAAAAGTAAGCCATCCGTTTGGTTTCACAGTAGTAGTTGGTATTTGTACATGATATGTGGAAAAGCCGTAACAAATGCCGGTAATGAAGGGAGTGCTGTCCTACGTGAATGTGGAAGATGCAAGGAGCCTCAGCCCTTTTACTAAATCTGTCTTATCTTGGGAAAGAAATTCCACCTCTGCCTCAATTTCTCCCTTTGTGTCCAACCAGATGGTGTTGTTGACTAATCTCATATGGCATGTAGGAGGCTGAATCTATCTCTGTCCATCACAAGAAAAGAAACACTACGTTTAGCCAGGCTCTCTGAAAGCCACACAGTATTGCTTCTGTGCATGTCAATAATCTGTTCTTCTTTTCCTTCAAATGACCCTGTTGGATATGAACATTTGCACAGCAGAAGATTCTGAAGTTGTGCGCTTCAACATGCTTCAGATGACTGAGAAACTAAAATGTAGGTTTGAAGAAGAAGTGGAGCGCGTGGATGTATGACGTTTCTTCCACCCACTGCCCACCTCATCTGGGCTACCGGCTAGCTCCGGGAAGCCTGCGTCGGTGAGTGGCCCCTCCCCGGCACCACTCTGGGAGCCGCAGAAGAGGCGTAGCAACAGCTACGCCTGGGCGAGTCATCAGGGAGGGACAAAGAGGCGCAGGAGACACCTTTTACAGTTCTGGGGGAAGGGATTTATTGAAGGAAGAGGTAACAGGTCAGGAGGTTGGGAGAGGGAACCGCAAAAGGCAGTTTGAGGGGTTCTACACAGGCTTAAGTACGGGGGAGGAGCAAGGGGATGGTGTAAGGGTCGGTCCGAAGTTCCCCTTGATTTTGCCTCCCGACCGTCACAGGGAGACCTCGAGGACCCCCACCCAGGCTGACTCCGAACAATGGTTTACTGGCCGGGCCAGGTGGATGCTCATGACTGTGTGCTGGTGTATTGTGTTCACTGGACTGTGCTGTCGTGGCACCAACCAGAGACTGTGTTGCATCAACTGAGGACTGCTTGTCCGTACCTGTCTCCTGCAGCACCACACAATGGTCCATAAATCTTCCCACCTTTTGGCTAGAGGCCACTCGCTTTGGAGAAGGACTATAAAAGAGCGACCCTCTGGAAAGAACCTTTTGAGATCTCTCCACTGATGAAGACCCCTGAGATCTCCCCACGGACGAGGACTCGTCTATCGGATGACCCGCGAGGACGCCCGTCTCGTCTGATGGTATCTATTCTCCCATCCCTTCCTTTCCTTCCCCTTTCCTTATCCTGTACCTCTCCCCTTTACCGTAACTGAATTGTTGGCATTTGATGAAATGCATTGCTGTTGTTGACTAAACTGATTTTCTGTTGTTGAATAAATTGATTTTGTCCCCTGCATTTTGCCTGTTTGCACCTTTGACATCAAAGGAACCATCACGACCCCCGCTCTGCATTAATAGCGGATCGTGACAGATGGCACAAAACTCTGTCCAATAACGGTTAACGGGGGGGAGGTACAGAAGGCGGGGAAAGGGGTACATTGAGCCAATAAGGTAAACCAAGGGTGGGGATACATACAATATAACCAATCATGAATACATAAGGGAATGCTTGACAGAGAAACTTCTAGAACAAAGGGAGGGGCTACAAAGGATTGACATCCAGTGGGGCAGGGTTTAGGGTGAGGGACAGGGAAGGTTCCAGATAAAGGGGAGGGGTTTAGGATGACTGACTAGGGCAAAGGCGGGAAAGGGAAAAGCCATTATGTACTTAACTTAGGGGAACGAAACTGGGACCAACCATCAACACAGAAGGGAAATTAACATTAAATAACGCAACACTACATCTCCCCCTTTCTTTTTAAACAGAAGTGTCATTTTCAAAGTCCTCACCAGAGGTGAATCCCTCATTCACTTCCTCAACTGCTTTCATGTCTTCACCATTTGGGGGATCTTCGAGATCCCAGTCCAGGATAGGCCGACCTCTGCGCGGTTAACGTGGGGTGATGGGGAGATGCTGCAGACAACTAAGATCTTAATAATGGGGATAGCAATACAAACGAGAATAATAACAAGGACAATAGAAATAATGTTTTTGACAACTGAAGCCAGCCAAGCCAAATGTCCCCAGCCTTTAAAGATGTTCCTCAGCCAGTCTTCGGATTCCTCCTTGATGTTCGTGACAAGGCCTTGTATTTGCTGTATCTTGGAGTGGACACTGCTGCTCCGAGATGACAAGTTGAGACAGCAGAGGCCTTCGAAGTCCTCGCAGCCGTGGCCATGTGCAAGCAACAGGAAATCTATTGCTGCCCGATTTTGTAAAGTCGCCTGCCTGGTAATTTCCTCATCTGCTAGGAGGTCGCTTAAGGCCGCTGATGTAAGATTTGCCTGTTTTGCTACCCAGCACTCTAGGAGGCCCAATTCACCTAGGGCTTTAGCCGCTGCCACCCACGGTAAAAAGATGGAGACAGGAACTCTTTTGGACTTAGACCAATGAAAAACATCTGCATTGCAATTTTCGTCCAAATTATGAGCTTCTCTCTTTTGGATTGCCGATTTTTTGTTTTTAGATTTCCAATTCGAAATTTGGGTACGGTTAGGCGAAAACAGGGTCAGTCGTCCAAGGGTTCACAGCCCTCCTATCAGGTGAGAGGGGATGCCTGCGCACGCCCGGTCGCCACAGATCAAGAAGACCCCTTACCTAGTGGACGAGGTTGGTCTACAGGGGTCCCCTCAATCTGGGGGGTGGCGTTGCACCACGCGGCAACTCTATAATCAGGTTTGGGCTGGATAATGTTTAGGTATGATTCGGGGTTGGACCATCTATAATGATTCTGAACACAAAAAGGGGATGGGGCTGAACCAAGTAACTCTAATTCCTGAGGTTCCTCGGGTGCTTTGGGAAGGTCTTTAGACCACTCCCGCCACACCCAGAGGGGGTTGGTCATAGGATAGGAGGCATAGGAGGGGTGCCACCACCGGGGGTTAAAATCATCCCGCATGTTGATGATTGTCTTGGGATATTCGTCGGGCTGAAATGGGATCCCCACCAGGCAGGTTGAAAGTGGGTTCCCTGTTGCCGCAGTTGAGAAGCAGAGATGGTCCTGCTGCATGGCTTGGGCCAGGGTGACCCACACATTCTTCCTCGGCTGTGGGACTATCCACTCCACCGAAGACTGGCAGAGGCACTCCCAGATGACAAGGGCGTACCACATCCTGGGGCTCCGGGAGGCTGACTAAAACAGAACAGGAAAAGGGAATGGGTTACTCAAATAGGTCCTGAACTTCAGGGGGAGGAAACAACTTGGAGAAGGGGCTGTCCCGCCCTCTGGGGGACCCTTGGTGTTCCAGGGAGGGGCGCCGGGGACGACGAAGCGCTGCATATTTGACATTTCCGGAGGTTGGCCCTGACAGATGTCCCTGACTGGCAGTATAGGGCCGGACCCACCTTTGAGGGACCCACCTCAAACCAAAGGGCGTGGATACGCAAGCGTACCCACGACCCCAGGTGACTAACTCATGTGGGCCCTCCGTTTTACCAGTCTCCGGGTTCTTCACCATCACGGGAGGGTGTTTTCTCAACCGTAATGATGAAGAGTTCGTGAAGTGCCTCACAATGGGAGGACTCAGCACTTCGAAGGAGCAGTTAAGAAAGTTGATGGTAAAAAGGGCTTTTTGCAATTTAGTATGAGGTGTATCGAATTGAGTATCGCCCTGTTGCTGCTCCAGGACCCATTTGAGCGTTTGGTGGGCGCGCTCAACCATGCCCTGACCTGCAGGGGAATAACGGGATGCCAGTCTTATGTTTGATTCCCCACCTCTGCAGGAACTCCCGGAAGGCCGTGGAAGCATATGCTGGGCCATTGTCCGATTTCAATTCCCTTGGGATCCCCAACACAGAGAAGGCCTGTACAAGGTGTTTCTGTACGTCCTTGGCCTTCTCCCCTGTGTGGGCAGAAGCGAAGACTGCCCCGGAAAAGGTGTCCACACTCACACGTACGTATTTCAACCTGCCGAACTGCGGAACGTGGGTGCCATCAATCTGCCAAAACTCACAGCTCTCCAGGCCTCTAGGATTGATGCCAGAGCTCAGGGTTGGCACCCCGAGCTTCTGGCACTGGGGACATGTGGCCACAATGTCCTTGGCCTGATCATGGCTTAGTTGGAATTGCCATACCAAGCCAGGCGCATTCTGATGGAATTTCTGATGGCTCAGCTTTGCCTGTTGGTAAATATCAGGAATCCTGGCCATATCAGCTGGTGCGGCCAGGGTGTCTGCTCTCTGGTTACCCTCGGCGATAAAGCCTGGCAGGTCTGTGTGCGATCTTACGTGCATCACGAAGTACGGATGCTCTCGGTGGGAGACAGCATATATCAGCTTCTAGAGCAGACCGTGGAGGTTCGGATTAGAGACTTCTTTCAATACAGCGTTCTCTGCCCTTGACACCACACCCACCACATAGGCTGAATCTGTAACCAAATTAAGTGGCTCTGAGAACCTCTCGAAAGCTCTAACGACTGCATCTAACTCAGCAATTTGAGGGTAACCCTCAACAACCTTAACATCTGCCTCCCACTGCTGAGTCTGGGGGTTCTTCCAAGTCATGACTGACTTGTGCAAAGCCGCAAATGGGTCTGTAAAAACAGTTAGAGCTTTGAGCGGCACCTGGCTCAATTTTTCTTTCGGGACCAGATTGAAATTTTAATTAAATAATTTATGACTTTGGTGGTGGACAGATGTTTGCCCTGTTTAGCTATAAGGGCAAAGAGAAGAGTCTCATTCTCCGGGAGCAAATGCTCCCAAACCTCCTTAGTCAGCTTGCTTGATGATAAGGCAAGTGGTACTCAGATGAACGCAAAATCGCAACCCGCCAGCTCTCGCAAACAGGCCCTGGCCTTCCTGATCAGCTGCGCCATCAGCTCCTGTGGCCTGGTGATACTTTTGGACCTCTGATGACTGAGGAACACCCACTCTATAATCAAGAGGGGGTCCCTCTGGTCCTGGTCCCACTGGTAAATGAGGCCGTGGAGGTGCGGCAGCCATCCCAGGATAATAAACTCAAATTGCAGGTTAGGCAGGTAGCGATGGGCTTGTCTCGTCCCCATCGCCTTCTCTACCTTTTCCAGAGCTGCCCTCGCATCTGGGGTCAGCACCCTAGGAGAAAGTAACTCATCTCCCCCTTTCAATAAATTGAAAAGGGGAGCTAGGTCCTCGGTGGTCAATCCCTAGCCAGGGTCTGACCCAATTCAATGACCCACACAGCTGGTGGAAATCCACAAGGGTTTTTGGCTTGGTGTTAATTGCCAATTTCTGTGGGACAATAGTCCTGCTGGTAATTTTGAGCCCGAGATACTTCCACGGGGGCATCCTCTGAACTTTCTCCTTCTGGAGCTCAAACCCTGCAGAGATCAAAACCTCAATGACAAGGTCAAGGACATACTGCAGTATGTCGTCCGTGGGGGCACAAATTAGCACGTCATCCATATAGTGCAGGATGATGGCCTCCTCTGCCTTGGCATGGACAGGAGACAGCAATGAGGCCACGTACTATTGACAGATACTGGGGCTGTTCTTCATGCCCTGAGGCAGTACCCACCAATGGAAGCGCCTCATTGGGGCTTCCCGGTTGATGGATGGAACCGGGAAGGCAAACCGTGGTGCATCCTCGGGGTCAAGGGGAATGTGGAAAAAACAATCCTTGATATCTAGGACTGCCAGATTCCAATTTTGCGGCAGCATTGAGGGTGAGGGCATACCTGGTTGCAGAGACCCCATGTCTTCTATCTTTTTATTTATTTCACGAAGGTGGTGAAGGAGCTGCAACTTGTCCTTCCCCGGCTTTTTGATGACGAAGACCGGAGAATTCCAAGGGCTCCAGGATGGCTCAATGTTACCTTTGGCTAACTGCTCCTCCACGATTTCGTTGAGCACCTGCAATTTCTGTTTGTTAAGTGACCACTGATCTATCCATACTGGTTCATCAGATAGCCAATTCAGTTTCTGGACAGGGTGCTCCACAGTGGCCGCTAAGAAAAATCCCACGGGGTTTTCGGGATCTCAATACGAACACCCCATTGCGACATGGCATCTCTGCCCCACAGGGGAGCTTTATACTCCATAACAAAAGGGCGGACATTAGCCACCTGCCCTTCAGGTCCCTCAATTTTAATTACGCTTTTTGACTGCCGAGCCAAATGGGCCCCCTTGACTCTGTATTCTGCCAGCCACGGGTTGCAACTCCCAATGTGACGGCCAATTCTCGGTTGGTATAATTGTCACATCTGCTCCTGTATTGAAGAGTCCGTCAAGGAAAAAGTAGTCTTCACCCCGACAGAGTCCGCATCCAATGATTGGTTTATCCTCACCAATGACTTCCGCCCAATAGAAGCAGGGCTTAGCCGGTTTCGCCACGATGGTGTTGGGCACCGGAATCGCCTGCCCTACTAGTTGTTCCTTTGGCAGGAAGTATGGTGGCTGGATGCACCGTGCCAGGAGAGAGAAACCGTCCGGACACAAAAGCTGTGTCTGCGGCACGATTTCAATCTCCGGAGGGGTACACTTTGTATCCCCAAGCACAACATATGTGCAGTCGAGTCCGGCAAACAAACCCGGTGACGTGGGCTTCACCGACACCAACCGCCAGTCCTGTGTTTCAAAATAAGTGTTATCTGTCAGGGCCAAGCTCAGGGGAGGACGAGGAGTCCACCCTGGCGCTATTTGTCATGTTCGGTCAATGTCGGATCCGGTGGGAATGTCACATCCGGTATTAGTATTGCCCCCCCCCCCCCCCCCCCCGCCAAGGTCCCCCTCGTGGCCCACCTCATTCTTGTTTTCACACGAGGCGGGGTCGCTCTCCCCAGTTCGTTTTTTTTTCCTTGTGTGTTTCCTCCCACCTCCCCCTGCCCGTTATCGATTTTATTTTGAAGAGGGCACACGCGCGCGATGTGACCAAGCTGGTTGCAGAGGAAGCAGCGCACAGGGAAAGTCTTTGCAGCTGCAGTCATCGCCGCCATCTTCACTCCTCCTCTGGTGGGAATAGGTGGCGCTGGCACAACTGCGTGCTTGACACAGGCCTCCACTATAAGCTGGAGAGACGGCTCAGGGTAGAGAGGTAGAGATGTTATAACCTGTTTACATGCATCGTTAGCATTTAACTTTATCATTTCCATTATTAGTTCTTCTAGGGTGTCCTGGTTTTTCACTTGCTTTTCAATTTCTATCTTTAGCCTCTCCACGAATTCAATGATAGATTCCGCCGGCCCCTGTTTGATGGAGGCATAGTGGACACGGGGCTCGGTGGTCGGCATCACCATGAATGCCTTCTCGGCAGCAGCTTGAATTTTTAAAATCACAGGCTTTGGGATTTTTTTCTGCCTGTGCTTCTGCCTGGGACCACTGCCCTTCGCCTCACAAATGATCCATCGTGATCGGATTTTGTCTGCGTCAATGGCGCACTCGGGGGTCTATAAGAGCTCAGGCAGAAGTTCCCCTAGCATCCTTTTCCATGTGTCGTCCCACAATCTGTACTCAATTGATAGGAGGAGAGATTTAAACAATCCTTTCAAGTCGCTAGGGACCAAGATATTGGAGGAGAAAGTAGCTTCCAATAAGCCTTTAAAATATTTGCTCTTTCTCCCGAACTCCTTCTGTGCCCTACAGAGCTCCTTTTATGGGAGTATTCAAATGGCCACCAATTTGGAATACCCCTTTGCCAAGAATAAAAAACAGGAGCAGCAATGAGTGTGGTCTCCGGTTCCGGGTTCTGATCCCCTGGCCTGTCACTTCCGGTTTCTGGAGCGTGGGAACTGGAAGGAGGGGCGTGGGAATCAGAAGTTGGAAGCTGAGGGGCAGGACCGCTTACCGAGGAGGAGCCAGAACACTGGCAACATTCATGGTGATGGGTGGGACCTGTTGAGCTCGGGGGCGGCCTCTCTGGGGGTGGAGTAAGAGGAGGAGTTTTAGGAGGAGGAGGAGGAGCCTGGGGAGGAGGAACACCCCTCCCGTGGGAGGAGACAGGGGCAGGACTCGGGGAAGGAGGCGGGAACAGAAAGGGTTTGGGACATGGTGTAGGGGGCGGAGCCACAGTCGGAGGAGGGTACGGATCAATGAGGAAGGGATTCTGGGAAGTAAAAGGAGCCAGAGCACAAGGGACCGGAAACGCCACGTGGCCGGCGCCATCTTGTACGCCGGAGTGCAGGAGGCTATTTTGTGGCTCCAGGGGGGATGACTGGAACCTGACTGACTTTGGGGTTTTTGGGGTAGAGCCTGGGGGAGGAGCAGGGGAGGGTTTCGGGGTACATTTACAAACTTTACAACTCTTTAAAACAGATTTCAGGGTAGAACTCGGGGTGCAACTGGGAGAGACGGAACTGCGGGAAGAGGGATTAGAGGAAGGCTCCCTGACGGCTGGCACCTTGCCGCCCGGGCTAGGGTATCGGGAGGACCGAGAGGGGCCAGGCAAGTAGCGGCTGGTCTCCCTGGCCGGGCTGGCCTGCGATCGATGCCGAGCTGCCCGTCTCGGATCCCCCGATGCAGGGGAAGAGGGATTGGAAAGAGGGTTAGGAGAGGGGGGAACAACTGGGGGAACCCGGGATGGCTTGCTTCCCTTCCCCGCCCTCTCCTGGCGGGGAGGGGCCGGTGGCACGCTCCCTGCCTTTTCTTTTACAGCTGTACGAATTTGAATGTATAAACTGAAAAGCCGATCAACGCCATGAGCCTTTGTCCTACTAGTTCCCAAAATTGGACCGACTCCATTTGCTGGGGTGACACCCCGGGGAATTGGGAAGCAAGCCATTTTATGAAGTTCTTTAACGAACCCCGTGAAAACTTTTTTTCCCTCCCTCCAGGGTACCCACAAGTTGGAAAAACATCTCCCACTGCTGTGTGGACAGCTTTGCGCCCATTATGGTGTGCCTGGTACCCACACAGCAGAACTCACTCTCCCACTGCAGCAAAAGAAAACTGAAACAACTGAGAATAAAGGTCCCAGGGCCAGTGAGTCCCCCACCCTCAGGGACTAAAGGAAGGGGTTTTTTTACGGGCCCCCACACCTAGGGCTGCACACCCCGCCCCGCCTAATGGTAAGCCCCCCTGCACCCCGTTGGGGGATACTTACCGGCTCCGTTGGCCTCTGGAACAGGAGCTGCAACAGGACGCTCCTCCCTCGAAAGTGGTCCTTCCGGGCGCAGAAGTTTGCCACCTTCTCCCCGGGAGCGCTGCCGACCTGGCTGGCTCCGAACGGGGTAGTAGATGCCCAATGCCTCTGATCCTCAGATCTTAGAGGCTATTCATGGGGTCACCGGCGAAGTGGCCCCGCGGGGAGAGCCAAACTGACTTTTCTTCCACCCACTGCCCACCTCACCTGGGCTACCGGCTAGCTCCGGGAAGCCTGCGTCGGTGAGTGGCCCCTCCGCGGCACCACTCTGGGAGCCGCAGAAGAGGTGTAGCAACAGCTACGCCTGGGCGAGTTGTCAGGGAGGGACAAAGAGGCACAGGAGACACCTTTTACGGTTCTGGGGGAAAGGATTTATTGAAGGAAGAGGTAACAGGTCAGGAGGTTGGGAGAGGGAACAGCAAAAGGCAGTTTGAGGGGTTCTACACAGGCATAAGTACGGGGGAGGAGCAAGGGGAGGGCCAATAACGGTTAACGGGGGAGGTACAGAAGGTGGGGAAAGGGGTACATTGAGCCAATAAGGCAAACCGAGGGTGGAGATACATACAATATAACCAATCATGAGTACAAAAGGGAATGCTTGACAGAGAAACTTCTAGAACAAAGGGAGGGGCTACAAACAATTGGCATCCAGTGGGGCAGGGTTTAGGGTGAGGGACAGGGAAGGTTCCAGATAAAGGGGAGGGGTTTAGGGTGACTGACTAGGGAAAAGGTGGGAAAGGGAAGAAACATTATGTACTTAGGGGAACGAAACGGGGACCAGCCATCAACACAGAAGGAATGTTAACATTAAAAAATGCAACACAACAGATGTATGTTTCTTTTATTTGATGACATATATTTTCATCAATCCTTGGGATTAGTCTGTTCTTCCTGTGCTCCCACCTGCAATGCTTTTTTCTGCGTGGTAGGTTATTGATGTCACCTTAGAAAGAGGTCCATAGTGTGACAAAACACTCCAAAGAAACAGTTTGGTGTGGAAGAGTTTCACGTGGAAGTGTTCATAATTCTTGTGTTTATTATTTGTAATATAAATAGATTATATTTTTATGATCATTTCTATCTGAAATATATATGATAGCGATGAATGACGTATGGCCCAGCCTGCTTAAGATCAGACTTTAGGAATAGCTGGAAATGATCTCCCAAATGTCTTCCAATCTTTTCTATACATAAAAAAAGTCGGCCAGTTGTTTCTAAAGGGATAAATTATAGAATGTGATTTGGTGCTTTGTGGTGCCAGAACAAACAGAAGTTTGGATAATCCGTATTCTTAGCAGTTTACTTGTAGACAGATTTTTTTTACTCTCCAGATAGAAGACGCCATGTTGGATACCAGCCGTAAAATTCCAGGCAGCCTTTTATCATGTTACATATCCTCTTACTCATTCATTTCACCTTCCAGCAGTTTAGAAAGAACTTGTTCACTTGAATGTTTTTCTTTGGAGTGATTTTAAGGAGATGGCAAAATGGCCATAATACAGGTAGAAACATAAAAACAAGGGTGTGCTATAAAGACAGGACTTCTTAATGCAAAGAGCCCTCTGAAATTCCAAATACCTGCTATAAAATTAAAAATGTAATCTTTGACTTTTAGATGGGAATTTCTTCTCTTCAGTTTCATTCTGTCAGGTGCATTTTTGCTAACTGCTTGATTCACGCTGAATGGACAGCCCTGTCTTATTCTTGGTATGACAACAGTGATAGAGATCACTGCTGCTTTTTGTAGAAAGTGGCTGCAAATTGCTATTACGAGATCTTGTGCAGGTCTAGAGTCTGATTGGATGTGAGGTTCTCATTGTTTCAACAACCAACTTGGGGTGGCAGTGTCAGAGGTGTTCATTATCTAGGAAGATTTTCATAGGCGATGAGTTTTGCTGAGGTAGCTTTCTCTTCTGGGTGTAGAATATATGTGCATAATTAACTTCCTTGAATCCTAAATAGTTGGGGAGATTTTAGTATCTACGAAACCATTTTTATTAGCTTTTTTATGTGGCCTTAAATGATGAAAGTGATCTGGATACAATTTTAGAAAAAAGGAAAAGGGTGAGCTGTGAGGAAGAGCTGAAGGACTATTTGGAGAACACCCTTTCTTCTTGAGATCAAATTAGAACAAAGTATGAATTTTGTTTAGTCAACTTACAAGGTAGAACATCTTTGAACATTGGTTGTACTACTTAGGCCTTGTTTTAATGCTGTTGTTTGAAGGTATGGAAAAAGAGTGCTTTTCACTTCATGTAAGAATATAGAATAATGGCCCTAGTGAAGAAGTTTAAGGCAAATAATGCCCAGGGTTTAGGAATGGGACAAAGGAAGACTGGTATCATTCAAAAACCATAGCACATCAGTATTACTGTGCATACCATCACATCCATGCCTTATTCAGAAGGTCAAAGTAGTAGCGCAGATTCTTGGATCACCGGAATCAGAAGTTGGTCTGCACCATCATCTCTTCACTCATAGATTTGATCTCATTCAAAGTTCTAGGAACTCAGAAGTTTAAGATAGCCAAGCACTTTCAACTTTAAAAACCATCTAAAAATTGGTACAATACCGCTCTCCTTCCTGAAGATCTTAGCAGCAGCTCTGAAGCCATAGAGGAAGCAGCACTGTACGCACACGCAGGAGGTCTTTCCTACCTGCTCGATCAGAGGCACATTAGAAGAGCAGTATGGACCTGAGGGGCAGATGCGCATACCTTCACACACCTCGCAGTGGGACTGTGGTTAGAGCTGGAGGTTTGATACTCTTCCTAATAATTTGAGCCCTTAAAACAAAGCCAGAGGTAACAGACCAAGTGAAAATACAATGCCAGGTTGCGGAAAGAGAATGTTACCTATCTGAACACCTACATAAATTCCACATCATTCTCTTTGTTTAGGAGACCAAGCCAATGTCCTTGTAAATGAAAACAAGTGTGAATATTGATTTTTCTTGAATCAAGACAGCTTTATGTCCAAGTCAAAGGCCAATAAACCAGAAAGGCTCTGCTGAGCACAGTGCAGAACTAACATGGAAGACAGTAATTTGACCTCTTATGTAAGCAGTGTTGGAATGGTTCCCTATCCAAAAGGAAAGATGTCAAACGCTTCTTTGGAAATATTTTGACTTCTGTGCATTTCTTTCTTTGTAATGAACTAATCTCTAACAAGCCAGGACGTGATTGTGTTCAGTAGAAACTGATCAATGGCAACATTTAGCCTAAAGTTTTTATGAGATTGATCAGGAAGTTCAATTTAGATTTAAAGGCACTGTAGTCATATTTAATTTTATTTCTCTCCGTACTTGAGTCTCTTAAACAGGGACCTTCAATTGGACAGGAAATGGACACTGAAGCAAATTGTAATGGATGACGTAATGGCTTAACCGGAAGCATTTTGTGGGAATTGATTTCTTCTAGGTATCCATCAGCCAGCATTTTAGTGTGAAGGAAATCTTCAAACAGGTAAAACAAAAATTCCCGTTGGTTTAAAACCTGACTGCTATATTAATTTTTCACTTTTGAGAAAATTTTCATGACCTTTAAAATTCAGACTATATCAAGTATTGTTTCAGCCATTGAAGAAAGTGCTTTTGATAGAGATAAGAGAGGGAAACCAAAACATTTCTCAGAGCCACACTTTGAACTCTGTCCTTGTTACAAACGGCACTTGAGCAAATTCATTTGCCTTTGGAACAGAAAACGACAAGGTAACAGGTTTATCATTACGGATTTGAGTGTTCCAGGTTCTTTAGATAGTAAGTGATCTATTCAAGATGACCTCTTAGTGAAATAGATGCATTTTGAGAAGGGATATGGATTTCTTAGAAGAAAGCAAATCCCTATGTTAAAACGGTGTGGTGGGTGTTTTTTGTTGTTGTTTTGCTTTTAGAACTTGCAAGGCACAATCGACTTCATAGTACGAGATCCAAATAAGACCACGACATTCCAAACAGGTGTTTCTTTTTGATAGTTTTTCAATCTGTATATCTTTGGATTGTAACCAGTAGAACTGTGCTTGAACTGGAAAGAAGTAGCTGAGGTTTCAGAAGTGGAACATACGGTGGAACAGTAAGCTGAGAGCATTGTGCAAGGAGAGGAAAGAGGGGAAAATGGTAAGAGTTTCCTGAGTCGGAAGGGACCCCTAGGGATCGTCAAAGTCCAACTCCTGGCCCTGCACAGACACTCCAACAGTCCCACCCTCTGCATCCCTGAGAGCATTGGCCGAACGCTCCTGGATCTCTGGCAGCCTTGGGGCTGTGCCCATTGCCTGGAGAACCTATTCAGTGCCTGACCAGCCTCTGAGGAAAAAAAACTTTCCCTGATAGCCAGCCTAATCGTCCCCTGACACAGCTCCTGGCATTCCCTTGGCTCCTGTCCCTGGTCGCAGAGAGCAGAGAGCAAAGTTTTCTCTGTGCTGCCCTTGAGAGGAGCTGAGAGGTCCCAAGTGAGGTGTGAGCTCCGTGTCCTCTCTGCAGCTGAACCAAATGCCCTCAGCCACTCTTCGTATGGCTTCCCCTCCAGCCTCTTCACTATCTCCGTGTCCCTCCTTTGGACATTTCTCCAATAGCCTGAGGTCTTTCTGACGTTGTGGCATCCAAAATCGCCCCCAGGGCTTGAAGAGAGCTCAGTCCCGGCCCAGAGCAGAGCAGGACAATGGCCTCGCTTGAGCCAGCGGTGCCACAAGATAGGGACAGTTGTCAAAAATCAGCTGGAGTAACAAATCTGACAGAGAAACGCGATCTAGGCACAAGAAATGGAAGAAGCAGAGGAAGAAGATGAGGAGAGGATTCCTTGTAAAAGTGAAGAAAATGAGCATGCAGAACAGGGACTAAGCCTTATGCATGTAAGTGAGCAAGAGAATAAGTTTGAAAGTGAAGGCAGTTTTTTCCAAAAGAAGGAGGAATAGGAAGTCTTTTTGCTGAGAATTAATAGAACGTTTTTTTTCCGTTTAGTTTGTATATGAAGCACCCAGGGCTCTGAATCATGTTTGTAAACAGTTAAGATTTTTGCTAAGAGTAGAAGTAGTTTCCATGACCAAGATGTAAGTTAGGTAGGTAAATGGTAGGTTAATAATTACTAGATGCTTAGGCTAGAGCTAATTGGTATAATTATCTGCTATTATAAATTTACGTTCAGAAGAACGTAAAATTAGTGAACTCCTAACCATGAAGCACGTAGCCTTGGATCGTGCCAGAGGGTCACTGAGACCTGATGAAGACTCTCCTGACTTCATCGTTCGAGGCCACTGACCCATTTCGAGACCACCGACCCAATTCAAGAGAAGAGCTGTGCACGCGTGAAGGACTAATGGGCTCCTTTTAATATGGGATGGGGATGGGACGTGCTGGGGTTATGCATATGTATTGTATGTAAGATCTTGGGGAATAAATAGAGAACTGGCAGCTGTAGTTGCTAAGGTGCTTCCTCCATCATATTTGAGAAATCAAGGCAACCAGCTGAAGTCTCCAGACACTGTATTGTGTTGACTCCAATACTCTTGGTCTTTTTTGTAAATCTTAGAGCTCTGAGTCAATTTCTGCAGAGGATTCCCAATGCAGTTTCAAAAATGGAATCTTTGTTATTGGTCCTCATGTTGATCTTGAATATTTCCATTTTCAGCACTCCTATATTTTCGAAACAACTGTAATGACTGAAAAGAAAGCTGAGCAGTATGCTCTTTCCAGTGATATAAATGGAGCAGTATTCTTTTCAGACAAATATATTTTTGCTGTGTCTAAGCACATGTGCATAGCTGTGTTTGATTTATGTGTCCAGGTTTTGGCAATGGGGCAGCCACAGGGCCGTCCTGTGACAATGGCAACGGTGATGCCCTGTCCCGCTTTCTTCCAACTGGCTCCACTTCAGGATGTCCTCCCTGCTGAGAGAAGCGGTTGGGACAGCACCTTTAGAAATGTGACTTTCTGGGTTTGTTTTATTTTGTTTTGTTTTGTTATTTTTAAAGTTACTAAAAGCATTCACCCTAATTTTTTGATGTGTTGGGTTTGGAGGTTTTTTTTCAGTTTTGCGTGGGGTTTTTTTGTGGGCTTTTTTTGGGGCCTTTTATGTCTCTTTGTGGATTATTGGTTGGGTTTTTTTGTGTGTTTGCTGGTCTGATTTTTTGTTCGTTTGTTTGTTTGTTTGATACGGTTTTGTAGAGTTTTTTAAGCAAATTGATTGGAAAACTGAATAGTCCTCCACTATAGTCTCCTGGATTCACCTGAGACTCTTCCTAGGCATCTCCCTGTTCCTTGTTGCAATGAGTCTCACATCATTCTCCTGAGGAAACTGTCTGCTTATGGTTTGGATGGGTGGGCTGTTTGCTGGCTGACAAACTGGGTGATGGCCAGGCCCACAGAGTGGTGGGAAATAGAGTTCATCCAGCTGGTCCCCAAGGCTCAGTCTTGGGCCCAGTCTTGTTTAATATCTTTATCAGTGATCAGGACAAGGGGCTAGAGTACACGCCCAGGAAGTTCACAGATGATGCAAAGTTGGCTGGTAGTGTTTTTTCCTTCTGGAGGACAGAAGGCTCTGCTTCTTCTTCCTCCTGTTCTGAGCTCGCTGCTCCTCTTCATCCCTCATTAAGTGTGCTGATTTTATCACTTGAATGAGAAAACAAACAATTTTAGCAACAATACTAGTGGCAGGGTACAAGAAAGGAAGAGTTCACATGAATCCCCCCCCCCAACATCAGACAATACCTGATGGCTCCTCTGCCTAGCTTACTGACTACACCAGAACCCATTGTCCCCCAAAGATACTCCCTTCTCCCTGCCCCCAGCCATGATTTGAGATGGAATAGAATAACTAAGGTTAAGATTCTCCCTATGTAACTCCATCATACTTTGATTCTGGGGAAAAAAATTTCTTGAAGTTCTCTCATTTCAGATCATTTGAATTTGAATTTGCATACGAAAAATTCTAGCCAGAAACTCAGGACAATATTAATAGCCCATTCTAGAATGTCTGAGATGATATACACTTCTTTCAAGAGAATGTGATACCTCACGTGACTTCTCCAGAATTTCAATGAACAGCAGGAGTAGTCTACAAGATTCTTGCTGCCATCTGGATTTCCTGGTATTTGGCTGGTCTATGTAAGTCAACCAGCTATTCAGCAGAGGGAATATTAGTGTGATACTTGATGGTATGTGAGATGGAACACAGTAATTTATGCCTTTTTCCATAGTGATAAACCTGTAAAGAAAGCTCCATAATGCTCAGACAAGGAGGCTGCTGGACTTCAAGCAGCAAAGGCCCAAAACGAACCAGTGAAAATGTGTCATTGAAAAAGAAAAAAGCCAGGTGGGGAGCAAAGTGATACTTAAGGGCAGTTTACTGAAAGAGGAAATCTAGTGAAAAAAAAAGTCCAAGACTGAAGGAATAAGAGGGAAAATGAAACTAAGGAAGGAAATCAATCTCAGCTCATCATTTTAGAAGCTAACAAGTTGTCATTGCAATGATGCATAAAGTGAGAAATAATAAATATGTCTGCGCCAAAATCTGAAATATGAACTTTATTGCATTCTGTCTTTCACAGAATCATACAACAGTCTGTGATTAAAGATCATCTAGTCCAACTTCCTTGCCAGGTAGATCTTACAGTAGATCCAATTGCTCGAGACTAGCCAAACTGATAAGGAGCACTCTCTATGATGGGGCATCCACAACTTCTCTGGAACACCCGTTTGAGTGTCTCACCAGCTTCATTGTTGAAAAGTTTTTCCTTTTAGCCAATCTAAACCTAGTATCAGTTTGAAAGCATGGCCCCTTGTCCTGTCTCTGCAAACCTGCCTAAAAAGTCTTTCTCCATTTGTCTTATACCCTCTTTAAATATTCAAAGTCCACAATACTCTCCCTCCAGAAACCTCTCTTCTCCAGGCTAAAAGATCCTACTTTTCACAAGAACCAGGTCATACACTGAGATGGAAGGCATCTCAGGAGATCAGATCATCCAACAGCTCAGCGTAAGAATAGCTCTGAAGTCAGATCAACTAGCTTAGGGCTGTGTCTGTTTGAATTTTGAAAATTACCAGGAATTGAAATGCTTCAAGGAAGAGACCTCTGGGTGGCTCCAGAAACAGCCTGAGAAACTCGAGCAAACTCAAAACCTCAGAAACTACCACTGCTTTCTCTCCCTCAGCCCAAGCAGTCACAAAGAAGAAGTGTTCCCAGCAGGCTGGGATAGCACACATATACACTACATATACATGACAGGCATCGCCAGCAGACACATCCTGCTCCTTTCTGTGGCTGGCAAGAGTGAGACTGGATGATTACATGTGGGCAAACTGGGTCCCTCCAGCAGCTCAGACACTCAGCCTGCCCAGTGACCCCACTGAATTCCAGTATTTGCAGTGTCCCAAGGCCACAGCACTACTCCGCTTGCTGGCACAGACCATCACACCCCTCCTAAATCAGTCAGGACTCCCCTGGTCCCACAGCCAGCACCTCACGTGCTCTCCCCCAGGCCACTGCCATTGTTCACCAACTTCTCCACTTTGATCTTTGCTGGTGCTCTCAACACTGGCACACCCAGATGTTCTGCAGCTGTTGTCTCCTGGTGGAAAGGACTTGTAAAGCCATGTTTCCTAACAGGACTTCCACAACCTTTCAAAGCAACCTTTTCTGGGGTATGAACAATCTCATTCAAATGTCAACATTTCTTTTCCCATATGTGCAATCAGAATTTCCTTCTTCTGGGCAAGCCCAAAACAAGGCACAAACTACATTGTGCCTTCTGTTTCACATGCTGACTTGTTTGTAAACAATGCTAGGAGAATACCTGTTTTGATCCAAGCTAATCTCTGGCCCTTATAGTGTTTTCAGTAGTTAGTTTTGCTTTGCTATTTACTTGATGTCCCATTGAATTGTTGAATCATAAACAGACTATCTGTCTGTATAGCAGCATAGCAGTGATGAATAAATGCAAGAGAAGGAGCAAGGTGATTGTTTGCTAGACTCTTCCTAGAAACTGAGAAATCTGTTACTTAATGCTGACCACAGCAGATGGAGGAAGCATCCTACATGATGTCAAAGCAATGAAACTGTAATCACCTTTATGATTACAGTCAAGGCACTGCTTTTGCCACCATAAGTGGAGTGCAGGGAATCTTAAAAGACGACACTGTAACTGTTGTCCATGCTCACTGAGAAAATAATGCTTTTACAGTGGAGCAGGTCTCACTGCAGCTAAATCATGGCTTCAACTGTACACCGCCTTCAAAAAAGCCCACAAAAACACAAATGAAAGGATTTGGAACCCAACGGAATCTCGGATGGTGACATCAGCTCACTTTGGTTTCTTTCCAAAATCTCAATTCCATTTTCTTCTGAGCCAATTATCCCACCTAACCTGAGATGTAATGTATGGATTTCCAACACATCCAGTTACCTTAGAATTCGATTGCCACTAGGCAAAAAGACAGAAACAAGCAGTTAATTTCAGACTGAAACCAAGAGTGTTTAGAACAGAAATACTTGGACGAAACTATTGTTAATAAAACAAAAACTTTTAGGACTTCGCCATTTATTTTTGGAGGTGGACAAAGTTTTACATCCAAAAGTCCCTAGGGAGCTCTCACTCAGTGCAATGTGCCTGTAAAGGAGCTCTCGTTTGTCTTTCAAGGAACGATTTGTCACAGCACAGGCAGGAGGAGCACAAGCTTGATGACTAGAAGAGACAATGTAGAACACGTCTCTGTCGTGACACATTTTCGTGTGCGATATGTCCCTCCAGGTCTTGGGACCATGCCAAGCTCTATGTATTGTGAGCGCTGCTACTTGCAGCTGAGAAGGACGGTGGAGCTAGCAGCGAATTCGTAGAGCGCTGAGCAGGTAGTCAAGGAACGAGATGTGCCCCTGCAATGCGGTGCTAATAGCAGCTTCCTCGCTGCAGGGGCGAGCTCCGGCCACAAGACCTTCACGTCCTGGCAACAGATCTCTGTGAAGGGCATAGGCAAAAAGCTTTCGTTTTCCATTTGAACTGCGAGAGAGGCAGACTGTTGCACGGAGCTCTGAGAACAAAGGTGCACGCCCTAGGTGGGCTTGGGCGGACGCAGAGATCTCGAGCGCTTGGCTGCCGGCGCACTGCTGGCTGTGTGGCGCCACTTCAGCAGCTTCTGGCCGCTGGGGAGTGAAAGGGGCGCCAGGCGTGGGCGAGGGAGGTGAACGAAGCAGCACAAGTACCGTGCTTGTGTGCACCACGTTACAGGCTACTACGAGAGGAAGGTGGCTGCCTCTTGCTTGCCTTCCCAAGCGCCCTTAGCAGTCGAAAGGAGGAAGCTGAAGCACTGCTGCTTGTGCTGCTCCTTGGTTCCCTTGCAGCCCGCTGTGGGAACATTGGCGGTCAATTCTAGGTGCCGAGTTGCGGAGAGCACCAAGGTAAATGACGCTGAGATGGGAAATACAGGCTGAAGCAAGGAGGTGGACATGGCTTACGTGCCATAATAGAAGGTGAACCTAGGCACTGCCTCTTCAATCTGGCCCCCTCTGCTCTGGTAGCAACTTTTGCAAGTAGGCAAAGGGCGCTGTGAGTATGTAGAAGAGAGGGCAGCGAGAGGCCGTGTGTTATGCGCACTTTCAGCACTGCTTGACAGAGGGCTACTTTAAGAATGCCTTCTTCTTCCTCGCATCCTTCTCGCTTCGCTCTAGCTGCATGGAGTAAACCATAACAAAGGTGTGAGGAAGGGTACTGCCCCAGCTTTTGCCCTGCCGTGCAACGGCTGTGTGCCATTTTTTAAAAGCAGCAAGAGCACTGAGAAGTGAAAGCGATTGTCAAGGAGCTATTTGGCTGCTCGTGTGCTCTTTGCTGCACTGCTCACGCCAGCCCAGTGCCCTGCGACTTCGTTCTTCGCCTTCTGCCGTCCAGACAGAGCTGAACTCCAGCGGTCAGTTTCAGCTCTGCCCAACAGCTTCTCCTCAGTTCTGCGGGCAAGCACGCCCTCTTGCCTTGGCTCCGAGTGCAAAGTCCCTAGCGAGCTCTCACTCAATGCAATGCACCCGGAAAGACACTCTCGCTCGTATTTCAAGGAGCGATTCCAACCAGAGTTTGTGTTGTACCACCAACTGAAGAGTGCTTGACCGTACCTGTCTCCTGCAGCACCCCACAATGGTCCATAAATCTTCCAACCTCTTGGCCAGAGGCCACTCGCTTTGGAGAAGGACTATAAAAGAGCAATCCTCTGAGAAAGACCATTTGAGATCTCTCCACTGACGAAGACCCATATATCAGATGACCCATGAGGACGCCCGTCTCGTCTGTTGGTAGCTATTTTCCCATCCCTTTCTTTCCTTCCCCTCTCCCTATGCTTTCTTTCCTATACCTCTCCCCCTTACCGTAACTGAGTTGTTGGCATTTGATGAAATGCATTGCTGCTGTTGAATAAACTGATTTTGTCCCCTGCACTTTGCCTGTTTGCACCTTTAAGATCAAAAGAACCATCATGACTCCCCCTCTGTATTAATAGCATATCGTGACATTAAATTGGCGAAACGGACAGGATATTCTGACAGACAGAAGGGATGCAAGGCTGTCTGTAGTCTGTATCAGGGGAAGGAAGTCTTACTCCAGCCGCACCTAGCTGGCCACCTTGGATGGGTGAGTCTGTCTAGAAAGCAAGATGGGTTTTTCCGATTTCCCGCAGACTGCAGACACCTTGGTGTGGAGCATCCCCAGACTCGCACAATTGCACAAAAGATCTACTGGTGCAAAAGGCGGGTCACTGTTGTTGTTGTTGCTGTTGTTGTTGTTGTTTTTTATGATGTTTTTGATACTTGGTGTAGTGAAGAGACAACCTGGTATTTTGTAACTAAGGAGTGCCTCCCAAGTATTTTGGTCTCTTCACCCACACAGGGAAGCGAAGGGGGGCACACAGCAAAAGCTGTTTCGTTGTGTGTGGTAACTTAAGCAATAGACCGCCCTGTTGTGGTTTTTACTTATCCCTTCACAACATGACTGAGAATTCCACCGTAACAGATAAAACTGCATTTTATGCTCTATTAGGTAAGTATAGCACCAGACCGTCCCTAGGTGGGGAGGAATGGGGGAACAATAATTGGTTTAATCTGGAGAATGTGATTGATAGAATATATTCTTTGCAACATGAATCAAAGTTCAAACTGGGCAAAAATAAAACCATACTCTGCTCAGTTTTGGGAGCTTGTCTTACGGCAGCCATAGAAACTCGCTCTAAGCGAGTTAGTGAAGAAAGTACAATTATAGATTCTTTGCAAACTCTTGTTCAAATTCTGCAAAAACAATTAGATCAGGAAAGGAATGAGAACCGTTTGTTGCGAGATGAAAATCATTTGCTACAGGCTGCCCCAAAAGAAGAAAGTACCAAAAAAGTAAAGCAGAATGAAACACACGCAGAAACAGAAGAGAAGGAGATTGTTCACATTAATCAAATTTATCCCCAAAAGGAGTTAACTACAATGAAAAAATCTTGGGGAACACTGCTGTCCGAAGTTGAGACCTATGGTTAAAACACAATATACTTATCTTGGTCCTGATGATTTTGTACCAAATATTTCTACAAAAGAAATCCCATATTCTGCCACTGAATTAGCAAAACTGACAAAGGAATATGGGAGACTCCATCATTAGGCTTTTACTTGGCCCTAAAATTGGGTTTTTCCCTTTCTTCTGTTCTGGCTCAGATGTTAGGGTGAAGTTTCCCTGGGCCCTAGCCTCATGGACGTAAATAAGATAACA
The DNA here is from genome assembly GCF_052056855.1 of Sturnus vulgaris. Lineage (NCBI taxonomy): Eukaryota > Metazoa > Chordata > Aves > Passeriformes > Sturnidae > Sturnus > Sturnus vulgaris. Next base: position 71,036,522 of record NC_142282.1, on the reverse strand, counting down.
AAGGAGGCTCTTTTCCCTAATGAAGTTACAGGGTTTATTTCTCGTAGGTAGCCAGGGAAAGAGGGAGGGGGAGAAAAGAGGGGAAAAAGAGACAGAGGCCAGGGGGTACCGACCTTTTCTAGGGTCTGAAAAGGAGGGCGGGGAGAAATTGGATCCCAGCCTGCCCTGTATGGCCAGGAGGGGAGAGGGACCAAGATACAGGTCACAGCAGGGGTCACGGAACGTACCATTTACAATGTATCTAAGAAATGCAACATCACCCTGTTTTTTTGTTTAACAAGTTGAAAGAAGGATATTAGTTTCATTCAAATTATGATGTTGCCCACCACTTGCAGTATGTGGGAGGGTTAGATTGTTCTAAGTTTTTCATTTCTATGTGATTGACTACTGAGGTAGAGGGAATGAGACCATTAATGGCCTTGAAAACTAAGTGACGTAGGGTCCCGAATGCCGCTATTACAAGGAAAAGGATAACAAAAATTAACATAATTGTTTTGACTATAGATGTCCACCACCCTGTGAGTCCTCAGCCTTTGAACAGTCCATTGAACCAATCTTCAGATTCTTGCTTCACTTGTCCGATTAAGTTGTTCATGTTTCAGGGGAAGCATGGATGTTAGGAGCTCTCGAGGTGAGGTCCATACAGCAAAGTCCTTCAAATTCCTGGCACTCATGTCCGTGCAGTAGTAAGAGAAAATCTATAGCAGCACGATTTTGTAGTGTGGCCTGCCTGGTAATTTCCTCGTCTTCTAGGAGGGAGCTGATTGCGGTGCATGTTAAGTTTGCTTGTTTGACTACCCAACACTTTAGGTGGCCCAATTCGCCTAGAGCTTTAGCTGCTTCAACCCATGGAAGAAACAGGGAAGCAGCAATTCTTTTGGACTTGGCCCAATGGAAAATTTCAGAATCACAGTTTGGGTCCAAATTGTCTGCACTTCTTTTTTGGATTTTATAACCTGATTTGTTTTTGTGAGTCCAATCGTTTATTAAGGTTTCGTTGGGTGCCAACAGGGACAACCGACCAAAGGTGCATGGCCCTCCTAAGAGCCGAGAAGGAATCCCTGCCCACGCCAGGTCTCCACAAATTAAGAACAATCCCTTTGGGAGGCTTTTGGGGCTTGAATAAGTTAGGGTGGCAGCTGCAATATGGCTTATAGTATTGCACCACCTTTTGGCAGTGAATTCCCCACGATATTGCATTGTGTTGTGAAATTCTTTTATGCTAGAAGGTTTTGGGAAGATCCTAAAGTGAATGCAATATTGTGCTGGGTAGGAACCTAACAGCTCTAGTTCTTGCGGTTCGTGAGTTGATTTGGGCAAACTTGGCAGCAACTCCTCTATGGGGTTCTTACTTACCCCAGCTTGCTGTCTATGATTTTTGTGTGATGAAATGGTGTGTGACTCAGGAATTTCATTGGACAAGTGTGTTTCAAAACTGGCTGAATATTCTCCAGCCTTCAATGGGATTCCTACCAGGCAGGTGGACGTAGGGTTTGCTGTTGCTGCTGTGGACAGACATATGTTTTCTTGTTGGAGCGTTTGTGTCAGGGTCACCCAGATGTTCTGACGTGGTTGAGGGACAATCCATGCAGCTGCCAGACTGTTCAGTGATAAAAGGAAGACAGCTTGGATGGGGTTCATCACGTGACTGAGAGAAGAGAAGCTTTTCTCTAAAAGGAAAGACAAACATTATAAAACCTGTTAAAAGTCTCTATCTGCCACAATGCCACCCTCTATGAGAATTTTTTTTCCTTTTTTCCGGCGGCGTCTTCTTTTTGAAGCCACAGCCACCTGCTCCTCGTTCTCCTCAGTTGGAGCAGGATGTTTGGAAACATACGGTTTCACCCACTTTTGGGGAATCCACCGAGGGCCTGAGGGAGTGGATATGCACACATAGCCACGCCCCCAGGTAACGAGCTCAGAGGGACCTTTGATTTCCCAGATTTATGGGTCCCTAATCAAAACTGGAGGATGTTGGGATAACTTGAACTGTTTACCACTTTTAAAGTGACGTACCACAGGTGGACTCATGTTCTCAAATGAACAATTCAGGAAACTGATAGTAAACATGGCTTTGCAGAGCTTCCGCTGTCGAGACATCCATGCAGTTGAACTGCTCTGTTAAGCCAAAACCTGCTTGAGTGTCTGATTAGCTCGCTGAACTACACCTTTGCCTGTGGGGGAGTGGGAGGTGAAAGTTTTATGTTCCACTCCCCACTGCTGGACGAATTCCAGGAACTTCTTGGACTTATGCGCTGCGCCCTGATCAGTTAAGATTTCCTTAGGGATCCCCAATACTGAAAAGGCTTGCACTAGGTGTTATTTGGAGAGCATTGCCCTTTCTCCTGCATGGGCAGAGGCATAGACTGCGCCTGAATACATGTCAATGGTAACATGCACATATTTGAGGAGACCAAAACTAGAAATGTGTGTGATGTCTGTCGCCATACCTCACAACTGCCAAGACCTCGGGGGTTAACCCCCATGCCTATTGAGGGCATGGTGTGCAGCTGACAGGTGGGACAGGTGGTCACAATGGCTCGAGTCTGACTCCGTGTTAGCTGGAACTGAGGCATTAGACCTGGTGTATTCTGGTGATACTGCTGGTGGCTGAGCTTTGCCTGTTGGAAGATGTCAGGAAGGCGTGCTTGTTCTGCTGGGGTTCCTTGTTCTGCTGGGATTGCTTTGTTCTGTTGGGGTTGCAAGGGAGTCTGCCTGACGGTTCCCTTCTGCAATTTCGCCTGGCAAATCTGTGTGTGATCTCACATGCATCACATAGAACGGGTGTTCTCTATGAGAAATCAAATAAATTAGTTTGGAAAGCAACCTGAAAAGCTGCTCATTCTCGATGTCTCTGAGCACTGCCTGCTCTGCCAGGGACACTACCCCTGCTACATAGGCTGCGTCTGTTACCAAGTTTATTGGCTCTGAGAACTTCTCAAAGGCTCTCACGACTGCTGCCAGTTCAGCTACCTGGCGTGATCCCTCCACAAACTCAACATCAGCTTCCCAATGCTGAGTTTGAGGATCTCTCCAAGTCATAACCAACTTGTGGGAAGCCCCAGATGCATCCGTGAACACTGTGAGAGCTTTGAGTGGTCTCCGACTCCTCAGGAGGAATGAGGTGGAATTCCTCATTAAACAGTTTGTGAGACGGGGCGTAGACAGATATTTGTCCTCAGTAGGTGTCCAGGGCTAATTGGAGGCTGAAATTGATCTGGAGCAAGTGCTCAAACATCTCTTTAGCCAATCTTTCAGGAGAGATCCTTCCTTCCTCAGACAGTTTAACAGGGAGGTGAATACATGTGAAGTCACAACCAGCTAGTTCATACAGTCTGATCCTTGCTTTCCGAATCAGCTGAGCTATTAACTCTTGTGGCTTAGTGGTAGTTTTGGATCTTTGGTGGGAGAGGAAGACCCACTCTATGATTAAGAGAGACTCTCTCTGCTCCTTGATCCATTGGAATATTAACCCTTGTAAGCGAGGCAGTTTCCCTCGGACAATGAATTTGAAGGGCAGCTCGGGCTGGTAATGGTGAGCTTGCCTCTCTCCTAAGGTCTTTTGTACCTTTTCGATTGCAGTCTTTGCCTCTGGGGTCAGTTCCCTGGGAGAAAGCAGCTCTCTCTCCCCCTTCAATAAATTGAAGAGACATTCTAGGTCCGCATTAGTGAGGCCTAGCCAGGGCCTGACCCAATTCAATGACCCACACAGGGAATGGAGATCTGCTAAGGTTTTTGGATTACAATTAATTTCCAATTTCTGTGGAACAATGGTCCGTGCAGTAATTTCCAAGCCCAGGTACTTCCAAGGTGGCATTCTTTGGACTTTGTCCTCCTGCAATTCAAATCCAGCAGAGGTTAAAACTTTAACCACTAGGTCAAGTGTGTCTTGGAGTAGAGAATAATCGGGGGCGCACACTACCGCATCATCCATGTAATGAAGGATGATGGCCTCCCCTCTCTGGGCACGCACCTGGGACAGCAACGAGGCCACATGCCACTGGCAGATGGAGGGACTACATTTTAATCCCTGGGGCAAAACCTTCCAATGGTAGCGCTTCATTGGGGCTTCTGGATTGATGGTAGGAACCGAGAAGGCGAACCGTGGGGCATCCTCTGTGTGTAGGGGAATGTAGAAGAAACAGTCCTTGATGTCTAGAACAGCCAATTGCCAATCTCTGGGAAGCATTGTTGGAGAAGGCATTCCAGGTTGGAGAGACCCCATGTCCTCAATTACTTTGTTTATTTCCCGGAGGTCATGTAGCAGCCTCCACATGTCCTTCCCCGGTTTCTTTATCACAAAAACTGGGAAATTCCACGCACTTGTGGTCTCCTCTATGTGGCCTTTAGCCAATTGCTCCTCCACAAGCTCCTCAAGCACCCTGAGCTTTTCCTTACTCATCGGCCACTGTGCTACCCACTTTGGGGTATCATCTAGCCATTTCAACTTTTGGGTAGGGAGCCCCACAGTGGACGCTTTTAAAATCCCAAGAAGTTTTAGGAATAATTAATTTCACCCCCCACTGGGACATGGTGTCTCTTCCCCATAGAGGGCATTCATAGTCTGTAACAAATGGACGGATGCTAGCCAATTTTCCATCCGGCCCCTCAATTTGTACGATGCTTTTTGATATTTTTGCCAATTTGACTCCTCCTACACCCTGGATTCTGCCTGCCACAGGCTGAAGTTCCCAATGTGATGGCCACATCCTTTCGGGTATGATAGTCTCATCAGCACCTGTGTCCAGTACCCCCTCCACATGGAGGTGATCTCATCCACGGGTTAGGTTACATGCCAGAGAGGGCTTGTCCTCACCCACCACTTCTGCCCAGTAGACTTCAGGTGATTTTCCATCTACTGGGACCTCCACTGGAACAGGAATGGCCTGGGCAAGGATTTGTCCCTCAACCGGGTAATATGGTGGTAGAGAACATCGTGCCAGGAGAATGAGGCCAGTTATGCTTCCCTTGATGGTCATGGGAGCTACCTCAGTCGCTGGGGGTGTGTGTGCTGTGTCCCCGACAACAAAGCCCTCACTGTCCTGTTTCATGTCGTTTAACATCACGTCCTGTGTACTGTTAGGTAAGTCCACTGTAATGACTGTCCAATCAGGTGACCTGAAATGAAAACCTTTTGTAGTCACAAGCCTAGTGGCTTCCAAACCTTGTTAATTGAACATTTAATATTTTCATTGCCATGCATCCCCACACCCTCTATCCCATCCTCCCCCTTTTTGTTTATTAAGAGAGAGTCTTTTGCGATTGTGGAGCCCGCAGTATTTATAGCCGAGCGCGCTATTGTGTTAATGGCGGGTACGCGCTGTAAAGCTAGATTTTTTGTTTGTTGGTCTTCTTCTGTTTCTGGTTGTGTGGACAGTCTCTGGCGAAGTGTCCTGGCTGCTTGCACTGGGAGCAGATGATGTGCTGCAGCTGCTCTGGTGACATTGGTTGCTTCTTGGCTTCTGGTGTTACAGTTGCCATGGTCTTTGGGTGTGCCAGTCCTGGATTTCTCTCGTGTCCACTGAGCAGTTCTGCTTTCCTGGTGCAGGCTTCTATCATCTGTGCTAAGCTAGGTGCTGGCTCGAGGGCAAGGCCAAGAATAACCCTACGGCAGGTTTCATTAGCATTCCTCTGAGCCATCTCTTTAATTAATTCAGCTTCTACCCCTGGATCAGACACCTGTCTTTCAACGTGCGCACGAAGGCGGTCCACAAACTGTAAGAAATTCTCAGAAGCAAACTGTTTAATGTTAACATAACTGCCTTTAGTATCTACTGTTGGTAATTGATTAAAAGCCTTTTCTGCAACATTGCATATTTTATCCAGGACAGACTTGGATAGTACTCTGGTTTGGCTTTCGGGGCAATGCCAATCCTTTTCCCCACATAGGTGTTCATATGTTATGTCATTATTTTCAGCATCTTTTGCATCATCTGAGCTTTTCAAAAGCTCTAGTAAAAGCACTTTCAAAGATCTTTTCCGCAGGCTTTCCCATAGATCATATTCTGAAGGAGTTAACAGACATTGGAAAAGCTCTTTGATATCATATGGAACCAGTTCGTTTGAGTTAAAGGTGGCTCTCATCATGCCTTTAAAGATGTCACTATTTCTACCAAATTCTCTTTGTACTTTACAAATTTCTTTTTTATCTTGATAGGACAAAGGTTGATAACTTCTTCTACCATTCCTCTTACCAAGATAAACTACAGGAGCAACTGATGGTATATACTCTTTTTCCTGGTGTTGACTTTCAGGGCTGGGCATCCCCCCCCACCCGGACTGGGAGGCTGCCCACCCCCCCCCCCACTACAGGAACACCATTCGTCCCGCAGGGGCTGTGAGCTGACCCCTCCTCACCCCCACCGGCACTGAAACTAGCAGGGGCTACATTGCCCTCCCCCACCCGCAGCAGCTTGGAGGGAAGGAATATGAAACCGGAGCAGGGGAGGGGTGGTGGGATTCAGGGTTGCAACACCTGTGGGCGGGGTCGCTACGTGCCGTGCAGGGCTGGGTCTTGGAGGGGGGAGGGGGTAGTGGAGCCGAGGGCAGGGATGGGTTATGGGAGGGGACAGGCTTAGGGGCAGGGACCGGAGGGTGAAGGGGTTGTGGGATGAAGGAAGAGATACGTGGCTGCCACCATATGGAACCCCCCCTACGTGTTGTATCGCATGGCCAGAGCTATCTGGGACCCTGACACCTTCAGGAGTAGCCACGTGGCCCTTGCCCAGAGGGGCAGGGAATAAGGAAGAAGGGCTGACAATTTTCGAAAAATTATCAGAACCGGTATACCGGGGAGGACCCAGGGACTCAGAGCCGCCACAGCCGTGCTGGGCGCCCTGCACCCCCCAGGGAGACCCGTGGGTCCCCTCCAGGTCCGGGTTATAGGGTTTTGTGGAAAGGGAAGGTGAGTCTGAACCGTTTTGCTGCTGCTGTCTGTTGTTTTCTGTCTGAAGTAAAAGGTTTCAAATTTGTAAGAATATCGGGAGGAATAGAGAGGCTGTTTCATCTCCATTCTCCACTTTTAAAGTTAATAAATCCCCTATTTCATCCCGAAATGAAATCGAATTCATATTTTGCAATTCAAGGACAGATTTTTCAACAATCAGCTGGCAAAACGGGCCAATTTTTTCTTAGATATTAAAACATTTCCTGAGCTTAATATTTCCCTTAGTTGGTTTCTTATACTCTTTTGTAAGGCAGATTGCTGTAAGCCCATGATGTTTAACAATTTGTCGCTATATCTACCCCACTACCATTAAAAACATAGGAAGAGAGTTTGTTGTTAAAACGTGCCAGGTACACTGCGGTTTTCAGGCTTTACTGGATGCGGAGCCGATGTTAATTTCACCGTTTCTGTCGGTAAAACCCACGTGGCGCTCGCATCACTGTAGGGACCGACTCCGCCGCAAAAACCCGCAAAAAAAACGCTCCGTGCCACCGCTTTGAAAGCGTTCAAAGCTGCCTGCCTGCTGCTGCGCCTGGGTGACTGCGTCCAGCTTCCCCAGTCCGCGCGCCACAACACGTGGCCGCGGGCACACTGAGCCGCGTGCAACACGCGCACACGCCCGCGCCGTCTCTCTCCTTGAGAGCTGTGCCGTGCCAGCCAAATGCCACCTGTGAGAACCCCCTGCGGAGCTCCAGGAACCGACCCGCCGCGAAAGGAGGCTTCCACTCACCTTTTTTTTTCTTTCAGGCAGAGGCATCTGAGTAACTGTAGTGGGTCTATGTCCAGAACCGACCTGCCTGGGCTTTGGACAGGCTCCCGGTTCGTGCTTAATGGTCATCGAACTGCACAAAATGCAGGTTAAAGAAATTTAATCTAGTATATCCGCTCCAAGGCTTCTTGAATCCCGAAAATAGGAGTCACAGCTGAATGTGGTGTGCTCTGTAGAGACCGTTCAAGTTGGGCGCCAACTGAGGCTTTTTCTCGGCCCTAAAATGGGGTTCTTCGCCCTTCCTCTGTTCTAGCTCAGGTGTTAGGGTGATGGTTCCCCGGGCCCTTGCCTCATGGATGTAAATTAGATAACAAAAGAGGCTCTTTTCCCTGATGAAGTTACAGGGTTTATTTCTCGTAGGTAGCGAGGAAAAGAGGGAGCAAGAGAAAAAGAGACAGAGGTCAGGGGGCGCAGATCTTTTGTAGCGTCTGAAAAGGGGGGCTGGGAGAAATTGGATCCCAGCCAGCCCTGTATGGCCAGAAGGGGAGAGGGACCAAGCTACAGGGCATAGCAGGGGTCACGGAATGTACAATTTACAATGCATCTAGGAAATGCAACAGTCTTTCCTACCTGCTCGATCAGAGGCACATTAGAAGAGCAGTATGGACCTGAGGGGCAGATTAACATACCTTGACACACCTCGCAGCGGGACTGTGGTTAGAGCTGGAGGTTTGATACTCTTCCTAATAATTTGAGCCGTTAAAACAAAGCCAGAGGTAACAGACCAAGTGAAAATACAATGCCAGGTTGTGGAAACAGAATGTTACCTATCTGAACACCTACATAAATTCCCCATCATTCTCTTTGTTTAGGAGACCAAGCCAATGTCAATGTAAATGAAAACAAGTGTGAATATTGATTTTTCTTGAATCAAGACTCAGCTTTATGTCCAAGTCAAAGGCCAATAAACCAGAAAGGCTCTGCTGAGCACAGTGCAGAACTAACATGGAAGACAGTAATTTGACCTCTTATGTAAGCAGTGTTTGCTGGGGTCTTCATGCTGGAGACCAGGAATCAATAACACGCACTCAATATGAATGCAAAGAGCAGAGTCTTTATTTTTAACAAAGAGATGCTTTTTATACATTTTCAGTGGTTACTTAGAGTTTGTTACAAAGAGTACGATTGGTTACACAAAAGACCTATTGTCTTGGGGTGACTGTATGATGCCTATATCCCCAAATCTTCTGTTCTGTTGGTGTTGAATATTAAATTCTGCAACTTTAAGACTGGTTCCAGGAGTGAAAGGGCAGAGGGGTGAAGAAGAAGTGCAGAGTTTGTTATCAGAGACTGCACTGGCTCCCCCGCATTCCTGCTCTCAGACTGTGTTGTCTGCGGTGGACAGCGAGAGAGAGCTCTCCTTTGCTCTTGGTTAGTTTTTTGGCTAGCTGAGGCAGAGAAGCCCCCTGAATTGTTTTTTTGTTGGTTTTTTTTTTTTTCCCCATTTTTTTTCTGTTTTCCTGGAACTGTTTGAACCTGCTTTGGACTGAAAACCCAGAAGAGCCCACACCTGTGGCCCACTGGGCCTGGCCTGGGCCGCGGCATTCCCCAGCACCAGAGGGACTGAGAGCAGACTGAGGGAGCCGGGCAGCCCACGGAAAGAACTCTTCTAAATCTGCCATCTCCTCGGAACGGCGAGAGGTTGTTTGATATTGTTCATTGTTGCGCTGGGAGGTGTGTTGCCTGTTGAATAAACAGTTCTTTTTTTCCACTTCTCTCCAATTTTTTTTTTTCCTTTTTCCTTTTCCTTTTTCCCGAGGGACCTCATTCAGAGGTTTCCTCCCAAATTTGCCCTAAACCAGGACAAATACTTTTGGCGCCCAAACGCGGGGCTCGAGAAAGTGGAAAAAAAAAACTGTTCTGATTGCATTTTGATTATATTTACTCTGTATTGGGGTAAAGCAGTCAGTAACCATGTTGTTTGAAGTCATAATGTCTGCTGTGTCTGTCGGGGTAGACGCCTTTATGGGTCTCGGGTCCCTAGGCTTTTTTGAGGTTTTTATACCTTTCTGGTCTCTAGGCTTATTTTCTTATCCAGAGATAGCTCCAGTAGTGTCCCTAACGTGCAGTTTTTTTCAGTAGAGGAGCACGAATTAGAATAGCTATTGTGCTGGGCTCAGTCATAATGATTTATAGAAAGTTCATAAAGCTACTGGAGTTTGTTCTAGGCATCTATGGTTTATCGTTTCTTTGTCCTACCCTGCATCCCAGTTCTAATAGCATGTTTTGGGGGTTCATTAGTAATTGCACCCAGTTTGTTAGAGGAGGAGCAGGGGATGAGGCTTTTCAGCCTTTGCTTTCTTTTTTCTCCCTTGAATCTGTTAAGTCAATTTTTGAGGATGTTCAGTTTCCCCTGAATGTCAAGGAAACTGCAGTCCTGGTATTTAATCTAGTAAGCTTCCTCTACACAGTCTGCAGCCTCTCTAGAGTGAGGGCTGAGGTGTCCAGAGGAGCTGATGGGACCCCTGACCCAGGAGTAGGCCCAGGTGTGGAAAATTCTGAGTGGTGTGGGGAATGGGAGAGAATGGGCAGAACCCTGAAGAAATTTTCTGATTCCCCAGCCTGGGAATTTTCACATGAACAAATTCAGAACCCAGAGGAGGTGGGGAAATACCTGGAAGAGAAGTGTCATGATGATTCTAATGAGAAAAGGATCATTGCAATAAGCTGGGCCCTAGCATATGCTTATCGCACACTGCTAGATACTGTAGGGCAGCAGAGAGACGCAGGGGGGCAGGGAGATAAACCAGCCAATACCCCAGTCACTCCGGTTGTAGCTAAACCAGATAGTAAACCTAAGCCACTGGCAGTTGCTGCAGGAAGAAAACACACCAGCAAAACTGATCGGCCAGTGGACAATGATGATGAGGGGGAAGGACCCTCAAGGCAGGCTTCCGATACAAAATCAGAAGTCAGGACAACTGGCACAGGATCAGAAGCCAATATTGAGTCCCTGTCTCTGAAAGACCTTCGTGGCCTGAGAAAGGATTACACCCGACGACCTGATGAATCTATAATTAGTTGGCTGGTCCGTCTCCGGGATGCTGTAGGCGAGGCTACAATTCTGGATGGCTCTGAAGCCAGGCATTTGGGATCTGTGTCACATGATCCAGCTATTGACCAAGGAATGATGAGGGGGGCTAATCCTCAGAGTCTCTGGGCACGGGTCCTGGAAAGTGTGGCACAAAGATACCTGTGTGCAGACGATCTCTATATGCAGCAAACCCAATGGAAGACCATAGAACAAGGGATTCAACGCTTGAGAGAAATGGCAGTGGCAGAGATTGTCTTTTCAGATGACCTAACAACTAGGAATACAGACTTGGTACCATGTACACCTGTGATGTGGCGAAAAATTGTACGACTTGGGCCACAAGAATACTCTTCTGCTTTAGCAATAATGAAGGGGGATGACAGGGAGGAGACCGTGCTCGATATGGCAAAGAAGCTCCGAGCATATGCAGATGCTGTGCATGGCCCAACACATGCCAGAATTGCAGCTGTGGAAACATGTCTGCAGAAATTAGAAGATAGGATGGAGGAGAATCATAAGAGACTCAGGGAGGAGATTAAAGAGGACATTCTCCAAATCTCGGCTATACGGATCAAAGGTTCTGGCCCCAAACATAAACGCTCCCCAGATGGGGAGAGAAGACCCTTCTCACAAGCTGAATTGTGGTCTTTCCTGCGTGATTCTGGAGAAAACATGAAGAAGTGGGATGGAAAATCTACTACTGCTCTGGTAAAACGGGTGCTTGAATTGCAGGACAGCGAGATGCAGAGAGGGAGTTCCACTAAAAGGGAAGCAGCTCCAGTTGCCCGTAGCCAAACTGTCAAGTATGATGATGATGATGATGATGATGATGATATGTCCGATCCCCTTGAAGGAACCTCCAAGACATATGCTCAAGGAAAGAAGAATAACCAGGCTTAGAAGGGCCCTGCCTCTAGCCAGGTAGAGGCTAGGGAAAACCGTGTTTTTTGGACTGTGTGGATTCGTTGGCCTGGCACATCTGAACCACAAAAATATAAGGCCTTGGTTGACTCCGGTTCGCAGTGCACACTAATCCCATCAAGACATGTGGGGACAGAATCTGTTTCTATTGCTGGTATAACAGGGGGATCACAGGATTTTACTTTGGTGGAAGCAGAGGTGAGCCTGACTTAAAATAAATGGAAGAAACACCCTATTGTGACTGGCCCAGGGGCCCCACACATTTTGGGCATAGACTTCCTCCAAAATGGGTATTTCAAAGATCCAAAGGGACTCAGGTGGGCTTTTGGAATAGCTGCTGTAGAGGCAGAGGGCATTAAACGATTGAACACCTTGCCAGGACTATCAGAAAACCCATCTGCAGTAGGACTCCTGAAGGTGAAGGAGCAACAAGTGCCAATTGCCACCTGAACAGTGCACCGCCGGAAGTACCGGACGAATCGAGATGCCGTGGTCCCCATCCACAAGATGATCCGTGAGCTGGAGAGCCAAGGGGTGGTCAGCAAAACCCACTCACCCTTCAACAGCCCCATCTGGCCTGTGCGTAAATCTGAAGGAGAATGGAGATTGACCATAGACTATCGTGCATTAAATGAGGTGACTCCACCGCTGAGCGCTGCTGTGCCAAACATGCTGGAACTCCAATACGAGCTGGAGTCCAAGGCAGCAAAGTGGTATGCCACTATCGATATCGCCAATGCATTTTTCTCCATTCCTCTGGTAGCAGAGTGCAGGCCTCAGTTTGCTTTCACCTGGAGGGGTGTGCAATACACGTGGAACCGACTGCCCCAGGGGTGGAAACAGAGCCCCACCATTTGCCATGGGCTGATCCAGGCTGCATTAGAAAAGGGTGATGCTGCAGAACATCTGCAGTACATCGATGATATCATCGTGTGGGGGAACACAGCATCAGAAGTATTTGAGAAAGGAAAGAAAATCATCCAGATTCCCCTGAAAGCTGGTTTTGCCATCAAGAAAAGCAAAGTCAAAGGACCTGCCCGAGAGATCCAGTTCCTGGGAGTGAAGTGGCAAGATGGACGGCGCCAGATTCCCACTGAGATCATCAATAAGATCATTGCAATGTCTCCACCAACCAGCAAGAAGGAAACACAAGCTTTCCTAGGTGCCATAGGTTTTTGGAGAATGCACATACCTGAGTACAGCCAGATTGTGAGCCCCCTTTACCTGGTTACGCGCAAGAAGAACGATTTCCACTGGGGCCCTGAGCAGCAGCAAGCCTTTGCCCAGATCAAGCAGGAGATCGTTCATGCAGTAGCCCTTGGCCCAGTCAGGACGGGACCAGAGGTGAAGAACGTGCTCTACTCTGCAGCCGGGAACCATGGTCTGTCCTGGAGCCTGTGGCAGAAGGTGCCTGGTGAGACGCGAGGCCGACCACTGGGATTCTGGAGTCGAAGCTACAGAGGGTCCGAGGCCAACTACACTCCAACAGAGAAGGAGATCTTGGCTGCCTATGAAGGGGTCCAAGCTGCCTCAGAGGTGGTTGGCACAGAAACACAACTCCTTCTTGCACCCCGACTGCCAGTGCTGGGCTGGATGTTCAAAGCAAAGGTTTCTCCTACCCACCATGCCACTGACGCCACATGGAGTAAATGGATTGCCCTCATCACACAACGCACCCGTATTGGAAGCCCGAATCGCCCTGGGATTTTCGAGATAATTACCAACTGGCCGGAAGGTGAAAACTTCGGTCTTGCCGACGAAGAGGAATAGGAACAAGTGACCCGGGCCGAAGAAGCCCCACCTTATAACCAACTGCCAGCAGATGAAACACGCTATGCTCTTTTCACTGATGGTTCCTGCCACATCGTGGGGATGAACCGGAAGTGGAAAGTAGCCGTATGGAGCCCCACACGACAGGTTGCACAAGCTACTGAAGGAGAAGGTGGATCAAGTCAACTTGCTGAACTCAAAGCTGTTCAGCTGGCCCTCGACATTGCTGAAAGAGAGAAGTGGCCAAAGCTCTACCTTTACACTGATTCATGGATGGTAGCCAATGCTTTGTGGGGTTGGCTGGAAAGGTGAAAAAGGCTAACTGGCAACATAGGGGAAAACCAATTTGGGCTGCTGACGAGTGGAAAGACATTGCCACTCGGGTAGAAAGGCTACCTGTGAAAGTCCGTCATGTAGATGCCCATGTCCCCAAAAGTATAGCTAATGAGGAGCATCAAAACAACAAACAGGTAGATCAGGCGGCACAGATAGAGGTGTCAAAGATAGACCTAGACTGGCAGCACAAGGGAGAGTTGTTCCTGGCTCGATGGCCCCATGATGCCTAAGGCCACCAGGGTAGAGATGCTACCTATAAGTGGGCATGAGACCGAGGGGTGGATCTAACCGTGGACAGTATTTCTCAAGTTATCCATGACTGTGAGACGTGTGCTGCCATCAAGCAGGCCAAGCGGGTGAAGCCCCTCTGGTATGGGGGGCGGTGGTCCAAATATAAGTATGGAGAGGCCTGGCAGATTGACTACATCACACTGCCCCAGACACGCCAAGGTAAACGCTATGTACTGACCATGGTGGAAGCCACCACTGGATGGTTAGAGACCTACCCTGTGCCTCATGCCACTGCTCGGAACACCATCTTGGGCCTTGAGAAACAAGTTTTGTGGAGGCATGGTACCCCTGAGAGAATTGAGTCAGACAATGGGACTCATTTCAAGAATAACCTTATCAACACCTGGGCCAAAGAACATGGAATTGAGTGGGTGTACCATATCCCCTACCATGCACCAGCTGCAGGGAAGGTGGAGAGGTACAATGGACTGTTAAAAACCACTTTGAAAGCATTGGGTGCGGGATCTTTTAAGAATTGGGAGCAGCATTTAGCAAAGGCCGCTTTGTTAGTTAACACCCGAGGTTCCACAAATCGAGCAGGCCCTGCCCAGTCTCAGTCCTTGCATACAGTAGATGGAGGTAAAGTCCCAGTGGTGCATGCCAGGGGTTTGTTAGGGTAGAGAGTTTGGATCAATTCTGCCTCAAATACAGACAAACCCATTCATGGGATTGTTTTTGCTCAAGGACCAGGTTGCACATGGTGGATAATGCAGAAGGATGGGACAACACGATGTGTACCTCAGGGACATCTAATTGTTGGGTGAGAACCATATGTAAATATTACTATTGAATATCACTGTCATTGTCTGTCTATAGCTGTACCTTGCATATATATATGTGTGTATGATAATGATGTATGTGTTTATAGAATTAGTGTGTGTATCAGATATGGTAGTAAGCTGACGATATGGGGATAAGGGGTGGAATGTCTTGGGGTGACTGTATGATGCCTATATCCCCAAAT
Source organism: Sturnus vulgaris (assembly GCF_052056855.1). Classification (NCBI taxonomy): domain Eukaryota; kingdom Metazoa; phylum Chordata; class Aves; order Passeriformes; family Sturnidae; genus Sturnus; species Sturnus vulgaris. The sequence continues at coordinate 71,021,491 of NC_142282.1, read as the reverse complement.
CGTCTGTTCTGTTGGTGTTGAATATTAATTTCTGCAACTTTAAGACTGGTTCCAGGAGTGAAAGGGCAGAGGGGGGAAGAAGAAGTGCAGAGTTTGTTATCAGAGACTGCACTGGCTCCCCCGCATTCCTGCTCTCAGACTGTGTTGTCTGCGGTGGACAGCGAGAGAGAGCTCTCCTTTGCTCTTGGTTAGTTTTTTGGCTAGCTGAGGCAGAGAAGCCCCCTGAATTGTTTTTTTGTTGGGTTTGGGGTTTTTTTCCCATTTTTTTTCTGTTTTCCTGGAACTGTTTGAACCTGCTTTGGACTGAAAACCCAGAAGAGCACCGGGAGCTCACACCTGTGGCCCACTGGGCCTGGCCTGGGCCGCGGCATTCCCCAGCACCAGAGGGACTGAGAGCAGACTGAGTGAGCCGGGCAGCCCACGGAAAGAACTCTTCTAAATCTGCCATCTCCTCGGAACGGCGAGAGGTTTTGCTGTTTGATATTGTTCATTGTTGCGCTGGGAGGTGTGTTGCCTGTTGAATAAACAGTTCTTTTTTTTCCACTTCTCTCCAATTTTTTTTTTCCTTTTCCTTTTTCCCGAGGGACCTCATTCAGAGGTTTCCTCCCAAATTTGCCCTAAACCAGGACACGTATATATGTTAATAGTAATTCTATTGGTTCATCTAAGATCTATCTTTCTACAGTCTAGTTATTGCGTAAGATACTCTTTGAAGTGGACATGGTATGTCAACTAAACAGGATCTTGCTTCCCCAGATGTCTTTTCCTTTGTTCTTGTTTATCTCAACGTTAAAAGTTATGATTTTGTTTTTCTCCTATAGTCACGCCAAGGACACGGTAACCTTGAACAGGCCTTTAACATAACTAAGGTAGTTTTCTATAGACAGGCTGCAGAGCCAGAGCTCCTACTAAGCCGCCAACATCTCCCCCTTTCTTTTCAAAAACAGCATTGGCCATACGTCGAATTTGAAAGGAAAAACCCTGGATGATGCAACGTCCCATACATAACACAGTTACTACAATTAGTACAATAATAATTCCTATCTTAATCATATCTTTTACCCATGCAGAAATCCCAAAAGACATTAACCCGTCATCAAGGGGGTTGTGATTGACAGTAATCTTCTTAGCGTGATCTTGAAGCCATTCTAGCTGCTTATGGATTGAATCACTATGATTGGACAAGTTAAAACAACACATTCCTTCAAAATCTTCACAGCCTTTACTTTGGGCCAACAAAAGGTAATCAATAGCTGCTCTGTTTTGAAGAATAGCTTGTCGGAGACTACTCATATCTTGAGCCATTTGGGACAGAACTTGTGTAGTGACATTGGCCTGTTTAGCTGTCCAGCACGCTAGGTGTTGGATCTCAGTTAGCGCTTGTGCTGTTCCCACTGGGGGTAGAAACGCTGCAAAAAATCGAGCGGTTCTACTCCATAGTTCCACTTCATCATCGCATTTATCATCTAATTCTGAGACTTGTCGTTTTTCCCTTCTATTTTTGGAAATGTTCCAGGCAATCAAATGATTATAAGAGGGTAGCATTAAAGATAACTTGCCAAGGTAAAAAGGACCCCCATAAGCATGATGAGGTATTCCTTGCCAGGCTCTATCTCCACAGATTAAATATAGGCCTTGAGGTAGGGAAAGGGGCTTAGAAATGTCCAAGTGAATATGACCAGAACCCCACCCATAGGGGGATGATCCACAATGTTCACTACTATTGTAAAACTTACGAGGGGTTAGCCAGACTTGTTTTTTAGATTCGTTAATGTTCCAACTAGTCTGCCCAAAATACACACATCCTGAGTGATTTGCTTTTCATCTGTCTAGTAAATTTAATTCTTGAGGATCCCATGGCAGGGTTGTATTTAGAGATTTGATTATTTTTGCCAGGCAGTGACTGTTGTTTTTTACTTCTGAGCAATTGATAGGGGGGGCTATAGTGATTTCTTGTAGTTGTACCGGTGACCGAATGAGGCAAGTTTTAAATGGGTCAGTGGCTGCACTAAGATGTAAACAAAAATTTGTGTTACCAGTTTTGTTGGCCCAAGCGATCCAGAAGTTCTCTTGAGGGAGGTTGATTGATTGCGAAAAGCACTGGGTAAGAGTCAAACATAGTGTTAGTAGCTTAATTAGCATCATTATTGCTATGGATTTTGCAAGCAACAGTATATTGGCTAGATATAATAATAGTACACCAAGCAGTCTCAACTAGCTTTGTATAATTTAAAATATACCACGCATGCAATGCTAAATTCCTTTCTTCTATTGATTCAAATAAGCTTATAGCTTCACTAACAGTTAAATCAGGCAGTTTTAACCACTTTGTAAGTGATTCTAAAGGTCTTACTGATTGGCGTTCCTGACATTCATTACATCCCAAAAAGCAAGTATAAATATCACTGGAGTTATACTCCCTTTTACAATTTCCACATAAGAAAGTTCCTAATTTCCATACTACACAACCGCAATGAGGAAATAATACTTCTTGTATTCTAGACCTAAGATATTTCTGTACTAGTCTACGCAAATCAATCACATCTGGAAAGTCTGGGATATTAGGGTATGTTCTTATTGGTTCCTTGAGAATAATGATTAGGATCGGGATGAGATCTTCCACTCTATTCATCCACCGTTGAATTTGGCTCCGTGTCTTCTCCAGTTTCCTCAATCTTTGATATCCAAGGCTTGACCCACTTGGCTGGGATCCAATTAGGTTTAGCACCTGTTAATACACAAGCATAACCCCGTCCCCATGTCAATAATTGGTGGGGACCAGTCCATTGTTGTGATTGGGCTTCCCATACAGATACTTGTATCTTATGAACAGTCAAAGATTCATCCTTGCAAAAATGTAGTGTAATGGGCAACATTTGGGTTTTTAGCTCAGGGCGTTCCATCCACATTTTCCAATTGTGGACATACAATGTTTTTGCTACGATTTCTTGTGGAGAGAGGGTGACATTCCCCTCCCTTTGTAAAGCAGAGAAAAGGCGTTTAAGGTCTTGATGTTTGCATTCTACAATAGCTTGCCCAGTACTATTGTGAGGTACTCCTGTGACATGGGTAATGTTCCATCTGCGTAGGAACTCACGTGAAGTAGAACTAACATAATTAGGACCGTTATCTGTTTTTATTTGTTGTGGGACACCATGCACTGCAAAAGCTTCTAACCAGTGTCTGCAGGTTGCCTTACTTTTGGCGTTTATCATAGGCGTTGCCCATACTAGTCTGCTACAGGTATCAACAGTGACATGTACATGTTTAAAGCGTCCAAATGATGGCACGATTGTGACATCTGATTGAAACAATATTCTAGGGTGGAGACCACGAGGGTTCACTCCTTGTAACTGGATTGGGGGTAGTTTTGCACAATCAGGACAACATGCTATGATACCTCGTGCCTCTCGTTTTGTTAGATGGAATTCCTTCTGTAGGCTTAATGCTGACTGGTGAAAAAAGGCATGAGAGGCAACGGCAAGGTCAAAATTACTGAGGCCAATGGCTGGTGAGGATACAATTTGGTCAATTTTGGCGTTTCCTTCTGATAAAAACCCTGGTAGATTGAGATGGCTGTGGATATGTGTTGAGAAAAAGGCATGGTGCTTGATATTAATTACATTTACTAGAAGAATGAGTTCATGATAAATTAAGGAGTTTGAGATTTGACCTATTAATGCGTCCTCAGTTCTTTCCAAGATAGAGGCAACATACAAGGAATCGTTAACGAGATTAATTTCTTGAAAGTCAAAGTGTTGAAAAGCTAAGGTTACAGCCTTGAGTTCAAGTAATTGTACTGATCCTTCCAGATGTTGGTAAACTACGACATCCCAGTTGCCATTTTTCCATATTGCATATCCGAACCTTTTGGTCCTTCCACTGGCATCAGTAAAAACAGTGATCGCATTGGGAATTGGCTTAGAGTTTCGCAATGTTTGACCTTTTAGTGGGAGGTCAGTGGAAAACAAGGCATGTGACGGGTAATGATTATCAAGTTCTAAGCCAAGAGTGGCTGTAGTGAATGCATACGATAGTGATTGCCATTCAGTGCAAAGAGACAAATTATTTATGGGCACATAAAGAGAAGATGCATCAACTCCAGTAACAGTACGCACTCATTGGCGTGCTTTCAGAAGTAAGGATCCTAAATGATCAATACGTCTTGTAACAGAGGAAGTGGGGCTACATGCTAAAAACACCCATTCCAATAACAAGAAAGTCTTGAATGATTCCTGCCCAATTATAGCAATTTTTTCAGCAGGGTAGTTAATGATATAAAGGTTTATTGGTATGGTAGGATCAAACCTAAAAGCAGTTGTACAATGCAACTTTTTAGCAATTATTTGCAGTGCTTGTTTCCCTTCTTGGGTTAATTCCCTTTTATCATTAATGTCCTTTGAACCTTGTAACAATTTTCTTAAAGGATCTAAGTCTTGATTTGAAATACCTGCCCATGCACGTATGCTTTGAATGTCTCCTAGAAGCTTTTGCACATCATTGACTGTTTCAATATTTGCATGTAAAGTTACCTTTTGAGGCACTAAGCGAGCTTGTGTTATTTTAAAGCCCAAATAAGACCAAGGGTCGGAGAATTGCACCTTTTTTTTCTGCCACTTTCAATCCCCACTTTTCTAATTCTAGCAATAATTCCTTTTGTTTTAAGTGGGGTAATGGAAATTCACTTGTGACTAAAATGTCATCCATATAATGATATGTTAGAAAATTTGGATTATTAAGTCTCCATTGATGTAAGGCTTGGTCTACAAACCATTGACAAATTGTAGGACTATTTTTCATACCTTGAGGGAGTACCACCCACTCATATCTTTTCATAGATGCACTGTGATTAATGGAGGGCACACTAAATGCAAATCGTTTGGTATCTTCAGGGTGCAACGGAATGCTAAAAAATCAATCTTTGATATCAATAATAAACAGGTGATAGTTTTTTGGTAAACCAGCTGGCGATGGCAAACCTGGTTGCAGAATTCCTAAAGAGTGCATTTGATTATTGACTGCCCTTAAGTCATGTAAAAATCTCCATTTTCCCGACTTTTTTTGTATAACAAAAACGGGGGTATTCCAGGGACTCATAGAAGGTTGTAAATGACCAAAGGCTAATTGTTCTTGTACTAATAAATAGAGATGCTCTAATTTATCTTTAGTGATGGGCCACTGAGCCACCCATAATGGTTGGTCAGATTTCCATGTTAGTTGTATAGTGGGTCGAGCACCTATCGGCTCAGTGGCCTCCCCTGAAAATGTTGGTTGGTTAAAATGACATTCCATTGACTAAGCGTGTCTCTACCAAGGATCCAAAGAGGAGTGTCTAGTACATAAGGTTTTACTACAGCCTTGTTTCCCTCTTTATCAGTAATTTCTACGAATTCCTGACTTTGTAAAGTACGGGTGGTTCCAGCAACTCCTAAGATTTGCTCATTTAAGAGTGTAGTGGGCCACTGCTGAGGCCAAGCAGTTAGTGGTATTATGGTGACATCTGACCCAGTGTCTAGCATCATTGAATGTTCAAGCATCTCGGAATCATCGATATTATCAGAATACAATTTTACAGTTACTTGCCGGGTCGGTCTATCACTAGTCATGACTTGAGCAAAGGCAATTAAGGGTCCGGTACTACCAAAACCACCAGATCTTTGTGAATTAGTAGCTGTTGGAACCTGGGGAAGAAAAGGAACAAGTTGAGCAATTACACTACCTTGTGGAATGAACATTGGTGGGGAAAAGACTTTCACTACTATTCTGATAACACCACTATAATCAGCATCAATTACACCAGGTAAAACGAAAATGCTGTCTAATGTGGCCGACGATCTCCCTAGCAATAATGCGGCCATACCGCCACCTAGTGGACCTTTGGTAGTACTATCGATGACGGTAACAGAATCATCAAAAATAGTCACAGAGTCTCTAGTTACCAAATCGACTCCAGCGCTCCTTTTTGTGGCGGGGAGCATGTTGTAGAGACAGCCATGGCTACTGAGGGGTTCTTTTTGTTTGCAGCGCCCCCCTCGCGGCTCATCTCGCTTCCCGCCAACGGTGTCCCATCCTTTTTAAATTTGGATCGGCATTCATTTGCCTTGTGGCCAAACTTTTCGCATCGGCGGCAAGTGCCGACAAATGATGTAGATGTGAGGTTCGTATTGTTATTTTGTTCTTGTTTTGCCAAACATGAAGGACAATGCTTTCTAATATGCCTGGTATGACGGCTATTATAGCATGTATTGCGAGGGCCTTTGTCCCCGTTCCCTTGCTTGTGTGCTTGAGTAATGGCTGCAGCTAAAGCAGCAGCATGAATTTGAGCTTTGTCCTTTTCAATTTCTAAAGGGGCTCGTGAACATTGTTCAATCATTTGTATTATTGTCATATGAGCTGGTAATGCTGCTAATAATCGCTTGCAGGTGGCATTTGCATTTTGCATAGCTATTTCTTTTACTAAAGTATCTTTCATATCAGGAGGGACATCTGGTGCTACCTCTACTCCTTCTTTAATCCTGTCCACAAAAGACAAAAAGGATTCATCTTCCTTTTGCTGAATATGTAAATAAGGTTGTCGAGGCTTACCTACTTGGGGCAAGTTGTTAAAAGCTTCTAAAGCAGCAGACTTGCTTTGAGCTAAAATGCGAGCCCCTAACATTGCCTGTCTTTGTGGATCGATGAATTGACCATTTCCCATAAGCATATCTAGCGTGGCAAAGCGTAGAGGATCACCTTGCGGCAAATTGACATTATCTAATTGTTTAAGCTCCAATCTTTGTTGCCACTTTGCTAAAAATAACATATAACTAGTAGGTCCTAGTATAAGCTCAAGCATAGCCTTAAGGTCAGCAGGGACGAGTTCTTGATATTTTAGCAATGCTTCTACTTGTCGCCTTACCAAGCGATTATCAACACCGTAGTCCATTACAGATTTTTGAACCCTTGCTATCATTTGCCAGTCTAAGGGCTGCCAAGCATTATTACCACCAGTTCCTCGCACCACTGGAGCTGAGACAAACTGAAAATCTCCCGTCAACTCAGCATTTGTTACCACTCCTTTCCACCTCTTATTCATGTCAAAAGAAGGGTCTTTGGGGATGGAAGTTTTTTCAGGACCTTTCCCTGAGCCTCGCGAGCCTCCCAAGCCTCCGGAGCCTCCCGAGCCTCCTTTGTTCCACCAACGCTGAAAAGAGTCATTAAAGGTAGTTAACAATCCCGTCCCTTCCTTTTCTGTAGAATGAGAAACATTTGTGTTTTCAATTTCGGAAAGCATTATTGGGGGTAAACCTTTAGATGTTAGAAATTGATTTGCAGTAGGCATATCCCACTCCCCCACCTTAACCAAATTGATAATGTTCTGTCGGCGTTGAGATGTAGAAGTATTTGGTGCAGAAAAAGAATTTTCCTCTAAAGTTTTGAGGCCGGAGAGAATGGCGTTATGGGCCTTTTTATATGCTTCCCGAATCGTTTTACTTTTGGAACCCTTATCAAGCCGCTTCATTTCACCTAACAGTTCAAGCATGGTTTCAGTCTGCTTTTGCAGTGTGGACTGTAAATCGTCGGTGTCCATTTCTGTTTCTTCGGGAAGAGGCACAGTCGCTGGGTCGAAAGTGGGAGGTGAGGGCAGATGTAACACGGGGTCAGTATTAGTGGGATTAGCGGGCGCTACGCTCATTGTTACTGGGGGTGCCGTAGGTACCGAGGGCGCAGAGGGTGCCGTAGGTGCCGGGGGTGCAAAGGAAGGCACATTATGAACATCGGTAGGGTCCCAGGGTGGTATTAAATCATCATAGGGGCCACGGGCTGCAGGGGCTGACACGTACGCGGGTGGGACAGTAGCAGACTCTTGGGTGAGTTTACCAGCTACGGCAGTGACCATGGTCTGTGCTGCGAGTTCCAGCTCAATTTCAGCACCCATTTATTCAATTAACATGCGCAGCTGCCGGTACGTAGGAGCTAAGGATTTTACCTCCTTATTCCCAGTTTGTATAGCTTCCCACAAATCTGCCCCGACTTCTTGCCAAGTAGTCTCTTTAAAAACATCTGTAGAGTCTTTTAAAAAACCACGACATTTAGCCCAATACAGTAAATTCACGAGCGAAGACCGAACAACAGTCTCTCCTTTCTTTTAGGCAAGTTTCATTAAGGCATCAACAGTAGCCTTCTCGATAGCTGATACCGTGTTTCCCATCCCGCAAATTTTTTACAGCCGTCTAAGGCTCCGACTCACCGGTCGACAGTGGCCACTCGCGCCTCTCTCGGACGCCCGGTCGCAACCGCTGCGGGAAGTCAACGTTCTCCTAGGCAGCACGCACAGAGACCCAGCACATAAAAGTCCGTCTGTTAAGGACTCTGGCCCCTTCGGATCATCAAGTCGGGGTCAACAAGATTCTGGGGTCTTCATGCCGGAGAACAGGAATCAATAACACGCACTCAATATGAATGCAAAGAGCCGAGTCTTTCTTTTTAACAAAGAGATGATTTTTATATGTTTTCAGTGGTTACTTTGAGTTTGTTACAAAGAGTACGATTGGTTACACAAAAGACGTATATATGTTAATAGTAATTCTATTGGTTCATCTAAGATCTATCTTTCTACAGTCTAGTTATCGCTTAAGATACTCTTTGAAGTGGACAAGGTATATCAACTAAAGAGGATCTTGCTTCCCCAGATGTCTTTTCCTTTGTTCTTGCTTATCTCAACGTCAAAATTTATGATTTTCTTTTTCTCCTATAGTCACGCCAAGGACACGGTAACCTTGAACAGACCTTTAACATAACTAAGGGAGTTTTCTATAGACAGGCTGCAGAGCCAGAGCTCCTACTAGGCCGCCAACAGCGTTGGAATGGTTCCCCATCCAAAAGGAAAGATGTCAAACGCTTCTTTGGAAATATTTTGACTTCTGTGCATTTCTTTCTTTGTAATGAACTAATCTGTAACAAGCCAGGACCAGATTGTGTTCAGTAGAAACTGATCAATGGCAACATTTAGCCTAAAGGTTTTATGAGATTGATCAGGAAGTTCAATTTACATTTAAAGGCACTGTAGTCATATTTAATTTTATTTCTCTCCGTACTTGAGTCTCTTAAACAGGGACCTTCAATTGGACAGGAAATGGACACTGAAGCAAATTGTAATGGATGACGTAATGGCTTAACCGGAAGCATTTTGTGGGAATTGATTTCTTCTAGGTATCCATCAGCCAGCATTTTAGTGTGAAGGAAATCTTCAAACAGGTAAAACAAAAATTCCCGTTGGTTTAAAAGCTGACTGCTATATTAATATTTCACTTTTGAGAAAATTTTCATGACCTTTAAAATTCAGACTATATCAAGTATTGTTTCAGCCTTTGAAGAAAGTGCTTTTGATAGAGATAAGAGAGGGAAACCAAAACATTTCTCAGAGCCGCACTTTGAACTCTGTCCTTGTTACAAACGGCACTTGCGCAAATTCATTTGCCTTTGGAACTGAAAAGGACAAGGTAACAGGTTTATCATTACGGATTTGAGTGTTCCAGGTTCTTTAGATAGTAAGTGATCTATTCAAGATGACCTCTTACTGAAATAGATGCATTTTGAGAAGGGATATGGATTTCTTAGAAGAAAGCAAATCCCTATGTTAAAATGGTGTGGTGGGTGCTTTTTGTTGTTGTTTTGCCTTTAGAACTTTCAAGGCACAATCGACTTCATAGTTCGAGATCCAAATAAGACCACGACATTCCAAACAGGTGTTTCTTTTTGATAGTTTTTCAATCTGTATATCTTTGGATTGCAACCAGTAGAACTGTGCTTGAACTGGAAAGAAGTAGCTGAGGTTTCAGAAGTGGAACATAAGGTGGAACAGTAAGCTGAGAGCATTGTGCAAGGAGAGGAAAGAGGGGAAAATGGTAAGAGTTTCCTGAGTCGGAAGGGACCCCTAGGGATCGTCAAAGTCCAACTCCTGGCCCTGCACAGACACTCCAACAGTCCCACCCTCTGCATCCCTGAGAGCATTGGCCAAACGCTCCTGGATCTCTGGCAGCCTTGGGGCTGTGCCCATTGCCTGGAGAACCTATTCAGTGCCTGACCAGCCTCTGAGGAAAAATGCCTTTCCCTGATAGCCAGCCTAATCGTCCCCTGACACAGGTCCTGGCATTCCCTTGGCTCCTGTCCCTGGTCGCAGAGAGCGGAGAGCAAAGCTGTCCCTGAGCTGCCCTTGAGAGAAGCTGAGAGGTCCCAAGTGAGGTGTGAGCTCCGTGTCCTCTCTGCAGCTGAACCAAATGCCCTCAGCCGCTCTTTGTATGGCTTCCCCTCCAGCCTCTTCACTATCTCTGTGTCCCTCCTTTGGACATTTCTCCAATAGCCTGAGGTCTTTCTGACATTGTGGCATCCAAAATTGCCCCCAGGGCTTGAAGAGAGTGCAGTCCCAGCCCACAGCAGAGCAGGACAATCACCTCTCTCGAGCCAGCGGTGCCACAAGATAGGGACAGTTGTCAAAAATCAGCTGGAGAAACAAATCTAACAGAGAAACAGGTGATCTAGGCACAGGAAATGGAAGAAGCAGAGGAAGAAGAAGATGAGGAGAGGATTCCTTGTAAAAGTGAAGAAAATGAGCATGCAGAACAGGGACTAAGCATTATGCATGTAAGTGAGCAAGAGAATAATTTTGAAAGTGAAGGCAGTTTTATAAATAGGAAGGAGGATTAGGAAGTCTTTTTGCTGAGAATGAATAGAAAGGTATTTTCCGTTTAGTTTGTATATGAAGCGCACAGGGCTCTAGATCATTTTGTGGGAAAATGGAGTGTGTAAAGTTGCCAATCATTTTGGAGCGAATTTGGAGGTTTTTTGGCTCCCAGGTGAATTTTGCGTAGAATTCTGGGGATTTGGGGGTTCCCAGGTGAATTGGGGGGGGGGGGGATTTAGGGAGATCCAGGTGAGTTTGAGGCGTCCCAGATTGATTTTGGGGGAGAATTTGTGGAATTTTGGGGGATCCCGGGTAGCGAGGATTGGGCTTGTGTTGGTTTGAAAGTAAAACCAGTGCAAGACTCCAAGTCAGTAATACGATTTTATAGGAGAAAAGAGAAAAAATAAAATACGTGCAATAATATAGAAGAAAAACCATCAACAAAGTCATAAATACAACCTGTCACCCTGTCAGTCAGGGTGTTAGTAGCAGTCCGTATAAATGGTGGCTGCAGTCCTCCTGGATGACAGATGTGGTTCAGTTGAAGCAGTGCTCCTGTAGAAGGTGCAGTTTTCCTCCAAAGATCCAGCGATGATGTGGAAAAAGGTCCGACTTTCCTCTGGGATCGAGTGGAAAGGACTGCCTTGGTGTTCCAAATGACAGTTTTTATCTAGGTAGGAAATGTTTGGCTCCTCCCCCTGTCTGGAGCGTCTCCCAATGGGATGATGTAATCTTATCAGTCACACAATAGGACTTAATGTCCCATTAACAGAATACATCTTCTGGAGGAAGGATGGTGTTGGGGGTTGAATGCTTCCCTTTTCTTTCTGTGGAATTTCTCCCATTGTTATACTAAGTAATTGCGGCTACACCTTAAAACGACAGATAATGTTCTCTTGTAGGTGCGTGGGTGGAGGGGGAAGGGGGGGAACAGGAAAAGGAAGGGTGGGACGCGGGGTCTGGAGCGGGCGACTCGCTATCGCTTGGCTCTTGGAGTAGGAGTACAGCCCAGGGCTCCGGTATGGCATCTCCCCTGCCATCCCAGCACTGAGATCCACGCTCCTTGCCATTGGACATCGCTCTGCTGCTCTCCCATCTCACCCTACTATCTCCAGACACCCTGCTGAGCATAACGAACGACACCGTGAGGGGGAATCACTTTCCCAGCCTCTCTCACCCCTGGGACGCGGCCGCCATCACTCCAGCCCTCTTCAACTGCACGGGACCTGCCCTGCCCCCACAGCACCGGAAAGTGAGGACAGGGAGACGGCCTGTGGCCAAAAGGGACTGGAGGGGAGCTATACTGTTCTGTTCTGTTGTCATTTTTTATAGCTGTTCTTGTTTTTTCTGCCTTGTTAGATATCAGTAAAGAACTGTTACCCTTATGCCCACATCTCCTGCCTGAAGGCTTCTGATTTGGACCTAAAATAATTAAAAGGGAGGGGGTTGCATTCCGCATCTCAGGAAAGGGGTTCTTGCCTTTCCTTAGCAGATACCTGTCTTTCAAACCAAGACAATAATACAGCATAATATAACATAAGAAGGTGATTTTATACAGAATTATTTAATCATATAATTTCCTTTATCAAGTGTCCATGCTTCACTTCAGAGCTTAGTATTCTGGTTTATGCAAACCCTAATGCTTTTGTGATTAACACGAATCTTTTATCCATTGGAACAATTTCCCCACTTCTCTTTTTTTATCCCATTGATTCGTGTTCTGGTTTCAAATTTTGTCAGTACCTCTTGTACTGCCATTAATTTTGTTGCCTTCTCAGGGTCTATTGGTATTGTAGCAACTTGCATTCCTTGAACCACCGACTGGATTAGTCGAATGAAGCATGGAACAAGACAAGGGATGAACAGTAGTCCTAATAATGCACATGTTAACATAAATCCTAATTTCTTCCACCAAGTTTCCCCCAACAGGTTATTCCACCAATTATCATTAAGCATAGAGTTCCCGGTTTGTACAGGTACATGGGCTATTCGTTTTATTTCTTCTGCAATTTTAGTAATTACTTCACCATTATCATCAATTTCTAAGCAGCATTCAGAATTATTAAACTTTCCACACACTCCCCCTTCTTCAGCTAACAGATAGTCTAGAGCCAGTCGGTTTTGATATACTGCTGCTCTAGTTTGGGTAAGTTGTTTAGCTATCAATTCCATTGCTCGGGCTGTCCGGTTTGAAGTAATTTCTACCACGGCTTGTAGCCTGATAATTCTATTTAGCATATAAATTGGAGTGCGATAGCCCCAGCTCCCATCCTGAGCCCAGGCAGCTGGTCCATAATATTCAATAATTCGTTCTGGGGGCCATTCATCATCCTTCCATATTTGTGTTCCCCCTATGTCTGTGCTCCTTTTATTTCGATACAAAGTTTCATACAAGGGAACTCCTAACACTCTATTACCCTTTTCCTTTGGTAATGTAAAAAACGCAGGCTGGATAATCCCTAGAGTACATGTCCCTCTCCATCTTTTTGGTAGGGTATTATAAGCTTTTTTCCCACAGATCCAAAATATTCCATCTGGGGCTTTCCAGCTTAGTTTAACTCATTCAGGTTGTTGCCAATAGGTCCTTACACTTTTTACTTCTTCATATGGGTTGGCTCTATTTTTATTATACCAGCATAGTCCTGTAAAATTGTTCTTTATACAGTTACCTTTACTTAACTTTCCCCAATATCCTTCTGGAGCTTTGGGCCACCAAGACTGTTTGCTTGCATTTGTAATCAGGATAGTCTTACAGGGGGTGTGCCCCACATATTGGGTAAAGTTAGTTCCCTGACGTGTTATACATACCTCTCCTATTACCTCATGACTTAGAACCCACCCTTCAGGTCTATTGACTCCCCTCGATATTTCCGTTTGATTCCACTGTAACAACTGCTCTGGGCCCAATCCCTCCCCCCTCCATGGCCATTGTTCAGTCATTTGCATTCCTCCACAGATCCAACAGTGAGTTCAGTTCAGTTCAGTTCAGTTCAGTTCAGTTCAGTAGTGATTTCTTTCATTAATGCTACAAATAAACTTTTTCCCAAGGTGGGTAAGTTGTTTTGTTTTCTCATACAAGTTAAAATTTCCCCCACGGTTTGTCTTTGTTCCTTTGAACACCTTAGTTATATTTTTTATCAATTCTTCCTTGTAGTGATCTTGCACTCCTCCCTGAATATCCCCACATACCTTCTTTTGTGAAGCAGAGGCGTGTCTCTCCTACTGGACAACTTTGGTATGCTGATGGAGCCCACCCTCCTTTTCCCAAATTGGTGGCTACCCAGTAACTTCTTCCCATAATAGTGCAAGTTTCTAAGTTGTGTTTATTATAGCAGGCCGAATTGATATGTGTATGGAAGGCAAGGGTGGATACCGTTCGTCTGCCATACTTAATTGTCTGGTAACACTTGGAACAAGCATCAGCACTATTTCCTTTTAGCATCATTAGCAATAGGATGACTCCCATGACCATTTTCATCCCTCTGCCTCCCTCAAGGCCTACGGGGTTGCTGCCAGTAGCCGAGGTTTGTTTGATCTTCTCGGCAGCAGGGAATATGTCCTGGGGTCTCCCACATTGTCTTTCTCTTTTGGTAGTGTTTCTTAATTTTGTCCCAGCTTTTAGCTTTAACAATCCAGTACAAGGTACAGCAGTAACAGCACAGTATACACAACCCTTCTGACACTTTCTTGTCAATGCCTCTGCTCTGGCTCTCTTTTTTTTCCTTATTCCTCCCACCAGTTATGATCATCAATTTCGATTTCTCCTTGTGCTGATAGGGTATTAATACTTTAATAGTTTCCTTACATTCATTTCTTCTACACTGGACACATAATGCGAATGGGGGATACCCACCATAGGAATAACACCACAACAACTCAGTACAATATGGACACCTTTTCTTGATGAACAGGCTACACCCGGGTTTGGGGCAGGTGACTTTCAGTCCTGATTAGGAGACCTTCGAGACAAATTGATCCGATATTGACATCAAGTCTTCCGAATTCGCACTTTGAGGTCTCCAGGCTCAGATGTCACTGTCCAACCTGCAGTAGGAGGGGTTACAGGACCCTTGCCTCTACTCACATGTGTCCATCCCTTTTCAGCTGTCCTCACAGCTGTTTCAGTCGTTGACAGAACTAAATACGGTCCTTCCCATTTTGGAGCTAGATTTTCTTCTTTCCATACTTTCGTTAACACATGTTGTCCTGGCTTAATTTTATGTATGGCAAATCCTAGAGGGACAGTTTGAGCTAAAATCCCCTTCTCTCTTAATTCTTCCAAGTTTTTGCTGATTGTTATTATGTAATTCTGAAGAGAAGGGTCCTGAACTAACGTGGGATCAAGGTGTAAGGCATACCATACCGCATTTCATATGGTGAAATCCCTGTTTTTAAATTTGGCATTGTTCGTATATTAGACAGGGCTAGTGGGAGGCACTTTGTCCATGGCATTTTAGTCTCAATCATTAATTTTGACAGCTGTTGTTTTAATGTTTGATTCATCCTTTCAACCCTCCCAGAACTCTGAGGGTGCCAAGGTGTATGATACTCCCAGCTGATGCCCAGCGCCGAGGTCAGTAACTTAAGCACCTTTGATGTAAAGTGCGTCCCCTGGTATGAGTCTATTGCTCGAACCAGGCCATACCTTGGGATTATGTGTTCCAACAATATTTTGGCTACCACTTGTGATGTGGCCCTAGCTGCAGGGTATGCCTCTACCCAGTGGGTTAATAGGTCTACTCTCACTAGTAAGTATTTCCACCTTCCTATTTTTGGTAATTCTGTAAAATCTACTTGTATTCTTTCAAAGGGACTGTAAGCAGTTTTCCGTCCTCCTGACGGACCTTGTCACATACCTTTTTTATTAATTTTCTGACAAGTTAAACAACCCTGTACGCTCTGCTTTGCAATATCAAAAATGCCGATGCATCCAAAAAAATTTAAAAATTGGTCTGCTAGCGCTCTGGTTCCCCAATGTGTTTGTTGGTGTAATTGTTCAATAATTTGTCTGGCCTGGGTCTTAGGTAAAATTTCCCTGCCATCTGGTAAAACCCATTTGTTCTCATGCTGTTCTGCCTTTAATTTTTTTATCGCTTCTTTTTCCTGAGGAGTAAATAGCTTCTGTAATTCCTGGTTGGGGCTGAGATCTTTAACTGTAGTACTTAATACAGAAACCGGTTTTAGCTCCAATGCTGCTTTTTTTGCTTCTTTGTCAGCCAGATTATTCCCCCTTGTATGGTAGCTTGTTCCTTTTTGGTGCCCTCTTATATGGGCCACAGCAATTTCAGTGGGGCCCCTAAGAGCCTCTAGTATTCTAGCAATTAATTCTTGATGTATCAACCCCCGTCCTTGAGTGTTAATTAACCCCCTTTCTTCCCAAATTTTACCAAATGTGTGGACTATGCCATAGGCATACTTAGAATCCGTATATATCATCCCTTTTTTACCTTCTAAATAAGATAATGCCCTATAAAGAGCAAATAGTTCACAAGCCTGAGCGGACCATGCTGCGTTTAAGGGTCTGGATTCTACTAATTTCAATTCTTCTCCTCCTACTATGGCATATCCCGATTTTCGTTTTCCTTCCACCACTCGAGAAGATCCATCTATAAACAATTTTACTCCATCCTTAAATTCAACTTCTCCCAAGTCGGGTCTAATTTTTGTTTGTAATTCTATAACATCCACACAATCATGTTCTAAATTTTCTCCTGGTTCTCCATATAGGAATTGTGCAGGACTTTGAGCAGTTGTTGTTTTTAGCTCCAAATCTGGGGAAGTGATTAGAATAGCTTCATATTTTAATATTGGGGCATCGGTTAAGCATTTCTCAGCTTTTTGATTCAGAATTCCCCTTACGTTATGAGGGGTGTGGACCACTAGGGGTGCCCCAAAGGTAATTTTTCGGGCTTCTTCAATTAAAAGTGCTGTGGCCACTAGGGCCTGGAGGCATGTGGGCCAACCCCGACTGACAGGGTCGAGCAGTTTAGAATAATATCCCACTGGCTTTCTACTGCCTGCCCATTCCTGGATGAGTACCCCATATGCTGTTTGATCAGAGGTATTTACAAATAACTGAAATGGTCTCTCCAAGTCTGGGAGACTGAGTACAGGGGCTTGAATTAAAGCATGTTTGACCTTTTCAAAACTTTTATCATCCTCTTCTGTCCATTTTAGGCGATTAGTGGTAAGTTTTTCATATAGAAATTTTACTTTCTCACTAAATCCCTCTATCCATTGGCGACAATATCCCAGCAATCCCAAAATTTTCCTCACTTCTTTTTTGGTTTTTGGAGGTCCCAGACTTAATATTCCAGAGATTCTATTAGGATCCAATTTCTTTTTCCCTTTGCTTAGCCAATGTCCCAAATATTTTACTTCTGGTTCTGTGAACTGTAATTTGGCTTTGGATACCTTCAATCCCTGTTGTCCCAAAAAGTTTAAAAGTTTTATAGTCCCATTTCTAGTAGATTTCTCGTCCTTTCCTGCTATTAATAGATCATCTACATATTGTAACAATTTCACCCCATCTGGTGACTCAAAAGACTGCATGAATTCTTCTAGGGCTTGTCCAAAGAGATTAGGGGATTCTGTAAAGCCCTGAGGCAATACTGTCCAAAGCAGTTGTTGTTTCCTGCCCTTATCAGGATCTTCCCATTCAAAGGCAAAGTAATCTCTACTACTTTCTTCTAATGGGCATGCCCAGAAGGCATCTTTTAGATCTATTACACTATACCAAGTGTAGTCAGGGGACAACTGGCTTAAGAGTGTGTAAGGGTTGGCTAGTATGGGAAATTTGGTAACAGTTTGCTGATTTATAGCTCTCAAATCCTGTACCAATCTGTAATTCCCGTCTGTCTTTTTGACAGGCAGAATAGGAGTATTATGTGGGGACATACATGGTTCCAAAGCCCCCTGTTGCAAAAGGTTTTCTATGAGAGGCTTAAGGCCCCGTCTCCCTTCCAGAGATATTGGATATTGACGAACTCGGATAGGCAAATCGGGATCAGTGATTTTCACTTTGATAGGTTTCATTTTTAACTTCCCTATTTCTCCAGGGGTGTACCACACCTCAGGACATATTTGCTCCTCGTCCTTTTGAGTTAAAGCAAAAATTTTAAGCTGACCTTGGGATACTTCAATTTTCAAATCCAATGCTATTATTAAATCCCTCCCCAATAAATTATTTTCTGCCTCTGGCAGTAACAGCAGATCTTTTAATTCAATTTTGGTTTGGGTCTCAATTTGCACATTTTTAATAATAGGGACCCGAAATGGTTCACCTTTTGCTCCAACCACGAGTGCTGTTTCTCTACTAGGTTTACACCCTTTTGGTAGGTGTTTAATTGTGGATTTTTCGGCTCCTGTATCTACTAAAAATTCCACCTCCTCCCCCTGGGGACCAATCTTTAAATTTGTCAAGGGCTCTTTGGATGGTATGGTCCCTAACACATACAGCCCCTGACATCCCTATTCATCTTCCTGGAACATTTTTTCATCCCGTATCCATTCTTTACAATTTTTCTTTATATGACCTTTCTTGTTACAGTAAAAGCAGGTTCGCCTTGGTGAATTATTTCCTGCTTCATTTCCTTGTTTTGGTGGGGGTTTTCGTGGTTTCCCTCCCCCTTTCTGCTGGGTTTCTTTCTGTTTCACGAACTGCAGCTATAAAGATTTTTGCTTTTGCTTTCTGCTTCTCTTCATCCCTCCTTACATAAACTTTTTGTGCTTCTCTTAGCAATTCTTGTAACCCCCGATCTTGCCAATCATCTAGCTTGTCTAATTTCTTTCTAACATCTCCCCATGATCGAGCAACAAATTGGGTTTTGAGGAGTGCCTGACCCACTTGTGTATCAGGGTCGATCCCGGAGTACATTTGGAGATCTTTCCTCAGCCGCTCCAACCAGTCAGTCGGGGATTCATCCTTTTTTTGTTGTTCACTAAAGGCTTTATTAATATTTTGTCCTTTAGGAACTGATTCTCGGATACCTTTAACGAGTATCCATCTTAAGTCCATCATATTCTGGCGATGGACATCATTCTGATTATCCCAGTTAGGATTATTTAATGGCCATTTCTGGTCTCCCCTAGGTCCAGTCTGATGCTCCCAGTCCCATACCCTCATTCCAGCCTGTCTGATCATTTCCCGTTCTTCCGTGGTGAATAGGATACTTAATATAGATTGTAATTCCATCCAAGTATACAAACTTGGTCCGAGGAATTGATCTAGTCTCTCTGATACCCCTATAGGATCTTTTAATAGTTTTCCCATTTCTTTTTTAAAGTTTCTCACTTCCTCTGTGTTCAAGGGAACATTTACAAATCGAATTAAGCCAGCCTGTTGTCCTGCTAATGGAACTTCCCACAGGGGGTAAAGGCGAGCCTTTATATTGTTATCTCCCTCCTCTCTGGTGATACTATCTCTCCTGGTGTTCCTTTGACTGGAGCCAGTTCTTAGAGCTATGGGAGTACCAGGAGGAGAAGTGGGTGCGGTGGGGGGGGTCTCCTGTATTTTCTGTATTATACGGAGGTGGGAGATTATCGAGGGGTTCCCAGGTAACCTTTTTTTTTTCTTCATCCTCTTTTTCTTTTAAAGTATATATCAAGGATGGCTTGGACTGTTTTGCCCACAGGGCAGCATACTCACATTCCTCTCTGTTAAATGGTTCTTTATGAGCCACATATGTGTCTAATGCCCGACAAATCCAACCCTCAAATGATGCGAACATGGGCCAGTATAGGTTATCTTTAGGGATCATTTCTCTGGTCCACTCCACCATGCAATATTGAATCAATTTTTCTTTACTTTTTCCTCTGTATACCACCCCTGTGTCCCAACATTTTAATATTACTCCCAAAGGGCTGTCTGGTGGTATTTCTGGCAACCTACTTGTCTTGTCTTTATTTTCCCAGTCTCCTTGTGGACCAAATGAACTTGAACCTCTTCGTGGGTCCCTGGGACTCAGAATCCTACTCCCTCTTTTTCCCATTTTTACCTCCAGGCACTGTCTTGAGGTGTTTGTACTCCCCAATGTGTTCCGCCCGAACCCCTGCTTCTCCTTGGGTCAGGATGGACTGGAACCCGCCTCTACCTGGGCTGGGATGGGAAAAGCAGCTTTTCCCTACTCCCTCCGTGACTGGTGTGTTGCAATCTGCTTTTCTTTTCCTCCCCCTTCCCCCCCCCCCCCCCCCCCCCCCCCCCCTTCCCAGGTACTGCCTTTGCCTGGACTAGGATGGGAAGGACCTAGCCTCTACCTGGGCTAGGACAAGAAAATCAGTCTCTCCCTTTGTGCTCACTCGCTTCGTCCAATCACCGGCCAGGTCCCTCGCTGGATGCTGGAAACGCAGATAGAAGGACTCCACTCTCACTTCGCAGCAAAGGCCACGTCTCATTCAGACAAACACACAGTCATCCCCACCAAACCAGACAGATACTCACAGTCCGATGCTCCTGTCTGGGTCTTCGTGCACAAGAATTACAGGTGATTTTGCCGCGGTCTTCCGGGGAGATTTTCCTTGCTCAGTCTATATGGTGCGGTACCTCGATGGGTCCCCAGAATCACTGACGAACCAGGGCCAGAGCAGTGGGGCGCCTCCCCGAAATCGCAGTGCCTCTCAGGGCTCCAAGGACATCCTGGGTTTCTGCACCTAATTGTTATAAATGAGAGACAAAAGTCTCGATATTCAGCAAAATTTTGGATTGCTTTATTTGATCTAGAAAGAGCAAGCAGCGCGCTGGGGAAAACGAGGGGTCACCGCCCACTCCACGCTCCACCGAACCTTGGTTTGCAGCCTCTTCTTGTACTGTGGTTCCTCGTTGTAATCAACAATTTTTGGGTTATTTTGCTGTCATAATTTTGCCAGGTAAGCAGTGGTGGTCGAATAAACATCCTTACACAAATTCACAAAGCCTCCAGGCGATAATCAGTCACAGATAGCCATCTGGTCCTTGTAGATAACCACCAGAAAAGTTCTGGAAGTCTGGTCCTTGAGATAAGCAGTATTGACTGGACAAAGGCAAAAAGGGCTTTTTGGGAAGTCCGATTTCGCAAGCTGGTAGCCGATAAAACTTATTTGATAAACATAACATAATATAACATAATGTAATGTAACATAATACAACATAATATAACATAACAAGGTGATTTTAAACAGAATTATTCAATCATATAATTTCCTTTATCAAGTGTCCATGCTTTACTTCAGAGCTTAGTATTCTGGTTTATGCAAACCCCAATGCTTTTGTGATTAACATGAATCTTTTATCAATTGTCACATCTGCTTCCGGGTGTGTGGGCCACCATGAGCCCGCAACAGCCACCGAGGACACTGTGGATTGTGGATGAGGCTGGGCTGGCCCCCCGCGCCTCGTTGGTCTGGCATCAGCAAGAGTGGTGTCCGAGCGGCATCGCCTGAGGGCCCCATGGCGGGGGGGGTGGGGGGGGGGGGAGAGGGCTGGGAGTGACCCTGGGCGACACCGGAAGCGATATCCGTAGTGCCCGGAAGGCCAGTGGTGGCGTCGAGTTTCACGGGTAGGAGGCTGCTAAGCTGCTTTGAAAGCTGGAGCTCCTCTGCTCTAGGACAGACTGGGAGAGCTGAGGGTGTCCAATGTGGAGAACAGAAGGCTCCAGGGAGACCTTCGAGCCCCTTGCAGTGCCTGCTGGGGCTCCAAGATAGCTGGGGAGGGACGATGGAAAAGGGTCTGGACTCCCAGGACAAGGGGGAATAGCTTCAAACTGCCAGAGGGCTGGGGTAGATGGGATATTGCAAAGGAATTCTTCCTTGTGTGGGTGCTGAGGCCTGGCACATGTTGCTCAAAGAGGCTGTGTGGGATCCCCATGGCAGGAAGTGTCCAGGGCCAGGCTGGAGCGGACATGGAGCAACCTGGACTAGTGGAAAAGTGTCCCTGCCCATGTCAGGATGTGGGAAGAAGATAATCTGTCTCTAAGGTCGCTTCCAGTCCAAACCATTCTGGGATTCTAGAATTCATGGAAGGCCCTTTTCCAAGTGAAGTGTTGTATCTCTTGGCTCCCAGCTTGTAGTTGCCAGTTCTTCTGGAAGCAGGCCTGGCCAAGCAGCTGTGATGAGCCATGGGCTCTCAACTGGACGTGTGTGATATATTTGCAGAGAGGAAGGCTGCAGACAGATCTTCAAGGTCCAGGTAAAACAAGCAAAGGATTGAATAAAAGCCAAAGGTTGGTTGTGTTAGTCAGTTTGCTGGCTGTTGAAATGGCCCCAGATCATTTTCAACATTTCCAATTTGGATTTGTTTGAGTAAAAAATGAATGTGTTACCTCCAGCATAGGCTCTCCAATGCATCTCCATGTACTCCCATCTCTTTGTTGTATATCAGGTTCTATTAACTGAAGACAGAATCATAACACACTAGTAAAACATATAGAGGTGTATTGAGCCAGCTTCAGGAGTTTTCAACTCTGCTGTTGACTTTTCTCGTAACTGTAAGCAAGGCAACACAATCCAGTTACTCCACTTTTCCTCCCTGAGGAAAAGATGATCTTTTTTTTTTTTTTTCTCATTTTAAAAATAGCCTCGAATGAAGAGAGTTATGCATGTGGCATGTAGGATTCATTATTTTACCTTTCTCTTCTGCTGTCTTTCGCGTACTAGTTGTTTTTAATTTTTTTTGTTGCTGTTCTCCATTCAGTAGGTTTGAAAGAATTCTAATTGTTGAGATGATGGTTCTTTGAAGGCTCACTTAGCCCACCTTTTGGGTGAAGGAAAGAAGAAGACAAGGTCCTCTAAGAAGAGTAAAAAGCATACTTTAAAGAGACATTCAGAGAAGTCTTCTGATGTCATGCAATTACCGTGTAATCAGCAGAAATGTGTTGGAAAAACACCCATCAGTGACTTCACAAGAAAGCCACACTCAAGACAGGTAAAGAACAGAAGCATAAAACCCCAAAGGTCTGAAATGGACAGATTTTCATTGGGAATGAGCAACTCCTGAATTCCTGGTTCTACAACTAGGGGCTTGTAATAAATATACTGTCTCCTTGCCAAACATAAATTTGGTGTAATGAACTGCTGACTGCTCGTTCAAGTGCAGGGCTGGTAGACGAATATTTGCCATGGCATTGCATGCATCCTTTTTTACCCTAAGCCAGCTGCTGAATAATGAGACAGAGACTCTCACTGACGCCAAGGAGCGCCCAAGTTTTGGGATAAGCACTGGGCAGATAATGCCTATTTCCACATTTCTTGCTAGCGTCTCCTTCAAAGTTCATGGGTTTGTTCATCTTTTAGAGCTGTTCTAGATGTCTTTGTGGTTTACATGTACTAAATGTAGCAGGTATTGCTTTCATGCCGTCCTAATAGATTTGAAGTTGGGATCTACTGAGGCTTCAATGTCTCAGAAGAAGCAACGTTGATTCTTTGATTTCTATTCTTGAACGTGAGAATGATACTTATGTAGTTAATGAATTAATTAAATCGAATTCACTTGAGTGGAAAAATTGTCTTGTTCATGAAGATTTTAACTTGGGAAATTGATAGTTGAGTTCTACTTTTCATTGTTGTTGCTTTTCTGTATTCTTTGATTGCACAGATAGCAGATGTACTGACCAAGTATTCTGTGAAACTGGAGGAAATGTCCTTCCTCTTGGCAGCTGATGTTCACAAGCTCATTAACGCTAAGGCCATGGTAAATGTTTTACCTGGGGCAAGATGGCAGTCTGAATATTCCTAGAATGTTTCTTTCCCCAAATGAAATTCATTTTTTCTGACTTTCAATCACTGAAATATTGAAGAAATTTCTACTTGGCAGGGTATTGGTTGACATTTGTGTTCTTTTCTCCCCTCATTTTCTGTAGAAGAGACAATTTTTTGTTTGTTTTTGCATGTCGTATGCTGCTTCTACTTCTGGTTTTATTTTTTAATACACAGAATGTAAAGAGAGCACTGCTGGATAATGAGAGGGCAACTGCCAAGTTACTCTTGAATCGAATGAAATCAGAGCTTGAGAAAGAAAAATGTCATCAACTGAAATGGCAAGGGAGTGTCGAGGACTGGAAGCTCATGCAAAAGAAGTGTGTAGTTCATAGTTTCAGGTCAGAAATGTGGCAGTCTTCTTTTGGACAATGAGCAACACAAAGTGGCTAGTGTTCACTTTTGGTTTCTATCAAAGTAATACTTGATCATTTTTTCTTTCAACATGATATCACGTATGATATCACATATATCATGTGAATCCATTCTACATATCTACTTTCCATCCTGCAGAGAATTTATGGCAAGTGAAGAAATACAGAATCCCCCAACTGTGAATATGGAAATGGAAAAGGTGATAAAGGAGCAGATGGTACTCAGTGAACAGAGACTGAAGGCTTTGCAATATATCCGGTATGGCAAAAGAGGGTAAAGCATAAAGGAAAACAATTGTTGCTGGAGTTAATGAAGGACTTGGCTACAAAATGCACTTTGCTTCCTGTCAATGTGTGATTGCTAAATGCAGCAGTAAGGCATGGTCTACATCTATTTCTGTACAGCTCTTTTGAATGGAGAAAATGCATTCTTGATTTTCGGTGCCCCAGCTACACTTAATAGTTGGCGATCAGGCTCTAAAAATGGAGGAATGCAGAAGTAAATCTTGAAACACAGTAGAAATAGGCAAAGATGGGTGGAGAGCTAGAAGTTGGTGCTTTTGTCAAGGCATTTTTTCTCCATGGCGTGGGATTTTATTTGCGTAATAAATTAAGAGAGGAGTCTGGATAGAAATCTAACGTTCCTACGTTTGAATATCCATCCTGAACACAAGACGCATTGGTGTGGGTGCAATGCATTACGATCTTTACAGGGAGGTTTTTTACGGTGGATGTAGGAAAAAGGTAGATGCCAGTTAGTTCCTAATGGGCAGTAAACAGTTGGCCGTGAACAACAACATTCTCAGGTTTATTTTCATTGCCAAGATGGCTGTAAATAAAAGAAAGCCCAGTAGTATGGATATTCTGATTCATGATTTTATATTTGAAGTACTGAGTGGTTTGTATTTTAGGATACCTGACTCTTGTTTCCTACTTTGATAGCACCTTGTTGCCTCCAACACGCGCCAAATCTGATGGAAGCGAATGGTGCAGAACTCTGGAGAATTGAAACAAAAGTCTAGGTAGGTCGGGAAATCCTAGGAACAGTCTGGAATTCAAGCAATATTTTCTTTTCTCCCGGGCAACGATGAGGCAGACAGTTGCTTTGAGAGTGCATGTTTGCTCTATTCTTTGTTCCGTGTGTTCCCACATACCTTCTCAGTTGCTTGGAGGTGGCAGTAAGAGCCAAAAAAGCTGCCTGTGGCATGGCTCTCCTTTGGCCAGTACAAACACCTGTGCATGGTGAGATCTAGCAGGAACGGCTTGGTTAGAATGAATATGGGGGAAATCTAAAGTTAATTTTCACATGGATCCCTTCTCAATCATATAAAATTACTCCTTTTTAACTCTTGCAGAAGAAGAGGGGAAGTATGAGAAGAAGAGGGGAAGTATTGGAGATACTTCCTTTCTCTGTGTCCTTGCAGCATGCCTTCCCTCTCTGTGTCTGCCTTCTCTTGCTCCAGGCCACATCCTGTTGGGATGTTTGTTGCCTGTATGGTAGCAAAGAAGTTGGTAGCGATTGTAAGTACCTTGCTACTTTGAAGCATAATGATAAAGAGCTGTGTATGAAAATGCCTTGATTTCTTTGGCTGGTAGCATCTGGTGTCTGTAGGCAAAGGTCTGTAGGCACTGCTGGGATCTGTTCCGTGTGCTGAGATTCAGCACATGGACTCTGTCATGTTTCCATGTCACACTGCACTATGAAAGATGGGAATATTGACTGTTGTCTCTTCCATAGCATTCAGATAGACCTAATGTGGAATGCGTGGAGAAAATGAGCATCCAGTATGAGCTGGTCGAGGGCAAAGGTTAGGAGAAAGGACAGATGTGCAAGTTGAGGGCCACAGCTTTTGGCTGTCATAACCATGGTCCAATGTGTCATTAGAGTAAAATGTGTCTGAGGATGCACCAAACATTGAGATAACAAGTGGAATTCCTTTTTAACCTCCGCCTTACTCTGTTCAAAAAGTAAGCCATCCGTTTGGTTTCACAGTAGTAGTTGGTATTTGTACTTGAAATGTGGAAAAGCCGTAACAAATGCCGGTAATGAAGGGAGTGCTGTCCTACGTGAATGTGGAAGATGCAAGGAGCCTCAGGCCATTTGCTAAATCTGTCTTATCTTGGGAAAGAAATTCCACCTCTGCCTCAATTTCTCCCTTTGTGTGCAACCAGATGATATTGTTTACTAATCTAATATGGCATGTAGGAGGCTGAATCTATCTCTGTCCATCACAAGAAAAGAAACACTACGTTTAGCCAGGCTCTCTGAAAGCCACACAGTATTTCTTCTGTGCATGTCAATAATTTGTTCTTCTTTTCCTTCAGATCACCCTGTTGGATATGAACATTTGCACAGCAGAAGATGCTGAAGTTGTGCACTCCAACATGCTTCAGATGACTGAGAAACTAAAATGTAGGTTTGAAGAAGAAGTGGAGCGCGTGGATGTATGACATTTCTTCCACCCACTGCCCACCTCATCTGGGCTACCGGCAGGCTCCAGGAAGCCTGCGTTGGTGAGTGGCCCCTCCCCGGCACCACTCTGGGAGCCGCAGAAGAGGCGTAGCAACAGCTACGCCTGGGCGAGTCGTCAGGGAGGGACAAAGAGGCGCAGCAGAGACCTTTTACTGTTCTGGGGGAAGGGATTTATTGAAGGAAGAGGCAACAGGTCAGGAGGTTGGGAGAGGGAACCGCAAAAGGCAGTTTGAGGGGTTCTACACAGGCTTAAGTACGGGGGAGGAGCAAGGGGAGGGTCAATAACGGTTAACGGGGGGAGCTACAGAAGGCGGGGAAAGGGGTACATTGAGCCAATAAGGCAAACCAAGGGTGGAGATACATACAAGATAACCAATCATGAATACAAAAGGGAATGCTTGGCACAGAAGCTTTTAGAACAAAGGGAGGGGCTACATAGGATTGACATCCAGTGGGGCAGGGTTTAGGGTGAGGGACAGGGAAGGTTCCAGATACAGGGGAGGGGTTTAGGATGACTGACTAGGGAAAAGGTGGGAAAGGGAAAAAACATTATGTACTTAGAGGAACAAAACTGGGACCAACCATCAACACAGAAGGAATATTAACATTAAAGAACACAACACAACAGATGTACGTTTATTTTATTTGATGACAAATATTTTCATCACTCCTTGGGATTAGTCTCTTCTTTCTGTGCTTCCACCTGCAATGCCTTCTGCGCGGTAAGCTATTGATGTCACCTTAGAAAGAGGTCCATAGTGTGACAAAACACTACAAAGAAACAGTTTGGTGTGGAAGAGTTTCATGTGGAAGTGTTCATAATTCTTGTGTTTATTATTTGTAATATAAATAGATTGTATTTTTATGATCATTTCTATCTGAAATACATATGATATCGCTGAATGACGTATGGCCCAGCCTGCATAAGATCAGACTTTAGGAATAACTGGAAATGATCTCCCAAATGTCTTCCAATCTTTTCTATACATAAAAAAAGTCAGGCAGTTGTTTCTAAAGGGATAAATTATAGAATGTGATTTGGTGCTTTATGGTGCCTGAATAAACAGAAGTTTTTATAATCTGCATTCTTAGCATTTTACTTGGAGACTGATTTTTTTTCTACTCTCCAGACAGAAGACGCCATGTGGGATACCAGTCATAAAATTCCAGGCAGCCTTTTCATCATGTTACATATCCTCTTACTCATTCATTTCACCTTCCAGCAGTTTAGAAAGAACTTGTTCACTTGAATGTTTTTCTTTGGAGTGATTTTAAGGAGACGGCTAAATGGCCATTATACAGGTAGAAACATAAAAACAAGGGTGTGCTATAAAGACAGGACTTCTTAATGCAAAGAGCTCTCTGAAATTCAAAATAACTGCTATAAAATTAAAAACGTAATCTTTGACTTTTAGATGGGAATTTCTACTCTTCAGTTTCATTCTATCAGGTGCATTTTTGCTAACTGCTTGATTCACGCTGAATGGACAGTCCTGTCTTATTCTTGGTATGGCAACAGTGATAGAGATCACTGCTGCTTTCTGTAGAAAGTGGCTGCAAGTTGCTATTACGAGATCTTGTGCAGGTCTAGAGTCTGATTGGATGTGAGGGTCTCATTGTTTCAACAACCAACTTGGGGTGGCAGTGTCAGAGGTGTTCATTATCTAGGAAGATTTTCATAGGCGATGAGTTTTGCTGAGGTAGCTTTCTCTTCTGGGTGTAGAATACATGTGCATAATTAACTTCCCTGAATCCTAAATAGTTGAGGAGATTTTAGTATCTACGAAACCATTTTTACTAGCTTTTTAATGTGGCCTTAGATGATGAAAGTGATCTGGATACAATTTTAGAAAAATGGAAAATGGTGAGCTGTGAGGAAGAGCTGAAGGAGTATTTGGAGAACACCCTTTCTTCTTGAGATCAAATTAGAACAAGGAATGAATTTTGTATCGTCAACTTAAAAGGTAGAGCATCTTTGAACATTGGTTGTACTACTTTGGCCTTGATTTAATGCTGTTGTGTGAAGGTATGTGTTGGAGGTTGAATTACGCCCTTTTCTTTCAGTGGAATTTTCTCCCATTGTTATGCTAAGTAATTGTGGCTACACCTTAAAACGACAGAGACAGATAATGTTCTCTCGTAGGGGGGTGGCTGGAGGGGGAGGGAAGGGGGAACCGGAAAAGGAAAGGTGGGACGGGGGGGGTGGTCTGGAGCGGGGCTCTCTCTCGCTTGGCTCGTGGAGTGGGAAGACAACCTGGGCTCTGCTCTGGCATCTTCACCTGCCATCCCAGCGCTGAGATCCACGCTCCCTGCCTTTGGACATCTCTCTGCTGCTCTCCTAGCTCACCCTACTACCTCCTGACACTCTGCTGAGCACCACGACCGACACCGTGAGGGGGGAGTCACTTTCCCCATCCCCGCTCACCCCTGGGCCGCGGCCGCCATCACCCATCCCTCTTCGACTGCGCGGGACCTGCCCTGCCCCCACAGCACCGGTAACAGCACAGGGAGACGGCCTGCGGCCAGAAGGGACTGGAGCGGAGCTAGACTGTTTCTGTTGCCAATTTTTATAGCTGTTGTTGTTTTTCTGCTTTGTTAGATACCAGTAAAGAACTGTTATGCTTATCCCCATATCTCCTGCCTGAAGGTGTCTGAATTGGACCTAAAATAATTAAAAGGGAGGGGGGTTGCACTCTGCATCGCAGAAAAGGGGCTCCTGCCTTTCCTTAGACCATACCTATCTTTCAAACCGAGACAGTATGGAAAAAGAGTGCTTTTCACTTCATGTTAGAATACAGAATATTGTTCCTACTGGACAAGGTAAAGGCAAATAATGCCTACGGTTTAGGAATGGGACAAAGGAAGACTGCTATCATTCAAAAAACATAGCACATCAGTATTACTGTGCATACCATCACATCCATGCCTTATTCAGAAGGTAAAAGTAGTAGCGCAGATTCTTGGATCTCCGGAATCAGAAGTTGGTCTGCACCATCACCTCTTCACTCATAGATTTGATCTCATTCAAAGTTCTAGGAACTCAGACGTTTAAGATAGCCAAGCACTTTCATCTTTAAAAGCCATCTAAAAATTGGTACAATACCGCTCTCCTTCCTGAAGATCTTAGCAGCAGCTCTGAAGCCATAGAGGAAGCAGCACTGTTCACACACGCAGGAGGTCTTTCCTACCTGCTCGATCAGAGGCGCATTAGAAGAGCAGTATGGACCTGAGGGGCAGATGCACATACCTTCACACACCTCGCAGTGGGACTGTGGTTAGAGCTGGAGGTTTGACAATCTTCCTAATAATTTTAGCCGTTAAAACAAAGCCTGAGGTAACAGGCCAAGTGAAAATACAATGCCAGGTCGCGGAAAGAGAATGTTACCTATCTGAACACCTACATAAATTCCCCATCATTTTCTTTGTTTAGGAGAGCAAGCCAGTGTCCTTGTAAATGAAAACAAGTGTGAATACTGATTTTTCTTGAATCAAGACTCAGCTTTATGTCCAAGTCAAAGGCCAATAAACCAGAAAGGCTTCACTGAGCACAGTGCAGAACTAACATGGAAGACAGTAATTTGACCTCTTATGTAAGCTGTGTTGGAATGGTTCCCCATCCAAAAGGAAGGATGTCAAATGCCTCTTTGGAAATATTTTAACTTCTGTGCATTTCTTTCTTTGTAATGAACTAGTGTGTAACAAGCCAGGACGTGATTGTGTTCAGTAGAAACAGATCAATGGCAACATTTAGTCTAAAGGTTTTATGTGATTGATCAGGAAGTTCGATTTAGATTTAAAGGCACTGTAGTCATATTTAATTTTAGTTCCCTCCGTACTTGAGTCTCTTAAATAGGGACCTTCAATTGGACAGGAACGGGACACTGAAGCAAATTGTAATGGATGACGTAATGGCTTACCCGGAAGCATTTTGTGGGAATTGATTTCTTCTAGGTATCCATCAGCCAGCATTTTAGTGTGAAGGAAATCTTCAAACAGGTAAAACAAAAATTCCCGTTGGTTTAAAACCTGACTGCTATATTAATTTTTCACTTTTGAGAAAATTTTCATGACCCTTAAAATTCAGACTATATCAAGTATTGTTTCAGCCATTGAAGAAAGTGCTTTTGATAGAGATAGGAGAGGGAAACCAAAACATTTCTCAGAGCCACACTTTGAACTCTGTCCTTGTTACAAATGGCACTTGAGCAAATTCATTTGCCTTTGGGACAGAAAACGACAAGGTAACAGGCTTATCATTACGGATTTGAGTGTTCCAGGTTCTTTAGATACTAAGTGATCTATTCGAGATGGTCTCTTACTGAAATAGATCCATTTTGAGAAGGGATATGGATTTCTAAGAAGAAAGCAAATCCCTATGTTAAAACGGTGTGGTGGGTGTTTTTTGCTGTTGTTTTGCTTCTAGAACTTGCAAGGCACAATCGACTTCATAGTTTGAGATCCAAATAAGACCACGACATTCCAAACAGGTGTTTCTTTTTGGTTGTTTTTCAATCGGTATGTCTTTCGATTGTAACCAGTAGAACTGTGCTTGAACTGGATAGAAGTAGCGGAGGTTTCAGAAGTGGAACATACGGTGGAACAGTAACCTGAGAGCATTGTGCAAGGAGAGGAAAGAGAGGAAAATGGTAAGAGTTTCCTGAGTCGGAAGGGACCCCTAGGGATCGTCAAAGTCCAACTCCTGGCCCTGCACAGACACTCCAACAGTCCCACCCTCTGCATCCCTGAGAGCATTGGCCAAACTCTCCTGGATCTCTGGCAGCCTTGGGGCTGTGCCCATTGCCTGGAGAACCTATTCAGTGCCTGACCAGCCTCTGAGGAAAAAAACCTTTCCCTGATAGCCAGCCTAATCGTCCCCTGACACAGCTCCTGGCATTCCCTTGGCTCCTGTCCGTGGCCGCAGAGAGGGGGGCAAATTTGGGGAGATCCAGGTGAGTTTTGAAGGGTGCCCAGTTGATTTTGGGGGAGAATTTTTGGAATTTTGGGGGATCCCGGGAAGCAGGGTTTGAGGTTGTGTTGGTTTGAATGTAAAACCTGTGTGAGACTCCAAGTCAGTAATAGAATGCAATAGGAGAAAAGAGAAAAAATAAAATACATGCAATAATATAAAAGAAAAACCACCAACAAAGTCAGAAATACAACCTGACACCCTGTCAGTCAGGGTGTTGGTCGCAGTCTGTATAAATGGTGGCTGCAGTCCTCCTGGATGACAGATGTGGTTCAGCTGAAGCAGTGCTCCTGTAGAAGGTGCAGTTTTCCTCCGAAGATCCAGCGATCATGTGGAAAAAGGTCCGACTTTCCTCTGGGATCCAGTGGAAAGGACTGCTTTGGTGTTCCAAATCAGTTTTTATCTAGGTAGGAAATATTTGGCTCCTCCCCCTGGCTGGAGCATCTCCCAATGGGATGATGTAATCTTATCAGTCACACAAGAGGACTTAATGGCACATTAACAGAATATATCTTCTGGAGGAAGGATGGGTTGTGAAAAGATAACGATGACCATCCCCCTGATCTTATCAGATGCCACATCAGCAGAGGAGATCTCCCACAGAGATAAGGAACACCACCCCTCCCACATTTTAACAGATGGTGACAGAATACACATTTTTGCATTGTAGCCCTGGACAGGGGTGAATTTGTGGAATGTGGGGAGTCCCAGTTGAATTTTAGGGGGAATTTGTGGAATTCTAGTGATCTAAGGGGAATTTGGGGGGGAATTTGGTGAATTTTAGGGTATACATGTGAATTTTAGGGTTCTCACGTGAGTTTTGGGGATGCCAGGCAGATTTTGGGGTGAATTCTGTCGATTTTGGGGTATCCAGGTGAGCATTTGGGAGTCATGGGAGAATTTTGGGATGCATTTGGGGGGATGCAGGTGGACTTTTCAGGGAATTTTGGTGATTTTTGGGAGTCCCAGCTCGGTCTTGGAGTGAATTTGGTGGATTTGGGTGTATCTGGGTGGGTTTTGAGCTGGATTGGAGACATTTTGGGGTGAATTTGGGAGGTATTGGAGGGACTGGGTCTTGGGGGTGATTTGAGGGATTTTGGGGGTTGCAGGTGGTATTTTGGGGTGAAGCCCTGGGATTTCGGGGTCCCCCGTAAATTTTGGGATTAATTTGTTGTATTTTGGAGTTGCCAGGTGAGTGCTGGGCATCGCGGGGGGACTTTGGGGTGAATTCTGGGGATTTTGGGTTTCCCAGGTAAATTTCTGTGGTGAAAAGGTTCAAAAAGGTTTTTTTTGAAAACATGTTAAAGCCAGAAGGTTATTGAAAATTAATAGATGTGATGCAAGAAGGTAATATGCAGACAATACACAGCGAGACAAATCATGGGAAAAATACAGTGGTAACACATGAGTGTGTGAGGATGGGATCAGTATAGCTAAGGCTCACTTGAAGCTGAATTTGGAAAAGCATGCCAAAAATAAGAATAATAAAGGCACCTATGGGTATTTCAGTGGGAAAATGAAGATTAAAAGAAACCTATCACATCTCACCTATTCCCCCCCCACCCCCATAACCCAGACAGGACTAGTGACAACAGACAAGGAGAAGGCTGAAGTACTCAACAAGTGTTGGTCTCAATTTTTACTGCCAGTCACTATTTCCACATCTCTCAGGTTATTGGACTGGTGGACTTGATTCTAAGCCCTAGTAGCAGGTCAGCTTTCAGACCACTTGAGGAACCTGAGCATGCAAGACCATGGGACCCACCCAGAGGCATGTCAGGGCCCTGAGAGAACTGGCATATGTAGTTGCTAAGGTGCTTCCTCCATCATATTTGAGAAATCAAGGCAACCAGCTGAAGTCTCCAGACAGTGTGTTGTATTGACTCCAATACTCTTGGTCTTTTTTGTAAATCTTAGAGCTCTGAGTCAATTTCTGCAGAGGATTCCCAATGCAGTTTCAAAAATGGAATCTTTGTTATTGGTCCTCATGTTGATCTTGGATATTTCCATTTTCTGCACTCCTATATTTTCGAAGCATTTGTAATGACTGAAAAGCAAGCTGAGATGAGGCATTATGCTCTTTCCAGTGATATAAATGGACCAGTATTCTTTTCAGACAAATATCTTTTTGCTGTGTCTAAGTACATGTGCATACCTGTGTTTGATTTATGTGTCCAGGTTTTGGCAATGGGGCAGCCACAGGGAGGTCGTGTAACAACTGGCTCCACTTCAGCATGTCCTCCCTGCTGAGACAAGAGGCTGGGACTGCACCTTTAGAAATGGGACTTTCTGGTTTGATTTTTGTTTTGTTTTTTTAGTTTTAAAGTTACTAAAAACCTTCACCCTGATTTTTTGATGTGTTGGGTTTGGGGATGTTTTTCAGCTTTGGGTGGGTTTTTTTGGGGGCTTTCTTTGGGGCTTTTTTTTGTATCTTTGGGGATTATTGGTTGGGGTTTTTTTGTGTGTTTGTTTGGTCTGGTGTTTGTTTGTTTGTTTGTTTGTTTGTTTTTTATTGAGGTTTTGTAGAGTTTTTTAAGCAAATTGATTGGAAAACTGAATAGTCCTCCACTATAGTCTCCTGGATTCACCTTAGGCTCTTCCTAGGCATCTCTCTGATCCTTTTTGCAATGAGTCTCACATCATTCTCCTGAGGAAACTGTCTGCTTATGGTTTGGATGGGTGGGCTGTTTGCTGGCTGACAAACTGGGTGATGGCCAGGGCCACAGAGTGGAGGGAAATAGAGTTCATCCAGCTGGTCACCAAGGCTCAGTCTTGGGCCCAGTCCTGTTTAATATCTTTATCAGTGATCTGGGCAAGGGGATAGAGTACACACCCAGGAAGTTCACAGATGAGGCAAAGTTGGCTGGTAGTGTTTTTCTCTTCTGGAGTACAGCAGGCTCTGCTTCTTCTTCCTCCTGTTCTCAGGTCGCTGCTCCTCTTCATCCCTCATTAAGTGTGCTGATTTTGTCACTTGGATGAGAAAACAAACAATTTTAGCGACAATACTAGAGGCAGGGAAGAAGAAAGGAAGAGTTCACATGAATCCCCCCTCAACAACAGACAATACCTGATGGCTCCTCTGCCCAGCTTACTGACTACACCAGAACCCATTGTCCCCCAAAGATACTCCTTTCTCCCTGCCCCCAGCCATGACGTGAGATGGAATAGAATAAGTAAGGTTAAGATTCTCCCTATCTAACTCCATCATACTTCGATTCTGGGAAAAAAAAATTCTTGAAGTTCTATCATTTCAGATCATTTGAATTTGAATTTGCATACTAAAAAGTCTAGCAAGAAACTCATGACTATACTAATAGCCCATTCTAGAATGTCTGAGATGATATACACTTCTTTCAAGAGAATGTGATACCTCACGTGACTTCTTCAGAATTTAAATGACGAGCAGGAGTAGTCTACAAGATTCTTGCTGCCGTCTGGATTTCCTGGTATTCGGCTGGTCTATGCAAGCCAACCAGCTATTCAGCAGAGGGAATATTAGTGTGATACTTGATGGTATGTGAGATGGAACACAGTAATTTATGGCTTTTTGCATAGTGATGAAGCTGTAAAGAAAACTCCATAATGCTCAGACAAGGAGGCTGCTGGACTTCAAGCAGCAAAGGCCCAAAACCAGCCAGTGAAAAGTGTCATTGAAAAAAAAAAGCCAGGTGTGGAGCAAAGTGATACTTAAGGGCAGTTTAATGAAAGAGGAAATCTAGTGAAAAAATAAGTCCAAGAGTGAAGGAATAACAGGGAAAATGAAACTAAGGAAGGAAATCAATCTCAGCTCATCATTTCAGACGCTAACAAGTTGTCATTGCAATGATGCATAAAGTGAGAAATAATAAATATGTCTGCGCCAAAATCTGGAATATGAACTTTATTGCATTCTGTCTTTCACGGAATCATACAACAGTCTGTGATTAAAGATCATCTAGTCCAACTTCCTTGCCAGGTAGATCTTACAGTAGATCATATTGCTCTAGACTAGCCAAACTGATAAGGAGCACTCTCAATGATGGGGCATCCACAACTTCTCTGGAACACCCGTTTGAGTGTCTCACCAGCTTCATTGTAGAAAAGGTTTTCCTTTTAGCCAATCTAAACCTAGTCTCAGTTTGAAAGCATGGCCCCTTGTCCTGTCTCTGCAAACCTTCCTAAAAAGTCTTTCTCCATTTGTCTTATACCCTCTTTACATATTCAAAGGCCACCATACTGTCTCTCCAGAAACCTCTCTTCTCCAGGCTAAAAGATCCTACTTTTCACAAGAACCAGGTCATAAACTGAGATGGAAGGCATCTCAGGAGATCAGATCATCCAACAGCTCAGCATAAGAATAGCTCTGAAGTCAGATCAACTAGCTTAGGGCTGTGTCTGTTTGAATTTTGAAAATTACCAGGAATGGAAATGCTTCAAGGAAGAGAACTCTGGGTGGCTCCAGAAACAGCCTGAGAAACTCGAGCAAACTCGAAACCTCAGAAACTACCACTGCTTTCTCTCCCTCAGCCCAAGCAGTCACAAAAAAGAAGTGTTCCCAGCAGGCTGGGATAGCACACATATACACTACATATACATGACAGGCATCGCCAGCAGCCACATCCTGCTCCTTTCTGTGGCTGGCAGGAGTGAGACTGGATGATTACATGTGGGCAAACTGGGTCCCTCCAGCAGCTCAGACACTCAGCCTGCCCAGTGACCCCACTGATTTCCAGTATTTGCAGTGTCCCAAGGCCACAGCACTACTCCTCTTGCTGGCACAGACAATCACACGCCTCCTAAATCAGTCAGGACTCCCCGGGTCCCACAGCCAGCACCTCACGTGCTGTCCCCCAGGCCACTGCCATTGTTCCCCAATTTCTCCACTTTGATCTTTGCTGGTGCTCTCAACACTGGCACACCCAGATGTTCTGCAGCTGTTGTCTCCTGGTGGAAAGGACTTGTAAAGCCATGTTTCCTAACAGGACTTCCACAACCTTTCAAAGCAACCTTTTCTGGGGTATGAACAATCTTATTCAAATGTCAACATTTCTTTTCCCATATGTGAAATCAGAATTTCCTTCTTCGGGGCATGCCCAAGACAAGGCACAAACTACATTGTGCCTTCTGTTTCACATGCTGATTTCGTTGTAAATAAGGCTAGGAGAATACCTGTTTTGATCCAAGCTAATCTCTGGCCCTTATAGTGCTTTCGGTAGTTAGTTTTGCTTTGCTATTTACTTGATGTCCCATTCAATTGTTGAATCATAAACAGACTATCTGTCTGTATAGCAGCATAGCAGTGATGAATAAATGCAAGAGAAGGAGCAAGGTGATTGTTTGCTAGAGTCTTCCTAGAAACTGAGAAATCTGTTACTTAATGCTGACCACAGCAGATGGAGGAAGCATCCTACATGATGTCAATGCAATGAAACTGTAATCACTTTTATGATGACAGTCAAGGCACTGCTTTTGCCACCATAAGTGGAGTGCAGGGAATCTTAAAAGACAACACTGTAACTGTTGTCCCTGCTCACTGAAAAAATAATGCTTTTACAGTGGAGCAGGTCTCACCGCAGCTAAATCATGGTTTCAACTGAACACCGCCTTCAAAAAAGCCCACAAAAACACAAGTGTAAGGATTTGGAACCCAAGGGAATCTCAGATGGTGGCATCAGTGCACTTTGGATTCTTTCCAAATCCTCAATTCCTTTTTCTCCCCAGCCATTTATCCCACCTAACCTGAGATGTAATTTATGGATTTCCAACACATCTAGATACCTTAGAATTAGATTGCCACTAGGCAAAAAGACAGAAACAAGCAGTTAATTTCAGACTGAAACCAAGGGTGTTTAGAACCGCAATACTTGCACGTAACTATTCTTAATAAAACCAAAACTTTTAGGACTTAGCCATGTATTTTTGGAGGTGGAAAAAGTTTTACATCCAAAAGTCCTTAGGGAGCTCTCACACAGTACAATGTGCTTGGAGAGGCGCTCTCGCTAGTCATTCAAGAAACGATTCGTCACAGCAGAGAGAGCAGGAGCACAAGATGGCCGAAGAGAAGGGGCAGTGTAGAACTCTCTGTCTGTCTCTGTCTCTACTCAGTGTAGAACGTCTCTGCCCTGGCACATTTTCGTGTGCGATATGTCCCTCCAGGTCTTTGGTCCTTGCAAAGCTCTATGTACTGTGAGCCCTGCTACTTGAAGGGGAACCTAGGCACTGCCTCTCCAATCTGGCCCCGTCTGCTCTGGTAGGAAGTTTTGCAAGTCGGAAAAGGGAGCTGCGAGTATGTAGAATGGAGGGCAGCAAGACGCCGTGTGTTATGCGCCCTTTCCAGGCTGCTGACAGAGGGCTACTTTAAGAACGCCTTCATCTTCCTCGTGTCCTTCTCGCTTCGCTCTAGCTGCACGGAGTACACCACAGCGAAGGTGTGAGGAAGGGCACTGCTCCAGCTTTTGCCCTGGCGTGCAACAGCTGTGTGCTACTTCTCCAAGCAGCAAGAGCACTGAGAAGTGAAAGCGATTGTGAAGGAGCTCTTTGACTGCTCGTGTGCTCTTTGCTGCACAGCGCTCGCAAGCACGGTGCCCTGTGGCTTCGTTCTTCGCCTTCTGCCTTCCGGAGAGAGCTGAACTCCAGAGGTCAGTTTCAGCTCTTTCCAAGAGCTTGTCCTCAGTTCTGCAAGCAAGCACGCCCTGATGCCTTGGCTCCGAGTGCAAAGTCCCTAGCGAGCCCTCACTCAGTGCAATGAACCCAGAAAGACGCTCTCGCTCGTCTTTCAAGGACCGATTCCTAAAAGCAGAAGCAGCAGAAGCACAAAGTGGATGTCGAGAAGGGGCAATGTAGAACACGTCTTTGTACTGATACATTTTCGTGTGTCATATGTCCCTCCATGTCTTCGGTCCTTGCGAAGCTCTATATACTGTGAGCGCTGTTACTTGCAGCTGAGAAGGACCGTGGAGCTAGCAGCGAATTCGGAGAGCGCGGAGCACGTAGTCAAGGAGCGAGAAGTGCCCATGCAATGCGGTGATAATAGCAGCTTCCTCGCGGCTGGGGAGAGCTCTGGCCTCAAGACCTTCTCGTCCTGGCAACAGATCTCTGTGAAGGGCGTAGGCAAAAAGCTTTCGTTTTACATTTAAAATGCGAGAGAGGCAGACTGTTGCACCGAGCTCTGAGAACAACGGTGCACGCCCTAGGCAGGCTTGGGCAGAAGCAGCTTTTTCGAGCGCTTGGCTGTTGGCACACTGCTGGCTGTTTGGCGCCGCTTCAGCGGTTTCTGACGTCCAGGAAGTGAAAGCAGCGGCAGGCGTGGCCGAGGGCGGTGAAGAAATCTGCACAAGTACCGTGCTTGTGTGCACCACGTTACAGGCTACAAGGAGAGGAAGGTGGCTGTCTCTCACTTGCCTTCCCTCATGACTCTAGCAGTCGAAAGGAGCAAGCTGAAGCACTGCTCCTTGTGCTGCTCCTTGGTTCCCTTGCTGCCCTCTGTGGGAATATTGGCGGTCACTTATAGGCCCCGAGTTGCACACAGCACCACGATAAATGCCACGGAGAAGGGAAATGCAGAGAGCAGCAAGGAGCTGGACATGGCTTACTTGCAATAAGTAGACGGTGAACCTAGGCACTGCCTCTTCAATCTGGCCCCCTCTACTCTGGTACCAACTTTTGCAAGTAGGCAAAGGGAGCTGCGAGTATGTAGAATGGAGGGCGATGAGACACCGTGTATTATGCACCCTTTCAGGGCTGCTGATTGAGGGCTACTTTGAGAACGCCTTCTTCTTCCTCACATCCTTCTCACTTCTCTCTGGCTGCATGGAGAACACCACAGCGAAGGTGTGAGGAAGGGCACTGACCCAGCTCTTGCCCTGGCCTGCCTGTGCTGCGCCTTTAGCTGCACACCAGGACAATGGCATTTCTTACCCGCAAGGCAAAAGAGGCGTTATTGTAGCTTAAGGAATGGCAAAGGCCTAGGCATTGATTTGAGAGTCCACATCTGAGCAGTCTTTAGAGGTTTCCTCCCCCATGGCATAGGTGTATTCTCATTCTCGTGCTGAACTGAAAAGTCCGGGCATGGCAATTATGGCCTGCCTTGTGCAGACACAAACAAAGATGTGGGGCTATGATCCTCTCTTCCGGAGCTCTGCTTCTGGGTGTGTGGGCCGCCATGAGATTGCAGCAGCCACCGAGGACACTCTGGATTGTGGATGAGGCTGGGCTGGCCCCCCGGCCCCCCATTGGTCTGACACCATGTCACGATCCGCTATTAATGCAGAGTGGGGGTCGTGATGGTTCTTTTGATCTCAACGGTGCAAACAGGCAAAATGCAGGGGACAAAATCAGTTTATTCAAGAACAGAAAATCAGTTTAGTCAACAACAGCAATGCATTTCATCAAATGCCAACAATTCAGTTACGGTAAAGGGGAGAGGTACAGGATAAGGAAAGGGGAAGGAAAGGAAGGGATGGGAGAATAGCTACCATCAGACGAGACGGGCGTCCTCGCGGGTCATCCGATAGACGAGTCCTCGTCCGTGGGGAGATCTCAGGGGTCTTCATCAGTGGAGAGATCTCAAAGGGTTCTTTCCAGAGGGTCGCTCTTTTATAGTCCTTCTCCAAAGCGAGTGGCCTCTGGCCAAAAGGTGGGAAGATTTATGGACCATTGTGTGGTGCTGCAAGAGACAGGTACGGACAAGCAGTCCTCAGTTGGTACAACACAGTCTCTGGTTGGTGCCACGACAGCACGGTCCAGTGAACACAATACACCAGCACACAGTCATGAGCATCCACCTGGCCCGGCCAGTAAATCATTGTTTGGAGTCAGCCTGGGTGGGGGTCCTCGAGGTCTCCTTGCGACGGTCGGGAGCCAAAATCGAGGGGAACTTCGGACCGACCCTTACACACTGGCAGGAGTGGTGTCCGAGCGGCATCGCCTGAGGTCCCCATGCGGGGTGGGGAGAGAGCTGGGAGTGACGCTGGGCGACACCGGAAGCGATATCCATAGCGCCTGGAAGGCCAGCGGTGGCGTCGAGTTTCACGGGCAGGAGGCTGCTAAGCTGCTTTGAAAGCTGGAGCTCCTCTGCTCTAGGACAGACTGGGAGAGCTGAGGGTGTCCAATCTGGAGAACAGAAGGCTCCAGGGAGACCTTCGAGCCCCTTGCAGTGCCTGCTGAGGCTCCAAGATAGCTGGGGAGGGACGATGGAAAAGGGTCTGGACTCCCAGGACAAGGGGGAATAGCTTCAAACTGCCAGAGGGCTGGGGTAGATGGGATATTGCAAAGGAATTCTTCCTTGTGTGGGTGCTGAGGCCTGGCACATGTTGCTCAAAGAGGCTGTGTGGGATCCCCATGGCAGGAAGTGTCCAGGGCCAGGCTGGAGCGGACATGGAGCAACCTGGACTAGTGGAAAAGTGTCCCTGCCCATGTCAGGATGTGGGAAGAAGATAATCTATCATCTCTAAGGTCGCTTCCAGTGCAAACCATTCTGGGAATCTAGGATTCATGGAAGGCCCTTTTCCAAGTGAAGTGTTGTATCTCTTGGCTCCCAGCTTGTAGTTGCCAGTTCTTCTGGAAGCAGGCCTGGCCAAGCAGCTGTGATGAGCCATGGCTTCTCAATAGGACGACTGTGATATATTTGCAGAGAGGAAGGCTGCAGACAGATCTTCAAGGCCCAGGTAAAACAAGCAAAGGATTGAATAAAAGCCAAAGGTTGGTTGTGTTAGTCAGTTTGCTGGCTGTTGAAATGGCCCCAGGTCATTTTCAACATTTCTAATTTGGATTTGTTTGAGTAAAAAATGAATGTGTTACCTCCAGCGTAGGCTCTCCAATGCATCTCCATGTGCTCCCATCTCTTTCTTGTATATCAGGTTCTATTAACTGAAGACAGAATCATAACACAGTAGCAAAACATTTAGAGGTGCAGTTAGTCAGCTTCAGGTGTTTTCTGCTCTGTTGACTTTTCTGGTAACTGTAAGAAAGGCAACACAATCCAGTTACTTCCCTTTTCCTCTCTGACGAAAATATGATTTTTTATTTTTTTTTCTTATTTTAAAAATAGCCTCGAATGAAGAGAGTTATGCATGTGGCATGTAGGATTCATTATTTTACCTTTCTCTTCTACTGTCTTTCGCGTACTAGTTTTTTTAAATTTTTTTTGTTGCTGTTCTCCATTCAGTAGGTTTGAAAGAATTCTAATTGTTGAGATGATGGTTCTTTGAAGGCTCACTTAGCCCACCTTTTGGGTGAAGGAAAGAAGACAAGGTCCTCTAAGAAGACTAAAAAGCATATTTTAAAGAGACATGCAGAGATGTCTGCTGATGCCATGCAGTTACCGTGTAATCAGCAGAAATGTGTTGGAAAAACACCCATCAGTGACTTCACAAGAAAGCCACACTCAAGACAGGTAAAGAACAGAAGCATAAAACCCCAAAGGTATGAAATGGACAGATTTTCATGGGGAATGAGCAACTCCTGAATTCTTGGTTCTAGAACTAGGGGCTTGTAATAAATAGACTGTCTCCTTGCCAAACGTAAATTTGGTGTAATGAACTGCTCGCTGCCCGTTGAAGTGCAGGGCTAGTAGACTAATATTTGCCATGGCAGGCATATTGTACGGCTTTCCTGTTAAAAAGATATTGGTTTCGCTCATAGCAACCTATATATGTACCCAGTCTGACACTTATTTTTTAGGCTATATTTCCAAGTAAGTGGCTTCCATGATGATGCAGTAAGTTTATGTCATGAACAGCAATGAAGTGATTGCATGCATCCTTTTTTACCCTACGCCAGCTGCTGAATAATGAGACAGAGACTCTCACTGACGCCAAGGAGTGCCCAAGCTTTTGGGATAAGCACTGCGCAGATAATGCCTATTTCCACATTTCTTGCTAGCGTCTCCTTCAAAGTTGATGGGTTTGTTCATCTTTTGGAGCTGTTCTAGATGTCTTTGTAGTTTACATGTACTAAATGTAGCAGGTATTGCTTTCATGCCGTCCTAATAGATTTGAAGTTGGGATCTACTGAGGCTTCAATGTCTCAGAAGAAGCAACGTTGATTCTTTGATTTCTATTCTTGAACGTGAGAATGATACTTATGTAGTTAATGAATTAATTAAATCGAATTCACTTGAACGGAAAAATTGTCTTGTTCAAGTAGATTTTAACTTGGGAAATTGATAGTTGAGTTCTACTTTTCATTGTTGTTGTTTTCTGTATTCTTTGATTCCATAGATAGCAGATGTACTGACCAAGAATTCTGTGAAACTGGAGGAAATATCCTTCCTCTTGGCAGCTGATGTTCACAAGCTCATTAATGGTGCAGAACTCTGGCTCTTACTGCCACCTCCAAGCAACTGAGAAGGTATGTGGGAACACACGGAACAAAGAATAGAGCAAACATGCACTCCCAAAGCAACTGTCTGCCTCATCGTTGCCCGGGAGAAAAGAAAATATTGCTTGAATTCCAGACTGTTCCTAGGATTTCCCGACCTACCTAGACTTTTGTTTCAATTCTCCAGAGTTCTGCACCATTCGCTTCCATCAGATTTGGTGCGTGTTGGAGGCAACAAGGTGCTATCAAAGTAGGAAACAAGAGTCAGGTATCCTAAAATACAAACCACTCAGTACTTCAAATATAAAATCATGAATCAGAATATCCATACTACTGGGCTTTCTTTTATTTACAGCCATCTTGGCAATGAAAATAAACCTGAGAATGTTGTTGTTCACGGCCAACTGTTTACTGCCCATTAGGAACTAACTGGCATCTACCTTTTTCCTACATCCACCGTAAAAAAACTCCCTGTAAAGATCGTAATGCATTGCACCCACACCAATGCGTCTTGTGTTCAGGATGGATATTCAAACGTAGGAACGTTAGATTTCTATCCAGACTCCTCTCTTAATTTATTACGCAAATAAAATCCCACGCCATGGAGAAAAAATGCCTTGACAAAAGCACCAACTTCTAGCTCTCCACCCATCTTTGCCTATTTCTACTGTGTTTCAAGATTTACTTCTGCATTCCTCCATTTTTAGAGCCTGATCGCCAACTATTAAGTGTAGCTGGGGCACTGAAAATCAAGAATGCATTTTTTCCATTCAAAAGAGCTGTACAGAAATAGATGTAGACCCTGCCTTACTGCTGCATTTAGCAATCACACATTGACGGGAAGCAAAGTGCATTTTGTAGCC
The DNA here is from genome assembly GCF_052056855.1 of Sturnus vulgaris. Classification (NCBI taxonomy): domain Eukaryota; kingdom Metazoa; phylum Chordata; class Aves; order Passeriformes; family Sturnidae; genus Sturnus; species Sturnus vulgaris. The sequence continues at coordinate 70,978,128 of NC_142282.1, read as the reverse complement.
AAGTCCTTCATTAACTCCAGCAACAATTGTTTTCCTTTATGCTATACCCTCTTTTGCCATACCGGATATATTGCAAAGCCTTCAGTCTCTGTTCACTGAGTACCATCTGCTCCTTTATCACCTTTTCCATTTCCATATTCACAGTTGGGGGATTCTGTATTTCTTCACTTGCCATAAATTCTCTGCAGGATGGAAAGTAGATATGTAGAATGGAATCACATGATATATGTGATATCATACGTGATATCATGTTGAAAGAAAAAATGATCAAGTATTACTTTGATAGAAACCAAAAGTGAACACTAGCCACTTTGTGTTGCTCATTGTCCAAAAGAAGACTGCCAAATTTCTGACCTGAAACTATGAACTACACACTTCTTTTGCATGAGCTTCCAGTCCTCGACACTCCCTTGCCATTTCAGTTGATGACATTTTTCTTTCTCAAGCTCTGATTTCATTCGATTCAAGAGTAACTTGGCAGTTGCCCTCTCATTATCCAGCAGTGCTCTCTTTACATTCTGTGTATTAAAAAATAAAACCAGAAGTAGAAGCAGCATACGACATGCAAAAACAAACAAAAAATTGTCTCTTCTACAGAAAATGAGGGGAGAAAAGAACACAAATGTCAACCAATACCCTGCCAAGTAGAAATTTCTTCAATATTTCAGTGATTGAAAGTCAGAAAAAATGAATTTCATTTGGGGAAAGAAAGACATTCTAGGAATATTCAGACTGCCATCTTGCCCCAGGTAAAACATTTACCATGGCCTTAGCGTTAATGAGCTTGTGAACATCAGCTGCCAAGAGGAAGGACATTTCCTCCAGTTTCACAGAATACTTGGTCAGTACATCTGCTATCTGTGCAATCAAAGAATACAGAAAAGCAACAACAATGAAAAGTAGAACTCAACTATCAATTTCCCAAGTTAAAATCTTCATGAACAAGACAATTTTTCCACTCAAGTGAATTCGATTTAATTAATTCATTAACTACATAAGTATCATTCTCACGTTCAAGAATAGAAATCAAAGAATCAACGTTGCTTCTTCTGAGACATTGAAGCCTCAGTAGATCCCAACTTCAAATCTATTAGGACGGCATGAAAGCAATACCTGCTACATTTAGTACATGTAAACCACAAAGACATCTAGAACAGCTCTAAAAGATGAACAAACCCATGAACTTTGAAGGAGACGCTAGCAAGAAATGTGGAAATAGGCGTTATCTGCCCAGTGCTTATCCCAAAAGCTTGGGCGCTCCTTGGCGTCAGTGAGAGTCTCTGTCTCATTATTCAGCAGCTGGCTTAGGGTAAAAAAGGATGCATGCAATGCCATGGCAAATATTCGTCTACCAGCCCTGCACTTGAACGAGCAGTCAGCAGTTCATTACACCAAATTTATGTTTGGCAAGGAGACAGTATATTTATTACAAGCCCCTAGTTGTAGAACCAGGAATTCAGGAGTTGCTCATTCCCAATGAAAATCTGTCCATTTCAGACCTTTGGGGTTTTATGCTTCTGTTCTTTACCTGTCTTGAGTGTGGCTTTCTTGTGAAGTCACTGATGGGTGTTTTTCCAACACATTTCTGCTGATTACACGGTAATTGCATGACATCAGAAGACTTCTCTGAATGTCTCTTTAAAGTATGCTTTTTACTCTTCTTAGAGGACCTTGTCTTCTTCTTTCCTTCACCCAAAAGGTGGGCTAAGTGAGCCTTCAAAGAACCATCATCTCAACAATTAGAATTCTTTCAAACCTACTGAATGGAGAACAGCAACAAAAAAAATTAAAAACAACTAGTACGCGAAAGACAGCAGAAGAGAAAGGTAAAATAATGAATCCTACATGCCACATGCATAACTCTCTTCATTCGAGGCTATTTTTAAAATGAGAAAAAAAAAAAAAAAGATCATCTTTTCCTCAGGGAGGAAAAGTGGAGTAACTGGATTGTGTTGCCTTGCTTACAGTTACGAGAAAAGTCAACAGCAGAGTTGAAAACTCCTGAAGCTGGCTCAATACACCTCTATATGTTTTACTAGTGTGTTATGATTCTGTCTTCAGTTAATAGAACCTGATATACAACAAAGAGATGGGAGTACATGGAGATGCATTGGAGAGCCTATGCTGGAGGTAACACATTCATTTTTTACTCAAACAAATCCAAATTGGAAATGTTGAAAATGATCTGGGGCCATTTCAACAGCCAGCAAACTGACTAACACAACCAACCTTTGGCTTTTATTCAATCCTTTGCTTGTTTTACCTGGACCTTGAAGATCTGTCTGCAGCCTTCCTCTCTGCAAATATATCACACACGTCCAGTTGAGAGCCCATGGCTCATCACAGCTGCTTGGCCAGGCCTGCTTCCAGAAGAACTGGCAACTACAAGCTGGGAGCCAAGAGATACAACACTTCACTTGGAAAAGGGCCTTCCATGAATTCTAGAATCCCAGAATGGTTTGGACTGGAAGCGACCTTAGAGACAGATTATCTTCTTCCCACATCCTGACATGGGCAGGGACACTTTTCCACTAGTCCAGGTTGCTCCATGTCCGCTCCAGCCTGGCCCTGGACACTTCCTGCCATGGGGATCCCACACAGCCTCTTTGAGCAACATGTGCCAGGCCTCAGCACCCACACAAGGAAGAATTCCTTTGCAATATCCCATCTACCCCAGCCCTCTGGCAGTTTGAAGCTATTCCCCCTTGTCCTGGGAGTCCAGACCCTTTTCCATCGTCCCTCCCCAGCTATCTTGGAGCCCCAGCAGGCACTGCAAGGGGCTCGAAGGTCTCCCTGGAGCCTTCTGTTCTCCACATTGGACACCCTCAGCTCTCCCAGTCTGTCCTAGAGCAGAGGAGCTCCAGCTTTCAAAGCAGCTTAGCAGCCTCCTACCCGTGAAACTCGACGCCACCACTGGCCTTCCGGGCACTACGGATATCGCTTCCGGTGTCGCCCAGGGTCACTCCCAGCCCTCTCCCCCCCCCCCACCCCCCCCGCCATGGGGCCCTCAGGCGATGCCGCTCGGACACCACTCTTGCTGATGCCAGACCAACGAGGCGCGGGGGGCCAGCCCAGCCTCATCCACAATCCACAGTGTCCTCGGTGGCTGTTGCGGGCTCATGGTGGCCCACACACCCGGAAGCAGATGTGACAATTGATAAAAGATTCATGTTAATCACAAAAGCATTGGGGTTTGCATAAACCAGAATACTAAGCTCTGAAGTAAAGCATGGACACTTGATAAAGGAAATTATATGATTGAATAATTCTGTTTAAAATCACCTTGTTATGTTATATTATGTTGTATTATGTTACATTACATTATGTTATATTATGTTATGTTTATCAAATAAGTTTTATCGGCTACCAGCTTGCGAAATCGGACTTCCCAAAAAGCCCTTTTTGCCTTTGTCCAGTCAATACTGCTTATCTCAAGGACCAGACTTCCAGAACTTTTCTGGTGGTTATCTACAAGGACCAGATGGCTATCTGTGACTGATTATCGCCTGGAGGCTTTGTGAATTTGTGTAAGGATGTTTATTCGACCACCACTGCTTACCTGGCAAAATTATGACAGCAAAATAACCCAAAAATTGTTGATTACAACGAGGAACCACAGTACAAGAAGAGGCTGCAAACCAAGGTTCGGTGGAGCGTGGAGTGGGCGGTGACCCCTCGTTTTCCCCAGCGCGCTGCTTGCTCTTTCTAGATCAAATAAAGCAATCCAAAATTTTGCTGAATATCGAGACTTTTGTCTCTCATTTATAACAATTAGGTGCAGAAACCCAGGATGTCCTTGGAGCCCTGAGAGGCACTGCGATTTCGGGGAGGCGCCCCACTGCTCTGGCCCTGGTTCGTCAGTGATTCTGGGGACCCATCGAGGTACCGCACCATATAGACTGAGCAAGGAAAATCTCCCCGGAAGACCGCGGCAAAATCACCTGTAATTCTTGTGCACGAAGACCCAGACAGGAGCATCGGACTGTGAGTATCTGTCTGGTTTGGTGGGGATGACTGTGTGTTTGTCTGAATGAGACGTGGCCTTTGCTGCGAAGTGAGAGTGGAGTCCTTCTATCTGCGTTTCCAGCATCCAGCGAGGGACCTGGCCGGTGATTGGACGAAGCGAGTGAGCACAAAGGGAGAGACTGATTTTCTTGTCCTAGCCCAGGTAGAGGCTAGGTCCTTCCCATCCTCGTCCAGGTAGAGGCTAGGTCCTTCCCATCCTAGTCCAGGCAAAGGCAGTACCTGGGAAGGGGGGGGGGGGGGGGGGAAGGGGGAGGAAAAGAAAAGCAGATTGCAACACACCAGTCACGGAGGGAGTAGGGAAAAGCTGCTTTTCCCATCCCAGCCCAGGTAGAGGCGGGTTCCAGTCCATCCTGACCCAAGGAGAAGCAGGGGTTCGGGCGGAACACATTGGGGAGTACAAACACCTCAAGACAGTGCCTGGAGGTAAAAATGGGAAAAAGAGGGAGTAGGATTCTGAGTCCCAGGGACCCACGAAGAGGTTCAAGTTCATTTGGTCCACAAGGAGACTGGGAAAATAAAGACAAGACAAGTAGGTTGCCAGAAATACCACCAGACAGCCCTTTGGGAGTAATATTAAAATGTTGGGACACAGGGGTGGTATACAGAGGAAAAAGTAAAGAAAAATTGATTCAATATTGCATGGTGGAGTGGACCAGAGAAATGATCCCTAAAGATAACCTATACTGGCCCATGTTCGCATCATTTGAGGGTTGGATTTGTCGGGCATTAGACACATATGTGGCTCATAAAGAACCATTTAACAGAGAGGAATGTGAGTATGCTGCCCTGTGGGCAAAACAGTCCAAGCCATCCTTGATATATACTTTAAAAGAAAAAGAGGATGAAGAAAAAAAAAAGGTTACCTGGGAACCCCTCGATAATCTCCCACCTCCGTATAATACAGAAAATACAGGAGACCCCCCCCACCGCACCCACTTCTCCTCCTGGTACTCCCATAGCTCTAAGAACTGGCTCCAGTCAAAGGAACACCAGGAGAGATAGTATCACCAGAGAGGAGGGAGATAACAATATAAAGGCTCGCCTTTACCCCCTGTGGGAAGTTCCATTAGCAGGACAACAGGCTGGCTTAATTCGATTTGTAAATGTTCCCTTGAACACAGAGGAAGTGAGAAACTTTAAAAAAGAAATGGGAAAACTATTAAAAGATCCTATAGGGGTATCAGAGAGACTAGATCAATTCCTCGGACCAAGTTTGTATACTTGGATGGAATTACAATCTATATTAAGTATCCTATTCACCACGGAAGAACGGGAAATGATCAGACAGGCTGGAATGAGGGTATGGGACCGGGAGCATCAGATTGGACCTAGAGGAGACCAGAAATGGCCATTAAATAATCCTAACTGGGATAATCAGAATGATGTCCATCGCCAGAATATGATGGACTTAAGATGGATACTCGTTAAAGGTATCCGAGAATCAGTTCCTAAAGGACAAAATATTAATAAAGCCTTTAGTGAACAACAAAAAAAGGATGAATCCCCGACTGACTGGTTGGAGCGGCTGAGGAAAGATCTCCAAATGTACTCCGGGATCGACCCTGATACACAAGTGGGTCAGGCACTCCTCAAAACCCAATTTGTTGCTCGATCATGGGGAGATGTTAGAAAGAAATTAGACAAGCTAGATGATTGGCAAGATCGGGGGTTACAAGAATTGCTAAGAGAAGCACAAAAAGTTTATGTAAGGAGGGATGAAGAGAAGCAGAAAGCAAAAGCAAAAATCTTTATAGCTGCAGTTCGTGAAACAGAAAGAAACCCAGCAGAAAGGGGGAGGGAAACCACGAAAACCCCCACCAAAACAAGGAAATGAAGCAGGAAATAATTCACCAAGGCGAACCTGCTTTTACTGTAACAAGAAAGGTCATATAAAGAAAAATTGTAAAGAATGGATACGGGATGAAAAAATGTTCCAGGAAGATGAATAGGGATGTCAGGGGCTGTATGTGTTAGGGACCATACCATCCAAAGAGCCCTTGACAAATTTAAAGATTGGTCCCCAGGGGGAGGAGGTGGAATTTTTAGTAGATACAGGAGCCGAAAAATCCACAATTAAACACCTACCAAAAGGGTGTAAACCTAGTAGAGAAACAGCACTCGTGGTTGGAGCAAAAGGTGAACCATTTCGGGTCCCTATTATTAAAAATGTGCAAATTGAGACCCAAACCAAAATTGAATTAAAAGATCTGCTGTTACTGCCAGAGGCAGAAAATAATTTATTGGGGAGGGATTTAATAATAGCATTGGATTTGAAAATTGAAGTATCCCAAGGTCAGCTTAAAATTTTTGCTTTAACTCAAAAGGACGAGGAGCAAATATGTCCTGAGGTGTGGTACACCCCTGGAGAAATAGGGAAGTTAAAAATGAAACCTATCAAAGTGAAAATCACTGATCCCGATTTGCCTATCCGAGTTCGTCAATATCCAATATCTCTGGAAGGGAGACGGGGCCTTAAGCCTCTCATAGAAAACCTTTTGCAACAGGGGGCTTTGGAACCATGTATGTCCCCACATAATACTCCTATTCTGCCTGTCAAAAAGACAGACGGGAATTACAGATTGGTACAGGATTTGAGAGCTATAAATCAGCAAACTGTTACCAAATTTCCCATACTAGCCAACCCTTACACACTCTTAAGCCAGTTGTCCCCTGACTACACTTGGTATAGTGTAATAGATCTAAAAGATGCCTTCTGGGCATGCCCATTAGAAGAAAGTAGTAGAGATTACTTTGCCTTTGAATGGGAAGATCCTGATAAGGGCAGGAAACAACAACTGCTTTGGACAGTATTGCCTCAGGGCTTTACAGAATCCCCTAATCTCTTTGGACAAGCCCTAGAAGAATTCATGCAGTCTTTTGAGTCACCAGATGGGGTGAAATTGTTACAATATGTAGATGATCTATTAATAGCAGGAAAGGACGAGAAATCTACTAGAAATGGGACTATAAAACTTTTAAACTTTTTGGGACAACAGGGATTGAAGGTATCCAAAGCCAAATTACAGTTCACAGAACCAGAAGTAAAATATTTGGGACATTGGCTAAGCAAAGGGAAAAAGAAATTGGATCCTAATAGAATCTCTGGAATATTAAGTCTGGGACCTCCAAAAACCAAAAAAGAAGTGAGGAAAATTTTGGGATTGCTGGGATATTGTCGCCAATGGATAGAGGGATTTAGTGAGAAAGTAAAATTTCTATATGAAAAACTTACCACTAATCGCCTAAAATGGACAGAAGAGGATGATAAAAGTTTTGAAAAGGTCAAACATGCTTTAATTCAAGCCCCTGTACTCAGTCTCCCAGACTTGGAGAGACCATTTCAGTTATTTGTAAATACCTCTGATCAAACAGCATATGGGGTACTCATCCAGGAATGGGCAGGCAGTAGAAAGCCAGTGGGATATTATTCTAAACTGCTCGACCCTGTCAGTCGGGGTTGGCCCACATGCCTCCAGGCCCTAGTGGCCACAGCACTTTTAATTGAAGAAGCCCGAAAAATTACCTTTGGGGCACCCCTAGTGGTCCACACCCCTCATAACGTAAGGGGAATTCTGAATCAAAAAGCTGAGAAATGCTTAACCGATGCCCCAATATTAAAATATGAAGCTATTCTAATCACTTCCCCAGATTTGGAGCTAAAAACAACAACTGCTCAAAGTCCTGCACAATTCCTATATGGAGAACCAGGAGAAAATTTAGAACATGATTGTGTGGATGTTATAGAATTACAAACAAAAATTAGACCCGACTTGGGAGAAGTTGAATTTAAGGATGGAGTAAAATTGTTTATAGATGGATCTTCTCGAGTGGTGGAAGGAAAACGAAAATCGGGATATGCCATAGTAGGAGGAGAAGAATTGAAATTAGTAGAATCCAGACCCTTAAACGCAGCATGGTCCGCTCAGGCTTGTGAACTATTTGCTCTTTATAGGGCATTATCTTATTTAGAAGGTAAAAAAGGGATGATATATACGGATTCTAAGTATGCCTATGGCATAGTCCACACATTTGGTAAAATTTGGGAAGAAAGGGGGTTAATTAACACTCAAGGACGGGGGTTGATACATCAAGAATTAATTGCTAGAATACTAGAGGCTCTTAGGGGCCCCACTGAAATTGCTGTGGCCCATATAAGAGGGCACCAAAAAGGAACAAGCTACCATACAAGGGGGAATAATCTGGCTGACAAAGAAGCAAAAAAAGCAGCATTGGAGCTAAAACCGGTTTCTGTATTAAGTACTACAGTTAAAGATCTCAGCCCCAACCAGGAATTACAGAAGCTATTTACTCCTCAGGAAAAAGAAGCGATAAAAAAATTAAAGGCAGAACAGCATGAGAACAAATGGGTTTTACCAGATGGCAGGGAAATTTTACCTAAGACCCAGGCCAGACAAATTATTGAACAATTACACCAACAAACACATTGGGGAACCAGAGCGCTAGCAGACCAATTTTTAAATTTTTTTGGATGCATCGGCATTTTTGATATTGCAAAGCAGAGCGTACAGGGTTGTTTAACTTGTCAGAAAATTAATAAAAAAGGTATGTGACAAGGTCCGTCAGGAGGACGGAAAACTGCTTACAGTCCCTTTGAAAGAATACAAGTAGATTTTACAGAATTACCAAAAATAGGAAGGTGGAAATACTTACTAGTGAGAGTAGACCTATTAACCCACTGGGTAGAGGCATACCCTGCAGCTAGGGCCACATCACAAGTGGTAGCCAAAATATTGTTGGAACACATAATCCCAAGGTATGGCCTGGTTCGAGCAATAGACTCATACCAGGGGACGCACTTTACATCAAAGGTGCTTAAGTTACTGACCTCGGCGCTGGGCATCAGCTGGGAGTATCATACACCTTGGCACCCTCAGAGTTCTGGGAGGGTTGAAAGGATGAATCAAACATTAAAACAACAGCTGTCAAAATTAATGATTGAGACTAAAATGCCATGGACAAAGTGCCTCCCACTAGCCCTGTCTAATATACGAACAATGCCAAATTTAAAAACAGGGATTTCACCATATGAAATGCGGTATGGTATGCCTTACACCTTGATCCCACGTTAGTTCAGGACCCTTCTCTTCAGAATTACATAATAACAATCAGCAAAAACTTGGAAGAATTAAGAGAGAAGGGGATTTTAGCTCAAACTGTCCCTCTAGGATTTGCCATACATAAAATTAAGCCAGGACAACATGTGTTAACGAAAGTATGGAAAGAAGAAAATCTAGCTCCAAAATGGGAAGGACCGTATTTAGTTCTGTCAACGACTGAAACAGCTGTGAGGACAGCTGAAAAGGGATGGACACATGTGAGTAGAGGCAAGGGTCCTGTAACCCCTCCTACTGCAGGTTGGACAGTGACATCTGAGCCTGGAGACCTCAAAGTGCGAATTCGGAAGACTTGATGTCAATATCGGATCAATTTGTCTCGAAGGTCTCCTAATCAGGACTGAAAGTCACCTGCCCCAAACCCGGGTGTAGCCTGTTCATCAAGAAAAGGTGTCCATATTGTACTGAGTTGTTGTGGTGTTATTCCTATGGTGGGTATCCCCCATTCGCATTATGTGTCCAGTGTAGAAGAAATGAATGTAAGGAAACTATTAAAGTATTAATACCCTATCAGCACAAGGAGAAATCGAAATTGATGATCATAACTGGTGGGAGGAATAAGGAAAAAAAAGAGAGCCAGAGCAGAGGCATTGACAAGAAAGTGTCAGAAGGGTTGTGTATACTGTGCTGTTACTGCTGTACCTTGTACTGGATTGTTAAAGCTAAAAGCTGGGACAAAATTAAGAAACACTACCAAAAGAGAAAGACAATGTGGGAGACCCCAGGACATATTCCCTGCTGCCGAGAAGATCAAACAAACCTCGGCTACTGGCAGCAACCCCGTAGGCCTTGAGGGAGGCAGAGGGATGAAAATGGTCATGGGAGTCATCCTATTGCTAATGATGCTAAAAGGAAATAGTGCTGATGCTTGTTCCAAGTGTTACCAGACAATTAAGTATGGCAGACGAACGGTATCCACCCTTGCCTTCCATACACATATCAATTCGGCCTGCTATAATAAACACAACTTAGAAACTTGCACTATTATGGGAAGAAGTTACTGGGTAGCCACCAATTTGGGAAAAGGAGGGTGGGCTCCATCAGCATACCAAAGTTGTCCAGTAGGAGAGACACGCCTCTGCTTCACAAAAGAAGGTATGTGGGGATATTCAGGGAGGAGTGCAAGATCACTACAAGGAAGAATTGATAAAAAATATAACTAAGGTGTTCAAAGGAACAAAGACAAACCGTGGGGGAAATTTTAACTTGTATGAGAAAACAAAACAACTTACCCACCTTGGGAAAAAGTTTATTTGTAGCATTAATGAAAGAAATCACTACTGAACTGAACTGAACTGAACTGAACTGAACTCACTGTTGGATCTGTGGAGGAATGCAAATGACTGAACAATGGCCATGGAGGGGGGAGGGATTGGGCCCAGAGCAGTTGTTACAGTGGAATCAAACGGAAATATCGAGGGGAGTCAATAGACCTGAAGGGTGGGTTCTAAGTCATGAGGTAATAGGAGAGGTATGTATAACACGTCAGGGAACTAACTTTACCCAATATGTGGGGCACACCCCCTGTAAGACTATCCTGATTACAAATGCAAGCAAACAGTCTTGGTGGCCCAAAGCTCCAGAAGGATATTGGGGAAAGTTAAGTAAAGGTAACTGTATAAAGAACAATTTTACAGGACTATGCTGGTATAATAAAAATAGAGCCAACCCATATGAAGAAGTAAAAAGTGTAAGGACCTATTGGCAACAACCTGAATGAGTTAAACTAAGCTGGAAAGCCCCAGATGGAATATTTTGGATCTGTGGGAAAAAAGCTTATAATACCCTACCAAAAAGATGGAGAGGGACATGTACTCTAGGGATTATCCAGCCTGCGTTTTTTACATTACCAAAGGAAAAGGGTAATAGAGTGTTAGGAGTTCCCTTGTATGAAACTTTGTATCGAAATAAAAGGAGCACAGACATAGGGGGAACACAAATATGGAAGGATGATGAATGGCCCCCAGAACGAATTATTGAATATTATGGACCAGCTGCCTGGGCTCAGGATGGGAGCTGGGGCTATCACACTCCAATTTATATGCTAAATAGAATTATCAGGCTACAAGCCGTGGTAGAAATTACTTCAAACCGGACAGCCCGAGCAATGGAATTGATAGCTAAACAACTTACCCAAACTAGAGCAGCAGTATATCAAAACCGACTGGCTCTAGACTATCTGTTAGCTGAAGAAGGGGGAGTGTGTGGAAAGTTTAATAATTCTGAATGCTGCTTAGAAATTGATGATAATGGTGAAGTAATTACTAAAATTGCAGAAGAAATAAAACGAATAGCCCATGTACCTGTACAAACCGGGAACTCTATGCTTAATGATAATTGGTGGAATAACCTGTTGGGGGAAACTTGGTGGAAGAAATTAGGATTTATGTTAACATGTGCATTATTAGGACTACTGTTCATCCCTTGTCTTGTTCCATGCTTCATTCGACTAATCCAGTCGGTGGTTCAAGGAATGCAAGTTGCTACAATACCAATAGACCCTGAGAAGGCAACAAAATTAATGGCAGTACAAGAGGTACTGACAAAATTTGAAACCAGAACACGAATCAATGGGATAAAAAAAGAGAAGTGGGGAAATTGTTCCAATGGATAAAAGATTCGTGTTAATCACAAAAGCATTAGGGTTTGCATAAACCAGAATACTAAGCTCTGAAGTGAAGCATGGACACTTGATAAAGGAAATTATATGATTAAATAATTCTGTATAAAATCACCTTCTTATGTTATATTATGCTGTATTATTGTCTTGGTTTGAAAGACAGGTATCTGCTAAGGAAAGGCAAGAACCCCTTTCCTGAGATGCGGAATGCAACCCCCTCCCTTTTAATTATTTTAGGTCCAAATCAGAAGCCTTCAGGCAGGAGATGTGGGCATAAGGGTAACAGTTCTTTACTGATATCTAACAAGGCAGAAAAAACAAGAACAGCTATAAAAAATGACAACAGAACAGAACAGTATAGCTCCCCTCCAGTCCCTTTTGGCCGCAGGCCGTCTCCCTGTCCTCACTTTCCGGTGCTGTGGGGGCAGGGCAGGTCCCGTGCAGTTGAAGAGGGCTGGAGTGATGGCGGCCGCGTCCCAGGGGTGAGAGAGGCTGGGAAAGTGATTCCCCCTCACGGTGTCGTTCGTTATGCTCAGCAGGGTGTCTGGAGATAGTAGGGTGAGATGGGAGAGCAGCAGAGCGATGTCCAATGGCAAGGAGCGTGGATCTCAGTGCTGGGATGGCAGGGGAGATGCCATACCGGAGCCCTGGGCTGTACTCCTACTCCAAGAGCCAAGCGATAGCGAGTCGCCCGCTCCAGACCCCGCGTCCCACCCTTCCTTTTCCTGTTCCCCCCCTTCCCCCTCCACCCACGCACCTACAAGAGAACATTATCTGTCGTTTTAAGGTGTAGCCGCAATTACTTAGTATAACAATGGGAGAAATTCCACAGAAAGAAAAGGGAAGCATTCAACCCCCAACACCATCCTTCCTCCAGAAGATGTATTCTGTTAATGGGACATTAAGTCCTATTGTGTGACTGATAAGATTACATCATCCCATTGGGAGACGCTCCAGACAGGGGGAGGAGCCAAACATTTCCTACCTAGATAAAAACTGTCATTTGGAACACCAAGGCAGTCCTTTCCACTCGATCCCAGAGGAAAGTCGGACCTTTTTCCACATCATCGCTGGATCTTTGGAGGAAAACTGCACCTTCTACAGGAGCACTGCTTCAACTGAACCACATCTGTCATCCAGGAGGACTGCAGCCACCATTTATACGGACTGCTACCAACACCCTGACTGACAGGGTGTCAGGTTGTATTTCTGACTTTGTTGGTGGTTTTTTCTTTTATATTATTGCATGTATTTTATTTTTTCTCTTTTCCCCTATGAAATCGTATTACTGACTTGGAGTCTTGCACAGGTTTTACTTTCCAACCAACACATTTATTGGTGCCCAACATGGGGCACGAAGGGTACTGAGAAAGGTCAGTATTACAATTTTGTATTCACCATGATTCTCAACATGCTTACATGGGTTTTATATCTTGTTCTCTATATTTTTCCGCACATGGGGAACTATCTGCGAGCTGTAATGCTCCTGTATAGACCAGTATATGGTATAGAAATTGCTTTATTGGCCTATTATGTCTACAGCATGATAACCTCTGAGGCAATGAACATAATTCTGAATATATACTCGAATTTGTTTGCTTGTCCTAGTCTAGGTTGCTACATCTGGGGTTTAAACAATCACACCCAGCCCTTGGGGGGAGGGGTAAAGAATGCTTTTTCCAATCTTTTCGGCCTGATTCAGTAGTTTTTGGAAATGTTGAGTTCCCGCTGGATGCTAAGGACAGCATAATATTGTTGTTAGTTTTGCTTTGTCTCCCCTGCACAGCCTACAACATGCTTAGAAATAAAACACTACATGGTGTATTGCTGCATATTCTTGAGGAAGAGGAAAAAAGAAACAAATCAACTATGTCCACGTCTGCACGCAATATCACAAAGAGGAGAAGAACCAAACACAAAGCAACAGTGTCCGTGTCTATGCAGACTGCCACAGAGGAGGAAAATCCAAAAGCAAAGCAACAGTGTCCGTGTCTACGCAGACTGCCACAGAGGAGAAAAAAAGCCAGAAGCGCCATCAGCATCTCCACACAAACCATCACTGCACCAGAACAGCCTAGACCAGTAGCAGTTGCCCCCGTTCAGAAGAAGAAATCAAAGAGCAAATCAGTCCACATAGTGACTGACGAGGACGTGGCAGGACCTTCGCACCCAGCGGAAGAGACAGAGCCAGAAATCATCACTCGCTCTCTATCCCTGGGTGAGCTGCGTGACCTGCGGAGGGAATTCACTCACCAGACAAATGAATCCATCTTGACCTGGCTGCTCCGCATCTGGGACGCTGCAGCCAATGACACCATTCTGGATGGAAGTGAAGCCAGGCAACTGGGATCTCTGTCCCGGGATGTGGTCATTGACCAGGGGATTGGGAGAACCCAAGAAACTCTCAGCCTCTGGAGGCTACTGCTGACAAGTGTGAAAGACAGATACCTTTGTAAAGAAGATCTCCAGGTGCACCAAGGAAAATGGAGCACAATAGAACAAGGTATCCGATGGCTGAGGGAATTGGCCGTGCTGGAGATCATTTTCTCAGAAGATGAGAGATTTCCTAAGAGCCCAGACAGTGTCCGGTGCACGTCACAGATGTGGTTGAGATTTGCATGGCTTAGATCAGAGATGTATTCCCGTTACCTGGCAACGCTGCAGTGGAGGGAAGGTGAGGACATGGTAGGCGTCTTGGCCAATAGACTAAGAATTTATGAGGACACTGTCACAGCCCCATTTCGTACCCATGTCTCATCCGTGGAAACAAGGCTGGTGGAGCAAGTCCGAAGCTTGATTGAAGAGGGCCATCAGAAACTAAAAAAAGAACTTAAGGAAAACAACTACCAGATCTTTCCAGAACCAACAAGAGTTTCTGCCATTAGGAGATGGCGTTCCTCAGGCAGGGAGAGAAGACACACTCCACAAAGTAACCTCTGGTTTTTCCTTCAGAAGCATGGAGAAGACATGAGGAAGTGGGATGGAAAACCCACCTCCTCCTTAGCAGCCCGGGTACGTGAGCTGAAAAGAGGGACACCTACCACAAGAAGCTCATCTAGAGTCAATGCTACTCCAGTCTCTCATGTACAGAACTCCAGACAGTATCAGAATGATGATATGACTGATCCTCTTGAAGGGACCTCAAGAACCTATTTACAGGAAGAGACCGACATGTACCAAGATCAGGAATAGAGGAGCCCTGCCTCTAGCCAGGTAGAGGAGAGGGATAATCGGATCTATTCGACTGTGTGGATCCGATGGCCTGGCACATCCGACCCACAAAAACATAAGGCTTTGGTTGACACCGGCGCCCAATGTACTCTGATGCCATCAAAGAATGTAGGAGAAGAATCCATCTCTATTTCTGGGGTAACAGGAGGATCCCAGCAGCTGACTGTAGTGGAGGCCAAAGTGAGTTTAACTGGGAACAGGTGGCAGAAACACCCCATCGTGACTGTCCCAGAGGCCCCATGCAACCTTGGCATAGACTATCTTAGAAATGGATATTTCAAAGACCCAAAAGCATATCCCTGGGCTTTCGGGATAGCTGCTGTAGAGACAGACAACATTAGAAAACTGAAGACCTTGCCTGGTCTTGGAGATAACCCCTCTGCTGTGGGACTACTGAGAGCTAAAGAGCAACAGGTACCAATCGCCAGAACAACAGTACACCGTCGGCATTACCATACTGACAGAGACTCGGTGATTCCCATCCATGAAATGATCCGTAAACTGGAGAGTCAAGGGGTGGTCAGCAAAACCCACTCACCCTTCAACAGCCCCATCTGGCCTGTGCGTAAATCTGAAGGAGAATGGAGATTGACCGTAGACTATAGTGCATTGAATGAGGTGACTCCACCGCTGAGTGCTGCTGTGCTAGACATGCTGGAACTCCAGTACGAGCTGGAGTCCAAGGCAGCAAAGTGGTACCCCACCATTGACATCGCCAATGCATTTTTCTCCATTCCTCTGGCAGCAGAATGCAGGCCTCAGTTTGCTTTCACCTGGAGGGGCGTGCAGTACACCTGGAATCGTCTGCCCCAGGGGTGGAAGCACAGTCCCACCATCTGTCATGGACTGATCCCGGCTGCAGTGGAAGAGGGTGAAGCCCCCCAATATCTACAGTATATCGATGACATCATTGTATGGGGCAGCACAGGAAGTCTTCTAGAAAGGAGAGAAGATTATCCAGATTCTGCTGAAAGCTGGTTTTGCCATTAAGCGAAGTAAACTATAAGGACCAGCTCAGGAAATTCAGTTTCTAGGAGTCAAGTGGCAAGATGGACGTCGTCAGATCCCAACAGAGGTAATTAATAAGATCACCGCTTTGTCTCCACCTACCAACAAGAAGGAAACACAAGCTTTCCTAGGTGCCATAGGCTTTTGGAGAATGCGCATTGCTGAGTACAGTCAGATTGTGAGCCCTCTCTACCTGGTTACCCACAAGAGGAACGATTTCCACCGGGGCCCTGAGCAGCAGCAAGCCTTCGCCCAGATCAAGCAGGAGATTGCTCATGCAGTAGCCCTTGGCCCAGTCAGGACGGGACCAGAGGTGAAGAACGTGCTCTACTCTGCAGCCGGGAACCATGGTCTGTCCTGGAGCCTTTGGCAGAAGGTGACTGGTGAGACTCGGGGTCGACCACTGGGATTCTGGAGCAGAAGCTACAAAGGATCTGAAGCCAACTACACTCCCATAGAGAAGGAGATCTTGGCAGCCTATGAAGGAGTTCAAGCTGCCTCAGAGGTGATTGGCACAGAAACACAACTCCTCCTGGCACCCGGACTCCCAGTGCTGGGTTGGATGTTCAAGGGAAAGGTGCCTTCCACACATCACGCCACTGACACCACATGGAGCAAGTGGATTGCCCTCATCACTCAGCGCGCTCGTATTGGGAATCCAAATCACCCTGGGATTCTGGAAATAATTACAAACTGGCCTGAAGGTGAGACTTTTGGATTGTCTTCTGAAGAAGAAGAGGAGCAAGTGGCACGTGCTGAGGAAGCCCCACCATATAATGAGATACCGGAGACTGAAAGACGATATGCCCTCTTCACTGATGGTTCCTGCCAAATTGTAGGCACTAACTGGAAATGGAAAGCTGCAGTATGGAGCCCCACACGACAAGTTGCACAAGCTACCGAGGGACAAGGTGGATCGAGTCAGGTCGCAGAGCAAAAAGCTGTCCAGTTGGCTTTGGATATTGCTGAACGAGAGAAGTGGCCAAGGCTTTATCTCTACACTGACTCATGGATGGTAGCTAATGCTCTGTGGGGATGGCTGGATTGCTGGAAAAAGGCCAACTGGCAGCACAGAGGGAAACCCATCTGGGCAGCTGAGATTTGGCAGGACATTGCTGCCCGAGTAGAGAAATTGACCATAAAGGTTCGACACTTGGATGCACATGTACCCAAAAGCCTGGCTAATGAAGAACATCACAACAACGAGCAGGTGGACCGAGCTGCCCAAGTGAAAGTATCACAGGTGGATCTAGACTGGCAGCACAAGGGAGAATCATTCCTAGCTCATTGGGCCCATGATGCCTCTGGTCATCAGGGGAGAGATGCAACATACCGATGGGCCCGTCACCGAGGGGTGGACCTTACCATGGACAGCATCTCACAAGTCATCCACGACTGCGAGACCTGTGCCGCAATCAGACAGGACAAGCGGGTGAAGCCTCTGTGGTACGGTGGACGATGGTCAAAGTACAGGTATGGGGAAGCCTGGAAAATTGACTACATCACCCTTCCCCAAACCCACCAGGGCAAGCGCTGATACTGACCATGGTGGAAGCAACTACAGGATGGTTAGAAACCTACCCTGTGCCTCATGCCACTGCCCGGAACACCATCTTGGGCCTAGAAAAAGAAGTCCTTTGGAGGCATGGTACCCCTGAGAGAATTGAATCAGACAACAGAACCCATTTCAAGAACGGCCTTATCAACACGTGGGCCAAAGAACATGGCATTGAATGGATATATCATATCCCTTACCACGCGCCAGCTGCTGGGAAAGTTGAACGGTCTAATGGACTCCTTAAGACTACTTTGAAAGCACCAGGTGGTGGAACCTTCAGAAATTGGGAAATGAACTTGGCCAAAGCCACCTGGATGGTTAGCACCCTAGGGTCCATCAATCGAGCCGGTCCTGCCCACTCTGAACCCCTGCACACAGTGGACGGGAACAAGGTCCCTGTGGCACACATGAAAGGTATTTTAGGAAAGACTGTTTGGAGTAATCCCACCACAGGCAAAGGCAAACCGATCCATGGGATTGTTTTTGCTCAAGGACCTGGTTGCATTTGTTGGGTAATGCAGAAAGATGGGGAAACCCGTTGTGTACTGCAAGGACACCTAATTTTTAGAGAGAACTGTATGTAAGGTTTCATTTTGTATTATATATCTGTAACAGGGTATTGGTTTGGGTATGATGTAGATGGTAATAGAATAAGGGGTGGATTATGTCCTGGGGTACAATGCAAAAATGTGTATTCTATCACCATCTGTTAAAATGTGGGAGGGGTGGTGATCCTTATCTCTGTGGGAGATATCCTCTGCTGATGTGCCATCTGATAAGATCAGGGGGATGATCACTGTTATCTTTTCACAACGCATCCTTCCTCCAGAAGATATATTCTGTTAATGGGCCATTAAGTCCTCTTGTGTGACTGATAAGATTACATCATCCCATTGGGAGATGCTCCAGACAGGGGGAGGAACCAAACATTTCCTACCTAGATAAAAACTGATATTTGGAACACCAAAGCAGTCCTTTCCACTGGATCCAAGAGGAAAGTCGGACCTTTTTCCACATCATCGCTGGATCTTCGGAGGAAAACTGCGCTTTCTACAGGAGCACTGCTTCAACTGAACCACATCTGTCATCCAGGAGGACTGCAGCCACCATTTATACGGACTGCTACCAACACCCTGACTGACAGGGTGTCAGGTTGTATTTCTGACTTTGTTGATGGTTTTTCTTCTATATTATTGCACGTATTTTATTTTTTCTCTTTTCTCCTATAAAATCGTATTACTGACTTGGAGTCTTGCACTGGTTTTACTTTCAAACCAACACAAGCCCAATCCTCGCTACCCGGGAACCCCCAAAATTCCACAAATTCTCCCCCAAAATCAATCTGGGACCCCTCAAACTCACCTGGATCTCCCTAAATCCCCCCCCCCCCCAATTCACCTGGGAACCCCCAAATCCCCAGAATTCTACGCAAAATTCACCTGGGAGCCAAAAAACCTCCAAATTCGCTCCAAAATGATTGGCAACTTTACACACTCCATTTTCCCACAAAATGATCTAGAGCCCTGTGCGCTTCATATACAAACTAAACGGAAAATACCTTTCTATTCATTCTCAGCAAAAAGACTTCCTATTCCTCCTTCCTATTTACAAAACTGCCCTCACTTTCAAAATTATTCTCTTGCTCACTTACATGCATAATGCTTAGTCCCTGTTCTGCATGCTCATTTTCTTCACTTTTACAAGGAATCCTCTCCTCATCTTCTTCTTCCTCTGCTTCTTCCATTTCCTGTGCCTAGATCACCTGTTTCTCTGTTAGATTTGTTTCTCCAGCTGATTTTTGACAACTGTCCCTATCTTGTGGCACCGCTTGCTCGATAGAGGTGATTGTCCTGCTCTGCTCTGGGCTGGGACTGCACTCTCTTCAAGCCCTGGGGGCAATTTTGGATGCCACAATGTCAGAAAGACCTCAGGCTATTGGAGAAATGTCCAAAGGAGGGACACAGAGATAGTGAAGAGGCTGGAGGGGAAGCCATACAAAGAGCGGCTGAGGGCATTTGGTTCAGCTGCAGAGAGGACACGGAGCTCACACCTCACTTGGGACCTCTCAGCTTCTCTCAAGGGCAGCTCAGGGACAGCTTTGCTCTCCGCTCTCTGCGAACCGGGTCAGGAGCCAAGGGAATGCCAGGAGCTGTGTCAGGGGACGATTAGGCTGGCTATCAGGGAAAGGTTTTTTTCCTCAGAGGCTGGTCAGGCACTGAATAGGTTCTCCAGGCAATGGGCACAGCCCCAAGGCTGCCAGAGATCCAGGAGCGTTTGGCCAATGCTCTCAGGGATGCAGAGGGTGGGACTGTTGGAGTGTCTGTGCAGGGCCAGGAGTTGGACTTTAAGGATCCCTAGGGGTCCCTTCCGACTCAGGAAACTCTTACCATTTTCCCCTCTTTCCTCTCCTTGCACAATGCTCTCAGGTTACTGTTCCACCGTATGTTCCACTTCTGAAACCTCCGCTACTTCTTTCCAGTTCAAGCACAGTTCTACTGGTTACAATCCAAAGATATACCGATTGAAAAACAACCAAAAAGAAACACCTGTTTGGAATGTCGTGGTCTTATTTGGATCTCGAACTATGAAGTCTCCGGAAGAGAGGATCATAGCCCCACATCTGTGTTCGTGTCTGCACAAGGCAGGCCATAATTGCCATGCCCGGACTTTTCAGTTCAGCACGAGAATGAGAATACACCTATGCCATGGGGGAGGAAACCTCTAAAGACTGCTCAGACGCGGACTCTCAACTCAATGCCTAGGCCTTTGCCATTCCTGATGCTACAATAACGCCTCTTTTGCCTTGCGGGTAAGAAATGCCATTGTCCTGGTGTGCAGCTAAAGGCGCAGCACAGGCAGGCCAGGGCAAGAGCTGGGTCAGTGCCCTTCCTCACACCTTCGCTGTGGTGTTCTCCATGCAGCTAGAGAGAAGTGAGAAGGATGCGAGGAAGAAGGAGGCGTTCTCAAAGTAGCCCTCAATCAGCAGCCCTGAAAGGGTGCATAATACACGGTGTCTGGCTGCCCTCCATTCTACATACTCGCAGCTGCCTTTGCCGACTTGCAAAAGTTGGTACCAGAGCAGAGGGGGCCAGATTGAAGAGGCAGTGCCTAGGTTCACCTTCTACTTATTGCACATAAGCCATGTCCAGCTCCTCCCTGCACTCTGCATTTCCCGTCTCCGTCGCATTTATCGTGGTGCTGTGTGCAACTCGGGGCCTATAAGTGACCGCCAATGTTTCCACAGCGGGCTGCAAGGGAACCAAGGAGCAGCACAAGCAGCAGTGCTTCAGCTTGCTCCTTCCGACTGCTAAGGGCACTTGGGAAGGCAAGCGAGAGGCAGCCACCTTCCTCTCCTAGTAGCCCGTAACGTGGTGTACACAAGCACGGTACTTGTGCAGCTTTGTTCACCGCGCTCGCCCATGCCTGGCTCCGCTTTCACTTCTCAGCCGCCAGAAACCGCTGAAGCTGCGCCACACAGCCAGCCGTGTGCTGCCAGCCAAGTGCTCGAGAACGCTGCTTCTGTCCAAGCCCGCCTAGGGCATACACCTTTGTTCTCAGAGCTCCGTGCAACAGTCTACCTCTCTAGCAGTTCGAATGGAAAACGAAAGCTTTTTGCCTACGCCCTTCAAAGAGATCTGTTTCCAGGACGAGAAGGTTTTGTGGCCAGAGCTCTCCCCAGCTGCGAAGAAGCTGCTATTAGCACCGCATTGCAGGGGCACTTCTCGCTCCTTGACTACGTGGTCTGCACTCTCCAAATTCGCTGCTAGCTCCACGGTCCTTCTCAGCTGCAAGTAGCAGTGCTTACAGTACATAGAGCTTCGCATGGACCGAGGAACTGGAGGAACATATCACACACGAAAATGTGTCAGTACAAAGACGTGTTCTACATTGTCCCTTCTCGTCATCCAGTTTGTGCTTCTGCTGCTTCTGCTGTTAGGAATCGCTCCTTGAAAAACGAGCGAGAGCATCTTACCGGGTGCATTGCACTGAGTGAGAGCTCGTTATGGGCTTTGAACTCGGACCCAAGGCAACAGGGCATGCTTGCCCGCAGAACTGAGGGCAAGTGTTGCGTTCCCTAGATACATTGTAAATAGTACATCCCGTGACCCCTGCTGTACCCTGTATCTTGGTCCCTCTCCCCTCCTGGCCACACAGAGCTGGCTGGGATCCAATTTCTCCCCACCCCCCCTTTCCAGACCCTAGAAAAGGTCAGGACCCGCTGACCTCGCTCTCTTATCCCGTTCTCTCTTTTTTCCCCCCTCTCTTTTCCCGCATCTCCTTTTTCCCCCAGATCTCTTATCCCGCTCTTCCTTTTTCCCCTTTTTTCTCTTCCCCCGTTCTCTTTTCCCCCCCCACGCTTTTACCCTGTTCTTCCCCCTCTTTTCTCTCTCTTCCCCCGCTCTTTTCCCTTCCCTTTTCACTCACTACCCACGAGAAATAAACCTGTAACTTTATCAGGGGAAAGAGCCTCTTTTGATATCTTATCTACGTCTTTGTGGCTAGGGCCCAGGGGAATATCACCCCAACACCTGAGCTAGACCGGAGGAGGGTGAAAGACTCTGTATTTGGCCGAGAAAAAGCCGTTACCGGCAAGCTATTGGGCAGAAATGAAACTGACCGCTGGAGATCAGGTTTGTCTGGACGGCAGAAGGCGAAGAACGAAGCCGCTTGCGAGGGCACTGCAGCGAAGAGCACACGAGCAGCCAAAGAGCTCCTTCACAATCTCTTTCCCTTCTCAGTGCTCTTGCTGCTTGGAAAAGTAGCACACAGCCGTTGCACGCCAGGTCTAAAGCTGGGGCAGTGCCCTTCCTCACACCTTCGCTGTTGTGTACGCCATTGATGGGGGTTGGATGCTTCCCTTTTCTTTCTGTGGAATTTCTCCCCTTGTTATGCTAAGTGGCTACACCTTAAGGTAATGTTGTCTCGAAGGGAGGTGGGTGGAGGGGGGGGGGGAAACCAGAAAAAGGAAAGGTGGGACAGGGGTCGGGCACGGGCTGGAAAACTCTCTCGTTTGGCTTGTGGAGGGAGAGGACGCCCCGTGCTTGGATCTGGCATCTCCCCTGCCACCCCAGCGCTGAGATCCATGCTCCCAGCCATTGAACATCCCTCTGCTGCTCTCCCACTTCACCCTACTACGTCCGGACACTCTGCCAAGCACCACGACTGACGCCTTGATGGGGGAGTCACTTTCCCCATCCCTCTCACCTCTGGGCCGCTGTCACGGTCACTCCAGCCCTCTTCAACTGCACGGGACCTGCCCTGCCCCAACAGCAAATGTACCTGAGCACAGGGAGACAGCCTGCGGCCAAAAGGGACTGGAACTGAATTACACTGTTCTGTTCTGTTGTCAATTTTTATAGCTGTTGTTGTTTTCTGCCTTGTTAGATATCAGTAGAGAACTGTTATTCTTATCCCCACATTCCCATGCCTGAAGGCCTCTGATTTGGACCTAAAATAATTAAAAGGGAGGGGGGTTGCACTCTGCATCGCAGGAAAGGGGCTCTTGCCTTTCCTTAGACCATACCTGTCTTTCAAACCAAGACAGATTTTGGCACCCGGAACGTGAGGCATTGGCTGAGGTCATTGAGAGAGGGGTAGAAAAGGGGATAACAGTTCTTGAATTACCCAAGCTTGTGGTAGAGGACACCATGCTGTCCAGCTTACCCTGGATTGGCTTCCATGTGTTCACTGCTATATCTCTCCCATTTGCAAGCCCTTTTTTAAACATGAGTTTCATAACCAAGGTTACTGTGGCTATTATCCGGTTCATTTTGTGGGTTGATCAGTTGAGGAATTCATGGATTTTTAATTTTCTCTGGAAGATGGCCACATGGATTCAGAGCTATTGCACTCTAAGTGTGTGTTTCTGGGGCTACTTCAATAATGGTATTTACTGTGAGGCAGTGGCAGCAGGTGAAATCTTCTCTCAACCCATCACATGGTTTTTGAAGTTCACCCCCCAGTCTACAAGGTGTTCCAATCCGCTGTAAATGCTAATGACATTATACTGTGGCTAGTGTTGCTTATATCCCTGTTAAACTTGTTCTATCTAACATTCAGAGATAAGGGGAGATTGACTTGGATAACAACCCTGATATCTTCTGCAGGGACTAGGGATGTTACCCCAGAGCCTGATCCTGTCCAAGAGACTAGGGATATTAACCCAGAGTTTGACCCTGCCCCACAGTCCACCTCGGAAAGGAACCACCCAGAATGGGTGGGGGTGCTAGCGAAGGAGGTACATGAGATGGGCCAGATGCTGAAGGAGTACCTCTCCCCAGCTGGTTAGAAACCCTCCCCCTGCCTTAAAGAGGGAGACTCTGATGGTGCAGCAGTGGGACCCACAGACGTTACATCTGTCCAGGTTCCAGCTGAACTGCAAGGGCACTCAGCAGCAGCAGTTGCCCCTGTGGAAACTAGGAAGTCTAAGATGAAAACAAGGCACCTAGATAATAAGGGTCAGGAAGGGGGCCCCTCACAACCAGCCGGGGACCCAGAAGTTGAGATCATCACCGAGTCCCTGTCATACGAGTCTCCGTAACCTGCAAAAAGACATTGTACGAAGGGTCCGTGAGCCTTTTACAACCTGGTTAGTGCAGGTCTAAGACCTTATGGGCACAGGTGTGCAACTGGATGGTACTGAGGCAAGGAATTTGGGAGCCTTGACCCAGGACTCAGGTGTGGACCAAGTATTTGTAAGGGAGACAGGTCTCCTTTCCCTCTGGGAGGGACTTTTAATGAGTGTGAGAGGGAGATTTGTCCACAGGGAAAGAATGCAGGAGCACCACCAGAGAACGTGTTGGAATACCCTTGAGGGAGGGCTCCAACAGCTGAAAGAAGTGGCAGTACTGGAGGTGCTCTTTGGGAGGGATGGACAGCATGACAATGACCCTGACAAGGTCAGGTGCACAGGGCAGAGGTTGTGGAACCTGGCAAACCTGGGCCCATCTCAATATACCCCCTTTATTGCAATGATTAATGCTGATACCAACCAAGTGACAGTGGGTTCTGTTCCCAACAGGCTCAGGAATTTTCAGTGTATGATGGCTGCCCAATGCAGGCTCATGTCTCTGCTGTGCTTAAGGACCTCAGAGAGGAGTTTAAGGAGGAGATGAAGGAGATAAGGGAAGAGGTGAGGAAGATCAGTGCAGCACCAGTGCGAGTCATGAACACCAGAAGTAGAGCCCAACATCCCCCAGCTAGGGAGAGAGGGTACACCCCACGTGCTGACCTGTGTTTTTTTCTACGTGACCACGGGGAAGACATGAGAAGGTGGGATGGGAAACCCACTTCTGTCCTGGCAGCACGGGTGTGCCAACTCAGGGAGGGGAACACTAACAGAGGAAACTCCACTAAAGTGAAGGTAGCCTCAGCCTCCCATGACCAAGGTGCAGAGTATTACAGTAGGGAAGATGATCTTTCAGATCCCCTTGAAGGAACCTCCACTATGTATGCCCAGGAGAGAAATAATAACCAGGGCTAGAGGAGCCCTGCCTCTAGCCAGGAAGAGGCACGGGAAAACCAGATCTTTTGGACGGTGTGGATCCCATGGCCTGGCACATCAGAGCCACAGGAACACAGTGCATTGGTTGACACTGGTTCACAGTGTACATTAATACCATCAGGACATGTCGGGGAGGAACCTGTTTCAATTGCCGGGGTTACAGGGGGATCTCAGGAATTGACTTTGATGGAGGCTGAGGTGAGCCTGACTGGGAAAGAGTGGCAGAAACATCCAATTGTGACTGGCCCAGAGGCACCATGTATCCTAGGCATAGCCTTCCTCAGGAACGGCTATTACAAAGACCCAAAGGGACTCAGGTGGGCTTTTGGAATAGCTGCTGTGGTGGCAGAGGCCATTAAGCAGTTGAACACCATGCTTGGGCTATCAGAAAACCCATCTGCAGTGGGAGTCCTCAGGGTGAAAGTGGAACAGGTGCCAATTGCTACCTCAACAGTGCACCGCCGGCAGTACTGGACGAATCGAGATGCCATGATCCCCATCCACAAGATGATCCGTGAGCTGGAGAGCCAAGGGGTGGTCAGTAAAACCCACTCACCCTTCAACAGCCCCATCTGGCCTGTGCGTAAATCTGAAGGAGAATGGAGATTAACCGTGAACTATCGTGCATTGAATGAAATGACTCCACCACTGAGCGCTGAGGTGCCGGACATGCTGGAACTCCAGTACGAGCTGGAGTCCAAGGCAGCAAAGTGGTACGCCACCATTGACATCGCCAATGCATTTTTCTCCATTCCTCTGGCAGTAGAGTGCAGGCCTCAGTTTGCTTTCACCTGGAGGGGTGTGCAATACATGTGGAACCGACTGCCCCAGGGGTGGAAACACAGCCCCACCATCTGTCATGGATTGATCCAGGCTACACTGCAGAGGGGTGGATCTCCAGAACATCTGCAGTACATTGAAGACATCATTGTGTGGGGGGACAAAGCAATGGAGGTATTTCAGCAAGGAGAAAAGACCATTGAGATTCTGCTGGGAGCAGGCTTCGCCATTCAAAAGAGCAAAGTCAAAAGGCCTGCCCAAGAGATCCAGTTCCTGGGAGTAAAGTGGCAAGATGGACGGCGCCAGATTCCCAGTGAGGTCATCAATAAGATCACTGCAATGTCTCCACCAACCAGCAAGAAGGAAACACAAGCCTTCATAGGTGCCATAGGCTTTTGGAGAATGCACATTCCTGAGTACAGCCAGATTGTGAGCCCTCTTTACCTGGTCACCCGCAAGAAGAACGATTTCCACTGGGGTCCTGAGCAGCAGCAAGCCTTTGCCCAGATCAAGCAGGAGATCGCTCATGCAGTAGCCCTTGGCCCAGTCAGGACGGGACCAGATGTGAAGAACGTGCTCTACTCTGCAGCTGGGAACCATGGTCTGTCCTGGAGCCTGTGGCAGAAGGTGCCTGGTGAGACGCGAGGCCGACCACTGGGATTCTGGAGTCGAAGCTACAGAGGGTCCGAGGCCAACTATACTCCAACGGAGAGGGAGATCTTGGACGCCTATGAAGGGGGTCAAGCTGCCTCAGAGGTGGTTGGCACGGAAACACAACTCCTCCTGGCACCCCGACTGCCAGTGCTGGGGTGGATGTTTAAAGGAAAGGTTCCCTCAACCCACCATGCCACTGACGCCACATGGAGCAAATGGATTGCCCGTATTGGAAACCCGAATCGCCCTGGGATTTTGGAGATAATTGCCAACTGGCCGGAAGGGGAAGACTTTGGTCTTGCTGACGAAGAGGAACAGGAACAAGTGACCCGGGCTGAAGAAGCCCCACCGTATAACCAACTGCCAGCAGATGAAACATGCTATGCTCTTTTCACTGATGGTTCCTGCCGCATCGTGGGGATGAACCAGAAGTGGAAAGCAGCCGTATGGAGCCCCACACGACAGTTTGCACAAGCTACCGAAGGAGAAGGTGGATCGAGTCAACTTGCTGAACTCAAAGCTGTTCAGCTGGCTCTGGACATTGCTGAAAGAGAGAAGTGGCCAAAACTCTATCTTTACACTGATTCATGGATGGTAGCCAATGCTCTGTGGGGATGGCTGGAAAGGTGGAAAAAGGCTAACTGGCAACGTAGGGGAAAACCAATCTGGGCTGCCGATGAATGGAAAGACATTGCCACCCGGGTAGAGAAGCTGCCTGTGAAAGTCCATCACGTAGATGCCCATGTCCCCAAGAGTCGGGCTAATGAGGAACACCGACACAATGAGCAGGTAGATCAGGCTGCACAGATAGAGGTATCAAAGATAGATTTAGATTGGCAGCACAAGGGAGAGTTTTTCCTGGCTCGATGGGCCCATGATGCCTCAGGTCATCAGGGCAGAGATGCCACATATAAGTGGGCACGAGACCGAGGGGTGGATCTAACCATGGACAGTATTTCTCAAGTTATCCATGACTGTGAGATGTGTGCTGCCATCAAGCAGGCCAAGCGGGTGAAGCCCCTCTGGTATGGGGGGCAATGGGCCAAATATAAGTATGGAGAGGCCTGGCAGATTGACTACATCACACTGCCTCAAACCCGCCAGGGCAAGCGCTATCTACTGACCATGGTGGAAGCCACCACTGGATGGTTAGAGACCTACCCTGTGCCTCATGCCACTGCTCGGAATACCATCTTGGGCCTGGAAAAAACAAGTTCTTGGGAGGCATGGTACCCCTGAGAGAATTGAGTCAGACAATGGGACTCATTTCAACAACAGCCTTATACACACCTGGGCTAGAGAACATGGCATTGAGTGGGTGTACCATATCCCCTACCATGCACCAGCTGCAGGGAAAGTTGTACCGTGCAATGGCCTGCTTAAAGCCACCTTGGAGGCACTGGGTGGGGGAACTTTGAAGAACTGGGAGATTAATCTAACAAAGGCCACATGGTTAGTGAACACCCGAGGTTCCACTAACCGAGCAGGCCCTGCCCAATCTGAGCCCTTGGGAATATCAGATGGAGATAAGGTTCCAGTGGTACACATGAGAGGTATGCTAGGAAAAACGGTTAGGGTGAATCCTGCCTCCAGCAAAGACAATCCCATCTGTGGAGTTGTATTCGCTCATGGACCAGGTTGCACCTGGAGGGTGATGCAAAAGAGTGGAGAGACCCGATGCATACCCCAAGGATTCCTTGTTTTAGGGTGAAATACCTATAGTACTGTGCCTATGTCTCTAACTGCATGTATGTATATGTAACGGTTTAATTTGATATAGCATATTAGTATGGGAGAAACAAAGGGGTGGATAATGTTGGGGGTTGAATGCTTCCTTTTTCCTTCTGTGGAATTTCTCCCATTGTTATGCTAAGTGGCTACACCTTAAGGTAATGTTCTCTCGAAGGGAGGTGGGTGGAGGGAGGGGGCGGGGGGAACCAGAAAAAGGAAAGTTGGGACAGGGGACAGGAACTGGCTGGAAAACTCTCTCGTTTGGCTCGTGGAGGGAGAGGACGCCCTCTGCTCGGATCTGGCATCTCCCCTGCCACCCCAGCGCTGAGATCCATGCTCCCTGCCATTGAACATCCCTCTGCTACTCTCCCACCTCACCCTACTATCTCCGGACACTCTGCCGAGCACCATGACCGACACCATGAGGGGGGAGTCACTTTCCCCATCCCTCTCACCTCTGGGCCGCTGCCGCCGCCATCACTCCAGCCCTCTTCAACTGCGTGGGACCTGCCCTGCCCCCACAGCTCCGGTAACTGAGCACAGGGAGACGGCCTGTGGCCAAAAGGGACTGGAACTGAATTACACTGTTCTGTTCTGTTGTCAATTTTTATAGCTGTTGTTGTTTTCTGCCTTGTTAGATATCAGTAGAGAACTGTTATTCTTATCCCCACATTCCCATGCCTGAAGGCCTCTGATTTGGACCTAAAATAATTAAAAGGGAGGGGGGTTGCACTCTGCATCGCAGGAAAGGGGCTCTTGCCTTTCCTTAGACCATACCTGTCTTTCAAACCAAGACAGATTTTGGCACCCGGAACGTGAGGCATTGGCTAAGGGCATTGAGAGAGGGGTAGAAAAGGGGATAACAGTTCTTGAATTACCCAAGCTTGTGGTAGAGGACACCATGCTGTCCAGCTTACCCTGGATTGGCTTCCATGTGTTCACTGCTATATCTCTCCCATTTGCAAGCCCTTTTTTAAACATGAGTTTCATAACCAAGGTTACTGTGGCTATTATCCGGTTCATTTTGTGGGTTGATCAGTTGAGGAATTCATGGATTTTTAATTTTCTCTGGAAGATGGCCACATGGATTCAGAGCTATCACACTCTAAGTGTGTCTTTCTGGGGCTACTTCAATAATGGTATTTACTGTGAGGAAGTGGCAGCAGGTGAAATCTTCTCCCAACACATCACATGGTTTTTGAAGTTCACCCCACCAGTCTACAAGGTGTATAAATCCGCTTTAAATGCGAATGAAGGCAAAGAAGGAAGCCACAGGGCACCGGGCTTGCGAGCACAGTGCAGCGAAGAGCACACGAGCATCCAAAGAGCTCCTTCACAATCGCTTTCACTTCTCAGTTCTCCTGCTGCTTGGAAAAGGAGCACACAGCCGTTGCACTCCAGGGCAAAAGCTGGGGCAGTGCCCTTCCTCACACCTTCACTGTGCTGTACTCCATGCAGCTAGAGCGAAGCGAGAAGGACGCAAGGAAGAAGAAGGCGTTCTTAAAGTAGCCCTCTGTCAAGCAGCCCTGAAAGGGTGCATAACACACGGCGTCTCGCTGCCCTCCATTCTACATACTCGCAGCTCCCTTTTCCGAGTTGCAAAAGTTGCTACCGGAACTGAGGGGGCCAAATTGAAGAGGCAGTACCTAGGTTCACCTTCTACTTATTGCACGTAAGCCACATCCAGCTCCTCGCTGCACTCTGTATTTCCCTTCTCTGCAGCATTTACCGTGGTGCTCTCTGCAACTCGGAGCCTAGAAGTGACCGCCAATGTTTCCACAGCGGGCTGCAAGGGAACCAAGGAGCAGCACAAGCAGCAGTGGTTCAGCTTGCTCCTTCCAACTGCTAAGGGCACTTGGCGAGGCAAGCGAGAGTCAGCCACCTTCCTCTCCTAGTACTCTGTAACGTGCTGCACACAAGCAGGGTACTTGTGCGGCTCGGTTGACCGCCCTCGCCAGCTCTTGGCGCAGCTTTCACTCCCGGCGTCGCGAAGTCGCTGAAGCGGCCCCACAGAGCCAGCAGTGTGCCGGCAGCCAAGGGCTAGAGAACGCTGCTTCTGCCAAGCCCACCTAGGGCGTGCACATTTGTTCTCAGAGCTCCGTGCAACAGTCTGCCTCTCTCGCAGTTCAAATGGAAAATGAAAGCTTTTCGCCGACGCCCTTCACAGAGATCCGTTGCCAGGACGAGAATGTCTTGTGGCCGGAGCTCGCCCCTGTCACGATCCGCAATTAATACAGAGCGGGAGTCATGATGGTTCTTTTGATCTTAAAGGTGCAAATAGGCAAATTGCAGGGGACAAAATCAGTTTATTCAACAGCAGAAAATCATTTTATTCAACAACAGCAATGTATTTCATCAAATGCCAACAATTCAATTAAGGTAGAGGGCAGAGGTATAGGAAACAAAGTATAGGGAGAGGGGAAGGAAAGAAAGGGATGGGAAAATAGATACCACCAGACGAGACGGCCATCCTCACGGGTCATCCGATAGACGAGTCTTGGTCCGTGGGGAGATCTCAGGGGTCTTCTCCAGGGGGTAGACGGGTCTTCATCAGTGGAGAGATCTCAAAGGGTCTTTATCAGAGGATCGCTCTTTTATAGTCCTTCTCCAAAGGGAGTAGCCTTTGGCCAAGAGGTGGGAAGATTTATGGACCATTGTGTGGTGCTGCAGGAGATAGGTACGGTCAAGCACTCCTCAGTTGGTGGTACAACATAACCTCTGGTTGGTGCCATGACAGCACAGTCCAGTGAACACAATACACCAGCACACAGTCATGAGCATCCACCTTGGCCGGACCTGGAAACCATTGTTCAGAGTCAGCCTCGGTGGGGGTCCTCGAGGTCTCCTTGCGACGGTCGGGAGGCAAAATCGAGGGGAACTTCGGACCGACCCTTACACCACCCCGTGACTCACGATCGTCGTCATGAGCACCCCTTTGTACAGTCGTGGTGGAGTCTTCAGTTGTGGTGTGTTCAGGACTAGTCCAAGGTGGTAGCATATCCCGGAAAACAGAGACAGGAAAGTAGGAAAAAGATAAGGGACAGGATAAGGAAAAGGAGAAAAAAGGAAAACAAAAAAGTTCAATTATATTCAATTTTTGATTACTAACAATCTTAAACAATTTGTTCAATTCTTTAATTTTTCAATTTTTAATTAGAAATAAATCAAATTTTTAAAGCAAAATTTTGATTAAACAATTTTAATTGCAATTTGAAGATAATCAATTCTAGTTAAAAATCATATTTTATCCTATTTAAAACCTTGTGTCAATAACCCTAGGGATGCCGACAATAACCGATCTGGATACATTTGTCACAGATGCCAATTGTGCTAACCGTTTCATTATTCTCCAACTCATAATGTATAGGATTGCTGATAAAACAAAACCAATTAAAACCAAAATCAAGAGAACAATGGTGGGATGACACAATTTGTTCAGGACACCTGTAGCAGTAGATGACCACCCAAATAGAGTATCCCACCACCTGTGTTCAGCATCTGTCTTTACCCTTTCCAAAACACGATGTATTTTTTCCACATTGTGATGAACAGCTATTAGAGTTTTCTGTCTGTTTTTCTTGATCTTCTCCAAAATTTCAATCAGATCTTGGTGGAGCAACAATTGCTTCACCAGAGAGAGGTTCATTCCAATTGGAGTGGGCAATAGATGGTGGATCAGTGTGTAATTTGACTGCAAAAGATGGTGAGAAGTAACTGGGGCTACATAGGAAAAATCACATCCTGAAATCCTAGTAAAGTTACAGACACAAAAGTTTGAATGATTTTTGGTATTCACTACCAAATTTTCTATGAAAACCCTATCACAAGCAGTTCTAAAGCATGCACATCCATTGCCTACATATACCAGAACTGTTTCAGGAATCTCGTTTGGATGAATTTCAAAATTGTAAACGTTCTGTTCTGTGTCCAAACAGATATCTTGAGCTCTAATTGCATTACTTTCACAGATAAACCCTTGTTGTTCCCGGACAATGCAAGGTTCCAAATAGACAGTTTGCCACCTCCCACCAATTTGACGGGCCCATTCCCTATGCTCGAAAGGATAGAGAATAGCTCTGTCATGGTTCAACCCTAATGCAATGATGGGGAATATTGAATGCACTGAAGCATTACATATAGTCAGTACAAAGGCTGTGGCTGTGTTTGTGCTGGGATCATAGGTAAAATTTACTAAGTTCCACCAGGACTGGAATTCTTTTTCAAAATCAGTGGCACTGTCCCAGACTATCTTTCGAATTTCAGTGGGAAAAGTGCCTTCCTCACCTTCTCTTATAATTAAAGCAGCAACCGACTGCATCCACAACTGGGACTGGATACAACGGAGAGCCAAAGAGATGTTATTTTGTGTAGCACCGAGGGCATCGATTATCAATTTGTGGTCACTTACATTTACCTTTTCCCAGTTTGGTAATATATTTGATAACAACCACTGTTGAGTCCCCAAAGCTGTTAAGGTTGTTTGCAGGGGCCGTTGTAATTTGGTTACATCTCCAGCTGTGGTAGCCAATTTATTCATTAGTACTTCTGAATCAATGCTATTCAAAATTCCCAATCCTGTTCCCACAACACCGGTTATGTCTCTTGCCATTCGTTTTTTGGAAGGATTCCGTTTCCGCAACCAGGTTGTCCATCCCTTAAAAGAAGTCTGTAGAAAGGGTGAACAAGCTGGCTGAACTTCTGAGACATTATTTTGCATCAGCAATTTGATTTGTTTGAGAGACCATGCCGGATTAAACAATATTTGTTGTTGGCCAGTTTTTCTAATTACGTATGGCCCAAATTGAAAAATCGTAGGGCTCAACACAACCGCTGGTTGGGTGGTAGGTGTTACAACATTAACATCAAGTTCCCCCCAGTATTTTGTATTGTTTTTTCCACACATGACTTTATAGGAAAATTGTACAGCAGTTAAATTTAGCCAACAGTCTTGATTTTGGTGTCTACAATATAAAGTCCGGCCATGGGGTCTTATGCCATAACTGTATGCAGGTTCGGTGAGGGATCCATCCACTAATTTACAAGTTATTGCGACGTCATCACCTTGCGTCACCACGAAAGGAGGGAAAACCTTGTTTTTGTCATCCAACACTAAGGGGGTGCTTACACCATGGTATGCAACTACTGTGGTCAGTGTGGGTTTTTCTATGGCATTTATTTTGAACCTATAGGTCAGACCTTTCAAGCTGGACTCATCTGTTGTGTTATTCTGCCAGGAGCATGTTACATAGGTTGGTCTGGTTAAAGTTATGCCAACAGTCAGTAAGTTCATCCGCACAAAGCTTTGTAACTTCGACGTTGTTGGCGTCAGGGTCCAAGGTATAGTTACCAACCTTCCTTTGGCCACAGCACAGTATTAGGGGGACTTGCTTTTTACATGTCCATACTGTCGTGGGGCAGAGACTCGCCATGATATTAGGGTGCAAGCTACTAGTTATATCTGATTTTAAGTAATTCCCGGCGATTGCAATGGTAGTGGCTTTCTCATGAAGGAATTTCTCCCCTTTTCTGCATCCTACCTTGATTTCTTCGCCAATTGTTCCTATTAGTACCCTAGCCCAGTCCTTTTTGTCCCAACCCCAGTCACTTGAACGGTATACCTCAGAATCGTGCAGTACTATGGTCGCAAGGCTTGGGTGACGATCTCTGGGGTAGGGTCCTAAAGCACTGGTATATCTGATGGAAGCTTCAGACCACGGCCACTCGGCCGAGTTTTGGCCATGGTGTTGTGGTAGGATACAGAGAAGTATCAAAAAGGTGATCATGGTTTGTCCGGTTCCCATGTCCCTCGGCGTTCTTCTGTGAAAAGTAAACACAACAGAGTCTGCCACCAAGAGGCAGGAGGTCAAAATGATGGAACAATCCAACGGGTACTTATCCGATGCTCCTTTCCCAGAGCATTGGTGGCTACCCATGCATATTTATTCAGAGGAGTTTTTAGTACCAGTGGTACTTCTACAGTAGGGAGGTTTACTAAAACAGGTTGCCCAGGGTAATGGGCTGGATTTTTAGGATCCTTAGGTCCCTGTAGTGCAGGAATGATGCTTGGGGCTTTTGGACAAAAAGCAGTTATTTTGGGACACCCGTTTACCCCCCATCTATCATTTATACCTTTTACAGCTTGCCATAATCGAAGATCCCAACTTCCCTCATGTGGTTTTAGGAGTCACTTCAGAAGACCATTTGTCGTTTCTATAATCCCGTTGGCTTGAGGGTAATAGGGGGTGTGAAAAGTCCACTTTATTCCTTCCTCCCTTGCCCATTCCTGTACTACTTTAGCAGTAAAGTGAGACCCATTATCAGATTGAATCTCCTGTGGCTTTGGAAAAGTTCCAAACCATTCTTGTAATGCCTTAACAGTGTTTTCTCCCGTAGCTCTGTTAAAGGCTTCAGCTTGAGCTAACCCTGATATTATTTCCACTCCTACCAGCACGAAATGTTTACCACCAGACTTCTTAAAGGGACTGATATAATCTACCTGCCACGCGTCCCATAAGCCTTTACCTTTCCTTAAGTGCTAAGGGTCATCTTCCAAAGGATGCCTTTCTAGTCGTCTGCAGCATTGTTCACAAGCTGATATGCATGTTTTACACATTTCCCTGGTGACAGGCCAGCCACGAGCAAGGGCTTCTTTGTACAAATCTTTCGCACCTGTATGTTGTCTTTTTATATGCAGCCATTCTAGCAGGTGCTCCCAATCCTCTGTAATTTGTTCCTTTTTCAGGGGACTTAGTTTTGCTAACTCATCAGCAGCATTATTCCACTCACTAGCTAAATTTCCACCTGTCTGATGAGAAGCCACCCACCCCACAGCAGAGTTTCCTTGATTGGCTATATCTAGAATTTCTTGCCATTTTTCCTTATGCCATACTGGGATCCTGTTAACTTCCCAATCATTTTGCTGCCAGAAAGGAAGCCACTCTGTACATCCTTTAAACACAGCATAGGAGTCAGTGTAAATACAAATAAGAGAGGTATTATGTACCTCATGCTTGAAAACACTCCATACAGCAATCAGCTCACCAACCTGAGCACTGCCTTCTCCCTCAGTAATAATTCGTTCACCAGATGAAGTATGGAGAGCTACTGCCCTGTATTTCCACACCTTTCCATCTCGTTTAGCAGAAGCATCAGTAAACCAAGAATTCACTGATTGTTCAGGGGAGAAAGGAGGGGCCACTTTAATTACTGAGGCAGGTTTATCGTGGCTGCTAGCCAAGTTCTCAGTTTCTTGTATAGCCAGATTTTTTACAGCTCCTTCTGTTACAGAGAAGATGTTACAGTAATGTTCTATCTGGGCATACCACTTCCTAACTGAGGGTTTCTGGGCCACCCCGTCAGGGGGTGGGGTCCCACTGGTGACTGTTTTAATAACTTTAAAAGGGCCTCTTAATACAATTGGTTGCTGACGTGTAATTTTCTCCACTTCTATGAGAGCTATGCTGACAACAAAATGCCCCTTTTCCCAGGTAGTGTATCTTTTTTCAGCATCTTTAAAACCACGAGAATAAAAACCAACAGGCCTTGTAGGGCCTTCTGGGCCTCGTTGCCATATGTGCACTGACAACCCCGAGGTGGCAAATCCCCATTCTACCTGGAAAGGATCTGTGGGATGAATAGGGCCTAGAGCTTGATGTGCAGTTGCTTCAAAAATCAGCAGTTGTAATGCTTCCTCCTGAGAAGGAGTCCAATCCCATTTTACCCTTTTCCTCAGCAAGTCATAAAGAGGTCTAGCAATAATTGAAAAATCAGGGATGTGTTTTCTCCAAAACACTAATAATCCCAGAGCTTGTTGAAGCTCTTTCCTGGATCCAGGCATTTTAATTTGATCTAGGGAGGTTAGGGTATCAGGTGGAATGCATGTCATACCTCCTTTCCACCAAATCCCCAAAAACTTCACGTCCTGAGAAGGTTTCTGAATTTTCTCTTGGGGAATTTGTAAGTCAAGGCTTTCCAGATGAGAGATTATTTTCTGTTGGCTATCCCCCACTACTTCTATTTCATCTCCCCCCACCAGAATATCATCAATGTATTGATAGACAGCTACATTGTCAGGTTAGGGTATCTTTTCTAATTCCTGTGCTAAAGCATGGTGGGCTAGAGTAGGGGAGTGTTTGTACCCTTGAGGAAGCCTAGTGAAGGTGTATTGCTGTCCTTCCCATGTGAAGGCAAAACAGTCCATGTCCTCTGGCTGTATAGGTATCATAAAGAACATGTCTTTGACATCTATAGTTGCCATGATTGTATGAGCCTTCTCCTGAATTGAAGTTATAAGTTCAGCTAAATTTGGGACAGCTGCTGTGAGAGGATCTGTGTTTGCATTTAGTCTGCGAAAATCTACTGTCAGCCTCCACTTTCCGTTAGGTTTACGGACTGGCCACACTGGAGAGTTAAAGGGAGAATGAGTGTCAATTATCACTCCCTGATCTCTCAGGTCCTGAATAACTGGCTTGATTCCTTCTTTGGCACCAGTGGGAAGTGGGTATTGTTTCACATTAGTAATTTTACTGAAAGGTAAGGAAGGTGCGGATTGAAGCAGATAAATATTAAAACGTGGTGTGCCAAAGGACCAGAGACAACCCTCCTCGTCTTCCCACTGTCTTCCAGCAAGGACATCCATTCCCAATAAATCATTTGGAATATCTCCAATTACAATTTTGATAAGTAACAAATTCTCCTCTCCAGGTAGTAAGATTTTTATCAGAGCTATATCCATAGCTTCTGTGGTCCCCAAGGCATTTAGAACAAAGCATTGTCTCCTTGTTGGAACAACTCCACATTTCTGCGCAGCTTTTCTTGTTAGTGCAGAAATTTGGGCTCCAGTGTCAACCACAAAGGTAACAGGTGACCTTTTAGGGCCAACCATTGCTGTTATCAGGAGGTCCCCAGTATTAGGATTTCTGGTGAGCGTTCTAATAAATAACCAGTTCCCCCCCCTCCCCCCCATCCCTCTGCCCACCCACGAGAGACGGGGTTTCTAGTTTCCCTGCTTCTGAAGCCGTTTCAGTTCCTTTCCCAAAAAATGAGAAGGAGGAAACTCTGACTCAGCTCTCAGAACCTGTGGAGGAGATTGATTTGGCTCACTGCCCAGAATCTGTGGAGGGGTTAAGTTTGACTCACTGACCACAACCGGTGGAGGAGGAGGTGCACTAGGCTGGACAGTAGGAGAGTTTGATGTAAGGATCTTAGGGCAATGCCAATTCACAACAATTTTTATCAACTTGTCAAGTGGTAAGCCATCCATAACATCTTTAGGAATTTGTTTCTTTAACCCCAAAGACCACCAGTACTGACGGGGAGTATTCAATTTCCCCTTTTCTGGCTTATCACTAGGAGAAACAATGTGTCTAACACCTTTAGTTTTCTCCACTTTATCCTCTGGGACTTTTACGGGTCCATATTTCCTGCTGTAATTCAACAATTCCTCTGCAACTTCGCTCCATGTCCAAACTTTACGGTTATTGTCAGGAGACTCTGGAGTCCGTCTAGAGGGGGATTCATAGGGAGGGAAAGAGTCCACGGAACCAGATCGCTCACGTGAGTTTCCAAGAAATCTATGTAATCTTTCTACAGGTGTCATGGATGCGATAGTTTTTTGAAGGAGAATTGCGGTAGATTTGAGTGTTTCTGGGAGACCACGAATTAAAGGGGTCATGATTTCAGGCATTACAGGTAATTGCATAGGTGATTCATAGGTGGTAGTCAGTTTTCTCTCATGTATCATTTGCAGGCAAGCAGCTTTGTGAATGTTTTCCAAAAGTTGGTCAGGAGTAGCAACTAAAGCTATAGGGTCTCCCCTTTCCAGGGGGTTAAGCCCCCCGGCCCAAAAAGCTGCACGTTGGGTCAAGGACCATGGGTAGCTCTTATCTCCGGTTTTTAAGAAGACCCCATGTCCCCAATACCCACTAGCTTCACTTTCTGATAATTTAATCTGATCTCCCCCAGTAAGAGACACTCGAAATACATATTCAGTCTCTGTTTCATGAGGGAGTCGCCCATATTCCTTTGTCAGTTTTGCTAATTCAGTGGCAGAATAGGGGATTTCTTTTGTAGAAATGTTTGGTACAAAATCATCAGGACCAAGATACGTATATTGTGTTTTAACCATAGGTCTCAACTTCGGACAGCAGTGTTCCCCAAGATTTTTCATTATAGTTAACTCCTTTTGGGGATAAATTTGATCAATGTGAACAATCTCCTTCTCTTCTGCTTCTGCGTGTGTTTCATTCTGGTTTACTTTTTTGGTACTTTCTTCTCTTAGGGCAGCCTGTAGCAAATGATTTTCATCTCGCAACAAACGGTTCTCATTCCTTTCTTGATCTAATTGTTTTTGCAAAATTTGAACAAGATTTTGCAAAGAATCTATAGTTGTACTTTCTTCACTAACTCGCTTAGAGCGAGTTTCTATGGCTGCCATAAGACAAGCTGCCAAAACTGAGCAGAGCATGGTTTTATTTTTGCCCAGTTTCAACTTTGATTCATGTTGCAAAGAATATATTCTATCAATCACATTCTCGAGATTAAGCCAATTATTGTTCGCCCATTTCTCCCCACCTTGGGACGGTCTGGCGCTACATTTAGCTAATAGAGCATAAAATGCAGCTTTATCTGTTACGGTGGAATTCTCAGTCATTTTGTGAAGGGATAAGTAAAAACCACAACAGGGAGGTCTATTGCTTAAGTTACCACACACAACGAAACAGCTTTCGCTGTGTGCCCCCCTTCGCGGGTGAAGAGACCAAACTACTTGGGAGGCACTCCTTAGTTACAAAACACCAGGTTGTCTCTTCACTACACCAAGTATCAAAAACATCATAAAACAACAACA
Organism: Sturnus vulgaris; assembly: GCF_052056855.1. Taxonomy (NCBI): domain Eukaryota; kingdom Metazoa; phylum Chordata; class Aves; order Passeriformes; family Sturnidae; genus Sturnus; species Sturnus vulgaris. Next base: position 70,939,035 of record NC_142282.1, on the reverse strand, counting down.
ACAACAACAACAGTGTCCCGCCTATTGCACCAGTAGATCTTTTGTGAAATTCTGACGACAGAGCCCTCAAGCGAGTCTGGGCATGCTCCACACCAAGGTGTCTGTAGTCTGCGGGAAATCGGAAAAACCCATCTTGCTTTCTAGACAGGCTCACCCATCCAAGGTGGCCAGCTAGGTGCGTCTGGAGTAAGACTTCCTTCCCCTGATACAGACTACAGACAACCTTGCATCCCTTCTATCTGTCAGAATATCCTGTCCGTGATGCCAATTTAATGTCATGATCTGCTGTTAATACAGAGGGGGAGTCATGATGGTTCTTTTGATCTTAAAGGTGCAAACAGGCAAAGTGCAGGGGACAAAATCAGTTTATTCAACAGCAGCAATGCATTTCATCAAATGCCAACAACTCAGTTACGGTAAGGGGGAGAGGTATAGGAAACAAAGTATAGGGAGAGGGGAAGGAAGGAAAGGGATGGGAAAATAGCTACCAACAGACGAGTCGGGCGTCCTCACAGGTCATTCGATAGACGAGTCTTCATCCGTGGGGAGATCTCAGGGGTCTTCTCCAGGGGGTAGATGGGTCTTCATCAGTGGAGAGATCTCAAAGGGTCTTTCTCAGAGAGTCGCTCTTTTATAGTCCTTCTCCAAAGGGAGTAGCCTTTGGCCAAGAGGCAGGAAGATTTATGGACCATTGTGTGGTGCTGCAGGAGACAGGTACGGTCAAGCACTCCTCAGTTGGTGGTACAACACAAACTCTGTTTTGTGCCATGACAGCACAGTCCAGTGAACACAATACAACAGCACACAGTCACGGGCATCCACCTTGGCCGGGCCAGGAAACCATTGTTCAGAGTTAGCCTGGGTGGGGGTCCTCTCCTCTCGGGAGGCAAAATCGAGGGGAACTTTGGACCGACCCTTACAGCCCCCGACGCGAGGATGCTGCTATTAGCACCGCATTGCAGGGGCACTTCTCGCTCCTTGACTACGTGCTCAGCTCTCTCCGAATTCGCTGCTAGCTCCATGGTCCTTCTCAGCTGCAAGTAGCAGCGCTCACAGTACATAGAGCTTCGCATGGACCGAGGACCTGGAGGGACATATCGCACACGAAAATGTGCCAGGATAGAGACGTGTTCTACATTGTCACTTCTCGTGATCCAGTTTTTGCTTCTGCTGCTTCTGCTGTTAGGAATCGCTCCTTGAAAGACGAGCCAGAGCGTCTTTCTGGGTGCATTGCACTGAGTGAGAGCTCGCTAGGGACTTTGCACTCGGAGCCAAGGCAACAGGGCGTGCTTGCCCGCAGGACTGCGGACAAGGTGTTGGGCAGAGCTGAAACTGACCGCTGGAGTTCAGGTCTGTCCGGAAGGCAGAAGGCAAAGAACGAAGCCGCAGGGCACCGGGCTTGCGAGCGCAGTGCAGCGAAGAGCACGCGAGCAGTCAAAGAGCTCCTTCACAATCGCTTTCACTTCTCTGTGCTCTTGCTGCTTGGAAAAGTAGCACACAGCCGTTGCACGGCAGGGCGAGAGCTGCGGCAGTGCCCTTCCTCACACCTTCACTGCGGTGTACTCCATTGTTGGGGGTTGAATGCTTCCCTTTTCTTTCTGTGGAATTTCTCCCCTTGTTATGCTAATTGGCTACACCTTAAGGTAATGTTCACTAGCAGGGAGGTGGGTGGAGGGCGGCGGGGGGGAGCAGAAAACGGAAAAAGGAAAGGTGGGACGGGGGTTGGGAGCGGGCTGGAAAACTTTCTCGTTTGGCTCGTGGAGGGAGAGGACGCCCTGTGCTCAGATCTGGCATCCCCCCTGCCACCCCAGTGCTGAGATCCACGCTCCCTGCCTTTGGACATCGCTCTGATGCTCTTCCACCTCACCCTACTACCTCCGGACACTCTGCTGACCACCACGACCGACACCGTGTGCGGGGAGTCACTTTCCCCATCCCTCTCACCCCTGGGCTCCTGCCGCCATCACTCCAGCCCTCTTCAACTGCACAGGACCTGCCCTGCCCCCACAGCATTGGTAACTGAGCACAGGGAGACGGCCTACTGCCAAAAGGGACTGGAACTGAGTTATTCTGTACTGTTCTGTTCTGTTGTCAATTTTTATAGCTGTTGTTTTTTTGTTTTTTTTTTTTTCTGCCTTGTTGGATATCAGTAAAGAACTGTTACCCTTATCCCCACACCTCCTGCCAGAAGGCTTCTGATTAGTACCTAAAATAATTAAAAGGGAGGGGGTTGCATTCCGCATCTCGGGAAGGGGGCTCTTGCCTTTCCTTAGACCATACCTGTCTTTCAAACCAAGACAGGCATATATAAAAACCTGTGAATTCCCCATTGTTTCCCAAACTTATATTTCAATGGGCTACAAAAATAAGGCCTTTCAGATTGGCCAGTTGCCCCCTTTACCATGACATAATCATCTGTTATTGGTATTAAGGCTTTATTTAACATCAAATATGTTGCTCCTGTGTTTATTAATTTTTTTTTCTTTGTTCCCTACTTTTATTATAACCAGAGGGTCTCCTAGGGTAAGATCCTCTGCTCCATTCCTCTTTTCAATCTCCTCTTCTTTGATCATCACCTTTTCTTCCCTCTGAATACTGGAGTTGAAATAGAAATTGCTTTAACTAGAGTGGGGGATGGAACATAGGCTGGAGTCTGGATAGAAGAAGAAATCTCAGGATGTGGAATGGGACTGGAGTGGGGGATGGGACATAGAAATTTCAGGAGGTGGAATGAGGGAATAGGAGCTGAAGTAACGCGAGCTGGCTTTTTTTCAGAAGTAGAAGGTAAAGCGGGAGTTGAGGTTAATAACCGTCTCAAATTTGCTTCCCCTCTCACCCCGCTTTGCCTTTTAGCGGGTGGTTCAAACAAATTCCCCAATTCTTATTCCAGAGGGTTAGCTGGATACACCTTATCAGGGTGTGTGCAGCTTTGGTTTATGGAGCATGTACTACAACATTATTTTAACTTTTCTAAGACCAATACCAAGGGGTGAGAGGGGGCTCTGAGTCCACAATCTTTCTGCCACTCAAGGTGATTCAGGAGAAAAAAAACTCAAAAAACCAAAACAGTCAGAGTAAGTCACCTCCTCCCATTTCTGTGTCTGAAAAATAACATAAGCTGTAACAAAGTTTCATAATGTAAATATCCAACTGAGGGCCACCTGGCTCCCCCCTCAAGTTTATAAAGTGGCCACCATTGTGTACAAAACTTTACAAGGGTCTTTTGGTTCTCTGAGTCTCCATACCCCACTAGCTCCTTCCAATGTGCCAAAACGCACCCCAAAGGACAAGTTTTAGGGATCTCTTTACTCTGGTTAGTTCCCGTCATCCCTCCTTAACAAAACTGGTACTCTGCTTTAATTCTTATTATCTTGTCCATTGCTTCTTGTCCTGCTTTTCACTCAGCAAGTGAAAAGTCAGTCCTTTCCTAGACTTTTTCTTACAGCTCACAGCTCAGGTACTAAATGCAACTTTCCACTTATCAGCTCGATCAAGGAGCTGTTGTTTACATTTACTGTGCTGGTTAGCAGAAGAACGATAGTAATAGCACCCAGGCACAAGGCCAACCTCTAGATGCACCAAAAACTGCAGGAAAATTCTTACAAATACAAGCTATTTCATTCACTCTTTCTTAACTTTCTAAGTTTTCCACAGCTTGTTGCTCCCAATCCAAAGCCACAAGTCCTCCAGCAGATGTCCGATGTAAACTTTTAAAATATGTTTTCTTATTTCTCCTATCTGTCCACTAGTTTACTGAATTCACAAACTCCTATGGGTGAAGCCCAAACCACTGAGGTAAAGGAATTCTTTCTATTCATCCGGTTAGATTGGATCCTTAAACTGACACTGCTCTTATTCTGATTTCAACAATCTACAAACACAGCCTCTGTACTTAAAATCATAACTAAACTCTTGTCAAGGACTTTTTCCTTCCCAAACTGGTCCTGTCTTTTGTCTTCCATTTACTTCACTAGTATTCATGTCTCATTTCCTAATAAACTCTTTCACTCAGGCTGTGCTTCCCTTATAACTTTTTGAACAAGTCAAAAGGCACTATTGCCTCAGAAATACAGTTATAGTGAATACTGTCTTTGGTAACCAGAGCACACACACCACAGTCACAGCAGGGAGGGAGTTTTTAAGGATTTCATGCACCCCACTTGCTTCGTTTTTCCCCGGCCATTTCAGTCGCCCGAGAACGGAACCACGGGTCCAAACTCCCACTCACTTCGTGCTAATAGCACGTCTCAACAAGCTCTCTCTCAACCACTCTCACAATCAGGACACACTCACACAGTTCAACAACCATACACCAGGATTTTTCCTTTACAAGTACTAGTCCCACAATGCTAGCGAACAAAGCCCTCTACGGCACAACAAATGGCAAAATCTACTGCCAGCAACTACAGACCGAGCCCTTTCGCCTGGGTATAACAAGATTCTCTGCTGTCAACCAAGTACAACCAAATACCAAACAAGTCTTGCAAGCACACAGAGGCACAAGTTGTGCGTGGGACATCTCCCACGACTTACCAATGGCCTTACCAGACCACGCGTACGCCTTACAGGTCACAACTTAAATTTTTTCAATTTTTAAACATACCCTTTTGTCCGGAGTTTTGGAAGTCAGGAGTCCTTGTCTGCTGCTGGATGAACAGTTCGGGCGGCAGAGGCCTCTCTTCCAGGAATATCCCGGGAGCGCCCCAAGGGGACCACTACCCGGGCTGGTCTCACAGACGAGCAGAGCCTCCTCCTGGCCTGGCTCGCCAAATGAATCATTAAAAAACCCCGGTATAATCACGGACAAAGACCCTCTAACTAATTAAAGTTAGAAAGTGGTATGTTTATTCACTGGCGCGTGGCACGGGAGTCACCTCCGAAAGGCGCGACGGCCCTGAACAAGGTTCTTTTCCATCTATTTATTCCCCAAGATCTTACATACAATACATATGCATAACCCCAACACCTCCCATCCCCATCCCATATTAAAATGAGCCCATTAGTCCTTCACGCGTGCATAGCTCTTCTCTTGAATTGGGTCGTGGTCTAGAAATGGGTCAGTGGTCTCGAAGGATGAAGTCAGGAGAGTCTTCATCAGGTCTCAGTGACCCTCTGGCAAGATCCAAGGCTCTGTGCTTCATGGTTAGCAGTTTACTTATTTTACGTTCTTCTGTACGTAAATTTATAATAGCAGATAATTATACCAATTAGCTCTAGCCTAAGCATCTAGTAATTATTAACCTACCATTTACCTGCCTAACTTACATCTTGGTCATGGAAACTACTTCTACTCTTAGCAAAAACCTTAACTTTTTAAAACCATGATTCAGAGCCCTGGGTGCTTCATATGCAAACTAAACGGAAAAAACCTTTCTCTTCATTCTCAGCAAAAAGACTTCCTATTCCTCCTTCTTTTGGACAAAACTACCTTCACTTTCAAACTTATTCTTGTTGTGTTATGTTGTTTAATGTTAATTTTCCTTCTGTGTTTATGGATCATCCCAGTTTCTTTCCCCTAAGTTAAGTGCATAATGGTTTTTCCCTTTCCCGCCCTTGTCCTAGTCAGTCATCCTAAACCCCTCCCCTTTATCTGGAACCTTCCCTGTCCCTCACCCTAAACCCTGCCCCACGGGATGTCAATCCTTTGTAGCCCCTCCCTTTGTTCTAGAAGTTTCTGTGTCAAGCATTCCCTCATGTGTTCATGATTGGTTACATTGTATGTATCCCCACCCTCGGTTTGCCTTATTGGCTCAATGTACCCCTTTCCCCACCTTCTGTACCTCCCCCCGTTAACGGTTATTGGCCAGAGTTTTGTGCCTTCCCCTTGCTCCTCCCCCGTACTTAAGCGTGTGTAGGACCCATTCTAACTGCATTTTGCGGTTCCCCCTCCTAACCTCCGGACTTGTTACCTTTTCCTTCAATAAATCCCTTCCCCCAGAACCGTAAAAGGTCTCTCCTGCGACTCTTTATCCCTCCCTGACGACTCGCCCAGGCGTAGCTGTTGCTACACCCCTTCTGCGGCTCCCGGAGTGGTGCCGGGGAGGGGCCACTCACCGAGGCAGGCTTCCCGGAGCTAGCTGGTAGCCCAGGTGAGGTGAGCAGCGGGTGGAAGAAACGTCATATTCTCTTGCTCATTTACCTGCATAATGCTTAGTCCCTGTTCTGCATGCTCATTTTCTTCACTTTTACAAGGAATCCTCTCCTCCTCTTCTTCTTCCTCTGCTTCTTCCATTTCCTGTTCTAGATCACCTGTTTCTCTGTTAGATTTGTTTCTCCAGCTGATTTTTGACAACTGTCCCTATCTTGTGGCGCCGCTCGCTCGAGAGAGGTGATTGTCCTGCTCTGCTCTGGGCTGGGACTACGCTCTCTTCAAGCCCTGGGGGCAATTTTGGATGCCACAACGTCAGAAAGACCTCAGGCTATTGGAGAAATGTCCAAAGGAGGGACACAGAGATAGTGAAGAGGCTGGAGGGGAAGCCATACAAAGAGTGGCTGAGGGCATTTGGTTCAGCTGCAGAGAGGACACTGAGCTCACGCCTCACTTGGGACCTCTCAGCTCCTCTCAAGGGCAGCACAGGGACAGCTTTGCTCTCTGCTCTCTGCGACCAGGGACAGGAGCCAAGGGAATGCCAGGAGCTGTGTCAGGGGACGATTAGGCTGGCTATCAGGGAAAGGTTTTTTTCCTCAGAGGCTGGTCAGGCACTGAATAGGTTCTCCAGGCAATGGGCACAGCCCCAAGGCTGCCAGAGATCCAGGGAGCATTTGGCCAATGCTCTCAGGGATGCAGAGGGTGGGACTGTTGGAGTGTCTGTGCAGGACCAGGAGTTGGACTTTGACGATCCCTAGGGGTCCCTTCCGACTCAGGAAACTCTTACCATTTTCCCCTCTTTCCTCTCCTTGCACAATGCTCTCAGCTTACTGTTCCACTGTATGTTCCACTCCTGAAACCTCCGCTACTTCTTTCCAGTTCAAGCACAGTTCTACTGGTTGCAATCCAAAGATATACAGATTGAAAAACAACCAAAAAGAAACACCTGTTTGGAATGTCGTGGTCTTATTTGGATCTCGAACTATGAAGTCGATTGTGCCTTGCAAGTTCTAAAAGCAAAACAAGAACAAAAAGCACCCACCACACCGTTTTAACATAGGGATTTGCTTTCTACTAAGAAATCCATATCCCTTCTCAAAATGGATCTATTTCAGTAAGAGGTCATCTTGAATAGATCACTTACTATCTAAAGAACCTGGAACACTCAAATCCGTAATGATAAGCCTGTTACCTTGTCGTTTTCTGTTCCAAAGGCAAATGAATTTGCTCAAGTGCCGTTTATAACAAGGACAGAGTTCAAAGGGCGGCTCTGAGAAATGTTTTGGTTTCTCTCTCCTATCTCTATCAAAAGCACTTTCTTCAATGGCTGAAACAATACTTGATATAGTCTGAATTTTAAAGGTCATGAAAATTTTCTCAAAAGTGAAAAATTAATATAGCAGTCAGCTTTTAAACCAACGGAAATTTTTGTTTTACCTGTTTGAAGATTTCCTTCACACTAAAATGCTGGCTGATGGATACCTAGAAGAAATCAATTCCCACAAAATGCTTCCGGGTAAGCCATTACGTCATCCATTACAATTTGCTTCAGTGTCCCGTTCCTGTCCAATTGAAGGTCCCTGTTTAAGAGACTCAAGTACGGAGAGAAATAAAATTAAATATGACTACAGTGCCTTTAAATCTAAATCGAACTTCCTAATCAAGCTCATAAAACCTTTTGGCTAAATGTTGCAATTGATCTGTTTCTACTGAACACAATCTGGTCCTGGCTTGTTACAGATTAGTTCATTACAAAGAAAGAAATGCACAGAAGTTAAAATATTTCCAAAGAAGCATTTGCCATCCTTCCTTTTGGATGGGGAACCATTCCAACACTTTTGTCGGCCTAGTAGGAGCTCTGGCTCTGCAGCCTATCTGTAGAAAACTACCTTACTTATGTTAAAGGCCTGTTCAAGGTCACCGTGTCCTTGGCGTGACTATAGGAGAAAAACAAAATCATAAATTTTAACGTTGCGCTAAGCAAGAACAAAGGAAAAGACATCTGGGGAAGCAAGATCCTGTTTAGTTGACATACCATGTCCACTTCAAAGAGTATCTTACACAATAACTAGACTGTAGAAAGATAGATCTTAGATGAACCAATAGAATTACTATTAACATATATACGTCTCTTGTGTAACCAATCATACTCTTTGTAACAACCTCTAAGTAACCACTGAAAACGTATAAAAATCATCTCTTTGTTAAAAATAAAGACTCGGCTCTTTGCATTCATATTGAGTGCTTGTTATTGATTCCTGTTCTCCAGCATGAAAACCCCAGCATCTTGGTGACCCCGACGTGATGATCCGAAGGGGCCAGACTGCTTAACAGACGGACTTTTATGTGGATGGTCTCTGTGCGTGCCGCCTAGGAGAACGTTGACTTCCCGCTGCAGTTGCGACCGGGCGTCCGAGAGAGGGGCGAGTGGCCACTGTCGACCGGTGAGTCGGAGCCTTAGACGGCTGTAAAAAATTTGCGGGATGGGAAACACGGTATCAGCTATCGAGAAGGCTACTGTTGATGCCTTAATGAAACTTGCCCAAAAGTAAGGAGAGACTGTTGATCGGTCTTCGCTCGTGAATTTACTGTATTGGGCTAAACGTCGTGATTTTTTAAAAGACTCTACCTATGTTTTTAAAGAGACTACTTGGCAAGAAGTCGGGGCAGATTTGTGGGAAGCTATACAAACTGGGAATAAGGAGGTAAAATCCTTAGCTCCTACGTACCGGCAGCTGCGCATGTTAATTGAACAAATGGGTGCTGAAATTGAGCTGGAACTCGCAGCACAGACCATGGTCACTGCCATAGCTGGTAAACTCACCCAAGAGTCTGCTACTGTCCCACCCGCGTACTTGTCAGCCCCTGCGGCCCGTGGCCCCTATGATGATTTAATACCACCCTGGGACCCTACCGATGTTCATAATGTGCCTTCCTTTGCACCCCCGGCACCTACGGCACCCTCTGCGCCCTCGGTACCTACGGCACCCCCAGTAACAATGAGCGTAGCGCCCGCTAATCCCACTAATACTGACCCCGTGTTACATCTGCCCTCACCTCCCACTTTCGACCCAACGACTGTGCCTCTTCCCTAAGAAACAGAAATGGACATGGACGATTTACAGTCCACACTGCAAAAGCAGACCGAAACCATGCTTGAACTGATAGGTGAAATGAAGCGGCTTGATAACGGTTCCAAAAGTAAAACGATTCGGGAAGCATATAAAAAGGCCCATAATGCTGTTCTCTCTGGCCTCAAAACTTTAGAGGAAAATTCTTTTTCTGCACCAAATACTTCTACATCTCAACGCCCACAGAACATTATCAATTTGGTTAAGGCGGGGGAGTGGGATATGCCTACTGCAAATCAATTTCTAACATCTAAAGGTTTACCCCCAATAATGCTTTCCGAAATTGAAAACACAAATGTGTCTCATTCTACAGAAAAGGAAGGGACGGGATTGTTAACTACCTTTAATGACTCTTTTCAGCGTTGGTGGAACAAAGGAGGCTCGGGAGGCTCGGGAGGCTCGGGAGGCTTGGGAGGCTCCCGAGGCTCGGGGAGTTCGGGAGGCTCAGAGAAAGGTCCTGACAAAACTTCCATCCCCAAAGACCCTTCTTTTGACATGAATAAGAGGTGGAAAGGAGTGGTAACAAATGCTGAGTTGACGGGAGTTTTTCAGTTTGTCTCAGCTCCGGTGGTGCGAGGAACTGGTGGTAATAATGATTGGCAGCCCTTAGACTGGCAAATGATAGCAAGGGTTCAAAAATCTGTAATGGACTACGGTGTTGATAATCGCTTGGTAAAGCGACAAGTAGAAGCATTGCTAAAATATCAAGAACTCGTCCCTGCCGACCTTAAGGCTATGTTTGAGCTTATACTAGGACCTACTAGTTATATGTTATTTTTAGCAAAGTGGCAACAAAGATTGGAGCTTAAACAATTAGATAATGTCAATTTGCCGCAAGGTGATCCTCTACGCTTTGCCACGCTAGATATGCTTATGGGAAATGGTCAATTCATCGATCCACAAAGACAGGCAATGTTAGGGGCTCGCATTTTAGCTCAAAGCAAGTCTGCTGCTTTAGAAGCTTTTAACAACTTGCCCCAAGTAGGTAAGCCTCGACAACCTTATTTACATATTCAGCAAAAGGAAGATGAATCCTTCTTGTCTTTTGTGGACAGGATTAAAGAAGGAGTAGAGGTAGCACCAGATGTCCCTCCTGATATGAAAGATACTTTAGTAAAAGAAATAGCTATGCAAAATGCAAATGCCACCTGCAAGCGATTATTAGCAGCATTACCAGCTCATATGACAATAATACAAATGATTGAACAATGTTCACGAGCCCCTTTAGAAATTGAAAAGGACAAAGCTCAAATTCATGCTGCTGCTTTAGCTGCAGCCATTACTCAAGCACACAAGCAAGGGAACGGGGACAAAGGCCCTCCCAATACATGCTATAATTGCCGTCATACCAGACATATTAGAAAGCATTGTCCTTCAAGTTTGGCAAAACAACAACAAAATAACAATACGAACCTCACATCTACATCATTTGTCGGCACTTGCCGCCGATGCGAAAAGTTTGGCCACAAGGCAAATGAATGCCGATCCAAATTTAAAAAGGATGGGACACCGTTGGCGGGAAATGAGATGGGCAGCGAGGGGGGGGCGGCGAACAAAAAGAACCTCTCAGTAGCCATGGCTGTCTCTACAACATGCTCCCCGCCACAAAAAGGAGCGCTGGAGTCTATTTGGTAACTAGACACTCCGTGACTATTTTTGATGATTCTGTTACCGTCATCGATAGTACTACCAAGGGTCCACTAGGTGGCGGTATGGCCCCATTATTGCTAGGGAGATCGTCGGTCACTTTAGACAGCATTTTCGTTTTACCTGGTGTAATTGATGCTGGTTTTAGTGGTATTATCAGAATAGTAGTAAAAGTCTTTTCCCCACCAATGTTCATTCCACAAGGTAGTGTAATTGCTCAACTTGTTCCTTTTCTTCCCCAGGTTCCAACAGCTACTAATTCACAAAGATCTGGTGGTTTTGGTAGTACCGGACCCTTAATTGCCTTTGCTCAAGTCATGACTAGTGATAGACCGACCCGGCAAGTAACTGTAAAATTGTATTCTGATAATATCGATGATTCTGAAATGTTTGAACATTCAATGATGCTAGACACTGGGTCAGATGTCACCATAATACCACCAATTGCTTGGCCTCAGCAGTGGCCCACTACACTCTTAAATGAGCAAATCTTAGGAGTTGCTGGAACCACCCGTACTTTACAAAGTCAGGAATTCGTAGAAATTACTGATAAAGAGGGAAACAAGGCTGTAGTAAAACCTTATGTACTAGACACTCCTCTTTGGATCCTTGGTAGAGACACGCTTAGTCAATGGAATGTCATTTTAACCAACCAACATTTTCAGGGGCAGCCACTGAGCCGATAGGTGCTCGACCCACTATACAACTAACATGGAAATCTGACCAACCAGTATGGGTGGCTCAGTGGCCCATCACTAAAGATAAATTAGAGCATCTCCATTCATTAGTACAAGAACAATTAGCCTTTGGTCATTTACAACCTTCTATGAGTCCCTGGAATACCCCCGTTTTTGTTATTAAAAAAAGTCGGGAAAATGGAGATTTTTACATGATTTAAGGGCAGTCAATAATCAAATGCACTCTTTAGGAATTCTGCAACCAGGTTTGCCATCGCCAGCTGGTTTACCAAAAAACTATCACCTGTTTATTATTGATATCAAAGATTGCTTTTTTAGCATTCTGTTGCACCCTGAAGATACAAAACGATTTGCATTTAGTGTGCCCTCCATTAATCACAGTGCATCTATGAAAAGATATGAGTGGGTGGTACTCCCTCAAGGTATGAAAAATAGTCCTACAATTTGTCAATGGTTTGTAGACCAAGCTTTACATCAATGGAGACTTAATAATCCAAATTTTCTAACATATCATTATATGGATGACATTTTAGTCGCAAGTGAATTTCCATTACCCCACTTAAAACAAAAGGAATTATTGCTAGAATTAGAAAAGTGGGGATTGAAAGTGGCAGAAAAAAAGGTGCAATTCTCCGACCCTTGGTCTTACTTGGGCTTTAAAATAACACAAGCTCGCTTTGTGCCTCAAAAGGTAACTTTACATGCAAATATTGAAACAGTCAATGATGTGCAAAAGCTTCTAGGAGACATTCAAAGCATACGTGCATGGGCAGGTATTTCAAATCAAGACTTAGATCCTTTAAGAAAATTGTTACAAGGTTCAAAGGACATTAATGATAAAAGGTGACGTTTCTTCCACCCGCTGCCCACCTCACCTGGGCTACCGGCTAGCTCCGGGAAGCCTGCCTCGGTGAGTGGCCCCTCCCCGGCACCACTCTCGGAGCCGCAGAAGGGGTGTAGCAACAGCTACACCTGGGCGAGTCGTCAGGGAGGGACAAAGAGTCTCAGGAGAGACCTTTTACGGTTCTGGGGGAAGGGATTTATTGAAGGAAGAGGCAACAGGTCAGGAGGTTGGGAGAGGGAACCGCAAAAGGCAGTTAGAATGGGTTCTACACAGGCCTAAGTACGGGGGAGGAGCAAGGGGAAGGCACAAAACTCTGGCCAATAACGGTTAATGGGGGGAGGTACAGAAGGTGGGGAAAGGGGTACATTGAGCCAATAAGGTAAACCGAGGGTGGGGATACATACAATATAACCAATCATGAATACATAAGGGAATGCTTGACACAGAAACTTCAAGAACAAAGGGAGGGGCTACAAAGGATTGACATCCCGTGGGGCAGGGTTTAGGGTGAAGGACAGGGAAGGTTCCAGATAAAGGGGAGGGGTTTAGGATGACTGACTAGGACAAGGGCGGGAAAGGGAAAAACCATTATGCACTTAACTTAGGGGAAAGAAACTGGGATGAACAATCAACACAGAAGGAAAATTAACATTAAACAACATAACACATAAAAAGGGAATTAACCCCAGAAGGGAAACAAGCACTGCAAATAATTGCTAAAAAGTTGCATTGTACAACTGCTTTTAGGTTTGATCCTACCATACCAATAAACCTTTATATCATTAACTACCCTGCTGAAAAAATTGCTATAATTGGGCAGGAATCATTCAAGACTTTCTTCTTATTGGAATGGGTGTTTTTAGCATGTAGCCCCACTTCCTCTGTTACAAGACGTATTGATCATTTAGGATCCTTACTTCTGAAAGCACGCCAATGAGTGCGTACTGTTACTGGAGTTGATGCATCTTCTCTTTATGTGCCCATAAATAATTTGTCTCTTTGCACTGAATGGCAATCACTATCGTATGCATTCACTACAGCCACTCTTGGCTTAGAACTTGATAATCATTACCCGTCACATGCCTTGTTTTCCACTAACCTCCCACTAAAAGGTCAAACATTGCGAAACTCTAAGCCAATTCCCAATGCGATCACTGTTTTTACTGATGCCAGTGGAAGGACCAAAAGGTTCGGATATGCAATATGGAAAAATGGCAACTGGGATGTCGTAGTTTACCAACATCCGGAAGGATCAGTGCAATTACTTGAACTCAAGGCTGTAACCTTAGCTTTTCAACACTTTGACTTTCAAGAAATTAATCTTGTTAGCGATTCCTTGTATGTTGCCTCTATCTTGGAAAGAATTGAGGACGCATTAATAGGTCGAATCTCAAACTCCTTAATTTATCATGAACTCATTCTTCTAGTAAATGTAATTAATATCAGGCACCATGCCTTTTTCTCAACACATATCCGCAGCCATCTCAATCTACCAGGGTTTTTATCAGAAGGAAACGCCAAAATTGACCAAATCGTATCCTCACCAGCCATTGGACTCAGTAATTTTGACCTTGCCGTTGCCTCTCATGCCTTTTTTCACCAGTCAGCATTAAGCCTACAGAAGGAATTCCATCTAACAAAACGAGAGGCACGAGGTATCATAACATGTTGTCCTGATTGTGCAAAACTACCCCCAATCCAGTTACAAGGAGTGAACACTCGTGGTCTCCACCCTAGAACATTGTTTCAATCAGATGTCACAATCGTGCCATCATTTGGACGCTTTAAACATGTACATGTCACTGTTGATACCTGTAGCAGACTAGTATGGGCAACGCCTATGATAAACGCCAAAAGTAAGGCAACCTGCAGACACTGGTTAGAAGCTTTTGCAGTGCTTGGTGTCCCACAACAAATAAAACTAGATAACGGTCCTAATTATGTTAGTTCTACTTCACGTGAGTTCCTCCGTAGATGGAACATTACCCATGTCACAGGAGTACCTCACAATAGTACTGGGCAAGCTATTGTAGAACACAAACATCAAGACCTTAAACGCCTTTTCTCTGCTTTACAAAGGGAGGGGAATGTCACCCTCTCTCCACAAGAAATCGTAGCAAAAACATTGTATGTCCACAATTGGAAAATGTGGATGTAACGCCCTGAGCTAAAAACCCAAAGGTTGCCCATTACACTACATTTTTGCAAGGATGAATCTTTGACTGTTCATAAGATACAAGTATCTGTATGGGAAGCCCAATCACAACAATGGACTGGTCCCCACCAATTATTGACATGGGGACGGGGTTATGCTTGTGTATTAACAGGTGCTAAACCTAATTGGATCCCAGCCAAGTGGGTCAAGCCTTGGATATCAAAGATTGAGGAAACTGGAGAAGACACGGAGCCAAATTCAACGGTGGACGAATAGAGTGCAAGATCTCATCCCGATCCTAATCATTATTCTCAAGGAACCAATAAGAACACACCCTAATATCCCAGACTTTCCAGATGTGATTGATTTGCCTAGACTAGTACGGAAATATCTTAGGTCTAGAATACAAGAAGTGTTATTTCCTCATTGCGGTTGTGTAGTATGGAAATTAGGAACTTTCTTATGTGGAAATTGTAAAAGGGAGTATAACTCCAGTGATATTTATACTTGCTTTTTGGGATGTAATGAATGTCAGGAACGCCAATCAGTAAGACCTTTAGAATCACTTACAAAGTGGTTAAAACTGCCTGACTTAACTGTTAGTGAAGCTATAAGCCTATTTGAATCAATAGAAGAAAGGAATTTAGCATTGCATGCGTGGTATATTTTAAATTATACAAAGCTAGTTGAGACTGCTTGGTGTACTATTATTATATCTAGCCAATATACTGTTGCCTGCAAAATCCATAGCAATAATGATGCTAATTAAGCTACTAACACTATGTTTGACTCTTACCCAGTGCTTTTCGCAATCAATCAACCTCCCTCAAGAGAACTTCTGGATCGCTTGGGCCAACAAAACTGGTAACACAAATTTTTGTTTACATCTTAGTGCAGCCACTGACCCATTTAAAACTTGCCTCATTGGGTCACCGGTACAACCACAAGAAATCACTATAGCCCCCCCTATCAATTGCTCAGAAGTAAAAAACAACAGTCACTGCCTGGCAAAAATATTCAAATCTCTAAATACAACCCTGCCATGGGTTCCTCAAGAGTTAAATTTACTAGACAGCCGAAAAGCAAATCACTCCGGATGTGTGTATTTTGGGCAGACTAGTTGGAACATTAACGAATCTAAAAAACAAGTCTGGCTAACCCCTCATAAGTTTTACAATAGTAGTGAACATTGTGGATCATCCCCCTATGGGTGGGGTTCTGGTCATATTCACTTAGACATTTCTAAGCCACTTTCCCTACCTCAAGGCCTATATTTAATCTGAGGATATAGAGCCTGGTAAGGAATACCTAGCGTGCTGAACAGCTAAACAGGCCAATGTCACTTCACAAGTTCTGTCCCAAATGGCTCAAGATATGAGTAGTCTCCAACAAGCTATTCTTCAAAACAGAGCAGCTATTGATTACCTTTTGTTGGCCCAAAGTAAAGGCTGTGAAGATTTTGAAGGAATGTGTTGTTTTAACTTGTCCAATCATAGTGATTCAATCCATAAGCAGCTAGAATGGCTTCAAGATCACGCTAAGAAGATTACTGTCAATCACAACCGCCTTGATGATGGGTTAATGTCTTTTGGGATTTCTGCATGGGTAAAAGATATCCTTAAGATAGGAATTATTATTGTACTAATTGTAGTAATTGTGTTATGTATGGGACCTTGCATCATCCAGTGTTTTTCCTTTCAAATTCGACGTATGGCCAATGCTGTTTTTGAAAAGAAAGGGAGAGATG
The DNA here is from genome assembly GCF_052056855.1 of Sturnus vulgaris. Classification (NCBI taxonomy): domain Eukaryota; kingdom Metazoa; phylum Chordata; class Aves; order Passeriformes; family Sturnidae; genus Sturnus; species Sturnus vulgaris. Next base: position 70,922,725 of record NC_142282.1, on the reverse strand, counting down.
TTGGTGGCCTAGTAGGAGCTCTGGCTCTGCAGCCTGTCTATAGAAAACTACCTTAGTTATGTTAAAGGCCTGTTCAAGGTCACCGTGTCCTTGGCGTGACTATATGTGGTGGGTTGACTTAGGAAGAGGAGACTCAGGGGAGATTCTTCCTAAGGGAGTTTCCTCTCTGGGGGTTGGGATACCTGCAACAGCCAATTAGAGGGGGTTGGTTCGCTCCGTGCACACACATTTTGAGGGGGGTGGTCCGGAACTGACCCTCTTTGTCTTCCGGCGGCTGAGCAGGTAACACCAACCCGAGCTTCCCTCTCCCCCATGCGGGGGGGGGGAGGCTCGGGAGGCCGCTTGGGCCCCGTTTGCCAACGAGGGGGACCCGATGGCCGGGGGGAGAAAAAGTTGTGTGATAAGACCTTCACGGCTTCCTCCTCCACGGGCCTGCGGCTCTGGCGTGGGGGGAGGCCGACTCTTGCTGCTGCCGGACGGGCTGGGCCTGCCCGGGTGGCCATGAGCAGTGTGGGGCTGCAGCCCAGCCTCAGAAAGGCTGATTAACACCTCGGCTGCCCCCCCCCTAGCACAGCCTGAGCCTGGCCCAACTCTTGTAGTTGTGTTAAACTTTAACTCTTTAGTGTTCAGATAAGATTTGCAAAGCCTCCAGCCTTTCCTTTGAATATGAAAGGGAATAAGAGGATTTCTGAAGTCAGTGATGTAAGAGCTAAGTTTTTAAGATGGAAAGAGAATGAGAAGATGCTGAAATGGCTGAAAATCTTTTTGTGAAATTGTAGGAATGAACTGATGTACTGAATATTCCTATAAACCATGGAAAGAGACATGGGGGGATAAAAATGTTCCATTTAATAGATGATTTGACTAAAGAGCACCTGTGTTAAGAATTTCTGTCCTGAGAAAAGAAGGGGATTTTGGTTTTCTGAAGATAAAGCCTGAGCAGAGAAAAAAGGACAGAGAGAATCTTTGCGGTTGAACATTTCATTCTTAAAAGTAATACCCCATGGAGCAGACATGGCCCACATCTACAACTTTGGGACAGCTGTAGAGTTGGGAGGAGCGCCACGGTTGCAGGTTCCCGGGCAGATGCAAATCGTGAAAGATAAAACCACAAGAGAACTGTCTTTTTCCTTCTTGTGGGAAAAATCCCTACAACTTCAACAAGAAGAGGCTTCTCTCTCCAGAAGTGAACTGAGAAAGACTAAATTGGGCACTGACCGAAGTATTTGTTATATGTTTGTTTTGTTATGAAGATTGGAAGAGGGAGGGAAGGAGTGATCTAAAAAAAATCTTATTCTGAAATTTGTTTTTTTTTTTTTTTCTCTCTTTTTGGTTGTGTAGTTAATAAATTTTCTTTTATACTCTCTCAAGTTTTAGGCCTGCCTTGCTCTTTTGCTCCTGGTTCTGTCTCACAACAAGAAAAATAAGTTTATTCGAATTGGCAACTCAAACTCAAGACATTAATTTGGTGCGTTGGCCGGGAAACGTCAAAATTAAACCAAGACACTATAGGAGAAAAACAAAATCATAACTTTTAACGTTGCGATAAGCAAGAACAAAGGAAAAGACATCTGGGGAAGCAAGATCCTGTTTAGTTCACATACCATCTCCACTTCAAAGAGTATCTTACACAATAACTAGACTGTAGAAAGATAGATCTTAGATGAACCAATAGAATTACTATTAACATATATACGTCTTTTTTGTAACCAATCGTACTCTTTGTAACAAACTCTAAGTAACCACTGAAAACGTATAAAAACCATCTCTTTGTTAAAAATAAAGACTCGGCTCTTTGCATTCATATTGAGTGCGTGTTATTGATTCCTGTTCTCCAGCATGAAGACCCCAGCAAACACTGCTTACATAAGAGGTCAAATTACTGTCTTCCATGTTAGTTCTCCACTGTGCTCAGCGGAGCCTTTCTGGTTTATTTGCCTTTGACTTGGACATAAAGCTGAGTCTTGATTCAAGAAAAATCAATATTCACACTTGTTTTCATTTACACGGACATTGGCTTGGTCTCCTAAACAAAGAGAATGATGGGGAATTTATGTAGGTGTTCAGATAGGTAACATTCTCTTTCCACAACCTGGCATTGTATTTTCACTTGGTCTGTTACCTCTGGCTTTGTTTTAACGGCTCAAATTATTAGGAAGAGTATCAAACCTCCAGCTCTAACCACAGTCCCACTGCGAGGTGTGTGAAGGTATGTGCATCTGCCCCTCAGGTCCATACTGCTCTTCTAATGTGCCTCTGATCGAGCAGGTAGGAAAGACTGTTGCATTTCCTAGATGCATTGTAAATGGTACTCTCCGTGAACCCTGCTATGCCCTGTAGCTTGGTCCCTCTCCCCTCCTGGCCATACAGGGCTGGCGGGGATCCAATTTCTCCCAGCCCCCCTTTTCAGACCCTAGAAAATATCTGTGCCCCCTGTCCTCTGTCTGTTTTTCTCTTGCTCCCTCTTTTCCTCGCTACCCACGAGAAATAAACCCTGTAACTTCATCAGGGAAAAGAGCCTCTTTTGTTATCTAATTTACATCCATGAGGCAAGGGCCCCGGGAGCCATCACCCTAACACCTGAGCTAGACGAGAGGAAGGGCGAAGAACCCCATTTTAGGGCTGAGAAAAAGCCTCAGTTGGCGCCCAACTTGAATGGTCTCTACAGAGCACCCCACGTCCGGCTGTGACTCCTATTTTCGGGATTCAAGAAGCCTTGGAGCTGATAAACTAGCTTAAATTCCTTTTTGCTGCATTTTGTGCAGTTCGATGACCTTTAAGCACGAACTGGGAGCCTGTCAGAAGCCCAGGCAGGTCGGTTCCGGACGTAGACCCACTGCAGTTACTCAGACGCCTCTGCCTGCAAGAAAAAAAAAGGTGAGTGGAAGCCTCCTTTCACGGCGGGTGGGTTCCTGGAGTTCCACGGGGGGTTCTCACCAGTGGCATTTGACGGGCGCGGCACAGCTCTCGAGGAGAAAGACGGCGCGAGCGTGTGCGCGGCGTGCGAGAGGCTCAGTGTGCCTGTGGCCACGTGGTGTGGCGCACGGACTGGGGGGGGCTGGACGCAGTCACCCAGGCGCAGCAGTAGGCAGGCAGCTTTGATCAGTTTCAAAGCGGTGGCACAGAGGGTTTTTTTGCGTTTTTTTGCTGTTTTTGCGGGTTTTTGCGGCGGGGTCGGTCCCTACAGCGCTGCGGGCGCCACATGGGTTTTACCGACAGAAACGGTGCGCAAGTGGAAAGACAGGTGTCTGATCCAGTGGTACTAGCTGAATTAATTAAAGAGATGGCTCAGAGGAATGCTAACGATACCTGCCAGAGGGTTATTCTTGGCCTTCCCCTCTAGCCAGCACCCAGCTTAGCACAAATGATAGAAGCCTGCGTCAGGAAAGCAGAACTGCTCAGTGCACACGAGAGAAATCCAGGACTGACACACCCAAAGACCACGGCAACTGTAACACCAGAAGCCAAGAAGCAACCAATGTCACCAGAGCAGCGGCAGCACATCCTCTGCTTCCAGTGCAAGCAGCCAGGAGACTTTGCCAGAGACTGTGCACACAACCAGAAACAGAAGAAGACCAAAAAACAAAAAAACTAGCTTTACAGCGCGTACCCACCATTAACACAATAGCGCGCTCGGCTATAAATACTGCCGGCTCCACACTTGCAAAAGACTCTCTCTTAATAAACAAAAAGGGGGAGGATGGAATAGATGGTGTGGGGATGCATGGCAATGAAAATATTAAATGTTCAATTAACAAGGTTTTGAAGCAACTAGGCCATTTTAGGCTTGTGACTACAAAAGGTTTTCATTTCAGGTCACCTGATTGGACAGTCATTACAGTGGACTTACCTAACAGTACACAGGACGTGACGTTAAACCACATGAAACTGGACAGTGAGTACTTTGTTGTCGGTGACACAGCACACACACCCCCAGAGATTGAGGTAGCGCCCATGACCATCAAGGGAAGCATAACTGGCCTCATTCTCCTGGCACGATGTCCTCTACCACCATATTACCTGGTTGAGGGACAAATCCTCACCCAGAGCATTCCTGTTCCAGTGGAGGTCCCAGCAGACGGAAAATCACCTGAAGTCTACTGGGCAGAAGTGGTGGGTGAGGACAAACCTTCTCTGGCATGCAACCTAACCTGTAGATGAGATCACCTCCATGTGGAGGGGGTACTGGACACAGGTGCTGATGTGACTATCATACCCGAGAGGATGTGGCCATCACATTGGGAACTTCAGCCTGTGGCAGGCAGAATCCAGGGTGTAGGAGGAGTCAAATTGGCAAAAATATCAAAAAGCATCGTATAAATTGAGGGGCCGGATAGAAAACTGGCTAGCATCCGTCCATTTGTTACAGACTATAAATGCCCTCTATGGGGAAGAGACACCATGTCCCAGTGGGGGGTGAAATTAATTGTTCCTAAAACTACTCGGGATTTTTAGAAGCGGCCACTGTGGGGCGCCCTACCCAAAAGTTGAAACGGCTAGATGATACCCCAAAGTGGGTAGCACAGTGGCCGATGAGTAAGGAGAAGCTCAGGGCGCTTGAGGAGCTTGTGGAGGAGCAATTGGCTAAAGGCCACACAGAGGAGACCACAAGTGCGTGGAATTTTCCAGTTTTTGTGATAAAGAAACCAGGGAAGGACAAGTGGAGGCTGTTCCATGACCTCCGGGAAATAAACAAAGTAATTGAGGACATGGGGTCTCTCCAACCTGGAATGCCTTCTCCAACAATGCTTCCTAGAGATTGGCAATTGGCTGTTCTAGACATAAAGGACTGTTTCTTCCACATTCCCCTACACACAGAGGATGCCCCACGGTTCGCCTTCTCGGTTCCTACCATCAATCGAGAAGCCCCAATGAAGCGCTACCACTGGAAAATTTTGCCCCAGGGATTAAAATGTAGTCCCTCCATCTGCCAGTGGCATGTGGCCTCATTGCTGTCCCAGGTGGGTGCCCAGAGAGGGGAGGCCATCATCCTCCATTACATGGATGATGTGCTTGTGTGTGCCCCTGATAACTCTCTACTCCAAGACACACTTGACCTAGTGGTTAAAGTTTTAACCTCTGCTGGATTTGAATTGCAGGAGGACAAAGTCCAAAGGATGCCACCTTGGAAGTACCTGGGCCTGGAAATTACTGCATGGACCATTGTTCCGCAGAAATTGGAAATTAATTGTAATCCAAAAACCTTAGCAGATCTCCATTCCCTGTGTGGGTCATTGAATTGGGTTAGGCCCTGGCTTGGCCTCACTCATGAGGACCTAGAACGTCTCTTCAATTTATTGAAGGGGGAGAGAGAGCTGCTTTCTCCCAGGGAACTGACCCCAGAGGCAAAGACTGCAATCGAAAAGGTACAAAAGACCTTAGGAGAGAGGCAAGCTCACCGTTACCAGCCCGAGCTGCCCTTCAAATTCATTGTCCTAGGAAAACTGCCACACTTACACGGGTTAATATTCCAATGGATCAAGGAGCAGAGAGAGTCACTCTTAATCATAGAGTGGGTCTTCTTCTCCCACCAAAGATCCAAAACTATCACTAAGCCACAAGAGTTAATAGCTCAGCTGATTAGGAAAGCAAGGATAAGACTGTATGAACTAGCTGGTTGTGACTTCACATGTATTCACCTCCCAGTAAAACTGTCTGAGGAGGGAAGGAACTCTCCTGAAAGATTGACTAAAGAGATGTTTGAGCATTTGCTCCAGAGCAATGCCAGTTTCCAATTAGCCCTGGACAGCTATAGAGGACAAATATCAGTCCATGCCCCGTCTCACAAGCTGTTTAATGAGGAATTTCACCTCATTCCTCGTGAGGAGTCGGTGACCACTCAAAGCTCTCACAGTGTTCACTGATGCATCTGGGGCTTCCCACAAGTTGGTGATGACTTGGAGAGATCCTCAAACTCAGCATTGGGAAGCTGATGTTGAGTTTGTGGAGGGATCACCCCAGGTAGCCGAACTGGTAGCAGTCGTGAGAGCCTTTGAGAAGTTCTCAGAACAAATCAACTTGGTAACAGACTCAGCCTATGTAGCAGGGGTAGTGTCCAGGGCGGAGCAGGCAGTGCTCAGAGACATCGAGAATGAGCAGCTTTTCAGGTTGCTTTCCAAACTAATTTATTTGATTTCTCATAGAGAACATCCGTTCTATGTGATGCATGTGAGATTACACACAGATTTGCCAGGCGAAATTGCAGAACGGAACCATCAGGCAGACTCCCTTGCAACCCCAGCAGAACAAGCATGCCTTCTTGACATCTTCCAACAGGCAAAGCTGATCCACCAGCAGTATCACCAGAATACACCAGGTCTAATGCATCAGTTCCAGCCAACACGGAGTCAGGCTCGAGCCATTGTGATCACCTGTCCCAACTGTCAGCTGCACACCATGCCCTCAATAGGCATGGGGGTTAACCCCCGAGGTCTTGGCAGTTGTGAAGTATGGCAGACAGACATCACACACATTGCTAGTTTTGGTCGCCTCAAATATGTGCATGTTAGCATTGACAGGTATTCAGGCACAGTCTATGCCTCTGCCCATGCAGGAGAAAGGGCAATGCTCACCAAACAACACCTAGTGCAAGCCTTTTCAGTATTGGGGACCCCTAAGGAAATGAAAACTGATCAGGGCCCAGCGTATAAGTCGAAGGAGTTCCTGGAATTCGTCCAGCAGTGGGGAGTGGAACATAAAACTGGCACCTCCCACTCCCCCACAGGCCAAGGTATAGTTGAGTGAGCTAATCAGACACTCAAGCAGGTTTTGGCTAAACAGAGCAGTTCAACTGCGTGGATGTCTCCACAGCAGAAGCTCTGCAAAGCCATGTTTACTATCAATATCCTGAATTGTTCATTTGAGAACATGAGTCCACCTGTGGTACGTCACTTTAACTGTGGTAAACAGTTCAAGTTATCCCAACATCCTCCAGTTTTGATTAGGGACCCAGAAACCTGGGAAGTCAAAGGTCCCTATGAGCTTGTTACCTGGGGGAGTGGCTATGTGTGCATATCCACTCCCTCAGGCCCTCGGTGGATTCCCCAAAAGTGGGTGAAACTGTATGTTCCCAAATATCCTGCTCCAACTGAGGGGAACGAGGAGCAGGTGGCTGTGGCTTCAAAAAGAAGATGCCACCGGAAAAAAAGAAAAAGAAATCCTCCTAAAGGATGACATTCCGGCAGATAGAGACTTTTAACAGGTTTTATAATGTTTGTCTTTCCTTTTAGAAAAAAACTTCTCTTCTCTCAGTCCCGTGATGAACCCCATCCAAGCTGTCTTCCTGCTAACACTGAACAGTCTAGCAGCTGCATGGATCGTCCCTCAACCACATCAGAACATCTGGGTGACCCTGGCACAAACGCTCCAACAAGAAAACATATGTCTGTCCGCAGCAGCAACAGCAAACCCTATGTCCACCTGCCTGGTAGGAATCCCATTGAAGGCTGGAGAATATTCAGCCAGTTTTAAAACACACTTGTCCAATGAAATTCCTTAGTCACACACCATTTCATCACACAAAAATCATAGACAGCAAGCTGGGGTAAGTAAGAACCCCATAGAGGAGTTGCTGCCAAGTTTGCCCAAAGCAGCTCAGGAACCCCAAGAATTAGAGCTGTTAGGTTCCTACCCAGCACAATATTGCATTCACTTTAGGATCTTCCCAAAACCTTCTAGCATAAAGGAATTCCACAACATAATGCAATATCGTGGGGAATTCACTGCCAAAAGGTGGTGCAATACTATAAGCCATATTGCAGCTGACACCCTGTAGAGAGCCTGGTGCAGGAATGGCTGGAAGAAAAAGGCCATAGTCAGATCAACTTAGTGAGGCTAGCAAAGTGGGCCTCAGTCTCAAGAATACAGTGTCCTTGAGATAAGGAAGGCACGCAGAATTGAGAAAAACATGAATGCCGAAGTGCTTAGCTAAGCCGTACATCTAAACCAATGATGAGCTCAGATTTTGCACTATGCATGAGCTAATTAAGCACTGTACTTAAGCACCACTCTGTGTATCAATAAATGAGACTTTGCTGATGACCATATGGTGTCCGCGTCTCCCTTCTCCGACAAATGGTGAACCCCGACGTGCCCCCCGTCGCTGAAAAGAAAACGGGGGAGAACGCGCCACAGTCGGTGAAGTAGAGTTGGGGCCTGCTGCAACCGGGTCGGTGTCAAACGACGTAGGGAAGACACCCCCAGGAGCTACAAAGGTGGTCCTGGGCCATACGTGCTGCCGAAGCCGGAGAGTTGCAACAGCGCTGACGACGAAAAATGGACAGGCAAGCAGCATATGATTTATTTATAGTACATATACATATACTACATATATACATATATATATACTATATAGTACATATAGATAAGTTAGGGCTGAAAGAAATTAATCCCAGGAAGGACATACCGGGGTTGTTAGCCTGGGGTTATGCTAAAGGTTTATTCTCTAATCCTCACACCGTGCATGATTTGAATGAGTGGCGTAAGTTAGGGGATGCACTGTGGGAGGCGGTATTAGAGGATGATAAAACAGCAAAAAAGCTGGGAAAGATCTGGCAGGTAGTTCACAACGCACTGCTAAAGCAGCAGGCGGAGAGAAGGGCGGCTCGGGAGGCAGTAGAAGCATATAAAAGAAATGCTCAGTATGGCGATAATGAGCCCCGAGCACCCAGCACGACCAGAGTAGAAATACCTATCTCTGGGGGGACAGCAGGAATGACAGACATAGCTAGCTGCTCTTGGCCCTCTGCACCCCCCTTAGAAAAGCTTGAGGAGGATTCCGCCGCGGCGGCGGAGGCAATTGCAGAAGGCGGAGTAACCCCACCTTCCGAGGGCGAAGGGCCCCAGACCAGCGGTGAAAAATCCCCTTGCCGGTCTGAGCCTAGCGTCCCTAAGCCCGCCGTGGAGCCAGCTCTGGTCCCTAGGACGGAAAGCGACCTGTGGGAGGAGATGGCAAGACGGCGGGGGGAGGCGTGGAGTATGCTAGCCAGACACGGCTTGGAGACTGGGGACGAGAGCGCTGTTAACGCAGCGAAAGCCTGGGCTTTTCCCGTCACGTATACACAGGGAATAAATCAGCAGGGACAAGCCGTCCAAGTGGGAGCGTATTCGCCTCCCGACTGGAAGCTGCTAGCCCAGCTGAGACAGACAGTGAGTCAGTTTGGTTTCCGGAGTGAGCCAGCTAAGCAGATGCTAGATTTCTTGTTTGATACATACCTGCTGTTGCCAAATGATATGAGAAGTGTAGTAAAGCTGATTTTCACGCAACATCAGCAGTTGCTATTTAACGCCCACTGGCAAGCTCTTGTTCAAGAGTCAGTTGCAACACAGAGGGGCCCGGGAGATCCGTTAGCTGGAATTACCATAGACGAACTAATGGGATTGGGTCAATACCGCAGGACAGAAGCTCAAATGATTTCGGGACCCGACAAGGTTAGGGAAGCCATGCGTCTAGTAAGGAGTGCCATCGATCAGGTCAAAGATAGCTCAGGCATACCCATGTATATGGGGATAAAACAGGGAAGAAATGAATCCTTTGGGGACTTTGTAGATAAGGCTGCTGCTGCTATTGAAAAGGCAGGAGTCCCAGAGTATATGAGAGGGGCGATGCTAAAGCAATGTGCGTTGCAGAATAGCAATGAGGCAACAAAAAGGGTATTATCAACTTTGGGGGCCAATTGGACAATAGAAGAAGCATTAGAAAAGATGGCACTACAGCCGACAGGGGCGCAGGTTTTCTTGGTTAATGCACTAAAAGAATTAGGCTTAGGGCTGCAGAAACAAGCCGAGTCCACACAGTCACAGGTGCTAGCCGCTCTTGCTCCGCTCCGTGCTTCTACAGCAGCCCCGGCCACATCGAGCGACCACCGGCCTCCTTCGGCGCGATGCTATAGATGCGGAAGCGGAGGCCACTTCCGACAGGACTGCCGAGCCTCAGAAGTGTGGTGCCAAAACTGCCAGAGCAACACGCATAACACGTCAGCTTGCCGCCGCAAGTCGAGAAACGCCCGGCAGCCGCGCCCGGACACAAGTAGCCGCCGTGACATCAGCGCCATCTCCTGTCTACAACCAGCCACAACAGGGAGCCTGGGACTCGACCTGGCAGCCGCAGTAAAAACATCTTTGATGACAGCTCGCCCCGTCAAAGTCCCAACTGGAGTTTATGGCCCAATAAATATCAAAGGACAAACTCATGGAGGACTAATAGTGGGACGCTCGTCGAGCTCCATTGTAGGGCTGTTTGTGCTTCCAGGCGTCATTGATGCAGACTACACCGGGGAAATACAAATAATGGTATATACTCCTTTCCCTCCTATTACGATTGAAAAAGGCCAGCGTGTTGCTCAATTTATTCCACTTCCTCAGTTGAGCCGGGGTGTTCAACCACAAAGACAAACCCCACATGGAGACCAAGGATTCGGATCATCAGGTATTGCTATGCTCACAATGGATCTCCATACCAGACCCAAAAAGAAGGTGAAACTAACCTATGCAGGACAGACAATAGAAATGATGGGACTCCTAGACACTGGAGCAGATACCAGCATTGTCTCTCCAGAAAAATGGCCCCACAACTGGCCATCACTGCAAACCACGGATACCGTGACGGGCGTCGGAGGGTTCACCCTTGCTAGAAAAACACCTCCAGTAAGGGTCACTATAGATGGGCAAGATTTGGTGACTGTGTTGTCCGTAGTTGCATTACCGCCATCGGTACATTGCTTGATTGGAAGGGACATCTTGGCTCAGATGGGGGTCGTTTTATCCAACGAGCACCCTTTGGAGTAATTGCCATTGCTTGGACTTTCCCGATCCCAATCACCTGGACTACCAATGAACCGGTAATGGTTAAGCAATGGCCTCTAAAAAGGGAAAGTCTAATACAAGCACATCAACTCGTAAAGGAACAATTCCAACAAGGACATTTGAAACTCTCGACAAGCCCATGGAACACGCCAATTTTTGTGATCAAAAAGAAGTCAGGAAAATATCGTCTTCTGCACGATTTAAGAGCAGTAAATAATCAGATGGAGGCGATGGGGGCATTACAGCCAGGCCTCCCCAACCCAGCAATGCTCCCACAGCATTGGCCTCTTCTGATCATTGATCTAAAGGACTGCTTCTTCACTATAGCCTTACACCCTCAAGATACTAAAAGATTTGCGTTCACCCTACCAACAATAAACAGAGAAGAACCTGATAAACGGTATGAATGGACTGTTCTTCCACAAGGAATGAAAAACTCGCCTACCCTGTGCCAACTGTATGTTGATGCCGCATTACAACCATTAAGGATACAGTGGCCCAACACAATTATTTATCATTATATGGATGATATCCTCTTTGCTCAAGAATCAGCATTTACAGACACTCAGATGCAGGAGATTCAAAGCGCCCTAGCAAAGGCATCCCTCATAATAGCTCAAGAAAAAATACAGCGATCCACACCATGGAAGTACTTGGGGTGGTCTATCACAGGCCAAATCGTACGGCCGCAGAAGCTCCAGCTTGCAACAAAGATCACCACTCTAAATGAAGCACAGCGACTGCTAGGAGATCTGCAATGGCTCAAGCCAATTGTTGGGATACCCAACTCCTTGCTAGACTCCCTCAGGCCACTACTTAAAGGAACTGACCCAACCGCACCCGTAACCGTGACCCCGCAACAACATGAAGCCCATTCTAAATGACCGAACTGGTGGAAAGATTCCTGAGGAGGCGGCTGGCTTCAGTCGACCAAGAGCGGATCCAGCAGAAGTTGACGGTGACCTTACGGCCCTATTTACAGAAGTTGGGACGCTATAACAGCGCTGCCCGTGAGGCGCTAAGGCAGCCACCACCGAATTGGGCTGATTGGATTGAGAGCCACGCCCACCAGGAAGAACAGCCTCTCAGCAACCGTCCTTGTTGTGCGTGTGGGGGGTCATGGTGTGAAGCCTGGGTAGCCCTAAAGTGCGGGGGCTGTGGGGACTGCTCGTGGGTGGAACAGAGAACAGTGTTTAGTTTGTGGTGCTGGAGGTGTCAAAGTGACGACCTAAGAGATTCAAATTGGGGTCGGGCCCTAGAAAAAAAAGCAGGAGTGCCATATGCCCAGGTACGAAACCTATACGAGACACCAGAACAGCTCCTGTTAGCTTGGGCCCGGTGGGAACTTACCAACTGGATTAAGAGGCAGCACATCTATGCAAATTCGCACATTATCGCTGCAAGATGCAGACATAAAGTCCCACACCTGCCTTGGCCTCAGGTAGGACCAGTTAAGCCCGGTACAGACCCAGAGGAGGTATTAAATCAAAGTATAGAAAAGGTGAAACAACTGCAAATAACAGGGAGCAATACAGGGCGTAAAAAGAATAGGCCACCAAAGAAATCAAAATGATGATCATTACACTACTTATGCTTGCTAACTTTGCTCGCACAAAATCTTTTCCAATGCAGCATGCGCCTCGGGAGAACGTATGGGTAACATTCGCTAACATAACAAAGCAAGAATCAATCTGCCTAAGTCTAGAGGGAGTACAAAATCCTTTTAGAACCTGCCTAATAGAGTTGCCAGTATGGTTGCGAGGAGTTCGAGGAAATGTGCTGCATGAATTTATCTGACCACTCTGAGTCCATCCACAAAAAGATACAAGACATGCAGCAGAAATTACACAACCTAAAAGAAGAAAATGGTTGGGGCATTGACGAGTGGTTAAAAAGCCTAGGTCTTAGGGGATGGATTCAAACCGTTATTAAGTATGCTATTATAGTGTTAGGTATATTCTTGTGCTTAGCTTTATTGCTACCTTGCTTGATAACTTGCTTACAAAATTTTATTCAAAAGACTGTTAACAAAGCTTGGCATGCCACTCTTCTAGCTCAAAAAGAAAACGGGGGAAGTGTAGAGAGCCTGGTGCAGGAATGGCTGGAAGAAAAAGGCCATAGTCAGATCAACTTAGTGAGGCTAGCAAAGTGGGCCTCAGTCTCAAGAATACAGTGTCCTTGAGATAAGGAAGGCACGCAGAATTGAGAAAAACATGAATGCCGAAGTGCTTAGCTAAGCCGTACATCTAAACCAATGATGAGCTCAGATTTTGCACTATGCATGAGCTAATTAAGCACTGTACTTAAGCACCACTCTGTGTATCAATAAATGAGACTTTGCTGATGACCATATGGTGTCCGCGTCTCCCTTCTCCGACAACACCCCAACTTATTCAAGCCCCAAAAGCCTCCCAAAGGGATTGTTCTTAATTTGTGGAGACCGGGCGTGGGCAGGGATTCCTTCTCGGCTCTTAGGAGGGCCATGCACCTTCGGTCAGTTGTCCCTGTTGGCACCCAACGAAACTTTAATAAACGATTGGACTCACAAAAACAAATCAGGTTATAAAATCCAAAAAAGAAGTGCAGACAATTTGGACCCAAACTGTGATTCTGAAATTTTCCATTGGGCCAAGTCTAAAAGAATTGCTGTGTCCCTGTTTCTTCCGTGGGTTGCAGAAGTTAAAGCTCTAGGCGAATTGGGCCACCTAAAGTGTTGGGTAGTCAAACAAGCAAACTTAACATGCACCGCAATCGGCTCCCTCCTAGAAGACGAGGAAATTACCAGGCAGGCCACACTACAAAATCGTGCTGCTATAGATTTTCTCTTGCTACTGCACGGACATGAGTGCCAGGAATTTGAAGGACTTTGCTGTATGGACCTGACCTCGAGAGCTCCTAACATCCATGCTGCCCTCCGAAACATGAACAACTTAATCGGACAAGTGAAACAAGAATCTGAAGATTGGTTCAATGGACTGTTCAAAAGCTGGGGACTCACAGGGTGGTGGACATCTATAGTCGAAACAATTATGTTATTTTTTGTTATTCTTTTTCTTGTAATAACGGTGTTCGGGATCCTACGTCACTTAGTTTTCAAGGCTATTAATGGTCTCATTCCCTCTACCTCAGTAGTCAATCACATAGAAATGAAAAACTTAGAACAATCTAACCCTCCGACCAACTGCAAGTGGTGGGCAACATCATAATTTGAATGAAACTAATATCCTTCTTTCAACTTTGTTAAAAACAAAAAAACGGGGAGATGTTGCATTTCCTAGATACATTGAAAATGGTACATTCCATGACCCCTGCTGTACCCTGTATCTTGGTCCCTCTCCCCTCCTGGCCATACAGGCCTGGCTGGGATCCAATTTCTCCCCGCCCCCCTTTCCTGACCCTAGAAAAGGTCGGTACCCCCTGGCCTCTGTCTCTTTCTCCCCTCTTTTCTCCCCCTCCCTCTTTTCCTTGCTACCCATGAGAAATAAACCCTGTAACTTCATTAGGGATAAGAACCTCCTTTGTTATCTTATTTACATCCATTAGGCAAGGGACCAGGGAAACTTCACCCTAACACCTGAGCTAGACCGGAAGAAAGGTGGAAAACCCCATTTTAGGGCCAAGTAAAAGCCTCATGATGGAGTCGCCCATATTCCTTTGTAAGTTTTGCTAATTCAGTGGCAGAATATGGGATTTCTTTTGTAGAAATATTTGGTACAAAATCATCAGGACCAAGATAAGTATATTGTGTTTTAACCATAGGTCTCAACTTCAGACAGCAGTGTTCCCTAAGATTTTTCATTATAGTTAAGTCCTTTTGGGGATAAATTTGATTAATGTGAACAATCTCCTTCTCTTCTGTTTCTGCGTGTGTTTCATTCTGCTTTACTTTTTTGGTACTTTCTTCTCTTGGGACAGCCTGTAGCAAATGATTTTCATCTCGCAACAAATGGTTCTCATTCCTTTCTTGATCTAATTATTTTTGCAGAATTTGAACAAGATTTTGCAAAGAATCTATAGTTGTACTTTCTTCGCTAACTCGCTTAGAGCGAGTTTCTATGGCTGCCGTAAGACAAGCTCCCAAAACTGAGCAGAGTATGGTTTTATTTTTGCCCAGTTTGAAGTTGGATTCATGTTGCAAATAATATATTCTATCAGTCACATTCTCCAGATTAAACCAATTATTGTTCGCCCATTCCTCCCCACCTTGGGACGGTCTGGCGCTACACTTAGCTAATAGAGCATAAAATGCAGCTTTATCTGTTACGGTGGAATTCTCAGTCATTTTGTGAAGGGATAAGTAAAAACCACAACAGGGAGGTCTATTGCTTAAGTTACCACACACAACGAAACAGCTTTCGCTGTGTGCCCCCCTTCACGGGTGAAGAGACCAAACTACTTGGGAGGCACTCCTTAGTTACAAAACACCAGGTTGTCTCTTCACTACACCAAGTATCAAAAACATCATAAAAACAACAACAACAACAACAACAACAGTGTCCGGCCTTTTGCACCAGTAGATCTTTTGTGAAATTCTGACTACAGAGGCCTCAAGCGACAATGGGGATGCTCCACACCAAGGTGTCTGCAGTCTGCGGGAAATCAGAAAAACCCCCCTTGCTTTCTAGACAGGCTCACCCATCCAAGGTGGCCAGCTAGGTGAGGCTGGAGTAAGACTTCCTTCCCCTCATACAGACTACAGACAACCTTGCATCCCTTCTGTCTGTCAGAATATCCTGTCCATGACACCAATTTAATGTCACCATCCGCTATTAATACAGAGCAGGGGTCATGATGGTTCTTTTGATCTTAAAGGTGCAAACAGGCAAAGTGCAGGGTACAAAATCAGTTTATTCAACAGCAGAAAATCAGTTTATTCAACAACGGCAATGCATTTCATCAAATGCCAACAACACAGTTACGGTACCCGGGAGAGGTATAGGAAACAAAGTATAGGGAGAGGGGAAGGAAAGAAAGGGATGGGAAAATAGCTACCAACAGACGAGACAGGCGTCCTCACGGGTCATCCGATAGACGGGTCTTCGTCAGTGGAGAGATCTCAAAGGGTCTTTCTCAGAGGATCGCTCTTTTATAGTCCTTCTCCAAAGTCAGTGGCCTCTGGCCAAGAGGTTGGAAGATTTATGGACCATTGTGTGGTGCAGCAGGACACAGGTACGGTCAAGCACTCTTCAGTTGGTGGCACAACACAAACTCTGGTTGGAATCGCTCCTTGAAATACGAGCGAGAGCGTCTTTCTGGGTGCATTGCATTGAGTGAGAGCTGGCTAGGGACTTTGCACTCGGAGCCAAGGCAACAGGGCGTGCTTTCCTGCAGAATTGAGGACAAGCTGTTGGGCAGAGCTGAAACTGACCGCTGGAGTTGAGCTCTCTCTGGATGGCAGAAGGAGAAGAACGAAGCCGCAGGCCACCGGGCTGGCGAGAGCAGTGCAGCAAAGAGCACACGAGCAGCCAAATAGCTCCTTCACAATCACTTTCACTTCTCAGTGCTCTTGCTGCTTGGAAAAGTAGTACACAGCTGTTGCACGGCAGGGCAAAAGCTGGCGCAGTGCCCTTCCTCACACCTTTGTTGTGGTGTACTCCATGCAGCTAGAGCGAAGCGAGAAGGACGCCAGGAAGAAGAAGGCGTTCTTAAAGTAGCCCTCTGTCAAGCAGTGCTGAAAGGGCGCATAACACACGGCGTCTCTCTGCCCTCTCTCCTACATACTTGCAGCTCCCTTTGCCTACTTGCAAAAGTTGCTACCAAAACTGAGGGGGCCAGATTGAAGAGGCAGTGCCTAGGTTCACCTTCTATTATTGCACGTAAGCCACGTCCAGCTCCTTGCTTCAGTCTGTATTTCCCTTTTCCGTGGCATTTACCGTGGTGCTGTCTGTGACTCGGAGCCTAGAAGTGACCGCCAATGTGTCCACAGCCTGCTGCAAGGGAAGCAAGGAGCAACACAGGCAGCAGTGTTTCAGCTTGCTCCTTCCGACTGCTAAGGGCGCTTGGGAAGGCAAGCGAGAGGCAGCCACCTTCCTCTTGTGATAAATGTGATTCGTGCTAATTAAATTGTAACTATATTAACAAAATTGTATTTAGATCAATAAAAGACTATTGTTACCGAGTGAAAGGGGGGGAGATGGGTGATACAGGATAAAAGACATCTCCCAGATGTTGGGAGTCGAAGAAGGAGGTTAGAAGAAAGTCAGATAAGAATAGTAGAAGGACGGAGGTCTGATAAGCGGCATCTAGAAATACAGCTTCAACCTTGAAGCTGTCAAAAATGGAATGATTCCAAGCATGGGACTTAATTAAAGTCATGTTATGGAAAACATCTGCTCAGTCACACAGGGCACCTGCGCTACCTGCAGGTCACACCTAGGTCACTGATGAAGATGATGAGCCTTCACAGGAAATAAGACCCTTAAAAGGATGAGAGACCCCCTAACCCATTAGTAGAGCATGCGCCGTGCAGTATAGTTACGTAGATCTTAGGAATAGAAACTAGGAGGAGCTTTCTAGAAACTTTTGTAGCCTATAGTATATAAGTGGGATTGTTAGCCCAAATGCTTTGGTACGAGAGGAAGGGCAGGCCCCTCCCCGTACCCCCGGTCGGTTTTGCTTATGCTTTATACGAACCTCAATTATACTAAAACACTTACTCTCAAATTTTATCCATCCCAAATTATACAATTGTAATACTTTACTTGGATGGTATTTAGTTTCAATAATTTTTGTAATCATCTTTAATACTTCTGATTGTATTCATTTATAATTATTACTATTAAAAATTTGTTGTTACTTTTAATCTTTGTTGTTTGTTTAAGTGGAAAAATAGAAAACCATTCATAACACTCTCGTAGTAGCCTGTAAAGTGGAGCAAACAAGCACGGTACTTGTGCTTCTTCGTTCACCTCCCTCGCCCACTCCTGGCGCCCCTTTCACTCCCCGGCGGCCAGAAGCCGCTGAAGCGGCGCCACACAGCCAGCAGTGTGCCGGCAGCCAAGCGCTCCAGAACGCTGCTTCTGCCCAAGCCCGCCTAGGGCGTACACCTTTGTTCTCAGAGCTCCGTGCAACAGTCTGGCTCTCCCGCAGTTCGAATGGAAAACGAAAGCTTTTCGCCTACGCCCTTCACAGAGATCTGTTGCCAGGACGAGAAGGTCTTGTGGCCGGAGCTCGCCCCCGCCGCGAGGGAGCTGCTATTAGCACCGCATTGCAGGGGCACTTCTCACTCCTTGACTACGTGCTCAGCGCTCTCCGAATTCGCTGCTAGCTCCTCGGTCCTTCTCAGCTGCAAGTAGCAGCGCTCAAAGTACATAGAGCTTGGCATGGACCGAGGACCTGGAGGGACATATCGCACACGAAAATGTGTCACGACAGAGAAGTGTTCCACATTGTCCTTTCTCGTCATCCAGCTTGTGCTCCTGCTGCCTCTGCTGTGACGAATCGTTCCTTGAAAGACGAACGAGAGCTGCTTTCCAGGCACACTGCACTGAGTGAGAGCTCCCTAGGGACTTTTGGGTGTAAAACTTTTTACACCTACAAAAATACATGGCTAAGTCCTACAAGATTTGGTTTTATTAAGAATAATTTCGTCCAAGTATTTCTGTTCTAAACACCCTTGTTTTCAGTCTGAAATTAACTGCTTGTTTCTGTCTTTTTGCCTAGTGGCAATCAAATTCTAAGGTAACTAGATGTGTTGGAAATCCATAAATTACATCTCAGGTTAGGTGGGATAATTGGCTCGGAAGAAAATGGAATTAAGAATTTGGAAAGAATCCAAAGTGAGCTGATGTCACCATCTGAGATTCCCTTGGGTTCCAAATCCTTTCATTTGTGTTTTTGTGGGCTTTTGTGAAGGCGGTGTACAGTTGAAGCCATGATTTAGCTGCGGTGAGACCTGCTCCGCTGTAAAAGCATTATTTTCTCAGTGAGCATGGACAACAGTTACAGTGTCGTCTTTTAAGATTCCCTGCACTCCACTTATGCTGGCAAAAGCAGTGCCTTGACTGTAATCATAAAGGTGATTACAGTTTCATTGCTTTGACATCATGTAGGATGCTTCCTCCATCTGCTGTGGTCAGCATTAAGTAACAGATTTCTCAGTTTCTAGGAAGAGTCTAGCAAACAATCACCTTGCTCCTTCTCTTGCATTTATTCATCACTGCTATGCTGCTATACAGACAGATAGTCTGTTTATGATTCAACAATTCAATGCGACATCAAGTAAATAGCAAAGCAAAACTAACTACCGAAAGCACTATAAGGGCCAGAGATTAGCTTGGATCAAAACAGGTATTCTCCTAGCATTGTTTACAAACAAGTCAGCATGTGAAACAGAAGGCGCAATGTAGTTTGTGCCTTGTTTTGGGCATGCCCGGAAGAAGGAAATTCTGATTTCACTTATGGGAAAAGAAATGTTGACATTTAAATGAGATTGTTCAAACCCCAGAAAAGGTTGCTTTGAAAGGTTGTGGAAGTCCTGTTAGGAAACATGGCTTTACAAGTCCTTTCCACCAGGAGACAACAGCTGCAGAACATCTGGGTGTGCCAGTGTTGAGAGCACCAGCAAAGATCAAAGTGGAGAAGTTGGTGAACAATGGCAGTGGCCTGGGGGAGAGCAAGTGGGGTGCTGGCTGTGGGACCAGGGGAGTGCTGACTGATTTAGGAGGCGTGTGATCGTCTGTGCCAGCAAGCGGAGTAGTGCTGTGGCCTTGGGACACTGCGAATACTGGAATTCAGTGGGGTCACTGGGCAGGCTGAGTGTCTGAGCTGCTGGAGGGACCCAGTTTGCCCACATGTAAACACCCAGTCTCACTCCTGCCAGCCACAGAAAGGAGCAGGATGTGGATGCTGGCGATGCCTGTCATGTATATGTAGTGTATATGTGTGCTATCCCAGCCTACTGGGAACACTTCTTCTTTGTGACTGCTTGGGCTGAGGGAGAGAAAACAATGGTAGTTTCTGAGGTTTCGAGTTTGCTCGAGTTTCTCAGGCTGTTTCTGGAGCCACCCAGAGTTCTCTTCCTTGAAGCATTTCAATTCCTGGTAATTTTCAAAATTCAAACAGACACAGCCCTAAGCTAGTTGATCTGACTTCAGAGCTATTCTTATGCTGAGCTGTTGGATGATCTGATCTCCTGAGATGTCTTCCATCTCAGTTTATGACCTGGTTCTTGTGAAAAGTAGGATCTTTTAGCCTGGAGAAGAGAGGTTTCTGGACAGACAGTATGGTGGCCATTGAATATTTAAAGAGGGTATAAGACAAATGGAGAAAGACTTTTTAGGAAGGTTTGCAGAGACAGGACAAGGGGCCATGCTTTCAAACTGAGACTATGTTTAGACTGGCTAAAAGGAAAAACTTTTCTACAATGAAGCTGGTGAGACACTCAAACGGATGTTCCAGAGAAGTTGTGGATGCCCCATCATTGAGAGTGCTCCTTATCAGTTTGGCTAGTCTTGAGCAATTTGATCGACTGTAAGATCTACCTGGCAAGGAAGTTGGACTAGATGATCTTTAATCACAGACTGTTGTATGATTCTGTGAAAGACAGAATGCAATAAAGTTCATATTTCAGATTTTGGCGCAGACATATTTATTATTTCTCACTTTATGCATCATTGCAATGACAACTTGTTAGCTTCTAAAATGATGAGCTGAGATTGATTTCCTTCCTTAGTTTCATTTTCCCTGTTATTCCTTCACTTTTGGACTTTTTTTTTCACTAGATTTCCTCTTTCAGTAAACTGCCCTTAAGTATCACTTTGCTCCCCACCTGGCTTTTTTTTTTCAATGACACCTTTTCACTGGTTCGTTTTGGGCCTTTGCTGCTTGAAGTCCAGCAGCCTCCTTGTCTGAGCATTATGGAGCTTTCTTTACAGGTTTATCACTATGGAAAAAGGCATAAATTACTGTGTTCCATCTCACATACCATCAAGTATCACTCTAATATTCCCTCTGCTGAACAGCTGGTTGACTTACATAGACCAGCCAAATACCAGGAAATCCAGATGGCAGCAAGAATCTTGTAGACTACTCCTGCTGTTCATTGAAATTCTGGAGAAGTCACGTGAGGTATCACATTCTCTTGAAAGAAGTGTATATCATCTCAGACATTCTAGAATGGGCTATTAATATTGTCATGAGTTTCTGGCTAGACTTTTTAGTATGCAAATTCAAATTCAAATGATCTGAAATGATAGAACTTCAATAAATTTTTTTCCCAGAATCAAAGTATGATGGAGTTACATAGGGAGAATCTTAATCTTAGTTATTCTATTCCATCTCACATCATGGCTGGGGGCAGGGAGAAGGGAGTATCTTTGGGGGACAGTGGGTTCCGGTGTAGTCAGTAAGCTGGGCAGAGGAGCCATCAGGTATTCTCTGTTGTTGGGGGGGGATTCATGTGACCTCTTCCTTTCTTGTACCCTGCCCCGAGTATTGTTGCTAAAATTGTTTGTTATCAAACAAGAAAAGCTCACCAATCAAACACACAAAAAACCCCATCCAATAATCCACAAAGAGACAAAAAAGCCCACCAAAAACCCCACCCAAAACTGAAAAAACTCCAAACCCAACTCATCAAAAAATGAGGGTGAATGTTTTTAGTAACTTTAAAAATAACAAAACAAAACAAAACAAAAAACCAGAAAGTCACATTTCTAAAGGTGCTGTCCCAGCCTCTTCTCTCAGCAGGGAGGACATCCTGAAGTGGAGCCAGTTGGAAGAAAGTGGGACAGGGCAGCACCCGGTCCATTGTCACAGGACGGCCCTGTGGCTGCCCTAATGCCAAAACCTGGACACATAAATCAAACACAGGTATGCACATGTGCTTAGACACAGCAAAAATATATTTAACTGAAAAGAATACTGGTCCATTTATATCACTGGAAAGAGCATAATGCCTCGTCTCAGCTTTCTTTTCAGTCATTACAAATGTTTCAAAAATATAGGAGTGCAGAAAATGGAAATATCCAAGATCAACATGAGGACCAATAACAAAGATTCCATTTTTGAAACTGCATTGGGAATCCTCTGCAGAAATTGACTCAGAGCTCTAAGATTTATAAAAAAGACCAAGAGTATTGGAGTCAATACAACACAGTGTCTGGAGACTTCAGCCGGTTGCCTTGATTTCTCAAATATGATGGAGGAAGCACCTTAGCAACTACAGCTGCCAGTTCTCTCAGGGCCCTGACATGCCTCTGGGTGGGTCCCATGGTCTTGCATGCTCAGGTTCCTCAAGTGGTCTGAAAGCTGACCTGCTACTATGGCTTAGAATCAAGTCCACCAGTCCAATAACCTGACAGATGTGGAAATAGTGACTGGCAGTAAAAATTGAGAGCAACACTTGTTGAGTACCTCAGCCTTCTCCTTGTCTGTTGTCACTAGTCCTGTCTGGGTTATAGGGGTGGGGGGGGAATAGGGGAGTTGTGATAGGTTTCTTATCATCTTCCTTTTCCCACTGAAATACACGTAGGTGCCTTTATTATTCTTATTTTTGGCATGCTTTCCCAAATTCAGCTTCAACGGAGCCTTAGCTATACTGATCCCATCCTCACACACTCATGTGTTACCACTGTATTTTTCCCATGATTTGTCTCGCTGTGTATTGTCTGCATATTACCTACTTGCATCACATCTATTAATTTTTAATAACCTGCTGGCTTTAATTTGTTTTCAAAAAAAAAACTTTTTGAAACTTGTCGTCTCAGAAATTCACCTGGGAAACCCAAAATCCCCAAAATTCACTCCGAAGTCCCCCCCTGGGATGCACAGCACTCACATGGCAACTCCCAGAATTCCACAAATTCACCCCAAAATTCACGGGGGACCCCCAAATCCCAGGGCTTCTCCCCAAAATCCCGCCTGCAACCCCCAAAAACCCTCAAATCACCCCCAATACCCAGTCCCCCCAACACCTCCCAAATTCACCCCAAAATGTCTCCAATCCCCCTCAAAACCCACCCAGATACCCCCAAATCCACCAAATTCACTCCAAGACCCATCTGGGTCTCCCAAAAATCACCAAAATTCCCTGGAAAATCCACATGCATCCCCCCAAATTCATCCCAAAATTCTCCCACGACTGCCAAATGCTCACTTGGATACCCCAAAATCGACAGAATTCACCCCAAAATCTGCCTGGCATCCCCAAAACTCACGTGAGAACCCTAAAATTCACATGTATACCCTAAAATTCACCAAATTCCCCCCAAAATTCCCCTGAGATCCCTACAAATCCGCAAATTCCTCCTAATATTCAGCCGGGACTCCCCACATTCCACTAAATCACCCCTGTCCTGGGGTAGAATGCAAAAATGTGTATTCTATCACCATCTGTTAAAATGTGGGAGGGGTGGTGATCCTTATCTCTGTGGGAGATATCCTCTGCTGATGTGCCATCTGATAAGATCAGGGGGATGATCACTGTTATCTTTTCACAACCCATCCTTCCTCCAGAAGATATATTCTGTTAATGGGCCATTAAGTCCTATTGTGTGACTGATAAGATTACATCATCCCATTGGGAGATGCTCCAGACAGGGGGAGGAGCCAAACATTTCCTACCTAGATAAAAACTGAGATTTGGAACACCAAAGCAGTCCTTTCCACTGGATCCCAGAGGAAAGTCGGACCTTTTTCCATATCATCGCTGGATTTTCAGGGGAAAACTGCACCTTCTACAGGAGCACTGCTTCAACTGAACCACATCTGTCATCCAGGAGGACTGCAGCCACCATTTATACGGACTGCTACCAACACCCTGACTGACAGGGTGTCAGGTTGTATTTCTGACTTTGTTGGTGGTTTTTTCGTTTATATTATTGCATGTATTTTATTTTTTCTCTTTTCTCCTATTAAATTGTATTACTGACTTGGAGTCTCACACTGGTTTTACTTTCCAACCAACACATTAATTGGCGCCCAACGTGGGGCACGAAGGGTACTGAGAAAGGTCAGTATTACAATTTTGTATTCACCATGATTCTCAACATGCTTACATGGGTTTTATATCTTGTTGTCTATATTTTTCCGCACATGGGGAAGTATCTGCCAGCTGTAATGCTCCTGTGTAGACCAGGATATGGTATAAAAATTGCTTTATTGGCCTATTATGTCTACTGCATGATAACCTCTGAGGCAATGAACATAATTCAGAATATATACTCGACTTTGTTTGCTTGTCCTAGTCTAGGTTGCTACATCTGGGGTTTAAACAATCACACCCAGCCCTTGGGGGGAGGGGTAAAGAATGCTTTTTCCAATCTTTCCGGCCTGATTCAGTAGTTTTTGGAAATGTTGAGTTCCCGCTGGATGCTAAGGACTGCATAATATTGTTGTTAGTTCTGCTTTGTCTCCTCTGCACAGCCTACAACATGCTTAGAAATAAAACACAACATGGTGTATTGCTGCGTATTCTTGAGGAAGAGGAAAAAGAAACAAATCAACTTCGTCCACGTCTGCACGCAATATCACAAAGAGGAGAAGAACCAAACACAAAGCAACAGTGTCCGTGTCTATGCAGACTGCCACAGAGGAGAAAAAAAGCCAGAAGCGCCATCAGCATCTCCACACAAACCATCACTGAGCCAGAACAGCCTAGACCACTAGCAGTTGCGCCCGTTCAGAAGAAGAAATCAAAGAGCAAATCAGTCCGCATAGTGACTGACGAGGACGTGGCAGGACCTTCGCACCCAGCGGAAGAGACAGAGCCAGAAATCATCACTCGCTCTCTATCCCTGGGTGAGCTGCGTGACCTGCGGAGGGAATTCACCCACCAGACAAATGAGTCCATCTTGACCTGGCTGCTCCACACCAGGGCGCTGCAGCCAATGACACCATTCTGGATGGAAGTGAGGCCAGGCAACTGGGATCTCTGTCCCGGGATGTGGTCATTGACCAGGGGATTGGGAGAACCCAAGAAACTCTCAGCCTCTGGAGGCTACTGCTGACAAGTGTGAAAGACAGATACCTTTGTAAAGAAGATCTCCAGGTGCACCAAGGAAAATGGAGCACAATAGAACAACCTATCTGATGCCTGAGGGAATTGGCCGTGCTGGAGAACATTTTCTCAGAAGATGAGAGATTTCCTAAGAGCCCAGACTGTGTCCGGTGCACGTCACAGATGTGGTTGAGATTTCCATGCCTTAGATCAGAGATGTATTCCCGTTACCTGGCAATGCTGCAGTGGAGGGAAGATGAGGACATGGTAGGCGTCTGGGCCAATAAACTAAGAATTTATGAGGACACTGTCACAGCCCCATTTCGTACCCATGTCTCATCCGTGGAAACAAGGCTGGTGGAGCAAGTCCGAAGCTTGATTGAAGAGGGCCATCAGAAACTAAGAAAAGAACTTAAGGAAAACAACTACCAGATCTCTCCAGAACCAACGAGAGTTTCTGCCATTAGGAGCCGGCGTTCCTCAGGCAGGGACAGAAGACACACTCCACGAGGTAACCTCTGTTTTTTCCTTCAGAAGCATGGAGAAGACATGAGGAAGTGGGATGGAAAACACACCTCCTCCTTAGCAGCCCCTGTACGTGCGCTGAAAAGAGGGACACCTACCACAAGAAGCCCATCTAGAGTCAATGCTGGTCCAGTCTCTCGTGTACAGAACTCCAGACAGTATCAGAATGATGATATGACTGATCCTCTTGAAGGGACCTCAAGAACCTATTTACAGGAAGAGACCGACATGTACCAAGATCAGGAATAGAGGAGCCCTGCCTCTAGCCAGGTAGAGGAGAGGGATAATCGGATCTATTGGACTGTGTGGATCCGATGGCCTGGCACATCCGACCCACAAAAACATAAGGCTTTGGTTGACACCAGCACCCAATGTACTCTAATGCCATCAAAGAATGTAGGAGAAGAATCCATCTCTATTTCTGGGGTAACAGGAGGATCCCAGCAGCTGACTGTAGTGGAGGCCAAAGTGAGTTTAACTGGGAACAGGTGGCAGAATCACCCCATCATGACTGTCCCAGAGGCCCCATGCATCCTTGGCATAGACTACCTTAGAAATGGATATTTCAAAGACCCAAAAAGATATCGCTGGGCGTTCGGGATAGCTGCTGTAGAGACAGACAACATTAGAAAACTGAACACCTTGCCTGGTCTTGCAGATGACCCCTCTGCTGTGGGACTACTGAGAGTTGAAGAGCAACAGGTACCAATCGCCAGAACAACAGTACACCGTCGGCAATACCGTACTGACAGAGACTCGGTGATTCACATCCATGAAATGATCCGTGAGCTGGAGAGCCAAGGGGTGGTCAGTAAAACCCACTCACCCTTCAACAGCCCCATCTGGCCTGTGCGTAAATCTGAAGGCAGCAAGCCTTCGCCCAGATCAAGCAGGAGATTGCTCATGCAGTAGCCCTTGGCCCAGTCAGGACGGGACCAGATGTGAAGAACATGCTCTACTCTGCAGCCGGGAACCATGGCCTGCCCGGGAGCCTTTGGCAGAAGGTGCCTGGGGAGACTCGGGGTCGACCACTGGGATTCTGGAGCAGAAGCTACAAAGGATCTGAAGCCAACTACACTCCCACAGAGAAGGAGATCTTGGCCGCCTATGAAGGAGTTCAAGGTGCCTCAGAGGTGATTGGCACAGAAACACAACTCCTCCTGGCACCCCGACTACCAGTGCTGGGTTGGATGTTCAAGGGAAAGGTGCCTTCCACACATCACTCCACTGACACCACATGGAGCAAGTGGATTGCCCTCATCACTCAGTGCGCTCGTATTGGGAATCCAAATCACCCTGGGATTCTGGAAATAATTACAAACTGGCCTGAAGGTGAGACTTTTGGATTGTCTTCTGAAGAAGAAGAGGAGCAAGTGGCACGTGCTGAGGAAGCCCCACCATAAAATGAGCTACCGGAGACTAAAAGACGATATGCCCTCTTCACTGATGGTTCCTGCCAAATTGTAGGCAATAACCAGAAATGGAAAGTTGCAGTACGGAGCCCCATACGAAAAGTTGCACAAGCTACCGAGGGACAAGGTGGATCGAGTCAGGTCGCAGAGCTAAAAGCCGTCCAGTTGGCTTTGGATATTGCTGAACGAGAGAAGTGGCCAAGGCTTTATCTCTACACTGACACATGGATGGTAGCTAATGCTCTGTGGGGATGGCTGGATGGCTGGAAAAAGGCCAACTGGCAGAGCAGAGGGAAACCCATCTGGGCAGCTGATATTTGGCAGGACATTGCTGCCCGAGTAGAGAAATTGACCATAAAGGTTTGTCACATGGATGCACATGTACCCAAAACCCGGGCTAATGAAGAACATCACAACAACGAGCAGGTGGACAGAGCTGCCAAAGTGAAAGTATCACAGGTGGATCTAGACTGGCAGCACAAGGGAGAATCATTCCTAGCGCGTTGGGCCCATGATGCCTCTGGTCATCAGGGGAGAGATGCAACATACCGATGGGCCCGTGACCGAGGGGTGGACCTTACCATGGACAGCATCAAACAGGCCAAGCGGGTGAAGCCCCTCTGGTATGGGGGGCAATGGGCCAAATATAAGTATGGAGAGGCCTGGCAGATTGACTACATCACCCTTCCCCAAACCCACCAGGGCAAGCACTACGTACTGACCATGGTGGAAGCAACTACAGGATGGTTAGAAACCTACCCTGTGCCTCATGCCACTGCCCGGAACACCATCTTGGGCCTAGAAAAACAAGTCCTTTGGAGGCATGGTACCCCTGAGAGAATTGAGTCAGACAAGAGAACCCATTTCAAGAACGGCCTTATCAACACCTGGGCCAAAGAACATGGTATTGAATGGATATATCATATCCCTTACCACGCGCCAGCTGCTGGGAAAGTTGAACGGTCTAATGGACTCCTTAAGACTACTTTGAAAGCACCAGGTGATGGAACCTTCAGAAATTGGGAAATGAACTTGGCCAAAGCCACCTGGATGGTTAACACCCGAAGGTCCATCAATTGAGCCGGTCCTGCCCACTCTGAACCCCTGCACACAGTGGATAGAAACAAGGTCCCTGTGGCACACATGAAAGGTATTTTAGGAAAGACTGTTTGGATTAATCCCACTACAGGCAAAGGCAAACCAATCCGTGGGATTGTTTTTACTCAAGGACCTGGTTGCACTTGGTGGGTAATGCAGAAAGATGGAAAAACACGTTGTGTACTGCAAGGAGACCTAATTTTTAGTGAGAACTGTATGTAAGGTTTCATTTTGGATTATATATGTGTAACAGGGTATTGGTTTGGGTATGATGTAGATGGTAATAGAATAAGGGGTGGATTATGTCCTGGGGTACAATGCAAAAATGTGTATTCTATCACCATCTGTTAAAATGTGGGAGGGGTGGTGATCCTTATCTCTGTGGGAGATATCCTCTGCTGATGTGCCATCTGATAAGATCAGGGGGATGATCACTGTTATCTTTTCACAACCCATCCTTCCTCCAGAAGATATATTCTGTTAATGGGCCATTAAGTCCTCTTGTGTGACTGATAAGATTACATCATCCCATTGGGAGATGCTCCAGACAGGGGGAGGAACCAAATATTTCCTACCTAGAAAAAAACTGATATTTGGAACACCAAAGCAGTCCTTTCCACTGGATCCCAGAGGAAAGTCGGACCTTTTTCCACATCATCGCTGGATCTGCGGAGGAAAACTGCACCTTCTACAGGAGCACTGCTTCAACTGAACCACATCTGTCATCCAGGAGGACTGCAGCCACCATTTATAGGGACTGCGACCAACACCCTGACTGACAGGGTGTCAGGTTGTATTTCTCACTTTTTTGATGGTTTTTCTTCTATAGTACTGCACGTATTTTATTTTTTCTCTTTTCTCCTATAAAATTGTATGACTGACTTGGAGTCTCGCACTGGTTTTTCATTCAAACCAACACAACCCCAGACCTCGCTCCCCGGGATCCCCCAAAATTCCAAAAATTCTCCCCCAAAATCAACCTGGGACCCCTCAAAACTCACCTGGATCTCCCCAAATCCCCCCCCCCAATTCACCTGGTAACCCCGAAATCCCCAGCATTCAACCCAAAATTCACCTGCGACCCCAAAAACCTCCAAATTCGCTCCAAAATGATTGGCAACTTTACACACTCCATTTTCCCACAAAAGGATCTAGAGCCCTGTGCACTTCGTATACAAACTAAAAGGAAATAACCTTTCTATTCATTCTCAGCAAAAAGACTTCCTATTCCACCGTCTTTTGGACAAAACAGCCTTCACTTTCAAACTTATTCTCTTGCTCACTTAGCTGCATAATGCTTAGTCCCTGCTCTCCATGCTTATTTTCTTCACTTTACGAAGGAATCCTCTCCTCATCTTCCTCTGCTTCTTCCATTTCCTGTGCCTAGATCACCTGTTTCTCTGTTAGATTTGTTTCTCCAGCTGATTTTTGACAACTGTCCCTATCTTGTGGCACTGCTCGCTCGAGAGAGGTGATTGTCCTGCTCTGGGCTGGGCTGGGACTGCGCTCTCTTCAAGCCCTGGGGGCGATTTTGGATGCCACAACGTCAGAAAGACCTCAGGCTATTGGAGAAATGTCCAAAGGAGGGACACAGAGATAGTGAAGAGGCTGGAGGGGAAGCCATACAAAGAGTGGCTGAGGGCATTTGGTTCAGCTGCAAAGAGGACACTGAGATCACACCTCACTTGGGACCTCTTAGCTCCTCTCAAGGGCAGCACAGGGACAGCTTTGCTCTCTGCTCTCTGCGACCAGGGACAGGAGCCAAGGGAATGCCAGGAGCTGTGTCAGGGGACGATTAGGCTGGCTATCAGGGAAAGGTTTTTTTCCTCAGAGGCTGGTCAGGCACTGAATAGGTTCTCCAGGCAATGGGCACAGCCCCAAGGCTGCCAGAGATCCAGGAGCGTTTGGCCAATGCTCTCAGGGATGCAGAGGGTGGGACTGTTGGAGTGTCTGTGCAGGGCCAGGAGTTGGACTTTGACGATCCCTAGGGGTCCCTTCCGACTCAGAAAAGTATTACCATTTTCCCCTCTTTCCTCTCCTTGCACAATACTCTCAGCTTACCGTTCCACCGTATGTTCCACTTCTGAAACCTCCGCTACTTCTTTCCAGTTCAAGCACAGTTCTACTGGTTACAATCCAAAGATATACCGATTGAAAAACAACCAAAAAGAAACACCTGTTTGGAATGTCGTGGTCTTATTTGGATCTCGAACTATGAAGTCGATTGTGCCTTGCAAGTTCTAAAAGCAAAACAACAACAAAAAACACCCACCACACCGTTTTAACATAGGGATTTGCTTTCTACTAAGAAATCCATATCCCTTCTCAAAATGGATCTATTTCAGTAAGAGGTCATCTTGAATAGATCACTTACTATCTAAAGAACCTGGAACACTGAAATCCGTAATGATAAGCCTGTTACCTTGTCGTTTTCTGTTCCAAAGGCAAATGAATTTGCTCAAGTGCCGTTTATAACAAGGACAGAGTTGAAAGTGTGGCTCTGAGAAATGTTTTGGTTTCCCTCTCCTATCTCTATCAAAAGCACTTTCTTCAATGGCTGAAACAATACTTGATATAGTCTGAATTTTAAGGTCATGAAAATTTTCTCAAAAGTGAAAAATTAATATAGCAGTCAGGTTTTAAACCAACAGGAATTTTTGTTTTACCTGTTTGAAGATTTCCTTCACACTAAAATGCTGACTGATGGATACCTAGAAGAAATCAATTCCCACAAAATGCTTCCAGGTATGCCATTACGTCATCCATTACAATTTGCTTCAGTGTCCATTTCCTGTCCAATTGAAGGTCCCTGTTTAAGAGACTCAAGTACGGAGAGAAATAAAATTAAATTTGACTACAGTGCCTTTAAATCTAATTCGAACTTCCTGATCAAGCTCATAAAACCTTTAGGCTAAATGTTGCCATTGATCTGTTTCTACTGAACACAATCAAGTCCTGGCTTGTTACACATTAGTTCATTACAAAGTAAATACTCAGAAGTTAAATTATTTCCAAAGAAGCATTTGACATCTTTCCTTTTGGATGGGGAACCATTCCAACACTGCTTACATAAGAGGTCAAATTACTGTCTTCCATGTTAGTTCTGCACTCTGCTCAGCGGAGCCTTTCTGGTTTATTTGCCTTTGACTTGGACATAAAGCTGAGTTTTGATTCAAGAAAAATCAATATTCACACTTGTTTTCATTTACACGGACATTGGCTTGGTCTCCTAAACAAAGAGAATGATGGGGAATTTATGTAGGTGTTCAGATAGGTAACATTCTCTTTCCGCAACCTGGCATTGTATTTTCACTTGGTCTGTTACCTCTGGCTTTGTTTTAACGGCTCAAATTATTAGGAAGAGTATCAAACCTCCAGCTCTAACCACAGTCCCACTGCGAGGTGTGTGAAGGTATGTGCATCTGCCCCTCAGGTCCATACTGCTCTTCTAATGTGCCTCTGATCGAGCATGTAGGAAATATCTCCTGGGTGTGTGAACAGTGCTGCTTCCTCTATGGCTTCAGAGCTGCTGCTAAGATCTTCAGGAAGGAGACCGGTATTGTACCAATTTTTAGATGGTTTTTAAAGTTGCAAGTGTTTGGCTATCTTAAACTTCTTAGTTCCTAGAACTTTGAATGAGATCGAATCTATGAGTGAAGAGATGTTGGTGCAGACCAACTTCTGATTCCGGTGATCCAAGAATCTGCGCTACAACTTTGACCTTCTGAATAAGGAATGGATGTGATGGTATGCACAGTAATACTGATGTGCTATGGGTTTTGAATGATAGCAGTCTTCCTTTGTCCCATTCCTAAACCGTGGGCATTATTTGCCTTAACCTTGTTCACTAGGGACATTATTCTATATTCTTACATGAAGTGAAAAGCACTCTTTCTCAATACCTTCACACAACAGCATTAAAACAAGGCCTAAGTAGTACAACCAATGTTAAAAGATGCTCTACCTTTTAAGTTGACGATACAAAATTCATACCTTGTTCTAATTTGATCTCAAGAAGAAAGGGTGTTCTCCAAATACTCCTTCAGCTCTTCCTCACAGCTCACCGTTTTGCTTTTTTCTAAAATTGTATCCAGACCACTTTCATAATCTAAGGCCACATAAAAAAGCTCGTAAAAATGGTTTCATAGATACTAAAATCTCCCCAACTATTTAGGATTCAAGGAAGTTAATTATGCACATATATTCTACACCCAGAAGAGAAAGCTACCTCAGCAAAATTCATGGCCTATGAAAATCTTCCTGGGTAATGAACACCTCTGTCACCGCCACCCCAAGTTGGTTGTTGAAACAATGAGAACCTCACATGCAATCAGACTCTAGACCTGCACAAGATCTCGTAATAGCAACTTGCAGCCGCTTTCTACAGAAAGCAGCAGTGATCTCTATCACTGTTGCCATACCAAGAATAAGACAGGACTGTCCATTCAGCGTGAATCAAGCAGTTAGCAAAAATGCACCAGACAGAATGAAACTGAAGAGTAGAAATTCCCATCTAAAAGTCAAAGATTATATTTTTAATTTTATAGCAGGTATTTGGAATTTCAGAGGGTTATTTGCATTAAGATGTACTGTCTTTATAGCACACCCTTGTTTCTATGTTTCTACCTGTATTATGGCCATTAAGCCGTCTCCTTAAAATCACTCCAAAGAAAAACATTCTAGTGAACAAGTTCTTTCTAAACTGCTGGAAGGTGAAATGAATGAGTAAGAGGATATGTAACATGATAAAAGGCTGCCTGGAATTTTACGACTGGTATCCAACATGGTGTCTTCTATCTGGAGAGTAAAAAAAAATCAGTCTCCAAGTAAACTGCTAAGAATGCAGATTATAAAAACTTCCGTTTATTCTGGCACCATAAAGCACCAAATCACATTCTATACTTTTTCCCTTTAGAAACAACTGCCCGAATTTTTATATGTATAGAAAAGATTGGAAGACATTTGGGAGATCATTTCCAGCTATTCCTAAAGTCTGATCTTAAGCAGGCTGGGCCATACTTCATTCATCACTATCATATGTATTTCAGATAGAAATGATCATAAAAATACAATCTATTTATATTACAAATAATAAACACAAGAATTATGAACACTTGCACATGAAATTCTTCCACACCAAACTGTTTCTTTGGAGTGTTCTGTCACAATATGGACCTCTTTCTAAGGTGACATCAATAGCCTACCACGCAGAAGGCATTGCAGGTGGGAACACAGGAAGAACAGACTAATCCCATGGAGTGGTGAAAATATATGTCATCAAATAAAATAAACGTACATCCACATGCCCCACTTCTTCTTCAAACCTACATTTTAGTTTCTCAGTCATCTGAAGCATGCTGGAGTGCACAACTTCAGCATCTTCTGCTGTGCAAATGTTCATATCCAACAGGGTCATCTGAAGGAAAAGAAAAACAAATTATTGACATGCTCAGAAGAAATACTGTGTGGCTTTCAGAGAGCCTGGCTAAATGTAGTGTTTCTTTTCTTGTGGTGGACAGAGACAGATTCAGCCTCCTACATGCCATATTAGATTAGTAAACAATACCATCTGGTTGGACACAAAGGGAGAAATTGAGGCAGAGGTGGAATTTCTTTCCCAAGATAAGACAGATTTAGCACAAGGACTGAGGCTCCTTGCATCTTCCACATTCACGTAGGACAGCACTCCCTTCATTACCGGCATTTGTTACGGCTTTTCCCCATTTCAAGTACAAATACCAACTACTGCTGTGAAACCAAACGGATGGCTTACTTTTTGAACAGAGTAAGGTGGAGGTTAAAAAGGAATTCCACTTGTTATCTCAATGTTTGGTGCATCCTCAGACGCATTTTACTCGAATGACACATTGGACCACGGCTATCACAGCCAAAAACTGGGGCACTCAACTTGCACATCTGCCCTTTCTCCTGACATTTGCCCTCGACCAGCTCATACTGGATGCTCATTTTCTCCACGCACTCCACGTTAGGGCTGTCTGAATGCTATGGAACAGACCACAGGCAAAATTCCCATTTTTCATAGTGCAGTGTGACATGGAAACATGACAGAGGCCATGTGCTGAATCTCAGCACACGGAACAGATCCCCGCAGTGCCTACAGACCTTTGCCTGCAGACACCAGATGCTACCAGCCAAAGAAATCAAGACATTTTCATACACAGCTCTTTATCATTATGCTTCAAAGTAGCAAGGTACTTGCAATCGCTACCAACTTCTTTGCTACCATACAGGCTACAAACATCCCAACAGGATGTGGCCTGGAGCAAGAGAAGGCAGACACAGAGAGGGAAGGCATGCTGCAAGGACACAGAGAAAGGAAGTATCTCCAATACTTCCCCTCTTCTTCTCATACTTCTCCTCTTCTTCTGCAAGAGTTAAAAAGGAGTATTTTTGTATGATTGAGAAGGGATCCATGTCAAAATTAACTTTTGATTTCCCCCAGATTCATTCTAACCAAGCCAGTTCCTGCTAGATCTCACCATGCACAGGTGTTTGTACTGGCCAAAGGAAAGCCATGCCACAGGCAGCTTCTTTGGCTCTTACTGCCACCTCCAAGCAACTGAGAAGGTATGTGGGAACACACGGAACAAAGAATAGAGCAAACATGCACTCTCAAAGCAACTGTCTGCCTCATCGTTGCCAGGGAGAAAAGAAAATATTGCTTGAATTCCAGACTGTTCTTAGGATTTCCCGACCTACCTAGACTTTTGTTTCAATTCTCCAGAGTTCTGCACCATTCGTTTCCATCACATTTGGCACGTGTTGGAGGCAACAAGGTGCTATCAAAGTAGGAAACAAGAGTCAGGTATCCTAAAATACAAACTAGTACTTAAAATATAAAATTATGAATCCGAATATCCATACTACTGGGCTTTCTTTTATTTACAACCATCTTGGCATTGAAAATAAACCTGAGATTGTTGTAGTTCAAGGCCAACTGTTTACTGCCTGATAAGGAACTAACTGTCATATACCTTGTTCCTACCTCCACTGTAAAAAACCTCCCTGTAAAGATTGTAATGCATTGCACCCACACCAATGTGTCTTGTGTTCAGGATGGATATTCAAACATAGCAACGTCAGATTTCTATCCAGACTCCTCTCTTAATTTATTACTCAAATAAAATCCCATGCCATGGAGAAAAAATGCCTTGACAAAAGCACCAACTTCTACCTCTCCACCCATCTTTGCCCACTTCTACTATGTTTCAATATTTACTTCTGCATTCCTCCATTTTTAGAGCCTGATTGCCACCTATTAAGTGTGGCTGGGGCACTGAAAATCAAGAATGCCTTTTCTCCATTCAAAAGAGCTGTACAGAAATAGATGTAGACCCTGCCTTACTGCTGCATTTAGCAATCACACATTGACGGGAAGCAAAGTGCATTTTGTAGCCAAGTCCTTCATTAACTCCAGCAACAATTGTTTTCCTTTATGCTATACCCTCTTTTGCCATACCCGATATATTGAAAAACCTTCAGTCTCTGTTCACTGAGTACCATCTGCTCCTTTATCACCTTTTCCATTTCCATATTCACAGTTGGGGGATTCTGTATTTCTTCACTTGCCATAAATTCTCTGCAGGATGGAAAGTAGATATGTAGAATGGAATCACATGATATATGTGATATCAAATGTGATATCACGTAGAAAGAAAAAATGATCAAGTATTACTTTGATAGAAACCAAAAGTGAACACTAGCCACTTTGTGTTGCTCATTGTCCAAAAGAAGACTGCCAAATTTTTGACCTGAAACTCTGAACTACACACTTCTTTTGCATGAGCTTCCAGTCCTTGACTCTCCCTTGCCATTTCAGTTGATGCCATTTTTCTTTCTCAAGCTCTGATTTCATTCGATTCAAGAGTAGCTTGGCAGTTGCCCTCTCATTATCCAGCAGGGCTCTCTTTATATTCTGTGCATTAAAAAATAAAACCAGAAGTAGAAGCAGCATACAACATGCAAAAACAAACAAAAAATTGTCTCTTCTACAGAAAATGAGGGGAGAAAAAACTACAAATGATAACCAATACCCTGCAAAGTAGAAATTTCTTCTATATTTCAGGGATTGATAGGCAGAAAAAATGAAATTCATTTGGGGAAAGAAAGACATTCTAGCAATATTCAGACTGCTATCTTGCCCCAGGTAAAACATTTACTATGGCCTTAGCGTTAATGAGCTTGTGAACATCAGCTGCCAAGAGGAAGGACATTTCCTCCAGTTTCACAGTATACTTGGTCAGTACATCTGCTATCTGTGCAAAGAATACAGAAAAGCAACAACAATGAAAAGTAGAACTCAAATATCAATTTCCCAAGTTAAAATCTACATGAACAAGACAATTTTTCCATTCAAGTGAATTCGATTTAATTAATTCATTAATTACATAAGTATCATTCTCACGTTCAAGAATAGAATTCAAAGAATCAACGTTGCTTCTTCTGAGACATTGAAACCTCTGTAGATCCCAACTTCAAATATATTAGGACGGCATGAAAGCAATACCGGCTACATTTAGTACATGTAAACTTCAAAGACATCTAGAACAGCTCTAAAAGATGAACAAACCCATGAACTTTGAAGGAGACGCTAGCAAGAAATGTGGAAATAGGCTTTATCTGCCCAATGCTTTTCCCAAAAGCTTGGGCACTCCTTGGCATCAGTGAGACTCTCTGTCTCATTATTCAGCTGCTGGCTTAGGGTAAAAAAGGATGCATGCAATCACTTCATTCCTGTTCATGACATAAACTTACTGCATCATCACGGAAGCCATTTACTTGGAAATATAGCCTAAAAAATAGGTGTCAGACTGGGTACATATCTAGATTGCTATGAGCAAAACCAATTTCTTTTTAACAGGAAAGCCATACAATATGCCTGCCATGGCAAATATTAGTCTACTAGCCCTGCACTTCAACGGGAAGTGAGCAGTTCATTACACCAAATTTATGTTTGGCAAGGAGACAGTTTATTTTTTACAAGCCCCTAGTTCTAGAACCAAGAATTCAGGAGTTGCTCATTCCCAATGAAAATCTGTCCATTTCATACCTTTGGGGTTTTATGCTTCTGTTCTTTACCTGTCTTGAGTGTGGCTTTCTTGTGAAGTCACTGATGGGTGTTTTTCCAACACATTTCTGCTGATTACACGGTAATTGCATGGCATCAGCAGACATCTCTGAATGTCTCTTTAAAGTATGCTTTTTACTCTTCTTAGAGGACCTTGTCTTCTTCTTTCCTTCACCCAAAAGGTGGGCTAAGTGAGCCTTCAAAGAACCATCATCTCAACAATTAGAATTCTTTCAAACCTACTGAATGGAGAACAGCGAAGAAAAAAATTAAAAAAACTAGTACGCGAAAGACAGCAGAAGAGAAAGGTAAAATAATGAATCCTACATGCCACTTGCATAACTCTCTTCATTCGAGGCTATTTTCAAAATGAGAAAAAAACAAACATCTTTCCTTCAGAGAGGAAAAGTGGAGTAACTGGATTGTGTTGCCTTTCTTACAGTTACCAGAAAAGTCAAGAGCAGAGTTGAAAACTCCTGAAGCTGGCTAACTACACCGCTAAATGTTTTGCTTCTGTGTTATGATTCTGTCTTCAGTTAATAGAACCTGATATACAACAAAGACATGGGAGCACATGGAGATGCATTGGAGAGCCCATGCTGGAGGTAACACATTCATTTTTTAATCAAACAAATCCAAATTAGAAATGTTGAAAATGACCTGGGGCCATTTCAACAGCCAGCAAACTGACTAACACAACCAACCTTTGGCTTTTATTCAATCCTTTGCTTGTTTTACCTGGGCCTTGAAGATCTGTCTGCAGCCTTCCTCTCTGCAAATATATCACAGTCGTCCTATTGAGAAGCCATGGCTCATCACAGCTGCTTGGCCAGGCCTGCTTCCAGAAGAACTGGCAACTACAAGCTGGGAGCCAAGAGATACAACACTTCACTTGGAAAAGGGCCTTCCATGAATCCTAGAATCCCAGAATGGTTTGGACTGGAAGCGACCTTAGAGATAGATTATCTTCTTCCCACATCCTGACATGGGCAGGGACACTTTTCCACTAGTCCAGGTTGCTCCATGTCCGCTCCAGCCTGGCCCTGGACACTTCCTGCCATGGGGCTCCCACGCAGCCTCTTTGAGCAACATGTACCAGGCCTCAGCACCCACACAAGGAAGAATTCCTTTCCAATATACCATCTACCCCAGCCCTCCGGCAGTTTGGACCTATTCCCCCTTGTCCTGGGAGTCCAGACCCTTTTTCAAAGTCCCCTCCCCAGCTATCTTGGAGCCCCAGCAGGCACTGCAAGGGGCTCGAAGGCCGCCCTGGAGCCTTCTGTTCTCCACATTTGACACCCTCAGCTCTCCCAGTCTGTCCTAGAGCAGAGGAGCTCCAGCTTTCAAAGCAGCTTAGCAGCCTCCTGCCCGTGAAACTCGAAGCCACCGCTGGCATTCCGGGCCCTACGGATATCGCTTCCGGTGTCGCTTGGGCTCACTCCCGGCTCTCTCCCCGCCCCCCATGGAGCCCTCAGGCGATGCCGCTCAGACGCCATTCCTGCCGCTGTCAGACCAACAGGGGGCGGGGGGCCAGCCCAGCCTCATCCACAATCCACAGTGTCCTCGGCGGCTGCTGCAGGCTCATGGCACCCCACACACCCGGAGGCAGAGCTCCGGAATAGAGGATCATAGCCCCACATTTGTGTTCGTCTCTGCACAAGGCAGGCCAGAATTTCCATGCCCGGACTTTTCAGTTCAGCACGAGAATGCAAATAGCCCTGCTCCATGTGGGAGGAATCCTCTAAAGACTCCCTCATACGTGGTCTCTCATCTTAATGCCTAGGCACTTGCCAATCCTGAGGATACACGAACACCTTTTTTACCTATCGGGGAAGAAATGCCATTGTTCTGGTGCCCGGCTAAAGGCACAGCACAGGCAGGCCAGGCCAAAAGTTGGGGCAGTGCCCTTCCTCACATTTTCGCTGTGGTGTACGGAGGCTTTTGCTCTGCCCTAAAATAGGGTTCTTCACCCTTCCTCCGGTCTAGCTCAGGTGTTTGGATGAAGCCTCCTGGGCCCTTGCCTCATTGACGTAAATAAGATTACAAAAGGGGGTCTTTTCCCTGATGAAGTTGCAGGGTTTATTTCTGGTGGGTAGCTTGGAAAACAGGGAAAAGAGAAAAAGAGAAAAAGAAACAGAGGTCAGAAGGCAAAGACATTTTCTAGGGTCTGAAAAGGGGGGCGGGGAGAAATTGGATCCCAGCCAGCCCTGTATGGCCAGGAGGGGAGAGGGACCAAGCTACAGGGCATAGCAGGGGTCACGGAAGTACCATTTACAATGCATCTAGGAAATGCAACATCTCCCCAATTTTTGTTTAACAAAGTTAAAAGAAGCATATTAGTTTCATTCAAATTATGATTTGGCCCACCACCCTGTGAGTCCTCAGCCTTTGAGCAGTCCATTGAACCAATCTTCAGATTAGGGTAGCATGGATCTTAGGAGCTCTCGACGTCAGGTCCATACAGCAAAGTCCTTCAAATTCCTGGCACTCATGTCCGTGCAGTAGTAGGAGAAAATCTATAGCTGCACGATTTTGGAGTGTGTGTGCCAAGGTCACCCAGATGTTCTGACGTGGCTGAAGGACGATTCATGCAGTTGCAAAACTGTTCATTGTTAACAGGAAGACAACTTGAATGGAGTTCCTCACAGGACCTAGAGAAGGGAAGCTTTTCTCTAAAAGGAAAGACAAACATTATAAAAGCTGTCAAAAGACTCCATATGCCAGAATGTCATATTTTAGGAGGATTTCTTTTTCTTTTTTCTGGCAGCGTCTTCTTTTTGAAGCCACAGCCACCTGCCCTCGTTCCCCTCAGTTGGAGCAGGATGTTTGGGGACATATGGTTTTACCCACATTTGGGGAATCCACCGAGGGCCTGAGGGAGTGGATACGCACGCATAGCCACGCCCCCAGGTAACGAGCTCATAGGGACCTTTGACTTCCCAGGTTTCTGGGTCCCTAATCAAAACTGGAGGATGTTGGGATAACTTGAACTGTTTACCACTGTTAAAGTGACGTACCACAGGTGGACTCGTTCTCAAATGAACAATTCAGGAAATTGATAGTAAACATGGCTTTGCAGAGCTTCTGCTGTGGAGACATCCATGCAGTTGAACTGCTCTGTTTAGCCAAAACCTGCTTGAACATCTGATTGGCTCTCTCAACTACACCTTGGCTGGTGGGGGAGTGGGAGGTGCCAGTTTTATGTTCCACTCCCCACTGCTGGACGAATTCCAGGAACTCCTTGGACTTATATGCTGCGCCCTGATCAGTTAAGATTCCCCTAGGGATCCCCAATACTGAAAAGGCTTGCATTAGGTGTTTTTTGGCGTGCATTGCCCTTTCTCCTGCATGGGCAGAGGCATAGACCGCGCCTGAATATGTGTCAATGCTTACATGAACATATTTGAGGCGACCAAAACTAGGAAGGTGTGAGATGTCTGTCTGCCATACCTCACAACTACCTAGACCTCGGGGGTTAACCCCCATGCCTATTGAGGGCATGGTGTGCAGGTGACAGTTGGGACAGGTGGCCACAAAGTCTCGAGCCTGACTCCGTGTTAGCTGGAACTGACGCATTAGACCTGGTGTATTCTGGTGATACTGCTGGTGGCTCAGCTTTGCCTGTTGGAAGATGTCAGGAAGGCGTGCTTGTTCTGCCGGGATTGCTTGTTCTGGTGGGGTTGCAAGGGAGTCTGCCTGACGGTTCCCTTCTGCAATTTTGCCTGGCAAATCTGTGTGTGATCTCACATGCATCATATAGAACGTGTGTTCTCTATGAGAAATCAAATAAATTAGTTTGGAAAGCAACCTGAAAAGCTGCTCATTCTCGATGTCTCTTAGCACTGCCTGCTCCGCCCTGGACACTCTCCCCGCTACATAGGCTGAGTCTCTTACCAAGTTGATTGGCTCTGAGAACTTCTCAAAGGCTCTCACGACTGCTGCCAGTTCAGCTACCTGGGGTGACCCTGCCGAAAACTCAACATCAGCTTCCCAATGCTGAGTCTGAGGATTTCTCCAAGTCATCACCGACTTGTGGGATGCTCCAGATGCATCCGTGAACACTGTGAGAGCTTTGAGTGGTCTCCAACTCCTCACGAGGATTGAGGTGGAATTCCTCATTGAACAGCTTGTGAGAGGGGGCATGGACTGATATTTGTCCTCTGTAGGTGTCCAGGGCTAATTGGAGACTGGCATTGCTCTGGAGCAAGTGCTCAAACATCTCTTTAGTCAATTTTTCAGGAGAGTTCCTTCCCTCATCAGACAGTTTGACTGGGAGGTGAATACATGTGAAGTCACAAACAGCTAGTTCATACAGTCTCATCCTTGATTTCCGAATCAGCTGAGCTATTAACTCTTGTGGCTTAGTGATAGTTATGGATCTTTGGTGGGAGAGGAAGACCCACTCTATGATTAAGAGAGACTCTCTCTGCCCCTGGATCCAATGGAATATTTACCTGTGTAAGTGTGGCAGTTTTCCTGAGGCAATGAATTTGAAGGGCAGCTCGGGCTGGTAACGGTGAGCTTGCCTCTCTCCTAAAGTCTTTTGTACCTTTTTGATAGCAGTCTTTGCCTCTGGGGTCAGTTCCCTGGGAGAAAGCAGCTCTCTCTCCCCCTTCAATAAATTGAAGAGAGGTTCTAGGTCCCCATTAGTGATGCCTAGCCAGGGCCTGACCCAATTCAATGACCACCCACACAGGGAATGGAGATCTGCTAAGGTTTTAGGATTAAAATTAATTTCCAATTTCTGCCGAACAATGGTGCGTGCAGTAATTTCCAAGCCCAGGTACTTCCAAGGTGGCATCCTTTGGACTTTGCCCTCCTGCAATTCAAATACAGCAGAGGTTAAAACTTTAACCACTAGGTCAAGTGTGTCTTGGAGTAGAGAGTTATCGGGGGCACACACAAGCACACCATCCATGCAATGAAGGATGATGGCCTCCCCTCTCTGGGCACGCACCTGGGACAGCAATGAGGCCACATGCCACTGGCAGATGGAGGGACTACATTTTAATCCCTGGGGCAAAATTTTCCAGTGGTAGCGCTTCATTGGGGCTTCTCGATTGATGGTAGGAACCGAGAAGGGAAACCATGAGGCATCCTCTGGGTGTAGGGGAATGTGGAAGAAACAGTCCTTGATGTCTAGAACAGCCAATTGCCAATCTTTAGGAAGCATTGTTGGAGAAGGCATCCCAGGTTGGACAGACCCAAGTCCTCAATTACTTTGTTTATTTCCCGGAGGTCGTGGAGCAGCCTCCATTTGTCCTTCCCCGGTTTCTTTATCACAAAAACTGGAAAATTCCACGCACTTGTGGTCTCCTCTATGTGGCCTTTAGCCACTTGCTCCTCCACAAGCTCCTCAAGCGCCCTGAGCTTCTCCTTACTCATCGGCCACTGTGCTACCCACTTTGGGGTATCATCTAGCCATTTCAGCTTTTGGGTAGGGCACCCCACAGTGGCCGCTTCTAAAAATCCCGAGGAGTTTTAGGAATAATCAATTTTACCCCCCACTGGGACATGGTGTCTCTCCCCCATAGAGGGCATTTATAGTTTGTAACAAATGGACGGATGCTAGCCAATTTTCCATCCGGCCCCTCAATTTGTATGATGCTTTTTGATATTTTTGCCAATTTTACTCCTCCTACACCTTGGATTCTGCCTGCCACAGGCTGAAGTTCCCAATGTGATGGCCACATCCTTTCAGGTATGATAGTCACATCAGCACCTGTGTCCAGTACCCCCTCCACATGGAGGTGATCTGATCCACGGGTTAGGTTGCATGCCAGAGAAGGTTTGTCCTCACCCACCACTTCTGCCCAGTAGACTTCAGGTGATTTTCCATCTACTGGGACCTCCGCTGGAACCGGAATGGCCTGGGCAAGGATTTGTCCCTCAACCAGGTAATATGGTGGTAGAGGACATCGTGCCAGGAGAATGAGGCCAGTTATGCTTCCCTTGATGGTCATGGGAGCTACCTCAATCTCTGGGGGTGTGTGTGCTGTGTCCCCGACAACAAAGCACTCACTGTCCAGTTTCATGTGGTTTAACATCACGTCCTGTGTACTGTTAGGTAAGTCCACTGTTATGACTGTCCAATCAGGTGACCTGAAATGAAAACCTTTGGTAGTCACAAGCCTAAAACAGCCTAGTGGCTTTTAAACCTTGTTAATTGAACATTTAATATTTTCATTGCCATGCATCCCGACACCCTCTATCCCATCCTCCCCCT
Source organism: Sturnus vulgaris (assembly GCF_052056855.1). NCBI lineage: Eukaryota > Metazoa > Chordata > Aves > Passeriformes > Sturnidae > Sturnus > Sturnus vulgaris. Next base: position 70,879,634 of record NC_142282.1, on the reverse strand, counting down.
TTTTGTTTATTAAGAGAGAGTCTTTTGCGAGTGTGGAGCCAGCAGTATTAATAACCGAGCGCGCTATTGTGTTAATGGCGGGTACGCGATGTAAAGCGAGTTTTTTGTTTGTTGGTCTTCTTCTGTTTTTGGTCATGTGGACCGTCTCTGGCGAAGTGTCCTGGCTGCTTGCACTGGAAGCAGATGATGTGCTGCAGCTGCTCTGGTGACATTGGTTGCTACTTGGCTTCTGGTGTTACAGCTTCCATGGTCTTTGGGTGTGCCAGTCCTGGATTTCTCTCCTGTCCACTGAGCAGTTCTGCTTTCCTGGTGCAGGCTTCTATCATCTGTGCTAAGCTAGGTGCTGGCTCGAGGGGAAGGCCAAGAATAACCCTACGGCAGGTTTCATTAGCATTCCTCTGAGCCATCTCTTTAATTAATTCAGCTTGTACCCCTGGATCAGACACCTGTCTTTCCACTTGCGCACGAAGGCAGTCCACAAACTGTAACAAATTCTCAGAAGCAAACTGTTTAATGTTAACATAACTGCCTTTAGTATCTACTGTTGGTAATTGATTATAAGCCTTTTCTGCAACATTGCATATTTTATCCAGGACAGACTTGGATAGTACTCTGGTTTGGCTTTCGGGGCAATGCCAATCCTTTTCCCCACATAGGTGTTCATATGTTATGTCATTATTATCAGCATCTTTTGCATCATCTGAGCTTTTTAAAAGCTCTAGTAAAAGCACGTTCAAAGATCTTTTCCATAGGCTCTCCCATAGATCATATTCTGAAGGAGTTAACAGACATCGGAAAAGCTCTTTGATATCATATGGAACCAGTTTGTTTGAGTTAAAGGTGGCTCTCATCATGCCTTTAAAGATTTCACTATTTCTACGAAATTCTCTCTGTACTTTACAAATTTCCTTCTTTATCTTGATAGGACAAAGGTTGAAAACTTCTTCTACCATTCCTCTTACCAAGATAAACGACAGGAGCAACTGATGGTATATACTCTTTTTCCTGGTGTTGACTTTCAGGGCTGGGCATCCCCCCCCGACCCGGCCCGGGAGGCTGCCCACCCCCCCCCCCCCCCCCCATCACAGGGACATCATTCGTCCCGCAGGGGCAGTGAGGTGATCTCTCCCCACCCCCACCGGCACTGAAGTCAGCAGGGGCTCCACTGCCCTTCCCTACCCTGCAGCAGCTTGGAGGGAAGGAATGTGAAACCGGAGCAGGGGAGGGGTGGTGGGGACCAGGGTTGCAACACCTGTGGGCGGGGTCGCTGGGTGCCGTGCAGGGCAGGGTCTTGGAGGGGGGAGGGGGCAGTGGAGCCGAGGGCAGGGATGGGTTATGGGAGGGGACAGGCTTAGGGGCAGGGACCGGAGGATGAAGGGGGTTGTGGGATTAAGGAGGAAACACGTAGCTGCCACCATATGGGACCTCCCCTAAGGGCTGTATCGCATGGCCAGAGCTATCTGGGACCCCGACACCTTCAGGCGTAGCCACGTGGCCGTTGCCCAGAGGGGAAGGGAACAAGGAAGAAGGGCTGACAATTTTGGAAAATTTTTCAGAACCGGGATACCGGGGAGGACCCAGGGACTCAGAGCAGCCACAGTCGTGCTGGGCGACTGCACCCCTCAGGGAGACCCGTGGGTCCCCTCCAGGTCCGGGTTATAGGGTTTTCGGGAATGGGAAGGTGAGTCTGAACCGTTTTGCTGCTGCTGTCTGTTGTTTTCTGTCTGAATTAAAAGTTTCCGAATTTGTAAGAAAATAGGGAGGAATACAGAAGTTGTTTTATCTCCATTTTCCACTTTTAAAGTTAATAAATCCGCTATTTCGTCCCAAAATGAAATGGAATTTATATTTTGCAATTCAAGGTCAGATTTTTCAACAGACAACCACCTGGCAAAACGGGCTAATTTTTTCTTAGATATTAAAACATTTCCTGAACTTAATATTTCCCTTAGTTGGTTTATTATACTCTTTTGTAAGGCAGATTGCTGTAAGCCCATGATGTTTAGCAATTTGCCACTATATCTACCCCACTACAGTTAAAACACACAGGAAGAGAGTTAGTTGTTAAAATGTGCCAGGTACACTGCGGTTTTCAGGCTTTACTGTATGCGGAGCCAATGTTAATTTCGCCATTTCTGTCTTTAAAACCCACGTGGTGCCTGCAAAGCTGTAGGGCCCCACCCAGTAGCAAAAACCAGCAAAAACCGCAAAAAACAGCAAAAGAACCTCTGTGCCACCGCTTTGAAACCGATCAAAGCTGCCTGCCTGCTGCTGCACCTGGGTGATTGCGTCCAGCCCCCCCAGTCCGTGTGCCACACCACGTGGCTGTGGGCACACCGAGCCGGGCGCACGCCGTGCACCCGCCCGCGCCACCTTTCCTCCCGAGAGCTGCGCCGCGCCGGCCAAATGCCACCGGTGAGACCCCCCCGCGGAGCTCCAGGAACCCACCCACCGCGAAAGGAGGCTTCCACTCACTTTTTTTTTTCTTGCAGGCAGAGGCGTCTGAGTAACTGCACTGGGTCTATGTCCAGAACCGACCTGCCTGGGCTTCTGACAGGTTCCCGGTTCGTGCTTAAAAGTCTTCGAACTGCACAAAATGCAGCTAAAAGAAATTTAAGCTAGTTGATCAGCTCCAAGGCTTCTTGAATCCTGAAAATAGGAGTCACAGCCGAACATGGGGTACTCTGTAGAGACGATTCACGTTGGGTGCCAACTGAGGCATTTTCTCGGCCCTAAAATGGGGTTCTTCACCCTTCCTCCGGTCTAGCTCAGGTTTTAGAGTGATGGCTCCCGGGGCCCTTGCCTCATGGACGTAAATAAGATAAGAAAAGAGGCTCTTTTCTGTGATGAAGTTACAGGGTTTATTTCACGTGGGTTGCGAGAAAAAGAGGGAGCAAGAGAAAAAGAGACAGAGCTCAGGGGGCACAGATCTTTTCTAGGATCTGCAAAGGGTGGGGGTGATAAACTGGATCCCAGCCAGCCCTTTATGGCCAGGAGGGGAGAGGGACCAAGCTACAAGGCATAGCAGGGGTCACGGTATGTACCATTTACAATGCATCTAGGAAATGCAACAGTCTTTCCTACCTGCTCGATCAGAGGCACATTAGAAGAGCAGTATGCACATGAGGAGCAAATGCACATACCTTCACACACCTCGCACTGGGACTGTGGTTAGAGCTGGAGGTTTGATACTCTTCCTAATAATTTGAGCCGTTAAAACAAAGCCGGAGATAACAGACCAAGTGAAAATACAATGCCAGGTTGCGGAAAGAGAATGTTACCTATCTGAACTCCTACAAAAATTCCCCATCATTCTCTTTGTTTAGGAGACCAAGCCAATGTCCGTGTAAATGAAAACAAGTGTGAATATTGATTTTTCTTGAATCAAAACTCAGCTTTACGCCCAAGTCAAAGGCCAATAAACCAGAAAGGCTCCTCTGAGCACAGTGCACAGCTAACATGGAAGACAGTAATTTGACCTCTTATGTAAGCTGTGTTGGAATGGTTCCCCATCCAAAAGGAAGGATGTCAAATGCCTCTTTGGAAATATTTTAACTTCTGTGCATTTCTTTCTTTGTAATGAACTAGTGTGTAACAAGCCAGGACTTGATTGTGTTCAGTAGAAACAGATCAATGGCAACATTTAGCCTAAAGGTATAATGAGCTTGATCAGGAAGTTCGATTTAGATTTAAAGGCACTGTAGTCAAATTTAATTTTATTTCTCTCCGTACTTGAGTCTCTTAAACAGGGACCTTCAATTGGACAGGAACGGGACACTGAAGCAAATTGTAATGGATGACGTAATGGCGTACCCGGAAGCATTTTGTGGGAATTGATTTCTTCTAGGTATCCATCAGCCAGCATTTTAGTGTGAAGGAAATCTTCAAACAGGTAAAACAAAAATTCCCGTTGGTTTAAAACCTGACTGCTATATTAATTTTTCCCTTTTGAGAAAATTTTCATGACCTTTAAAATTCAGATTATATCAAGTATTGTTTCAGCCATTGAAGAAAGTGCTTTTGATACAGATAGGAGAGGGAAACCAAAACATTTCTCAGAGCCACACTTTCAACTCTGTCCTTGTTACAAACGGCACTTGAGCAAATTCATTTGCCTTTGGAACAGAAAACGGCAAGGTAACAGGCTTATCATTACGGATTTGAGTGTTCCAGGTTCTTTAGATAGTAAGTGATCTTTTCAAGATGACCTCTTACTGAAATAGATCCCTTTTGAGAAGGGATATGGATTTCTTAGAAGAAAGCAAATCCCTATGTTAAAACGGTGTGGTGGGTGTGTTTTGTTGTTGTTTTGCTTTTAGAACTTGCAAGGCACAATCGACTTCATAGTTCGAGATCCAAATAAGACCACGACATTCCAAACAGGTGTTTCTTTTTGGTTGTTTTTCAATCTGTATATCTTTGGATTGTAAACAGTAGAACTGTGCTTGAACTGCAAAGAAGTAGCGGAGGTTTCAGAAGTGGAACATACGGTGGAACGGTAAGCTGAGAGCATTGTGCAAGGAGAGGAAAGAGGGGAAAATGGTAATACTTTTCTGAGTCGGAAGGGACCCCTAGGGATCGTCAAAGTCCAACTCCTGGCCCTGCACAGACACTCCAACAGTCCCAGCCTCTGCATCCCTGAGAGCATTGGCCAAACGCTCCTGGATCTCTGGCAGCCTTGGGGCTGTGCCCATTGCCTGGAGAACCTATTCAGTGCCTGACCAGCCTCTGAGGAAAAAAACCTTTCCCTGATAGCCAGCCTAATCGTCCCCTGACACAGCTCCTGGCATTCCCTTGGCTCCTGTCCCTGGTCGCAGAGAGCAGAGAGCAAAGCTGTCCCTGTGCTGCCCTTGAGAGGAGCTGAGAGGTCCCAAGTGAGGTGTGAGCTCACTGTCCTCTCTGCAGCTGAACCGAATGCCCTCAGCCACTCTTTGTATGGCTTCCCCTCCAGCCTCTTCACTATCTCTGTGTCCCTCCTTTGGACATTCCTCCAATAGCCTGAGGTCTTTCTGACCTTGTGGCATCCAAAATTGCCCCCAGGGCTTGAAGAGAGCACTGTCCCAGCCCAGAGCAGAGCAGGACAATCACCTCTCTCGAGCGAGCGGTGCCACAAGATAGGGACAGTTGTCAAAAATCAGCTGGAGAAACAAATCTAACAGAGAAACAGGTGATCTAGGCACAGGAAATGGAAGAAGCAGAGGAAGAAGAAGATGAGGAGAGGATTCCTTGTAAAAGTGAAGAAAATGAGCATGCAGAACAGGGACTAAGCATTATGCATGTAAGTGAGCAAGAGAATAAGTTTGAAAGTGAAGGCAGTTTTTTCCAAAAGTAGCAGGAATAGGAAGTCATTTTGCTGAGAATGAATAGAAAGGTTTTTCCGTTTAGTTTGTATATGAAGTGCACAGGGCTCTAGATCCTTTTGTGGGTGAATGGAGTGTGTAAAATTGCCAATCATTATGGACCGAATTTGGAGGTTTTTGGGGTCCCAGGCAGATTTTGGGCTGAATTCTGTCGATTTTGGGGTATCCAGGTGAGCATTTGGGAGTCATGGGAGGATTTTGGGATGAATTTGAGGGGATGCAGGTGGATTTTCCGGGGAATTCTGGTGATTTTTGGGACTTCCTGCTGGGTCTTGGAGTGAATTTGATGGATTTGGGGGTATCTGGGTGGGTTTGGAGGGGGATTGGAGACATTTTGGGGTGAACTTGACAGGTGTTGGGGGGACTGGGTCTTGGGGGTGATTTGAGGGATTTTGGGGATTGCAGGTTGGATTTGGAGGTGAAGCCCTGGGATTCTGGGGTCCCCCGTGAATTTTTGGGTGAATTTGTGGAATTCTGGTGGTGTCCAGGTGAGTGCTGGGCATCCCAGGGGGGACTTTGGGGTGAATTTTGGGGATTTTCCGTTTCCCAGGTGATTTTCTGAGGTGAAAACGTTCGAAAAGGTTGATTTTGAAAACAAGTTAAAGCCAGAAGGTTATTGAAAATTAATAGATGTGATGCAAGTAGGTAATATGCAGACAATACACAGGGAGACAAATCATGGGAAAAATACAGTGGTAACACATGAGTGTGTGAGGATGGGATCAGTATAGCTAAGGCTCAGTTGAAGCTGAATTTGGAAAAGCATGCCAAAAATAAGAATAATAAAGGCACCTACAGGTATTTCAGTGGGAAAAGGAAGATGAAAAGAAGCCTATCACACCTCCCCTATTCCCCCCCCCACCCCCATAAGCCAGACAGGACTAGTGGCAACAGACAAGGAGAAGGCTGAAGTACTCAACACGTGTTGGTCTCAATTTTTACTGCCAGTCACTATTTCCACATCTCTCAGGTTATTGGAATGGTGGGCTTGATTCTAAGCCATAGTAGCAGGTCAGCTTTCAGACCACTTGAGGAACCTGAGCATGCAAGACCATGGGACCCACCCAGAGGCATGTCAGGGCGCTGAGAGAACTGGCAGCTGTAGTTGCTAAGGTGCTTCCTCCATCATATTTGAGAAATCAAGGCAACCAGCTGAAGTCTCCAGACACTGTGTTGTATTGACTCCAATACTCTTGGTCTTTTTTGTAAATCTTAGAGCTCTGAGTCAATTTCTGCAGAGGATTCCCAATGCAGTTTCAAAAATGGAATCTTTGTTATTGGTTCGCATGTTGCTCTTGGATATTTCCATTTTCTGCACTCCTGTATTTTTGAAACATTTGTAATGACTGAAAAGAAAGCTGAGACGAGGCATTATGCTCTTTCCAGTGATATAAATGGACCAGTATTCTTTTCAGACAAATATATTTTTGCTGTGTCTAAGCACATGTGCATACCTGTGTTTGATTTATGTGTCCAGGTTTTGGCATTAGGGCAGCCACAGGGCCGTCCTGTGACAATGGACCGGGTGCTGCCCTGTCCCACTTTCTTCCAACTGGCTCCACTTCAGGATGTCCTCCCTGCTGAGAGAAGAGGCTGGGACAGCACCTTTAGAAATGTGACTTTCTGTTTCGTTTTTTGGGGTTTTTTTTTGTTTTGTTTTGTTATTTTTAAAGTTACTAAAAACCTTCACCCTGATTTTTTCATTTGTTGGGTTTGGGGTTTTTTTTCAGTTTTGGTTGGGTTTTTTGTGGGCATTTTTTGGGGCTTTTTTTGTCTCTTTGGGGATTCTTGGTTGGGGGTTTTTGTGTGTTTGTTTGGCCTGCTTTTTTTGTTTGTTTGTTTGTTTGTTTTGTTTGTTTTTTTATTACAGTTTTGTAGAGTTTTTTAAGGAAAGTGATTGGAAAACTGAATAGTCCTCCACTATAGTCTCCTGGATTCACCTGTGACTCTTCCTAGGCATCTCCCTGATCCTTTTTGCAATGAGTCCCTGTCTTGGTTTGAAAGACAGGTATGGTCTAAGGAAAGGCAAGAGCCCCCTTCCTAAAATGCAGAATGCAACCCCGTCCCTTTTAATTATTTTAGGTCCAAATCAGAGGCCTTCAGGCAGGAGATGTGGGGATAAGAATAACAGTTCTTTACTGTTATCTAACAAGGCAGAAAACAACAACAGCTATAAAAATTGACAACAGAACAGAACAGTATAGCTCAGCTCCAGTCCCTTTTGGCCTCAGGCCGTCTCCCTGCGCTCAGTTACCGGTGTTGTGGGCAGGACAGGTCCCGCGCAGTCGAAGATGGCTGGAGTGATGGCGGCAGTGGTCCAGGGGTGAGAGGGATGGGGAAACTGACTCCCCCCTCACGGTGTCGGTCGTGGTGCTCGGCAGAGTGTCCGGAGGTATTAGGGTGAGGTGGGAGAGCAGCAGAGCGATGTCCAAAGGCAGGGAGCATGGATCTCAGCGCTGGGGTGGCAGGGGAGTTGTTAGATCCGAGCACGGGGCGTCCTCTCCCTCCACGAGCCAAAGGAGTGAGTTTTCCAGCCCGCTCCCGACCCAGTCCCGACTTCCCTTTTTCCGGTTTCACCCCCCCCTCCCTCCACTCACCTCCCTGCTAGAGAACATTACCTTAAGATGCAGCCACTTAGCATAACAAGGGAGGAAATTCCAGAGAAAGAAAAGGGAAGCATTCAACCCCCAACAATGGAGTACACCACAGCGAAGGTGTGAGGAAGGGCACTGCCCCAGCTTTTGCCCTGGCGTGCAATGGCTGTGTGCTACTTTTCCAAGAAGCAAGAGCACTGAGAAGTGAAAGTGATTGTGAAGGAGTTCTTTGACTGCTCGTGTGCTCTTCTCTGCACTGCGCTCGCAAACGGCTTCGTTCTTCGCCTTCTGCCTTCTGGACAAAGCTGAACTCCAGCGCTCAGTTTCAGTTCTGCCAAACAGCTTGTCCTCAGTTCTGCGGGCAAGCACGCCCTGTTGCCTTGGCTCCGAGTGCAAAGCCCATAGCGAGCTCTCACTCAGTGCAATGCACCCAGAAAGACGGTCTCGCTCGTCTTTGAAGGAGCGATTCCTAACAGCAGAAGCATCATAAGCACAAACTGGATGACGAGAAGGCACAATGTAGAACACTTCTCTGTCCTGGCACATTTTCGTGTGCGATATGTCCCTCCAGGTCCTCTGTCCACGCGAAGCTCTGTGTACTGTGAGCGCTGCTACTTGCAGCTGAGAAGGACCGAGGAGCTAGCAGCGAATTCGGAGAGCGCTGAGCACGTAGTCAAGGAGCGAGAAGTGCCCCTGCAATGCGGTGCTAATAGCAGCTTCCTCGCGGCGGGGGCGAGCTCCGGCCATAAGACCTTCTAGTCCTGGCAATGGATCTCTGTGTACGGCGTAGGCGAAAAGCTTTCGTTTTCCATTCGAACTGCGAAAGAGGCAGATTGTTGCACGGAGCTCTGAGAACAAAGGTGCACGCCCTAGGCGGGCTTGGGCAGGAGCAGCGTTCTCGAGCGCTTGGCTGCCGGCACACTACTGGCTGTGTGGCGCCGCTTCAGCGGCTTTTGGCCGCCGGGGAGTGAAAGCAGCGCCAGACTTGGCGACGGCCGTGAACAAAGCCGCACAAGTACCGTGCTTGTGTGCAGCACTGTTGGAGTCAGTAAGTCAGGAGTTTCTCTGAATCCTTCAGGGAGAGATCACAATGCTGGTATTGAGTTGAAACCTTTGGATGGATTGAAGTATATTAGGCCTCTTACTTATAAGGCAGAGGTGTAGACTTCAGCTATAACATAAGATAAAGAAAATAAGTAAGTAAATGGAATAAGTTTTAAGTGCTTTTAGTGAGCAAAAGGTCTTAGATGCCTAAGAAGTAGTGCATGTTTTAGTGAAGGTTGAAAAACATGCTAGTGTTTTCTTAGAGGCTCCAAGAACTTAGCTTTAGACATAATAGAGTTAGAGTTAAGAAAATTGCTCACATTTTTAAGTTAGAACAAGATAGGCCATGACCGTAATTTTTACATAGCTTGGTGTGTTAAGAAATTAGAATTCTAATAGGTTAAGAAGTAGTGGTCCGAGTCTGGTCCGATTCTACGTCTTAGTTTGCTCGTAAGTTTCTATAAAAGAAGAGGCTTGGAAAGAGACATTGCTTTTAGCCATTGCTTTTATGCCACAGCTTTTGCTCTGCTTTTTTTTTCGCCGCTGAAATCAAGACCCGAGAAGAAGATAGGAGCTGCCCGGCTCCTCCGGCCCTGCTGGGACCACGGGGTGCTTCTGCTTCTGTTTGGGACTTTGAGCTAGAACCTGGAATGGACTTTGTTAGCTTTGACTGCATTTGAGACTGATGTGTTTCTGCAATAAATAACTTTACAGCTACTATTAGCCGATTTGCTTTTTACATAAAAGAAGAAGTAGCCCGACAGTGTGGGTGCACAAGAGGCACCCAGAGGTCCCCAGAAACCTCACATTTGGTGCCCCGTGTTTGGTGCCGTGCTTTCGCTTTGCTTTGCAAGGCTTTATATCTACTGTCGGGCCTCCCTCGAACCCTCATTTGAGTGTGGCAAGAAGAAGGCTGGACACCCCACCGGTTGCTGAGAGGAGCAAGCACCCCTAAAAGGTGGACGAAGGGGGCTGGGTCTGGACCTTCTCATCGCCTGTCTTATATTGAGGTGAGCTTTGGGGTGAAGAGTAGTGCCATTTAGAATTAGAGAAAGCGAAATAATATGCCAAAAGAGCAGAAATATGTCTTTGATTACTTAAAATTCTTGTTAAGAAAGCATGGTTTTAACGTTTCTGAAAAAAAGGTGAAAGAGCTTTTAGTATATGCTCATAGTGTTTCCTGATATAGATCTTGATTCTGCCTTAAGTGCTTCTTATTGGGATCAGATAGGAGTTAAGCTTTTTGAAGATGTTACTCGAGGTGATAAGACAGCCCCGTTGCTGTTACCAACTTGGAAGTATGTTAGTGATTCTCTGTTAATGCATAATCTTGTCGATACAGAGGTTTCCTCTCTCCCTTCTGTGATGCCGTTGCAAGCCTTTGAGGGAAATTCTGGAACCGAGCCCCCCCACCGCGATCTCGGGCAGCCACCCCACCGCGGGGTCCTGCAGCTAGGGAGGATGGCCCTGAACGCGATCTCGGGGTCTCGCCGCCACGATTGTTACACAGTGAGCCCTGTTTTGCGAGTGCGGGACCTGGTTCTGTCCCACCGGCCCCCGAACGGAGTTTCGAGGGCGAAAAAGCTGCGGGTCCTGTACCGGGTTCCAGTGTCGGGGATTCGGGTGATTGTCAGTTTCCCTCCCCTCCGCGGTTGAGTCGAGCGGCAGCGCCAGTTTTGGCTGCGCTGGAAGCACGTCGCGATTTTTACGGCATGACTGCGGGTGCTAGGTACCGGCCGTGCGGGCCGCTTCCTTTAACGGTAGCTGCGCCGCCGTTTTTTTCTACCTTGCACCGGGACGATGCCGGCTTTGCTGCATTTTACGGGCCTTTTCCACAAATGACTCAGTCGGCTTTCATACCTTATGCCGTGAGTTTGGATTCGGGAGCGCGTTCGGGGGGTTTTCCATCTCTGCATACTTATCGGGACAACGCGGAAGTTTTCGAACAAGTGCTGCCTCATGACGTCAGTCCTTTGCGTCGGGCAGCCGTCGCCTCTTCTGCGCCTGCGGGTCCCCAACCGGCCCCGCGTTGCTGTGTTCATTGTGCACCTACGGAGACGGAGTTGCCGGTCCCCGCCCCCAGCCTGACCGGCAATGTGAACGGGAGATCGGGATCCCCCCTCCCCCCCCCCCCCCCCGCGTAGCCGCGGTGCTGCGGTTTCTGTGCCTGCATGGGACAACCCTCCTTCTCTATCCATAGATGAGGCAGAGTTGGCAAAGAAGAGGGGGAATTGGAGGGAGGAGGGGCAGGACGGCGTTATTGAGGGTGAGAGGGAAGATCAGTGGGCTGTTGAGAAAAAGAGAGGAGTTGATTGTCCCGTTCCAGGGAGATCAGAGGTTCCAACATCAAAGCCAGAAAACTCAAACGGGGAAAGAAGTTCGTCTGTTTTTAAGCCTGAGGATTCTCAGTCAAAGACTCCACAGCATGTTTCTGTAAATTGGACAGCAATGAGGCACCAAGCAATTAAAGAGAAAGATTTTCATTTAGCTACTGAACCGTTATTAGCTCTGCCTGTTAGATACGGCAGAGGAGGAGCGAACCCTAGATGGGAACCAATAGATCATCAAGATGTTAAGGAGCTGAGGAAGGTATTGAAGGAGGATGGATTGGGCTCACCATATTTTAGGCAATTATTGAGAGGAATGTTTAACAGTGTGGATTTGACACCGCATGATTGCCGTTGTATTGCTGGAGCATTGTTGACGGAATCACAATTAATTTTGTGGGAAGGAAGGTGGAAAAGGTTTTTAAATCAATTAATTGAAGGATATGCTGGGGGTCCCAATGCTCAGTTTACACTGGCAGATTTAGCAGGAGAAGCCCCACATGATAGAACTGAAGACCAGGCAGTAGATTTGCCTAGAGCAGTGCTCAATGATATTGAGGGCTGCTTGCAAAGCCTTGCTTCTGACTCAGCCAGCGGGGACCCCAGAGGGAGATGATAGAATCCGTACACTGATGCTTCAAACTCTTGCTTTCATGAATGCTAATAGTGAGTGTAAAAAAAGTTATTCAAAGCCTGCCAGATTCTAACCCCGATCTCTCACGGATGCTAGAGGCTTGCAGTAAGATTGGCACTCCCCAACGTATAGCTACTCTTCAAGCAGATACTATGGGAGAGAAGATTGGGGAAAAACTTAAAGAGAATAATGATTACCTTGCAAAGGCTCTTGATAATCTTAGTTCAGCACTTTTGCAAAATAATAAGTTTCAGAAAGATGGTGCTTCTAAAGGATCATGTTATAGATGTGGAAAATCAGGACATTTGATAAAGAATTGCCCAGAGCCAGCAGAGAGCAAAAAGTCAACTGGTCATTGCCCAAGATGCAGAAAGGGGAAGCATCAAGCTAGCCAATGCCGTTCTAAATATGATATTGAAGGGAATCTGTTGACGGGAAACGGGAGAGTGAGCGCGCCCCACTGAGTGCCGAAACAAATAGTGGCTTTCCAGCAGCCAGGAGGCTTCCCTGGGGCAGGATACATGAATTATCCGGCCCCATCATACCCTGGGTGGCCAGTCAGTTACCCAACGATCCCACCCTTTTACCCCCAGGGGCACAATGCGAGCTGGCAACTTCCAAATTAACCTGCTTTTTACAGAATTGTCATGCAGTTGTTTCTACAGGAGTGACGGGAACTTCACAAAGGAGACAAGATTTTCTAATTATAGGTAAAGAAAGGAATCGTATTTTGGGACTTGTGGTTTTTCCAACTATTGTTTCAGCAAATTGTAATGAAGAATTGACAGTTTTAGTTCAAGCCTGGTGCCTTCCACTTGCCATTCCAGCAGGAACTCCAATAGCTACAGCTGTTGCTTTGCCACCTAATATAGAGGAGCAGCTTGTTGAAGGTCAACGGATGTCAATTGGGAACATGAATACAGCTTCTCATGTTTTTTGGGTGGAACATATAGGCTGCAACCGACCAAAACTGACTTGCAGCCTAACTCATAATAACAAAACTATTGAAATTACAGGTCTCCTGGACACTGGTGCTGATGTTACAGTGATTTCTTATTTGCTTTGGCCAAAGGACTGGACTTTAATTACTCCTTTAGATCCTATTACAGGTATCGGAGGGGCCACTGTTTGTCAACGAAGTGAATACGTGATCACAGTCAGAGGACCAGCGGGGAAGACAGAGGCCATCTGTCCCTTTGTGGTGCAAAGACCCATCACAGCCTGGGGAAGGGACCTGCTGTCTCAGTGGGGAGCAAGGCTGGAAGTGGATTTTTGTGAAAAGCCATGACAGCATTTATCACTCAAAAATTATCCTGGAAAACTAATAATCCTGTATGGGTGAGTCAATGGCCTCTGGAGGAAGAGAAATTGAGTGCTCTTAAAGAACTGATTAGAGAACAATTACGAAAAGGCCACATTAGAGTGACGAACAGTCCGTGGAATTCACCAGTGTTTGTCATTCGCAAGAAAGCATCTGGTGCCTGGAGGCTGCTTCAAGACCTCAGGAAGATCAATGAGGTAATAGAAGACATGGGACCACTACAACCGGGTCTCCCTTCGCTCTCAATGATCCTGAGAGACTGGCCTCTTGTTATTATTGACTTAAAAGACTGTTTTTTCAATATCCCACTTCATCCAGATGACGCTCCACGGTTTGCTTTTTCTATTGCAAGTATCAACAGACAAGAACCCCTGCAAAGATACCACTGGGTGGTTCTGCCACATGGAATGAAGAACTCTCCTACTATATGTCAATGGTTTGTGGCTCAGGCTTTGGCCCCTGTGCAGCAAAAGCATCCTCGAGCAATGATTTTACATTACATGGACGATTTACTTATTTCAGCTTCGACTCAAAAGGAAGTAAAAGAGGTTTGTGATAATGTTGTTGCAGCAGTTCAGGAAGCAGGACTTGAAATCTCCACTGAAAAAATACGCGAAGTTTCACCATGGAAGTATTTAGGGTGGAGAATGACAGAGCATTCCATCAAGCCTCAGAAAATTCAGCTCCAAACTAAGGTCAACACCTTACAAGATCTGCAGCAACTTTTGGGGGAAATCAAGTGGATCAGAGTTACTTTAGGGATTACCAATGATGAACTTGCTCCGGTTTTTGACTTGCTTAGAGGGAATTGTGACATCACTTCTCCGAGATCTTTGACACCTGAAGCTCAGAAAGCCCTTGAAAAGGTCACTGAAGCCCTTCAATCTAGACAAGCTCATCAACGTGTGCATTCATTGCCTTATTTTCTTGCAATTTTTGGGGGAAACAAACAGTTATATGGACTGATATTTCAGTGGGACGTTCTGAAAGGGGACCCTTTGTTGATAATAGAATGGGTTTTTTTATCTTCTAGGTCTCCCAAGACAATTTTTACCAAGATGGAAATGTTGGCTCAGATTGTAATTAGAGCCAGGGAAAGGTTAATGGCCATTGCAGGTCGGGATTTTACCATAATCTACTTGCCTTTGAGGAGAGAGTATTTTGATTGGGCATTGCAAAAGTCAGAGGATTTGCAGATTGTGTTGTTAAATTTTTCGGGTATTTGTTCTATACATTTCCCAAGTCACAAGTTATTGCAAGCAAAATTAAATTTTAGGGAAAAGCCCATTTTAAGTCAAGTGCCTCTGGAAGCTATTAGTGTTTACTGATGGTTCAGGGAGAACCCATAAGTCAGTTATTACGTGGCAAAACGAAAAAACTAAAGACTGGGAGTCAGATATTCAGTCAGTGGAAGGTTCACATCAAGTTGTGGAGTTAGCAGCTGTAGTTAGAACGTTTCAACTTTTTCCAGAGCCTTTTAATTTGATCACAGATTCTGCATATGTAGCAAATATAGTAAAAAGAATAGAAGGATCAATTCTAAAAGATGTCGATAATGATGATTTATATCGATACCTTGCATGTCTTTATACTATCTTGCAAAATAGAACTAATCCATATTTTGTTTCCCATATTAGGGCTCATTCTTCACTTCCAGGATTTCTGGCAGAAGGGAATGCTAGGGCTGATGAGCTGACAGTGGCTGTTGTTAATACTTTGCCCAACATTTTTGAGCAAGCAAAATTGAGTCATGCCTTCTTTCGCCAAAATGCTCAAGCACTTGTGCGGACCTTTCACCTTTCTAAAGATCAGGCGAAGGCAATTATAAGTGCCTGTCCTGACTGTCAATTGGTGCAACCTCCTGTCTCCACAGGAGCAGTCAATCCATGAGGGTTACACAGCCTTGAATTGTGGCAAACAGATATTACTAAGTACCCATCATTTGGGAAGTTTAAAAACATCCATGTGTCAGTGGACACTTTTTCAGGTGCAGTTTATGCCTCCCTTCATACAGGGGAGACAGCTAACCAGGTGTGTCAACATTTTTTGCAAGCTTTTGCTTCATTGGGTGTGCCTCAAGAGAAAAAAACTGACAATGGCCCAGCATATAAGGCCAAAAGATTGTCTGATTTTTTGATGGATTGGGGTGTTCGACATGTTTTAGGTATCGCTCATTCTTCCACGGATCAAGCAATTGTTGAAAGAACGCATCGCTCTTTAAAACTGTCCTAGGGTGATGTTATGGTGTTTGTATCTCCAATCGTGTGTCCTGATTATGTTTGGTATTATGTCCTGTGCTTCCAGGACTGACTCTGAAAGTGAAGCTTTGTTTTGTCTTGTTATCAGCCGGCTCACCTCCCCCATGGTCTATGTTTAGGAGAGGTTTTAGCTCGGCTTGCTTGCTTGCTTGCTTGCTTGCCTGCTTGCTTGCCTGCTTGCTCGCTCGCTTCTGCCTCTTTTTCTTTCCTTCGCTTTGCCCTTGCTTTTTGCTTATTAGTTAGTTCAGCTAGGCAGTCCAACTTTTTCCCTGGACTGTTTTCTCTTCCACCCCGTTCCCTCCCTCTCCTGGATACCATCTGAACCTGTTCCGGACGGGGACCTGGGAAACCCCAAGAAACACGGGGAGTCTACAGTTTGTCACCGGCAGCAGTCATCCCCAGCACCGGAGACTGATAACTGAGCGACCACTCGCCGGAGAGACTGAACTTGTCATCCCTTCAGAACGGTGAAAGAGTTTTTTTTGACAGCTGCTGTTGTTTGGTTTTTTTCCCTGTGCTGGGGAGTGTCTTGCTTGTTAAATAAACATGTTTTTTCTCCCACTCTTCTCCGAGGAAATTCTTCCCGAACCCGGTGGTGGGGGGGGGAGGAGTCGTGGGGTTTGCTGTCTGGGGGCTCCTTCTGGACGTTTTCCCCCAAATTTGCCCAAAACCAGGACACTACCTAACTTAGATCTTGGCCATGGAAACTACTTCTACTCTTAGCAAAAATCTTAACTTTTTAAAAACATGATTCAGAGCCCTGGGTGCTTCATATACAAACTAAACGGAAAAAAACCTTTATATTCCTTCTCAGCAAAAAGACTTCCTATATCTACTTCTTTTGGACAAAAGTGCCTTCTCTTTCAAACTTATTCTCTTGCTCACTTACCTGCATAATGCCTGGTGCCTGTTCTGCATGCTCATTTTCTTCACTTTTACAAGGAATCCTCATCTTCTTCTTCCTCTGCTGCTTCCATTTCCTGTGCCTAGATCACCTGTTTCTCTGTTAGATTTGTTTCTCCAGCTGATTTTTGACAACTGTCCCTATCTTGTGGCACCGCTCGCTCGAGAGAGGTGATTGTCCTGCTCTGCTCTGGGCTGGGACTGCGCTCTCTTCAAGCCCTGGGGGCAATTTTGGGTGCCACAACGTCAGAAAGACCTCAGGCTATTGGAGAAATGTCCAAAGGAGGGACACAGAGATAGTGAAGAGGCTGGAGGGGAAGCCATACAAAGAGTGGCTGAGGGCATTCGGTTCAGCTGCAGAGAGGACAGTGAGCTCACACCTCACTTGGGACCTCTCAGATCCCCTCAAGGGCAGCACAGGGACAGCTTTGCTCTCTGCTCTCTGCGACCAGGGACAGGAGCCAAGGGAATGCCAGGAGCTGTGTCAGGGGACGATTAGGCTGGCTATCAGGGAAAGGTTTTTTTCCTCAGAGGCTGGTCAGGCACTGAATAGGTTCTCCAGGCAATGGGCACAGCCCCAAGGCTGCCAGAGATCCAGGAGCGTTTGGCCAATGCTCTCAGGGATGCAGAGGCTGGGACTGTTGGAGTGTCTGTGCAGGGCCAGGAGTTGGACTTTGACGATCCCTAGGGGTCCCTTCCGACTCAGAAAAGTATTACCATTTTCCCCTCTTTCCTCTCCTTGCACAATGCTCTCAGCTTACTGTTCCACCGTATGTTCCACTTCTGAAACCTCCGCTACTTCTTTGCAGTTCAAGCACAGTTCTACTGGTTACAATCCAAAGATATACAGATTGAAAAACAACCAAAAAGAAACACCTGTTTGGAATGTCGTGGTCTTATTTGGATCTCGAACTATGAAGTCGATTGTGCCTTGCAAGTTCTAAAAGCAAAACAACAACAAAACACACCCACCACACCGTTTTAACATAGGGATTTGCTTTCTTCTAAGAAATCCATATCCCTTCTCAAAAGGGATCTATTTCAGTAAGAGGTCATCTTGAAAAGATCACTTACTATCTAAAGAACCTGGAACACTCAAATCCGTAATGATAAGCCTGTTACCTTGCCGTTTTCTGTTCCAAAGGCAAATGAATTTGCTCAAGTGCCGTTTGTAACAAGGACTGAGTTGAAAGTGTGGCTCTGAGAAATGTTTTGGTTTCCCTCTCCTATCTGTATCAAAAGCACTTTCTTCAATGGCTGAAACAATACTTGATATAGTCTGAATTTTAAAGGTCATGAAAATTTTCTCAAAAGGGAAAAATTAATATAGCAGTCAGGTTTTAAACCAACGGGAATTTTTGTTTTACCTGTTTGAAGATTTCCTTCACACTAAAATGCTGGCTGATGGATACCTAGAAGAAATCAATTCCCACAAAATGCTTCCGGGTACGCCATTACGTCATCCATTACAATTTGCTTCAGTGTCCCGTTCCTGTCCAATTGAAGGTCCCTGTTTAAGAGACTCAAGTACGGAGAGAAATAAAATTAAATTTGACTACAGTGCCTTTAAATCTAAATCGAACTTCCTGATCAATCTCATAAAACCTTTAGGCTAAATGTTGCCATTGATCTGTTTCTATTGAACACAATCACGTCCTGGCTTGTTACACACTAGTTCATTACAAAGAAAGAAATGCACAGAAGTTAAAATATTTCCAAAGAGGCATTTGACATCCTTCCTTTTGGATGGGGAACCATTCCAACACAGCTTACATAAGAGGTCAAATTACTGTCTTCCATGTTAGTTCTGCTCTGTGCTCAGCGGAGCCTTTCTGGTTTATTTGCCTTTGACTTGGATATAAAGCTGAGTCTTGATTCAAGAAAAATCAATATTCACACTTGTTTTCATTTACACGGACATTGCCTTGCTCTCCTAAACAAAGAGAATGATGGGGAATTTATGTAGGTGTTTAGATAGGTAACATTCTCTTTCCGCAACCTGGCATTGTATTTTCACTTGGTCTGTTATCTCCGGCTTTGTTTTAACGGCTCAGATTATCAGGAAGAATATCAAACCTCCAGCTGTAACCACAGTCCCACTGCGAGGTGTGTCAAGGTATGTGCATCTGCCCCTCAGGTCCATACTGCTCTTCTAATGTGCCTCTGATCGAGCAGGTAGGAAAGACCTCCTGGGTGTGTGAACAGTGCTGCTTCCTCTATGGCTTCAGAGCTGCTGCTAAGATCTTCAGGAAGGAGAGCGGTATTGTACCAATTTTTAGATGGCTTTTTAAGTTGCAAGTGCTTGGCTATCTTAAACGTCTGAGTTCCTAGAACTTTGAATGAGATCAAATCTATGAGTGAAGAGATGATGGTGCAGACCAACTTCTGATTCCGGTGATCCAAGAATCTGCGCTACTACTTTTACCTTCTGAATAAGGCATGGATGTGATGGTATGCACAGTAATACTGATGTGCTATGGTTTTTGAATGATAGCAGTCTTCCTTTGTCTCATTCCTAAACCGTGGGCATTATTTGCCTTAACCTTGTTCAGTAGGGACATTATTCTATATTCTTACATGAAGTGAAAAGCACTCTTTTTCCATACCTTCACACAACAGCATTAAAACAAGGCCTAAGTAGTACAACCAATGTTCAAAGATGCTCTTCCTTTTAAGTCGACGATACAAAATTCATACCTTGTTCTCATTTGATCTCAAGAAGAAAGGGTGTTCTCCAAATACTCCTTCAGCTCATCCTCACAGCTCACCGTTTTCCTTTTTTCTAAAATTGTATCCAGATCATTTTCATCATCTAAGGCCACATAAAAAAGCTAGTAAAAATGGTTTCGTAGATACTAAAATCTCCCCAACTATTTAGGATTCAAGGAAGTTAATTATGCACATATATTCTACACCCAGAAGAGAAGGCTACCTCAGCAAAACTCATCGCCTATGAAAATCTTCCTAGATAATGAACACCTCTGACACTGCCACCCCAAGTTGCTTGTTGAAACAATGAGACCCTCACATCCAATCAGACTCTAGACCTGCACAAGATCTCTTAATAGCAACTTGCAGCCACTTTCTACAGAAAGCAGCAGTGATCTCTATCTCTGTTGCCGTACCAAGAATAAGACAGGACTGTCCATTCAGCCTGAATCAAGCAGTTAGCAAAAATGCACCAGACAGAATGAAACTGAAGAGTAGAAATTCCCATCTAAAAGTCAAAGATTACCTTTTTAATTTTATAGCAGGTATTTTGAATTTCAGAGGGCTCTTTGCATTAAGAAGTCCTGTCTTTGTAGCACACCCTTGATTTTATGTTTCTACCTGTATTAAGGCCATTTAGCCGTCTCCTTAAAATCACTCCAAAGAAAAACATTCAAGTGAACAAGTTCTTTCTAAACTGCTGGAAGGTGAAATGAATGAGTAAGAGGATATGTAACATGATAAAAGGCTGCCTGGAATTTCACGACGGGTATCCAACATGGCGTCTTCGATCTGGAGAGTAAAAAAAATCAGTCTCCAAGTAAACTGCTAAGAATGCGGATTATCAAAACTTCTGTTTATTCTGGCACCATAAAGCACCAAATCACATTCTATAATTTATCTCTTTAGAAACAACTGCCCGACTTTTTTTATGTATAGAAACGTTTGGAAGACATTTGGGAAATCATTTCCAGCTATTCCTAAAGTCTGATCTTAAGCAGACTGGGCCATACGTCATTCATCGCTATCATATGTATTTCAGATAGAAATGATCATAAAAATACAATCTATTTATATTACAAATAATAAACACAAGAATTATGAACACTTCCACATGAAACTCTTCCACACCAAACTGTTTCTTTGGAGTGTTTTGTCACACTATGGACCTCTTTCTAAGGTGACATCAATAGCCTACCATGCAGAAGGCATTGCAAGTGGGAGCACGGGAAGAACAGACTAATCCCAAGGAGTGATGAAAATATGTCATCAAATAAAAGAAACGTACATCCATGTGCTCCATTTCTTCTTCAAACCTACATTTTAGTTTCCCAGTCATCTGAAGCATGTTGGAGTGCACAACTTCAGCATCTTCTGCTGTGCAAATGTTCATATCCAACAGGGTCATCTGAAGGAAAAGAAGAACAAATTATTGACATGCTCAGAAGAAATACTGTGTGGCTTTCAGAGAGCCTGGCTAAACGTAGTATTTCTTTTCTTGTGATGGACAGAGATAGATTCAACCTCCTACATGCCATCTTAGATTAGTAAACAATACCATCTGGTTGGACACAAAGGGAGAAATTGAGGCAGAGGTGGAATTTCTTTCCCAAGATAAGACAGATTTAGCACAAGGGCTGAGGCTCCTTGCATCTTCCACATTCACGTAGGACAGCACTCCCTTCATTACCGGCATTTGTTAGGGCTTTTCCACATTTCAAGTACAAATATCAACTACTACCGTGAAACCAAACGGATGGCTCACTTTTTGAAAAGAGTAAGGCAGAGGTTAAAAAGGAATTCCACTTGTTATCTCAATGTTTGGTGCATCCTCAGACGCGTTTTACTCTAATGACACATTGGACCACGGCTATCACAGCCAAAAGCTGTGGCACTCAACTTGCACATCTGCCCTTTCTCCTGACATTTGCCCTCGACCAGCTCATACTGGATGCTCATTTTCTCCATGCACTCCATATTACGACATTCTGAATGCTATGGAACAGACCACAGTCAAAATTCCCATCTTTCATAGTGCAGTGTGACATGGAAACATGACAGAGGCCATGTGCTGAATCTCAGCACACCGAACAGATCCCAGCAGTGCCTACAGACCTACCTTTGCCTACAGACACCAGACACTACCAGCCAAAGAAATCAAGACATTTTCATACACAGCTCTTTATCATTATGCTTCAAAGTAGCAAGGTACTTACAATCGCTACCAACTTCTTTGCTGCCATACAGGCTACAAACATCCCAACAGGATGTGCTCTGGAGCAAGAGAAGGCAGACACAGAGAGGGAAGGCATGCTGCAAGGACACAGAGAAAGGAAGTATCTCCAATACTTCCCCTCTTCTTCTCATACTTCCCCTCTTCTTCTCCAAGAGTTAAAAAGGAGTATTTTTGTATGATTGAGAAGGGATCCATGTCAAAATTAACTTTTGATTTCCCCCAGATTCATTCTAACCAAGCCAGTTCCTGCTAGATCTCACCATGCACAGGTGTTTGTACTGGCCAATGGAAAGCCATGTCACAGGCAGCTTCTTTGGCTCTTACTGCCACCTCCAAGCAACTGGGAAGGTATGTGGGAACACACGGAACAAAGAACAGAGCAAACATGCACTCTCAAAGCAACTGTCTGCCTCATCGTTGCCTGGGAGGAAAGAAAATATTGCTTGAATTCCAGACTGCTCTTAATATTTCCCGACCTACCTAGACTTTTGTTTCAGTTCTCCAGAGTTCTGCACCATTCGTTTCCATCAGATTTGGCACGTGTTGGAGGCAACAGGGTGCTATCAAAGTAGGAAACAAGAGTCAGGTATCCTAAAATACAAACCAGTCAGTACTTCAATTATAAAATTATGAATCCGAATATCCATACTACTGGGCTTTCTTTTATTTACAGCCATCTTGTCAATGAAAATAAACCTGAGATTGTTGTTGTTCAAGGCCAACTGTTTACTGCCCGATAAGGAAATAACTGTCATCTACCTTGTTCCTACATCCAGCGTAAAAAACCTCACTGTAAAGATCGTAATGCATTGCACCCACACCAATGTGTCTTGTGTTCAGGATGGATATTCAAACGTAGCAACGTTAGATTTCTATCCAGATTCCTCTCTTAATTTATTACTCAAATAAAATCCCATGCCATGGATAAAAAATGCCTTGACAAAAACACCAACTTCTACCTCTCCACCCATCTTTGCCCACTTCTACTATGTTTCAATATTTACTTCTGCATTCCTCCATTTTTAGAGCCTGATCGCCACCTATTAAGTGTAGCTGGGGCACTGAAAATCAAGAATGCATTTTTTCCATTCAAAAGAGCTGTACAGAAATAGATGTAGACCCTGCCTTACTGCTGCATTTAGCAATCACACATTGACGGGAAGCAAAGTGCATTTTGTAGCCAAGTCCTTCATTAACTCCAGCAACAATTGTTTTCCTTTATGCTATACCCTCTTTTGCCATACCCGATATATTGAAAAACCTTCAGTCTCTGTTCACTGAGTACCATCTGCTCCTTTATCAACTTTTCTATTTCCATATTCACAGTTGGGGGATTCTGTATTTCTTCACTTGCCATAAATTCTCTGCAGGATGGAAAGTAGATATGTAGAATGGAATCACATGATATATGTGATATCATACGTGATATCAAGTAAAAAGAAAAAATGATCAAGTATTACTTTGATAAAAACCAAAAGTGAACACTAGCCACTTTGTGTTGCTCATTGTCCAAAAGAAGACTGCCAAATTTTTGACCTGAAACTCTGAACTACACACTTCTTTTGCATGAGCTTCCAGTCCCTGACTCTCCCTTGCCATTTCAGTTGATGCCATTTTTCTTTCTCAAGCTCTGATTTCATTCGATTCAAGAGTAGCTTGGCAGTTGCCCTCTCATTATCCAGCAGTGCTCTCTTTACATTCTGTGTATTAAAAAATAAAAACAGAAGTAGAAGCAGCATACGACATGCAAAAACAAACAAAAAATTGTCTCTTCTACAGAAAATGAGGGGAGAAAAGAACTCAAATGTCAACCAATACCCTGCCAAGTAGAAATTTCTTCAATATTTCAGTGATTGAAAGTCAGAAAAAATGAATTTCATTTGGGGAAAGAAAGACATTCTAGGAATATTCAGACTGCCATCTTGCCCCAGGTAAAACATTTACCATGGCCTTAGCGTTAATGAGCTTGTGAACATCAGCTGCCAAGAGGAAGGACATTTCCTCCAGTTTCACAGAATACTTGGTCAGTACATCTGCTATCTGTGCAATCAAAGAATACGGAAAAGCAACAACAATGAAAAGTAGAACTCAACTATCAATTTCCCAAGTTAAAATCTTCATGAACAAGACAATTTTTCCACTCAAGTGAATTCGATTTAATTAATTCATTAACTACATAAGTATCATTCTCACGTTCAAGAATAGAATTCAAAGAATCAACGTTGCTTCTTCTGAGACATTGAAGCCTCAGTAGATCCCAACTTCAAATCTATTAGGACGGCATGAAAGCAATACCTGCTACATTTAGTACATGTAAACCACAAAGACATCTAGAACAGCTCTAAAAGATGAACAAACCCATGAACTTTGAAGGAGACGCTAGCAAGAAATGTGGAAATAGGCATTATCTGCCCAGTGCTTATCCCAAAAGCTTGGGCGCTCCTTGGCGTCAGTGAGAGTCTCTGTCTCATTATTCAGCAGCTGGCTTAGGGTAAAAAAGGATGCATGCAATGCCATGGCAAATATTCGTCTACCAGCCCTGCACTTGAACGAGCAGTCAGCAGTTCATTACACCAAATTTATGTTTGGCAAGGAGACAGTATATTTATTACAAGCCCCTAGTTGTAGAACCAGGAATTCAGGAGTTGCTCATTCCCAATGAAAATCTGTCCATTTCAGACCTTTGGGGTTTTATGCTTCTGTTCTTTACCTGTCTTGAGTGTGGCTTTCTTGTGAAGTCACTGATGGGTGTTTTTCCAACACATTTCTGCTGATTACACGGTAATTGCATGGCATCAGAAGACTTCTCTGAATGTCTCTTTAAAGTATGCTTTTTACTCTTCTTAGAGGACCTTGTCTTCTTCTTTCCTTCACCCAAAAGGTGGGCTAAGTGAGCCTTCAAAGAACCATCATCTCAACAATTAGAATTCTTTCAAACCTACTGAATGGAGAACAGCCACAAAAAAAAAAATTAAAAAACCTAGTTCGTGAAAGACATCAGAAGAGAAAGGTAAAATAATGAATCCTACATGCCTCATGCATAACTCTCTTCATTCGAGGCTATTTTCAAAATGAGTAAACAAAAAAAAATCATCTTTTCCTCAGAGAGGAAAAGGGGAGTAACTGGATTGTGTTGCCTTGCTTACAGTTACCAGAAAAGTCAACAGCAGAGTTGAAAACTCCTGAAGCTGGCTAACTACACCGCTAAATGTTTTACTACTGTTTTATGATTCTGTCTTCAGTTAATAGAACTTGATATACAACAAAGAGATGGGAGCACATGGAGATGCATTGGAGAGCCTACACTGGAGGTAACACATTCATTTTTTACAAATCCAAATTAGAAATGCTGAAAATGACCTGGGGTCATTTCAACAGCCAGCAAACTGACTAACACAACCAACCTTTGGCTTTTATTCAATCCTTTGCTTGTTTTACCTGGGCCTTGAAGATCTGTCTGCAGCCTTCCTCTCTGCAAATATATCACAGTCATCCTATTGAGAACCCATGGCTCATCACAGCTGCTTGGCCAGGCCTGCTTCCAGAAGAACTGGCAACTACAAGCTGGGAGCCAAGAGATACAACACTTCACTTGGAAAAGGGTCTTCCATGAATCCTAGATTCCCAGAATGGTTTGCACTGGAAGCGACCTTAGAGATGATAGATTATCTTCTTCCCACATCCTGACATGGGCAGGGACACTTTTCCACTAGTCCAGGTTGCTCCATGTCCGCTCCAGCCTGGCCCTGGACACTTCCTTCCATGGGGCTCCCACACAGCCTCTTTGAGCAACATGTGCCAGGCCTCAGCAGCCACACAAGGAAGAATTCCTTTCCAATATCCCATCTACCCCAGCCCTCTGGCAGTTTGAAGCTATTCCCCCTTGTCCTGCGAGTCCAGACCCTTTTCCAAAGTCCCTCCCCAGCTATCTTGGAGCCCCAGCAGGCACTGCAAGGGGCTTGAAGGCCGCCCTGGACCCTTCTGTTCGCCAGATTGGACACCCACAGCTCTCCCAGTCTGTCCTAGAGCAGAGGAGCTCCAGCTTTCAAAGCAGCTTAACAGCCTCCTCCCCGTGAAACTCGTTGCCACCGCTGGCCTTCCGGGCCCTACGGATATCGCTTCTGGTGTCGCTTGGGGTCACTCCCTGCTCTCTCCCCGCCCCCCATGGGGCCCTCAGGCGATGCTGCTCAGATGCCACTCCAGCCGCTGTCAGACCAATGGGGGCCAGGGGGCCAGGCCAGCCTCATCCACAATCCACAATATCCTCGGCGGCTGCTGTGTGCTCCTGGCGGCCCACACACCCGGAAGCAGATGTGACAATTGATAAAATATTCCTGTTAATCACAAAAGCATTGGGGTTTGCATAAACCAGAATACTAAGCTCTGAAGTGAAGCATGGACACTAGATAAAGGAAATTATATGATTGAATAATTCTGTTTAAAATCACCTTGTTATGTTCTATTATGTTGTATTATGTTACATTGCATTATGTTATATTATGTTATGTTTATCAAATAAGTTGTATCAGCTACCAGCTTGCGAAATCGGACTTCCCAAAAAGCCCTTCCTGTCTTTGTCTGATCAATACTGCTTATCTCAAGGACCAGACTTCCAGAACTTCTCTGGTGGTTATCTACGAGGACCAGATGGCTATCTGTGACTGATTATCGCCCGGAGGCTTTGTGAATTTGTGTAAGGATGTTTATTCGATCACCACTGCTTACCTGGCAAAATTATGACATCAAAAAAAACCTAAAAAATATTGATTACAACGAGGAACCACAGTATAAGAAGAGGCTGCAAAACAAGGTTCTGTGGAGCGTGGAGTGGGCGGTGACCCCTCGTGTTCCCCAGCGCGCTGCTTGCTCTTTCTAGATCAAATAAAGCAATCCAAAGTTTTGAGGAATATCAATACTTTTGTCTCTCATTTATAACACAGAGGTCCGGAACAGAGGATAATAGCCACACATTTGTGTTCGTCTCTGCACAAGGCGGGCCAAAATTGCCATGCCCGGACTTTTCAGTTTAGCACGAGAATGAGAATACACCTGCACCATGGGGGAGGAAACCGCTAAAGACTCCCTCATACGTGGTCTCTCAACTTAATGTCTAGGCAATGCCAATCCTGAGGCTACACTAACACCTTTTTTACCTTGCGGGTAAGAAATGCCATTGTTCTGGTGTGCAGCTAAAGGCGCAGCACAGGCAGGCGAGGCCAAAAGCTGAGGCAGTGCCCTTCCTCACACCTTCGCTGTGGTGCACTCCATGCAGCTAGAGCGAAGCAAGAAGGACGCTAGGAAGAAGAAGGCGTTCTTCAACTAGCCCTCTGTCAGCAGCCCCGAAAGTGCGCATAAAACATGGCGTCTCGCTGCCCTCCATTCTACATACTCGCAGCTGCCTTTGCCGACTTGCAAAAAACCTACCAGAGTAGAGAGGACCAGATTGAAGAGGCAGTGCCTAGGTTCACCTTCTACTTATTGCACTTAAGCCACGTCCAGCTCCTCGCTGCACTCTGTATTTCCCTTCTCCGCGGCATTCACCGTGGTGCCCTCTGCAACTCGGCGCCTAGAAGTGACCGCCAATATTTCCACAGCGGGCTGCAAGGGAACCAAGGAGCAGCACAAGCAGCAGTGCTTCAGCTTGCTCCTTCCGACTGCTAAGGGCACTTGGGAAGTCAAGCGAGAGGCAGCCACCTTCCTCTCCGAGTAGCCTGTAACGTGGTGCACACAACCACGGTACTTGTGCGGCTTTGTTCACGGCCCTCGCCCATGCATGGCGCCGCTTTCACTTCCCGGCGGTCAGAAGGCGCTGAAGCGGCGCCACACAGCCAGCAGTGTGCCGGCAGCCAAGCGCTCGAGAACGCTGCTCCTGCCCAAGCTCGCCTAGGGCGTGCACCTTTGTTCTCAGAGCTCCGTGCAACAATCTGCCTCTCTCGCAGTTCGAATGGAAAACGAAAGCTTTTCGCCTACGCCGTACACAGAGATCCATTGCCAGGACTAGAAGGTCTTATGGCCGGGGCTCGCCCCCGCCGCCAGGAAGCTGCTATTAGCACCGCATTGCAGGGGCACTTCTCGCTCCTTAACTACGTGCTTAGCGCTCTCCGAATTCGCTGCCAGCTCCTCGGTCCTTCTCAGCTGCAAGTAGCAGAGCTCACAGTACATAGAGCTTCGCATGGACAGAGGACTTGGAGGGACATATCGCACACGAAAATGTGTCAAGACAGAGACGTGTTCTACACTGTGCCTTCTCGTCATCCTGTTTGTGCTTCTGCTGCTTCTGCTGTTAGGAATCGCTCCTTGAAAGATGAGTGAGAGCGTCTTTCTGGGTGCATTGCACTGAGTGAGAGCTCGCTATGGGCTTTGCACTTGGAGCCAAGGCAACAGGGCGTGCTTGCCCGCAGAACTGAGGACAAGATGTTGGGCAGAGCTGACGCTGAGCTCTGGAGTTCAGCTTTGTCCAGAAGGCAGAAGGCAAAGAACGAAGCCGCTTGCGAGAGCAGAGCAGCGAAGAGCACACGAGCAGACAAAGAGTTCCTTCAGAATCGCTTTCACTTCTCAGGGCTCTTGCTGCTTGGAAAACTAGCACACAGCCGTTGCACGCCAGGGCAAAAGCTGGGCCAGTGCCCTTCCTCACACCTTCGCTGTGGTGTACTCCATTGTTGGGGGTTGAATGCTTCCCTTTTCTTTCTCTGGAATTTCCTCCCTTGTTATGCTAAGTGGCTGCATCTTAAGGTAATGTTCTCTAGCAGGGAGGTGAGTGGAGGGAGGGGGGGGTGAAACCGGAAAAAGGGAAGTCGGGACTGGGTCGGGAGCGGGCTGGAAAACTCACTCCTTTGGCTCGTGGAGGGAGAGGACGCCCCGTGCTCGGATCTAACAACTCCCCTGCCACCCCAGCGCTGAGATCCATGCTCCCTGCCTTTGGACATCGCTCTGCTGCTCTCCCACCTCACCCTAATACCTCCGGACACTCTGCCGAGCACCACGACCGACACCGTGAGGGGGGAGTCAGTTTCCCCATCCCTCTCACCCCTGGACCACTGCCGCCATCACTCCAGCCATCTTCGACTGCGCGGGACCTGTCCTGCCCACAACACCGGTAACTGAGCGCAGGGAGACGGCCTGAGGCCAAAAGGGACTGGAGCTGAGCTATACTGTTCTGTTCTGTTGTCAATTTTTATAGCTGTTGTTGTTTTCTGCCTTGTTAGATAACAGTAAAGAACTGTTATTCTTATCCCCACATCTCCTGCCTGAAGGCCTCTGATTTGGACCTAAAATAATTAAAAGGGACGGGGTTGCATTCTGCATTTTAGGAAGGGGGCTCTTGCCTTTCCTTAGACCATACCTGTCTTTCAAACCAAGACAGGGACTCATTGCAAAAAGGATCAGGGAGATGCCTAGGAAGAGTCTCAGGTGAATCCAGGAGACTATAGTGGAGGACTATTCAGTTTTCCAATCACTTTCCTTAAAAAACTCTACAAAACTGTAATAAAAAAACAAACAAAACAAACAAACAAACAAACAAAAAAAGCAGGCCAAACAAACACACAAAAACCCCCAACCAAGAATCCCCAAAGAGACAAAAAAGGCCCCAAAAAAAGCCCACAAAAAAACCCACCCAAAACTGAAAAAAAACCTCCAAACCTAACACATCAATAAATTAGAGTGAATGTTTTTAGTAACTTTAAAAATTACAATTCAAAACAAAAAAAACCCCCAAAAAACGAAACAGAAAGTCACATTTCTAAAGGTGCTGTCCCAGCCTCTTCTCTCAGCAGGGAGGACATCCTGAAGTGGAGCCGGTTGGAAGAAAGCGGGGCAGGGCAGCACCCGGGCCATTGTCACAGGACTGCCCTGTGGCTGCCCCATTGCCAAAACCTGGACACATAAATCAAAAACAGGTATGCACATGTGCTTAGACACAGCAAAAATATATTTGTCTGAAAAGAATACTGGTCCATTTATATCACTGGAAAGAGCATAATGCCTCGTCTCAGCTTTCTTTTCAGTCATTACAAATGTTTCAAAAATACAGGAGTGCAGAAAATGGAAATATCCAAGAGCAACATGCGGACCAATAACAAAGATTCCATTTTTGAAACTGCATTGGGAATCCTCTGCAGAAATTGACTCAGAGCTCTAAGATTTACAAAAAAGACCAAGAGTATTGGAGTCAATACAACACAGTGTCTGGAGACTTCAGCTGGTTGCCTTGATTTCTCAAATATGATGGAGGAAGCACCTTAGCAACTACAGCTGCCAGTTCTCTCAGCGCCCTGACATGCCTCTGGGTGAGTCCCATGGTCTTGCATGCTCAGGTTCCTCAAGTGGTCTGAAAGCTGACCTGCTACTATGGCTTAGAATCAAGCCCACCATTCCAGTAACCTGAGAGATGTGGAAATAGTGACTGGCAGTAAAAATTGAGACCAACACTTGTTGAGTACTTCAGCCTTCTCCTTGTCTGTTGCCACTAGTCCTGTCTGGCTTATGGGGGTGGGGGGGGGGGAATAGGGGAGGTGTGATAGGCTTCTTTTCATCTTCCTTTTCCCACTGAAATACCCGTAGGTGCCTTTATTATTCTTATTTTTGGCATGTTTTTCCAAATTCAGCTTCAGCTGAGCCTTAGCTATACTCATCCCATCCTCACACACTCATGTGTTACCACTGTATTTTTCCCATGATTTGTCTCATTGTGTATTGTCTGCATATTTCCTGCCTGCATAACATCTATTAATTTTCAATAAACTTCTGGCTTTAACTTGTTTTCAAAATCAACCTTTTCGAACGTTTTCACCTCAGAAAATCACCTGGGAAACCCAAAATCCCCAAAATTCTCCC
This sequence comes from Sturnus vulgaris, assembly GCF_052056855.1. Lineage (NCBI taxonomy): Eukaryota > Metazoa > Chordata > Aves > Passeriformes > Sturnidae > Sturnus > Sturnus vulgaris. The sequence goes on along the minus strand of NC_142282.1, from coordinate 70,849,413 downwards.
CGAAGTCCCCCCTGCGATGCCCAGCACTCACCTGGCAACTCCCAGAATTCCACAAATTCACCCCAAAATTCACGGGGGACCACCAAATCCCTGGGCTTCACCCCAAAATCCCACCTGCAACCCCCAAAGTCCCTCAAATCACCCCTAAGACCCAGTCCTTCCAACACCTCCCAAATTCACCCTAAAATGTCTCCAATCCCCCTCAAAACAAACCCAGATACCTCCAAATCCACCAAATTCACTCAAACACCCATCTGGGACTTTCAAAAATCACCAAAATTCCCCGGAATACCCACGTGCATGTCCCCAAATTCATCCCAAATGAATCTGGTTCTTCGGAGGAAAACTGAACCTTCTACAGGAGCACTGCTTCAACTGAACCACATCTGTCATCCAGGAGGACTGCAGCCACCATTTATACGGACTGCTACCAACACCCTGACTGACAGGGTGTCAGGTAGTATTTCTGACTTTGTTGGTGGTTTTTCTTTTATATTATTGCATGTATTTTATTTTTTCTCTTTTCCCCTATTAAATTGTATTACTGACTTGGAGTCTCACACTGGTTTTACCTTCAAACCAACACAACCCCAAACCCTGCTTCCCGGGATCCCCCAAAATTCCACAAATTCTCCCCCAAAATCAACCTGGGACCCCTCAAACTAACCTGGATCTCCCCAACCCCCCCCCCCCCCCCCCAGTTCACCAGGGAACCCCAAATCTCCAGCATTCAACCCAAAATTCACCGGGGACCCCAGAAACCTCCAAATTTGCTCCAAAATGATTGGCAACTTTACACACTCCATTTTCCCACAAAAGGATCTAGAGCCCTGTGCGCTTCGTATACAAACTAAAAGGAAAAAAACTTTCTATTCATTCTCAGCAAAAATACTTCCTATTCCTCCTCCTTTTGGACAAAACTGCCTTCACTTTCAAACTTATTCTCTTGCTCACTTACCTGCACAATGCTTAGTCCCTGTTCTGCATGCTCATTTTCTTCACTTTTACAAGGAATCCTCTCCTCATCTACTTCTTCCTCTGCTTCTTCCATTTCCTGTGCCAAGATCACCTGTTTCTCTGTTAGATTTGTTTCTCCATATGATTTTTGACAACTGTCCCTATCTTGTGGCACCGCTCGCTCGAGAGAGGTGATTGTCCTGCTCTGCTCTGGGCTGGGACAGTGCTCTCTTCAAGCCCTGGGGGCAATTTTGGATGCCACAACGTCAGAAAGACCTCAGGCTATTGGAGAAATGTCCAAAGGAGGGACACAGAGATAGTGAAGAGGCTGGAGGGGAAGCCATACAAAGAGTGGCTGAGGGCATTCGGTTCAGCTGCAGAGAGGACAGTGAGCTCACACCTCACTTGGGACCTCTCAGCTCCTCTCAAGGGCAGCACAGGGACAGCTTTGCTCTCTGCTCTCTGCGACCAGGGACAGGAGCCAAGGGAATGCCAGGAGCTGTGTCAGGGGACGATTAGGCTGGCTATCAGGGAAAGGTTTTTTTCCTCAGAGGCTGGTCAGGCACTGAATAGGTTCTCCAGGCAATGGGCACAGCCCCAAGGCTGCCAGAGATCCAGGAGCGTTTGGCCAATGCTCTCAGGGATGCAGAGGGTGGGACTGTTGGAGTGTCTGTGCAGGGCCAGGAGTTGGACTTTGACGATCCCTAGGGGTCCCTTCCGACTCAGAAAAGTATTACCATTTTCCCCTCTTTCCTCTCCTTGCACAATACTCTCAGCTTACCGTTCCACCGTATGTTCCACTTCTGAAACCTCCTCTACTTCTTTGCAGTTCAAGTACAGTTCTACTGTTTACAATCCAAAGATATACAGATTGAAAAACAACCAAAAAGAAACACCTGTTTGGAATGTCGTGGTCTTATTTGGATCTCGAACTATGAAGTCGATTGTGCCTTGCAAGTTCTAAAAGCAAAACAACAACAAAACACACCCACCACACCGTTTTAACATAGGGATTTGCTTTCTTCTAAGAAATCCATATCCCTTCTCAAAAGGGATCTATTTCAGTAAGAGGTCATCTTGAAAAGATCACTTACTATCTAAAGAACCTGGAACACTCAAATCCGTAATGATAAGCCTGTTACCTTGCCGTTTTCTGTTCCAAAGGCAAATGAATTTGCTCAAGTGCCGTTTGTAACAAGGACAGAGTTGAAAGTGTGGCTCTGAGAAATGTTTTGGTTTCCCTCTCCTATCTCTATCAAAAGCACTTTCTTCAATGGCTGAAACAATACTTGATATAGTCTGAATTTTAAGGTCATGAAAATTTTCTCAAAAGTGAAAAATTAATATAGCAGTCAGGTTTTAAACCAACGGGAATTTTTGTTTTACCTGTTTGAAGATTTCCTTCACACTAAAATGCTGGCTGATGGATACCTAGAAGAAATCAATTCCCACAAAATGCTTCCGGGTACGCCATTACGTCATCCATTACAATTTGCTTCAGTGTCCCGTTCCTGTCCAATTGAAGGTCCCTGTTTAAGAAACTCAAGTACGGAGAGAAATAAAATTAAATATGACTACAGTGCCTTTAAATCTAAATCGAACTTCCTGATCAAGCTCATAAAACCTTTAGGCTAAATGTTGCCATTGATCTGTTTCTACTGAACACAATAACGTCCTGGCTTGGTACAGATTAGTTCATTACAAAGAAAGAAATGCACAGAAGTTAAAATATTTCCAAAGAAGCATTTGACATCCTTCCTTTTGGATGGGGAACCATTCCAACACTGCTTACATAAGAGGTCAAATTACTGTCTTCCATGTTAGTTCTGCACTGTGCTCAGCGGAGCCTTTTTGGTTTATTTGCCTTTGACTTGGGCGTAAAGCTGAGTTTTGATTCAAGAAAAATCAATATTCACACTTGTTTTCATTTACACGGACATTGGCTTGGTCTCCTAAACAAAGAGAATGATGGGGAATTTATGTAGTTGTTCAGATAGGTAACATTCTCTTTCCGCAACCTGGCATTGTATTTTCACTTGGTCTGTTACCTCTGGCTTTGTTTTAACGGCTCAAATTATTAGGAAGAGTATCAAACCTCCAGCTCTAACCACAGTCCCACTGCGAGGTGTGTGAAGGTATGTGCATCTGCCCCTCAGGTCCATACTGCTCTTCTAATGTGCCCCTGATCAAGCATGTAGGAAAGACTGTTGCATTTCCTAGATGCATTGTAAATGGTACATTCCATGACGTCTGCTATGCCCTGTAGCTTGGTCCCTCTCCCCTCCTGGCCATACAGGGCTGGCTGGGATCCAGTTTCTCACCCCCACCCTTTGCAGACCCTAGAAAATATCTGTGCCCCCTGACCTCTGTCTCTTTTTCCCTCTTTTTCTCTTGCTCCCTGTTTTCCTCGCTACTCACGAGAAATAAACCCTCTAAATTCATCAGGGAAAAGAGCCTCTTTTGTTATCTCATTTACGTCCATGAGGCAACGGCCCCTGGAGCCATCACCCTAACACCTGAGCTAGAGCGGAGGTAAGGCGAAGAACCCCATTTTAGGGCCGAGAAAAAGCCTCAGTTGGCTCCCTACGTGAATGGTCTCTACAGAGCACCCCACATTCGACTGTGACTCCTATTTTCGGGATTCAAGAAGCCTTGGAGCTGATCAACTAGCTTAAATTTCTTTTAGCTGCATTTTGTGCAGTTCAAAGACTTTTAAGCACGAACCGGGAGCCTGTCAGAAGCCCAGGCAGGTCCGTTCTGGACGTAGACCCACTACAGTTACTCAGATGCCTCTGCCTGCAAGAAAAAAAAAGGTGAGTGGAAGCCTCCTTTCGAGGCGGGTGAGCTCCTGGAGCTCCTCATGGGGGTCTCACTGCTGGCATTTGGCTGGCATGGCGCCGCTCTCAAGGAGAGACACGGCGCGGGCCTGTGCGTGGCCTGCGCGACGGCTTGGTGTGCCCGCGACCTCGTGGTGTGCTGTGCGGACTGGTGGGGGCTGGACGCGGTCACCCAGGCGCGGCAGCAGGCAGGAAGCTTTGACCGGTTTCAAAGAGGTGGCACGGAGGTTTTTTTGCGGTTTTTTGCGGGTTTTGTGGGTTTTTGCTGCGGGGTCGGTCTTTATAGCGGCGCAGGCTAAATTAACGAAATTAACATCGGGTCGGCATCCAGTAAAGCCTGAAAACCATAGTGTACCTGGCACGGTTTAACAACTAACTCTCCTCCTGTGTTTTCAACAGTAGTGGGGTAGATATAGTGAAAATTGCTCAACATCATGGGCTTACAGCAATCTGCCTTACAAAAGAGTATAAGAAACCAACTCAGGGAGATATTAAGTTCAGGAAATGTTTTAATATCTAAGAAAAAGTTAGCCTGTTTTGCCAGCTGGCTGTCGGTTGAAAAATCTGACCTTGAATTACAATATATAAATTCGATTTCATTTTGGGATAAAATAGGGGATTTATTAACTTTAGAAGAGGAAAATGGAGATAAAACAGCTTCTGTATTCCTCGTGAATTTTTTACAAATTCGGAAACTTTTAATTCAGACAGACAACAACAGAGAGCAGCAGCAAAACGGTTCAGACTCATCTTCCCTTTCCCCAAAACCCTATAACCCGGACCTGGAGGGGACCCACGGGTCTCCCTGGGGGGTGCAGGACTCCCAGCACTGCTGTGGCTGCTCTGAGTCCCTGGGTCCTCCCCAGTATCCCAGTTCTGATAATTTTTCGAAAATTGTCAGCACTCCTTCCTTGTTCCCTTCCCCTCTGGGCAACGGCCACGTGGCTACGCCTGAAGGTGTTGGGGTCCCAGATAGCTCCGGCCATGCGATACAGCCCGTAGGGGGAGGTCCCATATGGTGGCAGCCACGTGTCTCCTCCTTCATCCCGCAACCCCCTTCACCCTCCGGTCCCTGCCCCTAAGCCTGTCCCCTCCCATAACCCATCCCTGCCCTCGGCTCCACTTCCCCCTCCCCCCTCCAAGACCCAGCCCTGCACGGCACCCAGCGACCCCGCCCACAGGTGTTGCAACCCTGGATCCCAGCACCCCTCCCCCGCTACGGTTTCACATTCCTTCCCTCCAAGCTGCTGCGGGGTGGGGGAGGGCAGTGGAGCCCCTGCTGAGTTCAGTGCCGGTGGGGGTGGGGAGGGATCAGCTCACAGCCCCTGCGGGACGGATGGTGTCCCCGTGGTGGGGGGGGGGGGTGGCCAGCCTCCCAGTCCGGGTGGGGGGGGATGCCCAGCCCTGAAAGTCAACACCAGGAAAAAGAGTATATACCATCAGTTGCTCCTGTCGTTTATCTTGGTAAGAGGAATGGTAGAAGAAGTTTTCAACCTTTGTCCTATCAAGATAAAAAAGGAAATTTGTAAAGTACAGAAAGAATTTAGTAGAAATAGTGAAATCTTTAAAGGCATGATGAGAGCCACCTTTAACTCAAACAACCTGGTTCCATATGATATCAAAGATCTTTTCCGATGTCTGTTAACTCCTTCAGAATATGATCTATGGGAAAGCCTATGGAAAAGATCTTTAAAAGTGCTTTTACAAGAGCTTTTAAAAAGCTCAGATAATGCAAAGGATGCTGATAATAATGATATAACATATGAACACCTATGTGGGGAAAAAGATTGGCATTGCCCTGAAAATCAAACCAGAGTACTATGTAAGTCTGTCCTAGATAAAATATGCAATGCTGCAGAAAAAGCCTTTAATCAATTACCAACAGTAGATACTAAAGGGAGTTATATTAACATTAAACAGTTTACTTCTGAGAGTTTCTTACAGTTTGTGGACCGCCTTCGTACTCAAGTAGAAAGACAAGTGTCTGATCCAGTGTTACAAGCTGAATTAATTAAAGAAATGGCTCAGAGGAATGCTAATGAAACCTGCCCTAGGGTTATCCTTGGCCTTCCCTTGGAGCCAGCACCTAGCTTAGCACAGATGATAGAAGCCGGCGCCAGAAAAGCAGAACTGTTCAGTGGACAGGAAAGAAATCCAGGACTGGCACACCCAAGAACCGTGGCAGCTGTGACACCAGAAGCAAAGAAGCAACCAATGTCACCAGAGCAACTGCAGCACATCATCTGCTTCCAGTGCAAGCAGCCAGGACACTTCGCCAGGGACTGTCCACACAACCAGAAACAGAAGAAAACCAACAAACAAAAAAACTAACTTTACAGCGCGTACCCGCCATTAACACAATAGCGCGCTTGGCTATAAATGCGGCAGGCTCCACACTCGCAAAAGACTCTCTCTTAATAAACAAAAAGGGGGAGGATGGGATAGAGGGTGTGGCGAAGTCTGGCAATGAAAATATCAAATGTTCAATTAACAAGGTTTGGAAGCCACTAGGCCGTTTTAGGCTTGTGACTACCAGAGGTTTTCATTTCAGGTCACCTGATTGGACAATCATAACAGTGGACTTACCTAACAGTACACAGGACGTGACGTTAAACCACATGAAACTGGACAGTGAGTACTTTGTTGTCGGTGACACAGCACACACACCCCTCGAGATTGAGGTGGTTCCCATGACCATCAAGGGAAGCATAACTGGCCTCATTCTCCTGGCACGATGTCCTCTACCACCATATTACCTGGTTGAGGGATATATCCTTGCCCAGGCCATGCCTGTTCCAGCGGATGTCCCCGTAGATGGAAAATCACCTGAAGTCTACTGGGCAGAAGTGGTGGGTGAGGACAAGCCTTCTCTGGCATGCAACCTAACCCGTGGATCAGATCACCTCCATGTGGAGGGGGTACTGGACACAGGTGCTGATGTGACTATCATACCCGAAAGGATGTGGCCGCCACGTTGGGAACTTCAGCCTGTGGCAGGCAGAATCCAGGCTGTAGGAGGAGTCAAATTGGCAAAAATATCAAAAAGCATTGTACAAATTGAGGGGCCGGATGGAAAATTGGCTAGCATCCGTCCATTTGTTACAGACTATAAATGCCCTCTATGGGGGAGAGACACCATGTCCCAGTGGGGGGTGAAATTGATTATTCCTAAGACTCCCTGGGATTTTTAGAAGCGGCCACTGTGGGGCGCCCTACCCAAAAGTTGAAATGGCTAGATGATACCCCAAAGTGGGTAGCACAGTGGCCGATGAGTAAGGAAAAGCTCAGGGCGCTTGAGGAGCTCGTGGAGGAACAATTGGCTAAAGGCCACATAGAAGAGACCACAAGTGCATGGAATTTCCCGGTTTATGAGATAAAGAAATCAGGGAAAGACAAGTGGAGGCTGCTCCACGACCTCCGGGAAATAAACAAAGTAATTGAAGACATGGGGTCTCTCCAACCTGGAATGCCTTCTCCAACAATGCTTCCCAGAGATTGGCAATTGGCTGTTCTAGACATCAAGGATTGTTTCTTTCATATCCCCCTACACCCAGAGGATGCCCCACGGTTTGCCTTCTCGGTTCCTACCATCAATCAAGAGGCCCCAATGAAGCGCTACCACTGGAGAGTTCTGCCCCAGGGAATGAAATGTAGTCCCTCCATCTGCCAGTGGTATGTGGCCTCATTGCTGTCCCAGGTGCGTGCCCAGAGAGGGGAGGCCATCATCCTTCATTACATGGATGATGTGCTAGTGTGTGCACCCGATAACTCTCTACTCCAGGACACACTTGACCTAGTGGTTAAAGTTTTAACCTCTGCTGGATTTGAATTGCAGGAGGACAAAGTCCAAAGGATGCCACCTTGGAAGTACCTGGGCCTGGAAATTACTGCACGGACCATTGTTCCACAGAAATTGGAAATTAATTGTAATCCAAAAACCTTAGCAGATCTCCATTCCCTGTGTAGGTCATTGAATTGGGTTAGGCCCTGGCTAGGCCTCACTAATGAGGACCAAGAACCTCTCTTCAATTTATTGAAAGGGGAGAGAGAGCTGCTTTCTCCCAGGGAACTGACCCCAGAGGCAAAGACTGCAATTGAAAAGGTACAAAAGACCTTAGGAGAGAGGCAAGCTCACCGTTACCAGCCCGAGCTGCCCTTCAAATTCATTATCCTAGGAAAACTGCCACACTTACACGGGTTAATGTTCCAATGGATCAAGGAGCAGAAAGAGTCACTCTTAATCATAGAGTGGGTCTTCCTCTCCCATCAGAGATCCAAAACTATCACTAAGCCACAAGAGTTAATAGCTCAGCTGATTCGGAAAGCAAGGATCAGACTGTATGAACAAGCTGGTTGTGACTTCACATGTATTCACCTCCCTGTTAAACTGTCTGAGGAGGGAAAGAACTCTCCTGACAAATTGACTAAAGAGATGTTTGAGCATTTGCTCCAGAGCAATGCCAGTCTCCAATTAGCCCTGGACAGCTACAGAGGACAAATATCAGTCCATGCCCCGTCTCACAAGCTGTTTAATGAGGAATTCCACCTCATTCCTCGTGAGAAGAGGAGTCGGAGACAATTCAAAGCTCTCACAGTGTTCACGGATGCATCTGGGGCGTCCCACAAGTTGGTGATGACTTGGAGAGATCCTCAAACTCAGCATTGGGAATCTGATGTTGAGTTTGTGGAAGGGTGACCCCAGGTAGCTGAACTGGCAGCAGTCGTGAGAGCCTTTGAAAGGTTCTCAGAGCCAATAAACTTGGTAACAGACTCAGCCTATGTAGCGGGGACAGTGTCCAGGGCGGAGCAGGCAGTGCTCAGAGACATCGAGAATGAGCAGCTTTTCAGGTTGCTTTCCAAACTAATTTATTTGATTTCTCATAGAGAACACCCGATCTATGTGATGCATGTGAGATCACACACAGATTTGCCAGGCGAAATTGCAGAAGGGAACCGTCAGGCAGACTCCCTTGCAACCCCAGTAGAACAAGCAACCCCAGCAGAACAAGCACGCCTTCCTGACATCTTCCAACAGCAAAGCTGAGCCACCAACAGTATCACCAAAATGCATCAGGTCTAATGCGTCAGTTCCAGCTAACACGGAGTCAGGCTCGAGCCATTGTGGCCACCTGTCCCAACTGTCAGCTGCACACCATGCCATCATTGGGCATGGGGGTAAACCCCCGAGGTCTTGGCAGTTGTGAGGTATGGCAAACAGACATCACACACATTCCTAGTTTTGGTCGCCTCAAATATGTTAATGTAAGCATTGACACATATTCAGGCGCTGTCTATGCCTCTGCCCATGCAGGAGAAAGGGCAATGCATGCCAAACAACACCTAGTGCAAGCCTTTTCAGTGTTGGGGATCCCTAAGGAAATCAAAACTGGTCAGGGCGCAGCGTATAAGTCCAAGGAGTTCCTGGAATTCGTCCAGCAGTGGGGAGTGGAACATAAAACTGGCACCTCTCACTCCCCCACAGGCCAAGGTATAGTGGAGCGAGCCAATCAGACGCTCAAGCAGGTTTTGGCTAAACAGAGCAGTTCAACTGCGTGGATGTCTCCACAGCAGAAGCTCTGCAAAGCCATGTTTACTATCAATTTCCTGAATTGTTCATTTGAAAACATGAGTCCACCTGTGGTACGTCACTTTAACAGTGCTAAACAGTTCAAGTTATCCCAACATCCTCCAGTTTTGATTAGGGACCCAGAAACCTGGGAAATCAAAGGTCCTTATGAGCTCGTTACCTGGGGGCGTGGCTATGCGTGTGTATCCACTCCCTCAGGCCCTCGGTGGATTCCCCAAAAGTGGGTGAAACCGTTTGTTCCCAAACATCCTGCTCCAACTGAGGAGAACGAGGAGCAGGTAGCAGTGGCTTCAAAAAGAAGACGCCACAGAAAAAAAGGAAAAGAAATCCCCATAGAAGGTGGCATTCCGGCAAATAGAGACTTTTAATAGGTTTTATAATGTTTGTTTTTCCTTCTAGAGAAAACCTTCTCTTCTCTCAGTCCCGTGATGAACCCCATCCAAGCTGTCTTCCTGCTAACACTGAACAGTCTAGCAGCTGCATGGATTGTCCCTCAGCCACGTCAGAACATCTGGGTGACCCTGGCATAGACGCTCCAACAAGAAAATAGATTTTCTCTTGCTACTGCACGGACATGAGTGCCAGGAATTTGAAGGACTTTGCTGTATGGACCTTACCTCGAAAGCTCCTAACATCCATGCTGCCCTCTGAAACATGAACAACTTGATCGGACAAGTGAAGCAAGAATCTGAAGATTGGTTCAATGGACTGTTCAAAGGCTGGGGACTCACAGGGTGGTGGACATCTATAGTCAAAACAATTATGTTAATTTTTGTTGTTCTTTTCCTTGTAATAATGTCGTTCGGGATCCTACGTCACTTAGTTTTCAAGGCTATTCATAGTCTCATTCCCTCTACCTCAGTAGTCAATCACATAGAAATGAAAGACTTGAAACAATCTAACCCTCCCGCCAGCTACAAGTGGTGGGCAAAATCGTAATTGGAATGATACCAATATCGTTCTTTCAACTTTGTTAAACAAAAAACGGGGAGATGTTGCGTTTCCTAGATACATTGTAAATGGTACATCCCGTGACCCCTGCTGTGCCCTGTATCTTGGTCCCTCTCCCCTCCTGGCCACACAGAGCTGGCTGGGATCCAATTTCTCCCCGCCCCCCCCTTTCCAGACCCTAGAAAAGGTCAGGACCCGCTGACCTCGCTCTCTTCCCCCGTGCTCTCTCTTTTTCCCCCCAATCTCTTTTTCCCGCATCTCTCTTTTTCCCCCCAATCTCTTATCCCGCACTCTTTTTTACCCCGTCTTTTCTCTCTTCCCCTGCTCTTTTCCCCCACGCTTTTACCCTGTCCTTCCCCCTCTTTTCTCTCTCTTCCCCCGCTCTTTTCCCTTCCCTTTTCACTCACTACCCACGAGAAATAAACCTGTAACTTTATCAGGGGAAAGAGCCTCTTTTGATATCTTAACTACGTCTCTGTGGCTAGGGCCCAGGGGAATATCACCCTAACACTTGAGCTAGACTGGAGGAAGGGTGAAGACCCTGTTTTGGGCAGGGAAAAAGCCGTTACAAAAATGTCTTGATTTCTTTGGCTGGTAGTGTCTGGTGTCTGTAGGCAAAGGTCTGTAGGCACTGCTGGGATCTGTTCAGCGTGCTGAGATTCAGCACATGGCCGCTGCCATGTTTCCATGTCACACTGCACTATGAAAGATGGGAATTTTGACTGTGGTCTGTTCCATAGCATTCAGACAGCCCTAATGTGGAGTGCGTGGAGAAAATGAGCATCCAGTATGAGCTGGTCGAGGGCAAAAGTCAGGAGAAAGGGCCGATGTGCAAGTTGAGTGCCACAGCTTTTGGCTGTGATAGTCGTGGTCCAATGTGTCATTAGAGTAAAATGCGCCTGAGGATGCACCAAACATTGAGATAACAAGTGGAATTCCTTTTTAACCTCCACCTTACTCTGTTCAAAAAGTAAGCCATCCGTTTGGTTTCACAGTAGTAGTTGATATTTGTACTTGAAATGTGGTCTGCACCATCATCTTTTTACTCATTGATTTGATCTCATTCAAAGTTCTAGGATTTAAGACGTTTAAGATAGCCAAGCACTTGCAACTTAAAAAGCCATCTAAAAATTGGTACAATACCGCTCTCCTTCCTGAAGATCTTAGCAGCAGCTCTGAAGCCATAGAGGAAGCAGCACTGTTCACACACACAGGAGGTCTTTCCTACCTGCTCGATCAGAGGCACATTAGAAGAGCAGTATGCACATGAGGAGCAGATGCACATACCTTCACACACCTCGCACTGGGACTGTGGTTACAGCTGGAGGTTTGATATTCTTCCTAATAATTTGAGCCGTTAAAACAAAGCCAGAGGTAACAGACCAAGTGAAAATACAATGCCAGGTTGTGGAAAGAGAATGTTACCTATCTGAACACCTACATAAATTCCCCATCATTCTCTTTGTTTAGGAGACCAAGCCAATGTCCGTGTAAATGAAAACAAGTGTGAATATTGATTTATCCTGAATCAAGACTGAGCTTTATGTCCAAGTCAAAGGCCAATAAACCAGAAAGGCTCTGGTGAGCACAGTGCACAACTAACATGGAAGACAGTAATTTGACCTCTTATGTAAGCAGTGTTGGAATGGTTCCCCATCCAAAAGGAAGGATGTCAAATGCTTCTTTGGAAATATTTTAACTTCTGTGCATTTCTTTCTTTGTAATGAACTAATCTGTAACAAGCCAGGACGTGATTGTGTTCTGTAGAAACAGATCAATGGCAACATTTAGCCTAAAGGTATAATGAGCTTGATCAGGAAGTTCGATTTAGATTTAAAGGCACTGTAGTCATATTTAATTTTATTTCTCTCCGTACTTGAGTCTCTTAAACAGGGACCTTCAATTGGACAGGAACGGGACACTGAAGCAAATTGTAATGGATGACGTAATGGCATACCCAGAAGCATTTTCTTGGAATTGATTTCTTCTAGGTGTCCATCAGCCAGCATTTTAGTGTGAAGGAAATCTTCAAACAGGTAAAACAAAAATTCCCTTTTGTTTAAAACCTGACTTCTATATTAATTTTTCCCTTTTGAGAAAATTTTCATGACCTTTAAAATTCAGATTATATCAAGTATTGTTTCAGCCATTGAAGAAAGTGCTTTTGCTAGAGATAGGAGAGGGAAACCAAAACATTTCTCAGAGCCACGCTTTGAACTCTGTCCTTGTTACAAACGGCACTTGAGCAAATTCATTTGCCTTTGGAACAGAAAACGGCAAGGTAACAGGCTTATCATTACGGATTTGAGTGTTCCAGGTTCTTTAGATAGTAAGTGCTCTATTCAAGATGACCTCTTACTGAAATAGATCCCTTTTGAGAAGGGCTATGTATTTCTTAGAAGAAAGCAAATCCCTATGTTAAAACGGTGTGGTGGGTGTGTTTTGTTGTTGTTTTGCTTTTAGAACTTGCAAGGCACAATCGACTTCATAGTTCGAGATCCAAATAAGACCACGACATTCCAAACAGGTGTTTCTTTTTGGTTGTTTTTCAATCTGTATATCTTTGGATTGTAAACAGTAGAACTGTGCTTGAACTGCAAAGAAGTAGCGGAGGTTTCAGAAGTGGAACATACGGTGGAACGGTAAGCTGAGAGCATTGTGCAAGGAGAGGAAAGAGGGGAAAATGGTAATACTTTTCTGAGTCGGAAGGGACCCCTAGGGATCGTCAAAGTCCAACTCCTGGCCCTGCACAGACACTCCAACAGTCCCAGCCTCTGCATCCCTGAGAGCATTGGCCAAACGCTCCTGGATCTCTGGCAGCCTTGGGGCTGTGCCCATTGCCTGGAGAACCTATTCAGTGCCTGACCAGCCTCTGAGGAAAAAAACCTTTCCCTGATAGCCAGCCTAATCGTCCCCTGACACAGCTCCTGGCATTCCCTTGGCTCCTGTCCCTGGTCGCAGAGAGCAGAGAGCAAAGCTGTCCCTGTGCTGCCCTTGAGAGGAGCTGAGAGGTCCCAAGTGAGGTGTGAGCTCAGTGTCCTCTCTGCAGCTGAACCAAATGCCCTCAGTCACTCTTTGTATGGCTTCCCCTCCAGCCTCTCCCCTATCTCTGTATCCCTCCTATGGACATTTCTCCAATAGCCTGAGGTCTTTCTGACGTTGTGGCATCCAAAATTGCCCAAAGGGCTTGAAGAAAGCGCAGTCCCAGCCGAGAGCAGAGCAGGACAATCACCTCTCTCGAGTGAGCAGTGCCACAATATAGAGACAGTTCTCAAAAATCAGCTGGAGAAATAAATCTAATAGCGAAAAGTGATCTAGGCACAGGAAATGGAAGAAGCAGGGGAAGAAGAAGATGAGGAGAGGATTCCTTGTAAAAGTGAAGAAAATGAGCATGCAGAACAGGGACTAAGCATTATGCAGGTAAGTGAGCAAGGGAATAAGTTTGAAAGTGAGGGCAGTTTTGTCCAAAAGGAGGAGGAATAGGAAGTCTTTTTGCTGAGAGTGAATAGAAAGTTTTTTTTCCGTTTAGTTTGTATATGAAGCACCCAGGGCTCTAGATCCTTTTGTGGGAAAATGGAGTATGTAAAGTTGCCGGTCATTATGGAGCGAATTTAAAGGTTTTTGGGGTCCCAGGTGAATTTTGGGTACAATTCTGGGGATTTGGGGGTTCCCAGGTGAATTGGGGGGGGGAATCTGGGGAGATCCAGGTGAGTTTTGAGCGGTCCCGGGTTGATTTTGGGGGAGAATTTGTGGAATTTTGGGGGATCCCGGGTAGAGATGTTTGGGGTGACTTTGTGGAATGTGAGGACTCCCAGTTGCATTTTAGGGGGAATTTGTGGAATTCTAGGGAACTCAGGGGAATTTTGGGGGGAATTTGGTGAATTTTAGGGAATACATGTCAATATTAGGGTTCTCAGGTGAGTTTTGGGGATGCCAGGAAAATTTTGGGGTGAATCCTCTCGATTTTGGGGTATCCAGGTAAGCATTTGGGAGTCATGGGAGAATTTATGGATGAATTTGGGGGGATGCAGGTGGATTTTTCAGGGAATTTTGGTGATTTTTGGGAGTCCCAGATGGGTCTTAAAGTGAATTTGATGGAACTGGGGGTATCTGGGAGGGTTTCGAGGAGGATTGGAGACATTTTGGGGTGAATTTGGGAGGTGTTGGTGAAACTGGGTCTTGAGGGTGATTTGAGGGATTTTGGGGGTTGCAGGTGGGATTTTTGGGTGAAGCCCTGGGAGTTTTGGGTCCCCCGTTAATTTTGGGGTTAATTTGTGGAATTTGGGGAGTTGCCAGGTGAGTGCTGGGCATCCCAGGGGGGACTTCGGGGTGAATTTTGGGGATTTTGGGTTTCCCAGGTGAATTTCTGAGGTGAAAAGTTTCAAAAAGGTTTTTTTTTGAAAACAAATTAAAGCCAGAAGGTTACTGAAAATTAATAGATGTGATGCAAGTAGGTAATATGCAGACAACACACAGCGAGACAAATCATGGGAAAAATACAGTGGTAACACATGAGTGTGTGAGGATGGGATCAGTATAGCTAAGTCTCAGTTGAAGCTGAATTTGGAAAAGCATGCCAAAAATAAGAATAATAAAGGCACCTACGGGTATTTCAGTGGGAAAAGGAAGATGAAAAGAAACCTATCACACCTACCCTCTTCCCCCCCACCCCCATAAGCCAGACAGGACTAGTGACAACAGACAATGAGAAGGCTGAGGTACTCAACAAGTGTTGGTCTCAATTTTTACTGCCAGTCACTATTTCCACATCTGTCAGCTTATTGGACTGGTGGACTTAATTCTAAGCCATAGTAGCAGGTCAGCTTTCAGACCACTTGAGGAACCTGAACATGCAAGACCATGGGACCCACCCAGAGGCATTACAGGGCCCTGAGAGAACTGGCAGCTGTAGTTGCTAAGGTGCTTCATCCATCATATTTGAGAAATCAAGGCAACCAGCTGAAGCCTCCAGACACTGTGTTGTATTGACTCCAATACTCTTGGTCTTTTTTGTAAATCTTAGAGCTCTGAGTCAATTTCTGCAGAGGATTCCCAATGCAGTTTCAAAAATGGAATCTTTGTTATTGGTCCTCATGTTGTTCTTGGATATTTCCATTTTCTGCACTCCTATATTTTTGAAACATTTGTAATGACTGAAAAGAAAGCTGAGATGAGGCATTATGCTCTTTCCAGTGATATAAATGGACCAGTGTTCTTTTCAGACAAATATATTTTTGCTGTGTCTAAGCACATGTGCATACCTGTGTTTGATTTATGTGTCCAGGTTTTGGCAATGGGGCAGCCACAGAGCCGTCCTGTGACAAGGGGCCAGGTGCTGCCCTGTCCCGCTTTCTTCCAACTGGCTCCACTTCAGGATGTCCTCCCTGCTGAGAGAAGAGGTTGGGACAGCACCTTTAGAAATGTGACTTTCTGGGTTTGTTTTGTTATGTTTTGTTATTTTTAAAGTTACTAAAAACATTCACTCTAATTTATTGATGTGTTAGGTTTGGAGGGTTTTTTTCAGTTTTGGGTGGGTTTTTTTGTGGGCTTTTTTTGGGGCCTTTTTTGTCTCTTTGGGGATTCTTGGTTGGGGGTTTTTGTGTGTTTGTTTGGCCTGCTTTTTTTGTTTGTTTGTTTGTTTGTTTTGTTTGTTTTTTTATTACAGTTTTGTAGAGTTTTTTAAGGAAAGTGATTGGAAAACTGAATAGTCCTCCACTATAGTCTCCTGGATTCACCTGAGACTCTTCCTAGGCATCTCCCTGATCCATTTTGCAATGAGTCTCACATCATTCTCCTGAGGAAACTGTCTGCTTATGGTTTGGATGGGTGGGCTGTTTGCTGGGTGGCAAACTGGGTGATGGCCAGGCCCACAGAGTGGTGGGAAATAGAGTTCATCCAGCTGGTCCCCAAGGCTCAGTCTTGGGCCCAGTCCTGTTTAATATCTTTATCAGTGATCTGGACAAGGGGATAGAGTACACGCCCAGGAAGTTCACAGATGATGCAAAGTTGGCTGGTAGTGTTTTTTTTCTTCTGGAGGACAGCAGGCTCTGCTTCTCCTTCCTCCTGTTCTGAGGTCCCTGCTCCCTCTTCATCCCTCATTAAGTGTGCTGATTTTGTCACTTGGATGAGAAAACAAACAATTTCAGCAACAATACTAGTGGCAGCGTACAAGAAAGGAAGAGTTCACATGAATCTCCCCCCCAAAAACAGACAATACCTGATGGCTCCTCTGCCCAGCTTACTGACTACACCAGAACCCATTGTCCCCCAAAGATACTCCCTTCTCCCTGCCACCAGCCTTGATGTGAGATGGAATAGAAGAACTAAGATTAAGATTCTCCCTATGTGACTCCATCATACTTCGATTCTGGGAAAAAAATTTCTTGAAGTTCTATCATTTCAGATCATTTGAATTTGAATTTGCATACTAAAAAGTCTAGCCAGAAACTCATGACAATATTAATAGCCCATTCTAGAATGTCCGAGATGATATACGCTTCTTTCAAGAGAATGTGATACCTCACGTGACTTCTCCAGAATTTAAATGAAAAGCGGGAGTAGTCTACAAGATTCTTGCTGCCATCTGGATTTCCTGGTATTTGGCTGGTCTATGTAAGCCAACCAGCTATTCAGCAGAGGGAATATTAGTGTGATACTTGATGGTATGTGAGATGGAACACAGTAATTTTTGCCTTTTTCCATAGTGATAAACCTGTAAAGGAAGCTCCATAATGCTCAGACAAGGAGGCTGCTGGACTTCAAGCAGCAAAGGCCCAAAACGAACCAGTGAAAAGGTGTCATTGAAAAAAAAAAGCCGGGTGGGGAGCAAAGTGATACTTAAGGGCAGTTTACTGAAAGAGGAAATCTAGTGAAAAAAAAAGTTCAAAAGTGAAGGAAAATGAAGGAATATGAAACTAAGGAAGGAAATCAATCTCAGCTCATCATTTCAGACGCTAACAAGTTGTCATTGCAATGATGCATAAAGTGAGAAATAATAAATATGTCTGCGCCAAAATCTGAAATATGAACTTTATTGCATTCTGCCTTTCACGGAATCATACAACAGCCTGTGATTAAAGATCATCTAGTCCAACTTCCTAGCCAGGTAGATCTTACAGCCGATCAAATTGCTCAAGACTAGGCAAACTGATAAGGAGCACTCTCAATGATGGGGCATCCACAACTTCTCTGGAACACCCGTTTGAGTGTCTCACCAGCTTCATTGTAGAAAAGTTTTTCCTTTTAGCCAATCTAAACCTAGTCTCAGTTTGAAAGCATGGCCCCTTGTCCTGTCTCTGCAAACCTTCCTAAAAAGTCTTTCTCCATTTGTCTTATACCCTCTTTAAATATTCAATGGCCACCATACTGTCTCTCCAGAAACCTCTCTTCTCCAGGCTAAAAGAATCTACTTTTCACAAGAACCAGGTCATAAACTGAGATGGAAGACATCTCAGGAGATCAGATCATCCAACAGCTCAGCGTAAGAATAGCTCTGAAGTCAGATCAACTAGCTTAGGGCTGTGTCTGTTTGAATTTTGAAAATTACCAGGAATTGAAATGCTTCAAGGAAGAGAACTCTGGGTGGCTCCAGAAACAGCCTGAGAAACTCGAGCAAACTCGAAACGTCAGAAACTGCCACTGTTTTCTCTCCCTCAGCCCAAGCAGTCACAAAGAAGAAGTGTTCCCAGCAGGCTGGGATAGCACACATATACACTACATATACATGACAGGCATCGCCAGCAGCCACATCCTGCTCCTTTCTGTGGCTGGCAGGAGTGAGACTGGGTGTTTACATGTGGGCAAACTGGGTCCCTCCAGCAGCTCAGACACTCAGCCTGCCCAGTGACCCCACTGAATTCCAGTATTCGCAGTGTCCCAAGGCCACAGCACTACTCCGCTTGCTGGCACAGACCATCACACGCCTCCTAAATCAGTCAGGACTCCCCTGGTCCCACAGCCAGCACCCCACTTGCTCTCCCCCAGGCCACTGCCATTGTTCACCAACTTCTCCACTTTGACCTTTGCTGGTGCTCTCAACACTGGCACACCCAGATGTTCTGCAGCTGTTGTCTCCTGGTGGAAAGGACTGCTAAAGCCATGTTTCCTAACAGGACTTCCACAACCTTTCAAAGCAACCTTTCCTGGGGTATGAACAATCTCATTTAAATGTCAACATTTCTTTTCCCATATGTGAAATCAGAATTTCCTTCTTCCGGGCAAGCCCAAAACAAGGCACAAACTACATTGTCCCTTCTGTTTCACATGTGTCTTGGTTTGAAAGACAGGTATGGTCTAAGGAAAGGCAGGAGCCCCTTTTCTGCGATGCAGAGTGCAACCCCCCTCCCTTTTAATTATTTTAGGTCCAATTCAGACGCGTTCAGGCAGGAGATATGGGGATAAGAATAACAGTTCTTTACTGGTATCAAACAAGGCAGAAAACAACAACAGCTATAAAAATTGGCGACAGAACAGTCTAGCTCCACTCCAGTCCCTTCTGGCCGCAAGCCGTCTCCCTGTGCTGTTACCAGTGCTGTGGGGGCAGGGCAGGTCCCGCGCAGTTGAAGAGGGCTGGGTGATGGCGGCCGCGGCCCAGGGGTGAGAGGGGATGGGGAAAGTGACTCCCCCTCACGGTGTCGGTCGTGGTGCTCAGCAGAGTGTCCGGAGATAGTAGGGTGAGCTGGGAGAGCAGTAGAGCGATGTCCAAAGGCAGGGAGCGTGGATCTCAGTGCTGGGATGGCAGAGGAAGATGCCAGAGCGGAGCCCAGGTTGTCTTCCCACTCCCGAGCCAAGCGAGAGAGAGAGCCCTGCTCCAGACACCCCGTCCCACCTTTCCTTTTCCGGTTCCCCCCGCCTCCCCCTTCAGCCACCCCCCTACGAGAGAACATTATCTGTCGTTTCAAGGTGTAGCCACAATTACTTAGCATAACAATGGGAGAAAATTCCACTGAAAGAAAAGGGAATAGTTCAACCTCCAACAACATGCTGACTTCTTTGTAAACAATGCTAGGAGAATACCTGTTTTGATCCAAGCTAATCTCTGGCCCTTATAGTGCTTTCGGTAGTTAGTTTTGCTTTGCTATTTACTTGATGTCCCATTGAATTGTTGAATCATAAACAGACTATCTGTCTGTATAGCAGCATAGCAGTGATGAATAAATGCAAGAGAAGGAGCAAGGTGATTGTTTGCTAGACTCTTCCTAGAAACTGAGAAATCTGTTACTTAATGCTGACCACAGCAGATGGAGGAAGCATCCTACATGATGTCAAAGCAATCAAACTGTAATCACTTTTATGATTACAGTCAAGGCACTGCTTTTGCCACCATAAGTGGAGTGCAGGGAATCTTAAAAGACGACACTGTAACTGTTGTCCATGATCACTGACAAAATAATGCTTTTACAGCGGAGCAGGTCTCACCGCAGCTAAATCATGGCTTCAACTGTACACCGCCTTCACAAAAGCCCACAAAAACACAAATGAAAGGATTTGGAACCCAAGGGAATCTCAGATGGTGACATCAGCTCACTTTGGATTCTTTCCAAATTCTCAGTTCCATTTTCTTCCGAGCCAGTTATCCCACCTAACCTGAGATGTAATTTATGGATTTCCAACACATCTAGTTACCTTAGAATTCGATTGCCACTAGGCAAAAAGACAGAAACAAGCAGTTAATTTCAGACTGAAAACAAGGGTGTTTAGAACAGAAATACTTGGACGAAATTATTCTTAATAAAACCAAATCTTGTAGGACTTACCCATGTATTTTTGGAGGTGGAAAAAGTTTTACATCCAAAAGTCCCTAGGGAGCTCTCACTCAGTGCAATGTGCCTGGAAAGGAGCTCTCTTTCATCTTTCAAGGAACGATTTGTCACAGCAGAGGCAGCAGGAGCACAAGCTGGATGACGAGAAGGGACAATGTAGAACACGTCTCTGTCGTGACACATTTTCGTGTGCGATATGTCCCTCCAGGTCTTGGGACCATGCGAAGCCCTATCTATTGTGAGCACTGCTACTTGCAGCTGAGAAGGACCGTGTAGCTAGCAGCGAATTCGGAGAGCGCTGGGCAGGTAATCAAGGAGCGAGATGTGCCCCTGCAATGCGGTGCTAATAGCAGCTTCCTCGCTGCGGCGGCGAGCTCCGGCCACAAGACCTTCACGTCCTGGCAACAGATATCTGTGAAGGTCGTAGGCGAAAAGCTTTCGATTTCCATTCGAACTGCGAGAGAGGCAGACTGTTGCTTCTGGCCGCCGGGGAGTGAAAGGGGAGCCAGGAGTGGGCGAGGGAGGTGAACGAAGAAGCACAAGTACTGTGCTTGTGTGCACCACGTTACAGGCTACTAGGAGAGGAAGGTGGCTGCCTCTCGCTTGGGTTCCCAAGTGCCCTTAGCAGACGGAAGGAGCAAGCTGAAACACTGCTGCCTGGGCTGCTCCTTTCTTCCCTTGCAGCCTGTTGTGGAACCATTGGCGGTCACTTCTAGGCTCCGAGTCGCAGACAGCACCACGGTAAATGCAACGGAGAAGGGAAATACAGCAAGGAGCTGGACGTGGCTTACGTGCAATAATAGAAGTTGAACCTAGGCACTGCCTCTTCAATCTGGCGCCCTCAGTCTTGGTAGCAACTTTTGCAAGTATGCTAAGGGTACTGCAAGTATGTAGAAGAGAGGGCAGCGAGAGGCCGTGTGTTATGCGCACTTTCAGCACTGCTTGACAGAGGGCTACTTTAAGAACGCCTTCTTCTTCCTTGCGTCCTTCTCGCTTCGCTGTAGCTGCATGGAGTACACCACAACAAAGGTGTGAGGAAGGGCACTGCCCCAGCTTTTGCCCTGCCGTGCAACAGCTGTGTGCTACTTTTCCAAGCAGCAAGAGCACTGAGAAGTGAAAGTGATTGTGAAGGAGCTATTTGGTTGCTCGTGTGCTCTTTGCTGCACTGCTCTGGCGAGCTCAGTGCCCTGCGGCTTCGTTCTTCGCCTTCTGCCATCCAGACAGAGCTCAACTCCAGCGGTCAGTTTCAGCTCTGCCCAACAGCTTGTCCTCAGTTCTGCTGGCAAGCATGCCCTGTTGCCTTGGCTCCGAGTGCAAAGTCCCTAGCCAGCTCTCACTCAATGCAATGCACCCTGAAAGACGCTCTCGCTCGTCTTTCAAGGAGCGATTCCAACCAGAGTTTGTGTTGTACCACCAACTGAAGAGTTCTTGACCGTACCTGTCTCCTGCAGCACCACACAATGCTCCATAAATCTTCCCACCTCTTGGCCAGAGGCCACTCGCTTTGGAGAAGGACTATAAAAGAGCGATCCTCTGAGAAAGACCCTTTGAGATCTCTCCACTGATGAAGACCTGTCTACCCCCTGGAGAAGACCCCTGAGATTTCCCCACGGATGAAGACTCGTCTCTCGGATGACCCCTGAGGATGCCTGTCTCTTCTGTTGGTAGCTATTTTCCCATCCCTTTCTTTCCTTCCCCTCTCCCTATACTTTGTTTCCTATACCTCTCCCCCTTACCGTAACTGAGTTGTTGGCATTTGATGAAATGTATTGCCGTTGTTGAATAAACTGATTTTCTGCTGTTGAATAAACTGATTTTGTACCCTGCACTTTGCCTGTTTGCACCTTTAAGATCAAAAGAACCATCATGACCCCCGCTCTGTATTAATAGCGGATGGTGACATTAAATTGGTGTCATGGACAGGATATTCTGACAGACAGAAGGGATGCAAGGTTGTCTGTAGTCTGTATCAGGGGAAGGAAGTCTTACTCCAGCCTCACCTAGCTGTCCACCTTGGATGGGTGAGCCTGTCTAGAAAGCAAGGGGGGGGGTTTCTGATTTCCCGCAGACTGCAGACACCTTGGTGTGGAGCATCCCCAGACTCGCTTGAGGGCTCTGTCGACAGAATTTCACAAAAGATCTACTGGTGCAAAAGGCGGGACACTGTTGTTGTTGTTGTTGTTGTTGTTTTTATGATGTTTTTGATACTTGGTGTAGTGAAGAGACAACCTGGTGTTTTGTAACTAAGGAGTGCCTCCTAAGTAATTTGGTCTCATCCCCCGTGAAGGGGGGCACACAGCGAATGCTGTTTCATTGTGTGTGGTAACTTAAGCAATAGACCGCCCTGTTGTGGTTTTTACTTATCCCTTTACAAAATGACTGAGAATTCCTCCGTAACAGATAAAGCTGCATTTTATGCTCTATTAACTAAATGTAGCGCCAGACTGTCCCAAGGTGGGGAGGAATGGGCGAACAGTAATTGGTTTAATCTAGAGAATGTGACTGATAGAATATATTCTTTGCAACATGAATCCAAGTTCAAACTGGGCAAAAATAAAACCATACTCTGCTCAGTTTTGGGAGCTTGTCTTACGGCAGCCATAGAAACTCGCTCTAAGCGAGTTAGTGAAGAAAGTACAATTATAGATTCTTTGCAAAATCTTGTTCAAATTCTGGGAAAACAATTAGATCAAGAAAGGGATGAGAACCATTTGTTGTGAGTTTAAAATCATTTGCTACAGGCTGCCCTAAGAGAAGAAAGTACCAAAAAAGTAAAGCAGAATGAAACACACGCAGAAACAGAAGAGAAGGAGATTGTTCACATTAATCAAATTTATCCCCAAAAGGAGTTAACTATAATGAAAAATCTTGGGGAGCACTGCTGTCCGAAGTTGAGACCTATGTTTAAAACACAATATATTTATCTTGGTCCTGATGATTTTGTACCAAATATTTCTACAAAGAAATCCCATATTCTGCCACTGAATTAGCAAAACTGACAAAGGAATATGGGCGACTCCATCATGAGGCTTTTACTTGGCCCTAAAATGGGGTTTTTCACCTTTCTTCCAGTCTAGCTCAGGTGTTAGGGTGAAGTTTCCCTGGGCCCTTGCCTAATGGATGTAGATAAGATAACAAAGGAGGGTCTTTTCCCTAATGAGGTTACAGGGTTTATTTCTCATGGGTAGCGAGGAAAAGAGGGAGGGGGAGAAAAGAGGGGAAAAAGAGACAGAGGCCAGGGGGTACCGACCTTTTCTAGGGTCAGGAAAGGGGGGCGGGGAGAAATTGGATCCCAGCTAGGCCTGTATGGCCAGGAGGGGAGAGGGACCAAGATATAGGGCACAGCAGGAGTCATGGAATGTACCATTTACAATGTATCTAGGAAATGCAACATCTCCCCTTTTTTTTGTTTAACAAAGTTGAAAGAAGGATATTAGTTCCATTCAAATTATGATGTTGCCCACCACTTGCAGTTGGTGGGAGGGTTAGATTGTTCTAAGTTTTTCATTTCTATGTGATTGACTACTGAGGTAGAGGGAATGAGACCATTAATAGCCTTGAAAACTAAGTGACGTAGGATCCCGAACACCGTTATTGCAAGGAAAAGAATAACGAAAATTAACATAATTTTTTCGACTATAGATGTCCACCACCCTGTGAGTCCCCAGCGTCTGAACAGTCCATTGAACCAATCTTCAGATTCTTGTTTCACTTGTCCGATTAAGTTGTTCATGTTTCGGAGGGCAGCATGGATGTTAGGAGCTCTCGAGGTCAGGTCCATACAGCAAAGTCCTTCAAATTCCTGGCACTCATGTCCATGCAGTAGCAAGAGAAAATCTATAGCAGCACGATTTTGTAGTGTGGCCTGCCTGATAATTTCCTCGTCTTCTAGGAGGGAGCCGATTGCGGTGCATGTTAAGTTTGCTTGTTTGACTACCCAACACTTTAGGTGGCCCAATTCGCCTAGAGCTTTAGTTGCTGCAACCCACGGAAGAAACAGGGACACAGCAATTCTTTTCGACTTGGCCCAATGGAAAATTTCAGAATCACAGTTTGGGTCCAAATTGTCTGCACTTCGTTTTTGGATTTTATTACCTGATTTGTTTTTGTGAGTCCAATGGTTTATTAAGGTTTCGTTGGGTGCCAACAGGGACAACCGACGGAAGGTGCATGGCCCTCCTAAGAGCCGAGAAGGAATCCCTGCCCACGCCCGGTCTCCACAAATTAAGAACAATCCCTTTGGGAGGCTTTTGGGGCTTGAATAAGTTGGGGTGTCAGCTGCAATATGGCTTATAGTATTGCACCACCTTTTGGCAGTGAATTCCCCATGATATTGCATTATGTTGTGGAATTCCTTTATGCTAGAAGGTTTTGGGAAGATCCTAAAGTGAACGCAATATTGGGCTGGGTAGGAACCTAACAGCTCTAGTTCTTGGGGTTAGTGAGTTGATTTGGGCAAATTTGGCAGCAACTCCTCTATGGGGTTCTTATTTACCCCAGCTTGCTGTCTATGATTTTTGTGTGATGAAATGGTGTGTGACTAAGGAATTTCATTGGACAAGTGTGTTTTAAAACTGGCTGAATATTCTCCAGCCTTCAATGGGATTCCTGCCCGGCAGGTGGACATAGGGTTTGCTGTTGCTGCTGTGGACAGACATGTTTTCTTGTTGGAGCGTTTGTGCCAGGGTGACCCAGAAGTTCTGACGTGGTTGAGGGACGATCCATGCAGCTGCCAGACTGTTCAGTGTTAACAGGAAGACAGCTTGGATGGGGTTCATCACGGGACTGAGAGAAGAGAAGCTTTTTTCTAAAAGGAAAGACAAACATTATAAAACCTGTTAAAAGTCTCTATCTGAGGGAATGCCAGCCTCTATGAGGATTTTTTTCCTTTTTTCTGGCGGCGTCTTCTTTTTGAAGCCACAGCCACCTGCTCCTCGTTCCCCTCAATTGGAGCAGGATGTTTGGGAACATACGGTTTCACCCACTTTTGGGGAATCCACCGAGGGCCTGAGGGAGTGGATATGCACACATAGCCACGCCCCCAGGTAATGAGCTCATAGGGACCTTTGACTTCCCAGGTTTCTGGGTCCCTAATCAAGACTGGAGGATGTTGGGATAGCTTGAACTGTTTACCACAGTTAAAGTGACGTACCACAGGTGGACTCATGTTCTCAAATGAACAATTCAGGAAACTGATAGTAAACATGGCTTAGCAGAGCTTCTGCTGTGGAGACATCCACGCAGTTGAACTGCTCTGTTTAGCCAAAACCTGCTTGAGTGTCTGATTAGCTCACTCAATTATACCTTGGCCTGAGGGGGAGTGGGAGGTGCCAGTTTTATGTTCCACTCCCCACTGCTGGACGAATTCCAGGAACTCCTTGGACTTATGCGCTGCGCCCTGATAAGTTTTCATTTCCTTAGGGATCCCCAATACTGAAAAGGCTTGCACTAGGAGTTGTTTGGCCTGCACTGCCCTTTCTCCTGCATGGGCAGAGGCATAGACTGTGCCTGAATAGGTGTCAATGCTAACATTTGAGGCGACCAAAACTAGGAATGTGTGTGATGTCTGTCTGCCATACTTCACAACTGGCAAGACCTCGGGGGTTAACCCCCATGCCTATTGATGGCATGGTGTGCAGCTGACAGTTGGGACAGGTGGTCACAATGGCTCGAGACTGACTACGTGTTAGCTGGAACTGACGCATTAGACCTGGTGTATTCTGGTGATACTGCTGGTGGATCAGCTTTGCCTGTTGGAAGATGTCAGGAAGGTGTGCTTGTTCTGCTGGGGTTGCTTGTTCTGGTGGGGTTGCAAGGGAGTCTGCCGGATGGTTCCCTTCTGCAATTTCGCCTGGCAAATCTGTGTGTGATCTCACATGCATCACATAGAACGGATGTTCTCTATGAGAAATCAAATAAATTAGTTTAGAAAGCAAACTGAAAAGCTGCTCATTCTCGATGTCTCTGAGCACTGCCTGCTCTGCCGGGGACGCCACCCCTGCTACATAGGCTGAGTCTGTTACCAAGTTTATTGGCTCTGAGAACTTCTCAAAGGCTCTCACGACTGCTGCCAGTTCGGCTACCTGGGGTGATCCCTCCACAAACTCAACATCAGCTTCCCAATGCTGAGTTTGAGGATCTCTCCAAGTCATCACCAACTTGTGGGACGCCCCAGATGCATCCGTGAACACTGTGAGAGCTTTGAGTGTTCTCCGACTCCTCACGAGGAATGAGGTGGAATTCCTCATTAAACAGCTTGTGAGACGGAGCATGGACTGATATTTGTCCTCTGTAGCTGTCCAGGGCTAATTGGAGACTGACATTGCTCTGGAGCAAGTGCTCAAACATCTCTTTAGTCAATCTTTCAGGAGAGTTCCTCCCCTCCTTAGACAGTTTTACTGGGAGGTGAATACATGTGAAGTCACAAACAGCTAGTTCATACAGTCTCATCCTTGCTTTCTGAATCAGCTGAGGTATTAACTCTTGTGGCTTAGTGATAGTTATGGATCTTTGGTGGGAGGGGAAGTCCCACTCTATGATTAAGAGTGACTCTCTCTGCCCCTGGATCCATTGGAATATTAACCCGTGTAAGCGTTGCAGTTTTCCTTGGACAATGAATTTGAAGGGCAGCTCGGGCTGGTAACGGTGAGCTTGCCTCTCTCCTAAGGTCTTTTGTACCATTTCGATTGCAGTCTGCCTCTGGGGTCAGTTCCCTGGGAGAAAGCAGCTCTCTCTCCCCCTTCAATAAATTGAAGAGAGGTTCTAGGTCCTCATTAGTGAGGCCAAGCCAGGGCATAACCCAACTCAATGACCCACACAGGGAATGGAGATCTGCTAAGGTTTTTGGATTACAATTAATTTCCAATTTCTGCGGAACAATGGTCAGTGCAGTAATTTCCAGGCTCAGGTACTTCCAAGGTGGCATCCTTTGGACTTTGTCCTCCTGCAATTCAAATCCAGCAGAGGTTAAAACTTTAACCACTTGGTCATGTGTGTCTTGGAGTAGAGAGTTATCGGGGGCACACACTAGCACATCATCCATGTAATGAAGGATGATGGCCTCCCCTCTCTGGGCACGCACCTGGGACAGCAATGAGGCCACATGCCACTGGCAGATGGAGGGACTACATTTTAATCCCTGGGGCAAAACCTTCCAGTGATAATGCTTCATTGGGGCTTCTCGATTGATGGTAGGAACCGAGAAGGCGAACCGTGGGCATCGTCTGTGTGTAGGGGAATGTGGAAGAAACAGTCCTTGATGTCTAGAACAGCCAATTGCCAATCTCTGGGATGCATTGTTGGAGAAGGCATTCCAGGTTGGAGAGACCCCAAGTCCTCAATTACTTTGTTTATTTCCCGGAGGTCGTGGAGCAGCCTCCACTTGTCCTTCCCCGGTTTCTTCATCACAAAAACTGGGAAATTCCATGCACTTCTGGTCTCCTCTATGTGACCTTTAGCCAATTGTTCCTCCACAAGCTCCTCAAGCGCCCTGAGCTTCTCCTTACTCATCGGCCACTGTGCTACCCACTTTGGGGTATCATCTAGCCATTTCAACTTTTGGGTAGGGCGCCCCACAGTGGCCGCTTCTAAAAATCCCAGGGAGTCTTAGGAATAATCAATTTCACCCCCCACTGGGACATGGTGTCTCTCCCCCATAGAGGGCATTTATAGTCTGTAACAAATGGACGGATGCTAGCCAATTTTCCATCCGGCCCCTCAATTTGTACAATGCTTTTTGATATTTTTGCCAATTTGACTCCTCCTACAGCCTGGATTCTGCCTGCCACAGGCTGAAGTTCCCAACGTGGCGGCCACATCCTTTCGGGTATGATAGTCACATCAGCACCTGTGTCCAGTACCCCCTCCACATGGAGGTGATCTGATCCACGGGTTAGGTTGCATGCCAGAGAAGGCTTGTCCTCACCCACCACTTCTGCCCAGTAGACTTCAGGTGATTTTCCATCTACGGGGACATCCGCTGGAACAGGCATGGCCTGGGCAAGGATATATCCCTCAACCAGGTAATATGGTGGTAGAGGACATCGTGCCAGGAGAATGAGGCCAGTTATGCTTCCCTTGATGGTCATGGGAGCTACCTCAATCTCTAGGTGTGTGTGTGCTGTGTCCCCGACAACAAAGCACTCACTGTCCAGTTTCATGTGGTTTAACATCACGTCCTGTGTACTGTTAGGTAAGTCCACTGTAATGACTGTCCAATCAGGTGACCTGAAATGAAAACCTCGGGTAGTCACAAGCCTAAAACGGCCTAGTGGCTTCCAAACCTTGTTAATTGAACATTTAATATTTTCATTGCCATGCATCCCCACACCCTCTATCCCATCCTCCTCCTTTTTGTTTATTAAGAGAGAGTCCTTTGGGAGTGTGGAGACCGCAGCATTTATAGCAGAGCGCGCTATTGAGTTAATGGCGGATACGCACTGTAAAGCTGGTTTTTTTGTTTGTTGGTCTTCTTCTGTTTCTGGTTGTGTGGACAGTCTCTGGCAAAGTGTCCTGGCTGCTTGCACTGGAAGCAGATGATGTGCTGCAGCTGCTCTGGTGACATTGGTTGCTTCTTGGCTTCTGGTGTTACAGGTGCCGTGGTCTTTGGGTGTGCCAGTCCTGGATTTCTCTCGTGTCCACTGAGCAGTTCTGCTTTCCTGGCGCAGGCTTCTATCATCTGTGCTAAGCTAGGTGCTGGCTCGAGGGGAAGGCCAAGGATAACCCTCCGGCAGGTTTCATTAGCATTCCTCTGAGCCATCTCTTTAATTAATTCAGCTTGTACCACTGGATCAGACACCTGTCTTTCCACTTGCGCACGAAGGCAGGCCACAAACTGTAAGAAATTCTCAGAAGCAAACTGTTTAATGTTAACATAACTGCCTTTAGTATCTACTGTTGGTAATTTATTAAAAGCCTTTTCTGCAACATTGCATATTTTATCCAGGACAGACTTGGATAGTACTCTGGTTTGGCTTTCGGGGCAATGCCAATCCTTTTCCCCACATAGGTGTTCATATGTCATTATTATCAGCATCTTTTGCATCATCTGAGCTTTTTAAAAGCTCTAGTAAAAGCACTTTCAAAGATCTTTTCCACAGGCTTTCCCATAGATCATATTCTGAAGGAGTTAACAGACATTGGAAAAGCTCTTTGATATCATATGGAACCAGTTCGTTCGAGTTAACGGTGGCTCTCACGATGCCTTTAAAGATTTCACTATTTCTACCAAATTCTTTCTGTACTTTACAAATTTCCTTTTTTATCTTGATAGGACAAAGGTTGATAACTTCTTCTACCATTCCTCTTACCATGATAAACTACAGGAGAAACTGATGATATATACTCTTTTTCCTGGTGTTGACTTTCAGGGCTGGGCATCCCCCCCCCACCCGGACCGGGAGGCTGCCCACACCCCGTCATCAGGGGAACACCATCCGTTCCGCAGGGGCTGTGAGCTGATCCCTCCCCACCCCCACCGCCACCCCCACCAGCACTGAACTCAGCAGGGGCTCCACTGCCCTCCCCCACCCCGCAGCAGCATGGAGGGAAGGAATGTGAAACCAGAGCGGGGGAGGGGTGGTGGGATCCAGGGTTGCAACACCTGTGGGCGGGATCGCTGGGTGCCGAGCAGGGCGGTGTCTTGGAGGGGGGAGGGGACAGTGGAGCCGAGGGCAGGGATGGGTTATGGGAGGGGACAGGATTAGGGGCTAAGACCGGAGGGTGAAGGGGGTTTCGCAATGAAGGAGGAAACACGTAGCTGCCACCATATGGGACCCCCCCTAAGGGCTGTATCGCATGGCCAGAGCTATCTGGGACCCCGACACCTTCAGGCGTAGCCACGTGGCTGTTGCCCAGAGGGGAAGGGAACAAGGAAGGAGTGCTGACAATTTTCGAAAAATTATCAGAACCGGGATACCGGGGAGGACCCAGGGACTCAGAGCAGCCACAGCAGTGCTGGGGGACTGCACCCCCCAGGGAGACCCGTGGGTCCCCTCCAGGTCCGGGTTATAGGGTTTTGGGGAAAGCGAAGGTGAGTCTGAACCGTTTTGCTGCTGCTGTCTGTTGTTTTCTGTCTGATTTAAGTTTCAGAATTTGTAAGAAAATCGGGAGGAATACAGAAGCTGTTTTATCTCCATTTTCCATTTTAAAGTTAATAAATCCCCTATTTCATCCCAAAATGAAATCGAATTCATATTTTGCAATTCAAGGTCAGATTTTTCAACAGACAGCCAACGGGCTAATTTTTTCTTCGATATTAAAACATTTCCTGAACTTAATATTTCCCTTAGTTGGTTTCTTATGCTGTTTTGTAAGGCAGATTGCTGTAAGCCCATGATGTTTAATAATTTGCCACTATATCTACCCCACTACAGTTAAAAACACAGGAAGAGAGTTAGTTGATAAGACGTGCCAGGTACACTACGGTTTTCAGGCTTTACTGGATGCGGAGCCGATGTTAATTTCTCCGTTTCTGTAGGTAAAACCCACGTGGCACCCTCAGCGCTGTAGGGACCGACCCCGCCGCAAAAACCCGCAAAAACAGCAAAAAACCGCAAAAAACCCACCGTGCCACCGCTTTGAAACCGATCAAAGCTGCCTGCCTGCTGTTGCGCCTGGGTGACTGCGTCCAACCCCCCCCACTCCGTGCGCCATACCACGTGGCCGCAGGCACACTGAGCACACGCCCGCGCCGTCTCTCTCCTCAAGAGCTGTGCCGCACCGGCCAAATGCCACCGGTGAGAACCCCCCGTGGAACTCCAGGAGCCCACCCGCCGTGAAAGGAGGCTTCCACTCACCTTTTTTTTTCTTGCAGGCAGAGGCATCTGAGTAACTGTAGTGGGTCTACGTCCAGAACCGACCTACCTGGGCTTCTGACAGGCTCCCAGTTCGTGCTTAAAGGTCATCGAACTGCACAAAATGCAGGTTAAAGAAAGTTAAGCTATTTTATCAGCTCCAAGGCTTCTTAAATGCCGAAAATAGGAGTCACAGCCGAACGTGGGGTGCTCTGTAGAGACCATTCAAGTTGGGGGCCAACTGAGGCTTTTTCTCAGCCCTAAAATGGGGTTCTTCGCCCTTCCTCCGCTCTAGCTCAGGTGTTAGGTGGATGGCTCCCGGGGCCCTTGCCTCATGGATGTAAATTAGATAACAAAAGAGGGTCTTTTCCCTGATGAAGTTACAGGGTTTATTTCTCGTGGGTAGCGAGGAAAAGAGGGAGCAAGAGAGAATGAGACAGAGGTCAGGGGGCACACATCTTTTCTAAGGTCTGAAAAGGGGGGCTGGGAGAAATTGGATCCCAGCCAGCCCTGTATGGCCAGGAGGGGAGAGGGACCAAGCTACAAGGCATAGCAGGGGTCACGGAATGTACCATTTACAATGCATCTAGGAAATGCAACAGTCTTTCCTACCTGCTCGATTAGAGGCACATTAGAAGAGCAGTATGGACCTGAGGGGCAGATGCACATACCTTCACACACCTCGCAGTGGGACTGTGGTTAGAGCTGGAGGTTTGATACTCTTGCTAATAATTTGAGCCGTTAAAACAAAGCCAGAGGTAACAGACCAAGTGAAAATACAATGCCAGGTTGCGGAAAGAGAATGTTACCTATCTGAACAACTACATAAATTCCCCATCATTCTCTTTGTTTAGGAGACCAAGCCAATGTCGGTGTAAATGAAAACAAGTGTGAATATTGATTTTTATTGAATCAAAACTCAGCTTTACGTCCAAGTCAAAGGCAAATAAACCAGAAAGGCTCCGCTGAGCACAGTGCAGAACTAACATGGAAGACAGTAATTTGGCCTCTTATGTAAGCAGTGTTTGCTGGGGTCTTCATGCTGGAGAACAGGAATCAATAACACGCACTCAATATGAATGCAAAGAGCAGAGTCTTTATTTTTAACAAAGAGATGATTTTTATACGTTTTCAGTGGTTACTTAGAGTTTGTTACAAAGAGTACGATTGGTTACACAAAAGACGTATATATGTTAATAGTAATTCTATTGGTTCATCTAAGATCTATCTTTCTACAGTCTAGTTCTTGCTTAAGATACTCTTTGAAGTGGACATGTGTGTTGGTTTGAAAGTAAAACCAGTGCAAGACTCCAAGTCACTAATACAATTTAATAGGAGAAAAGAGAAAAAAATAAAATACATGCAATAATATAAAAGAAACAACCACCAACACAGTCAGAAATACAACCTGACACCCTGTCAGTCAGGGTGTTGGTAGCAGTCCCTATAAATGGTGGCTGCAGTCCTCCTGGATGACGGATGTGGTTCTGTTGAAGCAGTGCTCCTGTAGAAGGTGCAGTTTTCCTCCGAAGATCCAGCGATGATGTGGAAAAAGGTCCGACTTTCCTCTGGGATCCAGTAGAAAGGTCTGCCCTCCGGTCCCAAACCCCAGTTTTTTATCTAGGTAGGAAAAGCTTGGCTCCTGCCCCTGGTTGGGGCATCTCCCAATGGGGTGATGTAATCTTATCAGTGACACAATAGGACTTAATGGCCCATTAACGGAATATATCTTCTGGAGGAAGGATGGGTTGTGAATAGATAACGATGATCATCCCCTGATCTTATCAGATGGCACATCAGTAGGGGATATCTCCCACAGAGATAAGGATCACCACCCCTCCCACATTTTAACAGATGGTGATCGAATACACATTTTTGCATTGTACCCCAGGACATAATCCACCCCTTATTCTATTACCATCTACATCACACCCAAACCAATACCCTGTTACAGATATATAATACGAAATGAAACCTTACATACAGTTCTCACTAAAAATTAGGTCTCCTTGCAGTACACAACGGGTTTCCCCATCTTTCTGCATTACCCACCAAGTGCAACCAGGTCCTTGAGCAAAAACAATCCCACGGATTGGTTTGCCTTTGCCTGTGGTGGGATTAATCCAAACAGTCTTTCCTAAAATACCTTTCATGTGTACCACTGGGACCTTGTCCCCATCCACTGTGTGCAGGGGTTCAGAGTGGGCAGGACCGGCTCGATTGATGGACCCTCGGGTGTTAACCATCCAGGTGGCTTTGGCCAAGTTCATTTCCCAATTTCTGAAGGTTCCATCACCAAGTGCTTTCAAAGTAGTCTTAAGGAGTCCGTTAGACCGTTCAACTTTCCCGGCAGCTGGCGCATGGTAAGGAATATGATATATCCATTCAATGCCATGTTCTTTGGCCCACGTGTTGATAAGGCCGTTCTTGAAATGGGTTCCGTTGTCTGATTCAATTCTCTCAGGGGTACCATGCCTCCAAAGGACTTGTTTTTCTAGGCCCAAGATGGTGTTCCAGGCAGTGGCATGAGGCACAGGGTAGGTCTCTAACCATCCTGTAGTTGCTTCCACCATGGTCAGTACATAGCGTTTGCCCTGGCGGGTTTGGGGAAGGGTGATGTAGTCAATTTTCCAGGCTTCCCCATACCTGTACTTTGACCATCGTCCACCATACCACAGAGGCTTCACCCGCTTGGCCTGTTTGATTGCGGCACAGGTCTCGCAGTCGTGGATGACTTGTGAGATACTGTCCATGGTAAGGTCCACCCCTCGGTCACGGGCCCATCGGTACGTCGCATCTCTCCCCTGATGACCAGAGGCATCATGGGCCCAACGAGCTAGGAATGATTCTCCCTTGTGCTGCCAGTCTAGATCCACCTGTGATACTTTCACTTTGGCAGCTCGGTCCACCTGCTCGTTGTTGTGATGTTCTTCATTAGACCGGGTTTTGGGTACATGTGCATCCACGTGTCGAACCTTTATGGTCAATTTCTCTATTCGGGCAGCAATGTCCTGCCAAATCTCAGCTGCCCAGATGGGTTTCCCTCTGCGTTGCCAGTTGGCCTTTTTCCAGCGATCCAGCCATCCCCACAGAGCATTAGCTACCATCCATGAGTCAGTGTAGAGATAAAGCCTTGGCCACTTCTCTCGTTCAGCAATATCCAAAGCCAACTGGATGGCTTTTAGCTCTGCGACCTGACTCGATCCACCTTGTCCCTCGGTAGCTTGTGCAACTTGTCGTGTGGGGCTCCATACTGCAGCTTTCCATTTCCGGTTAGTGCTTACAATTCGGCAGGAACCATCAGTGAAGAGGGCATATCGTCTTTCAGCCTCCCGTAGCTCATTATATGGTGGGGCTTCCTCAGCACGTGCCACTTGCTCCTCTTCTTCTTCAGAAGACAATCCAAAAGTCTCACCTTCAGGCCAGTTTGTAATTATTTCCAGAATCCCAGGGCGATTTGGATTCCCAATACGGGCGCACTGAGTGATGAGAGCAATCCACTTGCTCCATGTGGTGTCAGTGGCGTGATGTGTGGAAGGCACCTTTCCCTTGAACATCCAACCCAGCACTGGTAGTCGGGGTGCCAGGAGGAGTTGTGTTTCTGTGCCAATCACCTCTGAGGCACCTTGAACTCCTTCATAGGCGGCCAAGATCTCCTTCTCTGTGGGAGTGTAGTTGGCTTCAGATCCTTTGTAGCTTCTACTCCAGAATCCCAGTGGTCGACCCCAAGTCTCCCCAGGCACACTAGAAGGAAGAATTGATAAAAAATATAACTAAGGTGTTCAAAGGAACAAAGACAAACCATGGGAGAAATTTTAACTTGTATGAGAAAAGAAAACAACAACTCAGGGAACGGGACTTACCCACCTTGGGGAAAAATTTATTTGTAGAATTAATGAAAGAAATCACTACTGAACTGAACTGAACTCACTGTTGGATCTGTGGAGGAATGCAAATGACTGAACAATGGCCATGGAGGGAGGAGGGATTGGGCCCAGAGCAGTTGTTACAGTGGAATCAAACGGAAATATCGAGGGGAGTCAATAGACCTGAAGGGTGGGTTCTAAGTCATGAGGTAATAGGAGAGGTATGTATAACATGTCAGTGAACTAACTTTACCCAATATGTGAGGCACACCCCCTGTAAGACTATCCTGATTACAAATGCAAGTAAACAGTCTTGGTGGCCCAAAGCTCCAGAAGGATATTGGGGAAAGTTAAGTAAAGGTAACTGTATAAAGAACAATTTTACAGGACTATGCTGGTATAATAAAAATAGAGCCAACCCATATGAAGAAGTAAAAAGTGTAAGGACCTATTGGCAACAACCTGAATCAGTTAAACTAAGCTGGAAAGCCCCAGATGGAATATTTTGGATCTGTGGAAAAAAAGCTTATAATACCCTACCAAAAAGATGGAGAGGGACATGTACTCTAGGGATTATCCAGCCTGCGTTTTTTACATTACCAAAGGAAAAGGGTAATAGAGTGTTAGGAGTTCCCTTGTATGAAACTTTGTATCGAAATAAAAGGAGCACAGACATAGGGGGAACACAAATATGGAAGGATGATGAATGGCCCCCAGAACGAATTATTGAATATTATGGACCAGCTGCCTGGGCTCAGAATGGGAGCTGGGGCTATCGCACTCCAATTTATATGCTAAATAGAATTATCAGGCTACAAGCCGTGGTAGAAATTACTTCAAACCGGACAGCTCGAGCAATGGAATTGATAGCTAAACAACTTACCCAAACCAGAGCAGCAGTATATCAAAACCGACTGGCTCTAGACTATCTGTTAGCTGAAGAAGGGGGAGTGTGTGGAAAGTTTAATAATTCTGAATGCTGCTTAGAAATTGATGAAAATGGTGAAGTAATTACTAAAATTGCAGAAGAAATAAAACGAATAGCCCATGTACCTGTACAAACCGGGAACTCTATGCTTAATGATAATTGGTGGAATAACCTGTTGGGGGAAACTTGGTGGAAGAAATTAGGATTTATGTTAACATGTGCATTATTAGGACTACTGTTCATCCCTTGTCTTGTTCCATGCTTCATTCGACTAATCCAGTAGGTGGTTCAAGGAATGCAAGTTGTACAATACCAATAGACCCTGAGAAGGCAACAAAATTAATGACAGTACAAGAGGTACTGACAAAATTTGAAACCAGAACACGAATCAATGGGATAAAAAAAGAGAAGTAGGAAAATTGTGACAATTGATAAAAGATTCGTGTTAATCACAAAAGCATTGGGGTTTGCATAAACCAGAATACTAAGCTCTGAAGTGAAGCATGGACACTTGATAAAGGAAATTATATGATTAAAAAATTCTGTTTAAAATCACCTTGTTATGTTATATTATGTTGTATTATGTTACATTACATTATGTTATATTATGTTATGTTTATTAAATAAGTTGTATCGGCTACCAGCTTTCAAAATCGAACCACCCAAAAAGCCCTTCCTGTCTTTGTCTGATCAATACTGCTTATCTCAAGGACCAGACTTCCAGAACTTCTCTGGTGGTTATCTACAAGGACCAGATGGCTATCTGTGACTGATTATCGCCCGGAGGCTTTGTGAATTTGTGTAAGGATGTTTATTCGACCACCACTGCTTACCTGGCAAAATTATGACAGCAAAAGATTCCCAAAAATTATTGATTACAACGAGGAACCACAGTACAAGAAGAGGCTGCAAACCAAGGTTCGGTGGAGGGTGGAGTGGGCGGTGACCCCTCATGTTCCCCAGCGCGCTGCTTGCTCGTTCTATATCAAATAAAGCAATCCAAAATTTTGAGGAATATCGAGACTTTTGTCTCTCATTTATAACACAGAGGCCCAGAACAGAGGATAATAGCCACACATTTGTGTTCGTCTCTGCACAAGGCGGGCCAAAATTGCCATGCCCGGACTTTTAAGTTCAGGACGAGAATGAGAATACACCTGCGCCATGGGGGAGAAAACCGCTAAAGACTCCCTCATACGTGGTCTCTCAAATTAATGTCTAGGCACTTGCCAATCCTGAGGCTACAGTAACACCTTTTTTACCTTGCAGGTAAGAAATGCCATTGTACTGGTGTGCAGCTAAAGGCGCAGCACAGGCAGGCCAGGGCAAAAGCTGGGGCAGTGCCCTTCCTCACACCTTTGCTGTGCTGTTCTCCCTGCAGCTAGAGCGAAGTGAGAAGGACGCGAGGAAGAAGAAGGCGTTCTTAAAGTAGCCCTCTGTCAAGCAGCCCCGAAAGGGCGCATATCACATGGCGTCTCGCTGCCCTCCATTCTACATACTCGCAGCTCCCTTTGCCGACCTGCAAAAGTTGCTACCAAAACTGAGGGGGCCAAATAGAAGCGGCAGTACCTAGGTTCACCTTTTACTTATTGCACATAAGCCACGTCCAGCTCCTCCTTGCACTCTGTATTTCCCTTCTCCGCGGCATTTACCGTGGTGCTGTCTGCAACTCAGAGCCTAGAAGTGACCACCAATGTTTCCACAGCGGGCTGCAAGGGAACCAAGGAGCAGCACAAGCAGCAGTGCTTCATTTTGCTCCTTCCGACTGCTAAGGGCACTTGGGAAGGCAAGTGAGAGGCAGCCACCTAACTCTCCTAGTAGCCTGTAACATGGTGCAAACAAGCACGGTACTTGTGCAGCTTCGTTCACCGCCCTCGCCCATGTATGGCTCCACTTTCACTTCTCAGCGACCAGAAACCGCTGAAGCGGCGCCACACAGCCAGCGGTGTGCCGGCAGCCAAGCGCTCGAGAACGCTGCTTCTGCCCAAGCCCGCCTAGGGAGTGCACCTTTGTTCTCCGAGCTCCGTGCAACAGTCTGCCCCTTTCGCAGTTCGAATTGAAAACGAAAGCTTTTTGCCTACGCCCTTCACAGAGATCTGTTGCCAGGACGAGAAGGTTTTGTGGCCAGAGCTCTCACCCGCCGCGAGGAAGCTGCTGTTAGCACCGCATTGCAGGGGCACTTCTCGCTCCTTGACTACGTGCTCCGCGCTCTCCAAATTCGCTGCTAGCTCCACGGTCCCTCTCAGCTGCAAGTAGCCGTGCTTACAGTACATAGAGCTTCGCATGTACCGAGGACCTGGAGGAACATATCACACACGAAAATATGTCAGTACAAAGACGTGTTCTACATTGTCCCTTCTAGTCATCCAGTTTGTGCTTCTGCTGCTTCTGCTGTTAGGAATCGCTCCTTGAAAGACGAGCGAGAGCGTCTTTCTGGGTTCATTGCACTGAGTGAGAGCTTGCTGGGGACATTGCACTCGGAGCCAAGGCAACAGGGCGTGCTTGCCCGCAGAACTGAGGACAAGCTGATGGGCAGAGCAGAAACTGACCGTTGGAGTTCAGCCCTGTCTGGAGGGCAGAAGGCAAAGAACGAAGCCACTTGCGAGTGCAGAGCAGCGAAGAGCACACGAGCAGTCAAAGAGCTCCTTCACAATCGCTTTCACTTCTCAGTGCTTTCGCTGCTTGGAAAAGTAGCACCCAGCCGTTGCACGCCAGGGCAAAAGCTGGGGCCATGGCCTTCCTCACACCTTCGCTGTGGTGTACTGCATGCAGCTAGAGCGAAGCGAGTACGATGCGAGGGAGAAGAAGGCGTTCTTAGAGTAGCCCCCTGTCACCAGCCCTGAAAGGACGCATAACACACGCATAAACCATAGATAATGTTCTCTCGTAGCAGGGGTGGGTGGAGGGGTAGGGGGGGAACCAGAAAAGGAAATGTGGGACTGGGGGTCTGGAGCGGGCGGGCTCTCTCGCAAGGCTGGTGGAGTGGGAGGACAGCCCGGGCTTCGATCTGGCATCTCCCCTGCCACTCCAGCGCTGAGATCCACGTTCCCTGCTGTTGGACATCACTCTGCTGCTCTCCCACCACACCCTACTACCATCGGACAGTCTGCTGAACATCACGACCGACGCCATGCAGGGGGAGTCACTTTCCCATCCTTCTCACCCTAGGTTGCTCCTGCCATCACCCAGCCCTCTTCAACTGCGCGGGACATGCCCTGCCCCCACAGCACCAGTAACTGAGTGCAGGGAGACGGCCTGCTGCCAAAAGGGACTGGAACTGAGCTATACTGTTCTGTTCTGTTGTCAATTTCTATCGCTGTTGATGTTTTATGCCTTGTTAGATACCAGTAAAGAACTGTTATCCTTATCTCCACATCTCCGGCAGGAAGGCCTCTGTTTTAAAAATAAAATAATTAATAGGGGTGGGGTTGCATTCTGCATCTCAGGAAGGATGCTCTTGCCTTTCTTAAAAAATATCTCTCTTTCAAACCAAGACAAAGCCCCTAGTTCTAGAACCAAGAATTCAGGAGTTGCTCATTCCCAATGAAAATCTGTCCATTTCAGACCTTTGGGGTTTTATGCTTCTGTTCTTTACCTGTCTTGAGTGTGGCTTTCTTGTGAAGTCACTGATGGGTGATTTTCCAACACATTTCTGCTGATTACACGGTAATTGCATGGCATCAGCAGACTTCTCTGAATGTCTCTTTAAAGAATGCTTTTTACTCTTCTTAGAGGACCTTGTCTTCTTCTTTCCATCACCCAAAAGGTGGGCTAAGTGAGCCTTCAAAGAACCATCATCTCAACAATTAGAATTCTTTCAAACCTACTGAATGGAGAAAAGCAGCAAAAAAATGTAAAAAAACAAGTACGCGAAAGACAGCAGAAGAAAAAGGTAAAATAATGAATCCTACATGCCACATGCATAACTCTCTTCATTCGAGGCTATTTTTAAAATGAAAAAATAAAAAAAAATCATCTTTTCCACAGAGAGGAAAAGTGGAGTAACTGGATTGTGTTGCCTTGCTTACAGTTACCAGAAAAGTTAACAGCAGAGTTGAAAACTCCTGAAGCTGGCTAACTACACCTCTAAATGTTTTACTACTGTGTTATGATTCTGTCTTCAGTTAATAGAACCTGATATACAACAAAGAGATGGGAGCACATGGAGATGCATTGGAGAGCCTACGCTGGAGGTAACACATTCATTTTTTTACTCAAACAAATCCAAATTAGATATGTTGAAAATGACCTGGGGCCATTTCAACAGCCAGCAAACTGACTAACACAACCAACCTTTGGCTTTTATTCAATCCTTTGCTTGTTTTACCTGGGCCTTGAAGATCTGTCTGCAGCCTTCCTCTCTGCAAATATATCACAGTCGTCCTATTGAGAAGCCATGGCTCATCACAGCTGCTTGGCCAGGCCTGCTTCCAGAAGAACTGGCAACTACAAGCTGGGAGCCAAGAGATACAACACTTCACTTGGAAAAGGGCCTTCCATGAATCCTAGAATCCCAGAATGGTTTGGACTGGAAGTGACCTTAGAGATAGATTATCTTCTTCCCACATCCTGACATGGGCAGGGACACTTTTCCACTAGTCCAGGTTGCTCCATGTCCGCTCCAGCCTGGCACTGGACAATTCCTGCCATGGGGCTCCCACACAGCCTCTTTAAGCAACATGTGCCAGGCCTCAGCACCCACACAAGGAAGAAGTCCTTTCCAATGTCCCATCTACCCCAGCCCTCTGGCAGTTTGAACCTATTCCCCCTTGTCCTGGGAGTCCAGACCCTTTCCAAAGTCCCTCCCCAGCTGTCTTGGAGCCCCAGCAGGCACTGCGAGGGGCTCGAAGGTCTCCCTGGAACCTTCTGTTCTCCAGATTGGACACCCTCAGCTCTCCCAGTCTGTCCTAGAGTGTTGTGTTATGTTGTTTAATGTTAATTTTCCTTTTGTGTTGATGGTTCATCCCAGTTTTTTTCCCCTAAATTAAGTGCATAATGGTTTTTCCCTTTCCTGCCCTTGTCCTAGTCAGTCATCCTAAACCCCTCCCCTTTATCGGGAACCTTCCCTGTCCCCCACCCTAAACCCTGCCCCATGGGATGTCAATCCTTTGTAGCCCCTCCCTTTGTTCTAGAAGTTTCTGTGTCAAGCATTCCCTCTTGTATTCATGATTGGTTATATTGTATGTATCCCCACCCTCGGTTTGCCTTATTGGCTCAATGTACCCCTTTCCCCACCTTCTGTACCTCCCCCCATTTCCCGTTATTGGCCAGAGTTTTGTGCCTTCCCCTTGCTCCTCCCCCGTACTTAAGCTGGTGTAGAACCCATGCAAACTGCCTTTTGCGGTTCCCCCTCCCAACCTCCGGACTTGTAAACTTTTCCTTCAATAAATCCCTTCCCCCAGAACCGTAAAAAGTCTCTCCTGCGACTCTTTATCCCTCCCTGACGACTCGCCCAGGCGTAGCTGTTGCTACACCCCTTCTGCGGCTCCCAGAGTGGTGCCGGGGAGGGGCCACTCACCGATGTAGGCTTCCCGGAGCTAGCCGGTAGCCCAGGTGTGGTGGGCAGCGGGTGGAAGAAACGTCACTAGAGCAGAGGAGCTCCACCTTTCCAAGCAGCTTAGCAGCCCTCTACCCATGAAACTCGACGCCACCGCAGCCCTTCCGGTCCTACGGATATCGCTTCTGGTGTCGCTTGGGCTCACTCCCGGCTCTCTCCCCGCCTCCCATGGGGCCCTCGGGAGATGCCGCTCGGACGCCACTCCTGCCGCTCTCAGACCAACAGGGGGCGGGAGGCCAGCCCAGCCTCCTCCACAATCCACAGTGTCCGCGGCGGCTGCTGCGGGCTCATGGCGGCCCACAAACCCGGAAGCAGAGCTTCGGAACTGAGGATCATAGCCCCACATTTGTGTTCATCTCTGCACAAGGCAGGCCAGAACTGCCATGCCCGGACC
Organism: Sturnus vulgaris; assembly: GCF_052056855.1. Lineage (NCBI taxonomy): Eukaryota > Metazoa > Chordata > Aves > Passeriformes > Sturnidae > Sturnus > Sturnus vulgaris. The sequence goes on along the minus strand of NC_142282.1, from coordinate 70,807,782 downwards.
TTTCAGTTCAGCATGAGCATAAGAATACACCTCCGCACTGGGGGAGGAAACGTCAAAGAATGCTCAGACGCCGACTATCAACTAAATGCCTTGGCCCTTGCCATTTCTGAGGCTACAGTAACGCCTCTTTTGCATTGCGGGTAAGAAATGCCATTGTCCTGGTGCGCAGCTAAAGGCACAGCACAAGCAGGCCAGGGGAAAAGCTGGGGCAGTGCCCTTCCTCACAACTTAGCTGTGCTGTTCTCCCTGCAGCTAGAGCGAAGTGAGAAGGACGCGAGGAAGAAGAAGGCGTTCTTAAAGTAGCCCTCTGTCAAGCAGCCCTGAAAGGGCGCATATCACATGGCGTCTCGCTGCCCTCCATTCTACATACTCGCAGCTCCCTTTGCCGACTGGCAAAAGTTGCTACCAAAACTGAGGGGGCCAGATTGCAGAGGCAGTGCCTAGGTTCACCTTCTACTTATTGCACGTAAGCCACGTCCAGCTCGTCGCTGCACTCTGTATTTCCCTTCTCCGCGGCATTTATCGTGGTGCTCTCTGCAACTCGGAGCCTAGAAGTGACTGCCAATGTGTCCACAGCCTGCTGCAAGTGGAACCAAGGTGCAATACAAGCAGCAGAGCTTCAGCTTGCTCCTTTCGACTGCTAGGGTCATGTGGGAAGGCAAGCGAGAGGCAGCCACCTTCCTCTCCTAGTAGCCTGTATCGTAGTGCACACAAGCACGGTACTTGTGCGGCTTTGTTCATGGCCCTCGCCCACTCCTGGCGCAGCTTTCACTCCCCCGAGGCCAGAAGCCGCTGAAGCGGCCCCACAGAGCCAGCGATGCCGGCAGCCAAGCACTAGAGAATGCTGCTTCTGCCCAAGCCCGCCTAGGGCGTGCACCTTTGTTCTCAGAGCTCCGTGCCACAGTCTACCTCTCTTGCAGTTCAAATGGAAAATGAAAGCCTTTTGCCTGCGCCCTTCACAGAGATCTGTTGCCAGGACGAGAAGGTCTTGTGGCCGGAATTCGCCCCTGTCACGATCCGCTGTTAATACAGAGCGGGAGTCATGATGGTTCTCTTGATCTTAAAGGTACAAACAGGCAAAGTGCTGGGGACAAAATCAGTTTATTCAACAGCAGAAAATCAGTTTATTCAACAACAGCAATGCATTTAATCAAATGCAAACAATTCAGTTACGGTAAGGGGGAGAGGTATAGGAAACAAAGTATAGGGAGAGGGGAAGGAAAGAAAGGGATGGGGAAATAGCTACCAACAAACGAGACGGGCGTCCTCACGGGTCATACGATAGACGAGTCTTCGTCCGTGGGGAGATCTCAGGGGTCTTCTCCAGGGGGTAGACGGGTCTTCATCAGTGGAGAGATCTCAAAGGGTCTTTCTCAGAGGACCGCTCTTTTATAGTGCTTCTCCAAAGCGAGTAGCCTCTGGCCAAGAGGTGGGAAGATTTATGGACCATTGTGTGGTGCTGCAGGAGACAGGTATGGTCAAGCAGTCCTCAGCTGGTGGTACAACACAACCTCTGGTTGGTGCCATGACAGCACAGTCCAGTGAACACAATACACCAGCACACAGTCACGAGCACCCACCTTGGCCGGGCCAGGAAACCATTGTTCATAGTCAGCCCGGGTGGGGGTCCTCGAGGTCTCCTTGCGACGGTTGGGAGGTAAAATCGAGGGGAACTTCGGACCGACCCTTACACCACCCCGTGACACACGATCGTCGTCAAGAGCACCCCTTTGTACAGTCGTGGTGGAGTCTTCAGTTGTGGTGTCTTCAGGACTCGTCCAAGTTGGTAGCATATCCCTGAAAACAGAGACAGGAAAGTAGGAAAAAGATAAGGGACAGGATAAGGAAAAGGAGAAAAAAGGAAAACAAAAAAGTTCAATTATATTCAATTTTTGATTACTAACAATCTTAAACAATTTGTTCAAGTCTTTAATTTTTCAATTTTTGATTAGAAATAAATCAAAATTTTAAAGCAAAATTTTGATTAAACAATTTTAATTGCAATTTGAAGATAATCAATTCTAGTTAAAAATCATATTTTATCCTATTTGAAAGCTTGTGTCAATAACCCTAGGGATGCCAACAATAACCGATCTGGATACACTTGTCACAGATGCCAATTGTGCTAACCGTTTCATTATTCTCCAACTCATAATGTATAGGATTGCTGATAAAACAAAACCAATTAAAACCAAAATCAAGAGAACAATGGTGGGATGACACAATTTGTTCAGGACACCTGTAGCAGTAGGTGACCACCCAAATAGAGTATCCCACCACCTGTGTTCAGCATCTGTCTTTACCCTTTCCAAAACACGATGTATTTTTTCCACATTGTGATGAACAGCTATTAGAGTTTTCTGTCCGTTTTTCTTGATCTTCTCCAAAATTTCGATCAAATCTTGGTGGAGCATCAATTGCTTCACCAGAGAGAGGTTCATTCCAATTGGAGTGGGCAATAGATGGTGGATCAGTGTGTAATTTGACTGCAAAAGATGGTGAGAAGTAACTGGGGCTACATAGGAAAAATCACATCCTGAAATCCTAGTAAAGTTACAGACACAAAGGTTTGAATGATTCTTAGTATTCACTACCAAATTTTCTATGAAAACACTATCACAAGCAGTTCTAAAGCATGCACATCCATTGCCTACATATACCAGTACTGTTTCAGGAATTTCGTTTGGATGAATTTCAAAATTGCAAACATTCTGTTGTGTATCCAAGCAAATATCTTGAGCTCTGATTGCATTACTTTCACAGATAAAGCCTTGTTGTTCCCGGACAATGCAAGTTTCCAAACTGACAGTTTGCCACCTCCCACCAATTTGACGGGCCCATTCCCTATGCTCGAAAGGATAGAGAATAGCTCCATCATGATTCAAACCTAATGCAATGATGGGGAATATTGAATGCACTGAAGCATTATGTATAGTCAGTACAAAGGCTGTGGCTGTGTTTGTGCTGGGATCATAGGTAAAATTTACTAAGTTCCACCAGGACTGGAATTCCTTTTCAAGATCAGTGGCACTGTCCCAGACTATCTTTCGAATTTCAGTGGGAAAAGTGCCTTCCTCAACTTCTCTTATAATTAAAGCAGCAACCGACTGCATCCACAACTGGGCCTGGATACAACTGAGACCCAAAGAGATGTCATTTTGTGTAGCACCAAGTGCATCGATTATCAATTTGTGGTCATTTACATTTACCTTTTCCCAACTTGGTAATATGTCTGATAACAACCACTGTTGAGTCCCCAAAGCTGTTAAGGTTGTTTGCAGGGGCCGTTGTAATTTGGTTACATCTCCAGCTGTGGTAGCCAATTTATTCATTAGTACTTCTGAATCAATGCTATTCAAAATTCCCAATCCTGTTCCCACAACACCGGTTATGTCTCTTGCCATTCGTTTTTTGGAAGGATTCCGTTTCCGCAACCAGGTTGTCCATCCCTCAAAAGAAGTCTGTAGAAAGGGTGAACAAGCTGGCTGAACTTCTGAGACATTATTTTGCATCAGCAATTTGATTTGTTTGAGAGACCATGCCGGATTAAACAATATTTGTTGTTGGCCAGTTTTTCTAATTACGTATGGCCCAAATTGAAAAATCGTAGGGCTCAACACAACCGCTGGTTGGGTGGTAGGTGTTACAACATTAACATCAAGTTCCCCCCAGTATTTTGTATTGTTTTTTCCACACATGACTTTATAGGAAAATTTTATAGCAGTTAAATTTAGCCAACAGTCTTGATTTTGGGTTCTACAATATAAAGTCCGGCCATGGGGTCTTATGCCATAACTTTATGCAGGTTTGGTGAGGGATCCATCCACTAATTTACAAGTTATTGCGACGTCATCACCTTGCATCACAACGAAAGGAGGGAAAACCTTGTTTTTGTCATCCAACACTAAGGGGGTGCTTACACCATGGTATGCAACTACTGCGGTCAGTGTGGGTTTTTCTATGGCATTTATTTTGAACCTATAGGTCAGACCTTTCAAGCTGGACTCATCTGTTGTGTTATTCTGTCAGGAGCATGTTACATAGGTTGGTCTGGTTAAAGTAAAGTTATGCCAACAGTCAGTAAGTTCATCCGCACAAAGCTTTGTAACTTCGACGTTGTTGGCATCAGGGTCCAAGGCATAGTTACCAACCTTCCTTTGGCCACAGCACAGTATTAGGGGGACTTGCTTTTTACATGTCCATACTGTCATGGGGCAGAGACTCGCCGTGATGTTAGGGTGCAAGCTACTAGTTATATCTGATTTTAAGTAATTCCCGGCGATTGCAATGGTAGTGGCTTTCTCATGAAGGGATTTCTCCACTTTTCTGCATCCTACCTTGATTTCTTCACCAATTGTTCCTATTAGTACCCTAGCCCAGTCCTTTTTGTCCCAACCCCAGTCACTTGAACGGTATACCTCAGAATCGTGCAGTACTACGGTCGCAAGGCTTGGGTGACGATCTCTGGGGTAGGGTCCTAAAGCACTGGTATATCTGATGGAAGCTTCAGACCACGGCCACTCGGCCGAGTTTTGGCCATGGTGTTGTGGTAGGATACAGAGAAGTATCAAAAAGGTGATCATGGTTTGTCCGGTTCCCATGTCCCTCGGCGTTCTTCTGTGAAAAGTAAACACAACAGAGACTGCCAACAAGAAGCAGGAGGTCAAAATGATGGAACAATCCAACGGGTACTTATCCGATGCTCCTTTCCCAGAGCATTGGTGGCTACCCATGCATATTTATTCAGAGGAGTTTTTAGTACCAGTGGTGCTGCCCGAAACCCCAAGTAAAACACAAACTAACAGAGTGTCAGTTTATGCGGTGCTTTATTCAGGGCCCGGGGACCTGCGGACTCGCGTCCCAAGTCAGGATCCCACTGGTTCCCTTTTTAGAGGGTTTTTTATACCCTTTTTACAAATGGTTTATGTGCAGAAGTACACATTCTTCTGTAGATACATTCACCTTGAAGATAGCATTTTGGCGTCATAAATCTTACATGGTTGCTTATCTTAGGACTATAGTGTTCTCCTCCTCAATCTCTCTCTGGCGCCACTGCCTTAGGACTATAGTGTTCTCCCCCTCAATCTCTCTCTTATGCCACTGCCCACCACCAGTACTTTATTTATGTTTATACTTTAACCTTATCACTAACGGTTCTGCATGCTCTTAGCACAGCACATTCTTAAGTTAGTTTCCCAGGGCCTACTCTGGGGACTGCAGTCTTCAAGCCTTAGCATTACTACTACTATTATGGTTTATACACTTTATATTCTAATATTCAGGATTTCTAGTCCATACGGTAACAGTGGTACTTCTCCTACAGTAGGGAGATTTACTAAAACAGGTTGCCCAGGGTAATGGGCTGGATTTTTAGGATCCTTAGGTCCCTGTAGTGCAGGAATGATGCTTGGGGCTTTTGGACAAAAAGCAGTTATTTTGGGACACCCGTTTACCCCCCATCTATCATTTATACCTTTTACAGCTTGCCATAATCGAAGATCCCAACTTCTCTCATGTGGTTTTAGGAGTCGCTTCAGAAGACCATTGGTCCTTTCTACAATCCCGTTGGCTTGAGGGTAATAGGGGGTGTGAAAAGTCCACTTTATTCCTTCCTCCCTTGCCCATTCCTGTACTACTTTAGCAGTAAAGTGAGACCCATTATCAGATTGAATCTCCTGTGGCTTTGGAAAAGTTCCAAACCATTCTTGTAATGCCTTAACAGTGTTTTCTCCCGTAGCTCTGTTAAAGGCTTCAGCTTGAGCTAACCCTGATATTATTTCCACTCCTACCAGCACGAAATGTTTACCACCAGACTTCTTAAATGGACCGATATAATCTACCTGCCACGCGTCCCATAAGCCTTTACCTTTCCTTAAGTGCAAAGGGTCATCTTCCAAAGGATGCCTTTCTAGTCATCTGCGGCATTGTTCACAAGCTGATATGCATGTTTTACACATTTCCCTGGTGACAGGCCAGCCACGAGCAAGGGCTTCTTTGTACAAATCTTTCGCACCTGTGTGTTGTCTTTTTATATGCAGCCATTCTAGCAGGTGCTCCCAATCCTCTGTAATTTGTTCCTTTTCCAGGGGACTTAGTCTTGCTAACTCATCAGCAGCATTATTCCACTCACCAGCTAAATTTCCATCTGTCTGATGAGAAGCCACCCACCCCACAGCAAAGTTTCCTTGATTGGCTATATCTAGAATTTCTTGCCATTTTTCCTTATGCCATACTGGGATCCTGTTAAGTTCCCAATCATTTTGCTGCCAGAAAGGAAGCCACTCTGTACATCCTTTAAACACAACATAGGAGTCAGTGTAAATACAAACAAGAGAGGTATTATGTACCTCATGCTTGAAAACACTCCATACAGCAATCAGCTCACCAACCTGAGCACTGCCTTCTCCCTCAGTAATAATTCGTTCACCAGATGAAGTATGGAGAGCTACTGCCCTGTATTTCCACACCTTTCCTTCTCGTTTAGCAGAAGCATCAGTAAACCAAGAATTCACTGATTGTTCAGGGGAGAAAGGAGGGGCCACTTTAATTACTGAGGCAGGTTTATCGTGGCTGCTAGCCAAGTTCTCAGTTTCTTGTATAGCCAGATTTTTTACAGCTCCTTCTGTTACAGAGAAGATGTTACAGTAATGCTCTATCTGGGCATACCACTTCCTAACTGAGGATCTCTGGGCCACTCCGTCAGGGGGAGGGGTCCCACTGGTGACTGTTTTAATAACTTTAAAAGGGCCTCTTAATACAATTGGTTGCTGACATGTAATTTTCTCCACTTCTATGAGAGCTATGCTGACAACAAAAAGCCCCTTTTCCCAGGTAGTGTATCTTTTTCCAGCATCTTTAAAACCACGTGAATAAAAACCAACAGGCCTTGTAGGGCCTTCTGGGCCTCGTTGCCATATGTGCACTGACAACCCCGAGGTGGCAAATCCCCATTCTACCTGGAAAGGATCTGTGGGATGAATAGGGCCTAGGGCTTGATGTGCAGTTGCTTCAAAAATCAGCAGTTGTAATGCTTCCTCCTGAGAAGGAGTCCAATCCCATTTTACCCTTTTCCTCAGCAAGTCATAAAGAGGTCTAGCAATAATTGAAAAATCAGGGATGTGTTTTCTCCAAAACACTAATAATCCTAGAGCTTGTTGAAGCTCTTTCCTGGATCCAGGCATTTTAATTTGATCTAGGGAGGTTAGGGTATCAGGTGGAATGCATGTCATACCTCCTTTCCACCAAATCCCCAAAAACTTCGCCTCCTGAGAAGGTTTCTGAATTTTCTCTGGGGGAATTTGTAAGTCAAGGCTTTCCAGATGAGAGATTATTTTCTGTTGGGTATCCCCCACTACTTCTATTTCATCTCCCCCCACCAGAATATCATCAATGTATTGATAGACAGCTATATTGTCAGGTTTGGGTATCTTTTCTAATTCCTGTGCTAAAGCATGGTGGGCTAGAGTAGGGGAGTGTTTGTACCCTTGAGGAAGCCTAGTGAAGGTGTATTGCTGTCCTTCCCATGTGAAGGCAAAACAGTCCATGTCCTCTGGCTGTATAGGTATCATAAGGAACATGTCTTTGACATCTATAGTTGCCATGATTGTATGAGCCTTCTCCTGAATTGAAGTTATAAGTTCAGCTAAATTTGGGACAGCTGCTGTGAGAGGATCTGTGTTTGCATTTAGTCTGCGAAAATCTACTGTCAGCCTCCACTTTCCGTTAGGTTTACGGACTGGCCACACTGGAGAGTTAAAGGGAGAATGAGTGTCAATTATCACTCCCTGATCTCTCAGGTCCTGAATAACTGGCTTGATTCCTTCTTTGGCACCAGTGGGAAGTGGGTATTGTTTCACATTAGTAATTTTACTGAAAGGTAAGGAAGGTGCGGATTGAAGCAGATAAATATTAAAACGTGGTGTGCCAAAGGACCAGAGACAACCCTCCTCGTCTTCCCACTGTCTTCCAGCAAGGACATCCATTCCCAATAAATCATTTGGAATATCTCCAATTACAATTTTGATAAGTAACAAATTCTCCTCTCCAGGTAGTAAGATTTTTATCAGAGCTATATCCATAGCTTCTGTGGTCCCCAAGGCATTGAGAACAAAGCATTGTCTCCTTGTTGGAACAACTCCACATTTCTGCCCAGCTTTTCTTGTTAGTGCAGAAATTTGGGCTCCAGTGTCAACCACAAAGGTAACAGGTGACCTTTTAGGGCCAACCATTGCTGTTATCAGGAGGTCCCCAGTATTAGGATTTCTGGTGAGCATTCTAATAAATAACCAGTTCCCCCCCCCTCCCCCCCATCCCTCTGCCCACCCACGAGAGACGGGGTTTCTAGTTTCCCTGCTTCTGAAGCCGTTTCAGTTCCATTCCCAAAAAATGAGAAGGAGGAAACTCTGACCCAGCTCTCAGAACCTGTGGAGGAGATTGATTTGGCTCACTGCCCAGAATCTGTGGAGGGGTTAAGTTTGACTCACTGACCACAACCGGTGGAGGAGGAGGTGCACTAGGCTGGACAGTAGGAGAGTTTGATGTAAGGATCTTAGGGCAATGCCAATTCACAACAATTTTTATCAACTTGTCAAGTGGTAAGCCATCCATAATATCTTTAGGAATTTGTTTCTTTAGCCCCAACGACCACCAGCACTGACGGGGAGTATTCAATATCCCCTTTTCTGGCTTATCACTAGGAGAAACAATGTGTCTAACACCTTTAGTTTTCTCCACTTTATCCTCTGGGACTTTTACGGGTCCATATTTCCTGCTGTAATTCAACAATTCCTCTGCAACTTCGCTCAATGTCCAAACTTTACGGTTATTGTCAGGAAATTCTGGAGTCCGTCTAGAGGGGGATTCATAGGGAGGGAAAGAGTCCACGGAACCAGATCGCTCACGTGAGTTTCCAAGAAATCTATGTAATCTTTCTACAGGTGTCATGGATGTGATAGTTTTTTGAAGGAGAATTGCGGTAGATTTGAGTGTTTCTGGGAGACCACCAATTAAAGGGGTCATGATTTCAGGCATTACAGGCAATTGCATAGGTGATTCATAGGTGGTAGTCAGTTTTCTCTCATGTATAATTTGCAGTTAAGCAGCTTTGTGAATGTTTTCCAAAAGTTGGTCGGGAGTACCAACTAAAGCTATAGGGTCTCCCCATTCCAGGGGGTTAAGCCCCCCGGCCCAAAAAGCTGCACGTTGGGTCAAGGACCATGGGTAGCTCTTATCTCTGGTTGTTAAGAAGACCCCATGTCCCCAATACCCACTAGCTTCACATTCTGATAATTTAATCTCATCTCCCCCAGTAAGAGACACTCGAAATACATATTCAGTCTCTGTTTCATGAGGGAGTCGCCCATATTCCTTTGTCAGTTTTGCGGATTCAGTGGCAGAATATGGGATTTCTTTTGTAGAAATGTTTGGTACAAAATCATCAGGACCAAGATAAGTATATTGTGTTTTAACCATAGGTCTCAACTTCAAACAGCAGTGTTCCCCAAGATTTGTCATTATAGTTAACTCCTTTTGGGGATAAATTTGATTAATGTGAACAATCTCCTTCTCTTCTGTTTCTGCGTGTTTCATTCTGCTTTACTTTTTTGGTACTTTCTTCTCTTAGGGCAGCCTGTAGCAAATGATTTTCATCTTGCAACAAAGGGTTCTCATTCCTTTCTTGATCTAATTGTTTTTGCAGAATTTGAACAAGATTTTGCAAAGAATCTATAATTGTACTTTCTTCACTAACTCGCTTAGAGCAAGTTTCTATGGCTGCCATAAGACAAGCTCCCAAAACTGAGCAGAGCATGGTTTTATTTTTGCCCAGTTTGAACTTTGATTCATGTTGCAAAGAATATATTCTATCAGTCACATTCTCCAGATTAAACCAATTACTGTTCACCCATTCCTCCCCACCTTGGGACGGTCTGGCGCTACATTTAGCTAATAGAGCATAAAATGCAGCTTTATCTGTTACGGTGGAATTCTCAGTCATTTTGTGAAGGGATAAGTAAAAACCACAACAGGGAGGTCTATTGCTTAAGTTACCACACACAACGAAACAGCTTTCGCTGTGTGCCCCCCTTTGCTTCCCTGTGCGGGTGAAGAGACCAAACTACTTGGGAGGCACTCCTTAGTTACAAAACACCAGGTTGTCTCTTCACTACACCAAGTATCAAAAACATCATAAAAAACAACAACAACAACAACACCACCAACAACAACAGTGTCCCGCCTATTGCACCAGTAGATCTTTTGTGAAATTCTGACTACAGAGCCCTCAAGCGAGTCTGGGGATGCTCCACACCAAGGTGTCTGCAGTCTGCGGGAAATCGGAAAAACCCATCTTGCTTTCTAGACAGGCTCACCCATCCAAGGTGGCCAGCTAGGTGCGGCTGGAGTAAGAATTCCTTCCCCTGATACAGACTACAGACAACCTTGCATCCCTTCTGTCTACCAGAAAATCCTGTCTGTGACGCCAATTTAATGTCACGATCCGCTATTAATACAGAGCGGGAGTCATGATGGTTCTCTTGATCTTAAAGGTACAAACAGGCAAAGTGCAGGGGACAAAATCAGTTTATTCAACAGCAGAAAATCAGTTTATTCAATAACAGCAATGCATTTAATCAAATGCAAACAATTCAGTTACGGTAAGGGGGAGAGGTATAGGAAACAAAGTATAGGGAGAGGGGAAGGAAAGAAAGGGATGGGGAAATAGCTACCAACAAACGAGACGGGCGTCCTCACGGGTCATACGATAGACGAGTCTTCGTCCGTGGGGAGATCTCAGGGGTCTTCTCCAGGGGGTAGACGGGTCTTCATCAGTGGAGAGATCTCAAAGGGTCTTTCTCAGAGGACCGCTCTTTTATAATCCTTCTCCAAAGCGAGTGGCCTCTGGCCAAGAGGTGGGAAGATTTATGGACCATTGTGTGGTGCTGCAGGAGACAGGTACGGTCAAGCAGTCCTCAGCTTGTGGTACAACACAACCTCTGGTTGGTGCCATGACAGCACAGTCCAGTGAACACAATACACCAGCACACAGTCACGAGCACCCACCTTGGCCGGGCCAGGAAACCATTGTTCATAGTCAGCCCGGGTGGGGGTCCTCGACGTCTCCTTGAGACGGTCGGGAGGGAAAATCGAGGGGAACTTCGGACCGACCCTTACAGCCCCCGACGCGAGGACGCTGCTATTAGCACCGCATTGCAGGGGCACTTCTCGCTCCTTGACTACGTGCTCAGCGCTCTCCGAATTCGCTGCTAGCTCCACGGTCCTTCTCAGCTGCAAGTAGCAGCGCTCACAGTACTTAGAGCTTTGCATGGACGGAGGACCTGGAGGGATATATCGCCCACGAAAATGTGCCAGGACAGAGACGTGTTCTACATTGTCCCTTCTCGTCATCCAGTTTGAACTTCTGCTGCTTCTCCTGTTAGGAATGGCTCCTTGAAAGACGAGCGAGAGCGTCTTTCCCGGTGAATTGCATTGAGTGAGAGCTTGCTGGGGACTTTGCACTAGGAGCCAAGGCAACAGGGCTTGCTTGCCCGCAGAACTGAGGACAAGCTGTTGGGCAGAGCTGAAACTGAGCGCTGGAGTTCAGCTCTGTCCGGACGGCAGAAGGCGAAAAACGAAGCCGCAGGGCACCGGGCTTGTGGGAGCAGTGCAGTGAAGAGCACACGAGCAGCCAAAGAGCTCCTTCACAATCGCTTTCACTTCACAGTGCTCTTGCTGCCTGGAAAAGTAGCACACCGCCGTTGCACGCCAGGGCAAAAGCTGGGCCAGTGCCCTTCCTCACACCTTCGCTGTGGTGTACTCCATGCGATGAAGAAGAAGGCGATCTTAAAGTAGTCCTCTCTCAAGCAGCCCGGAATGGGCGCATAACACACGGTGTCTCACTGCCCTCCATTCTACATACTTGCAGCTCCATTTGCTGACTTGCAAAAGTTGCTAGCACAGCAAAGGGGGCCAGACTGACGAGGCAGTGCCAAGGTTCACCTTCTACTTATTGCACGTAAGCCACGTCCAGCTCCTCGCTGCATTCTGCATTTCCCTTCTTCGCGGCATTTACCGTGGTGCTCTCTGCAACTCGGTGCCTAGAAGTGACCGCCAATGTTTCCACAGCGGGCTGCAAGGGAACCAAGGAGCAGCACAAGCAGCAGTGCTGAGGCTTTTTCTCGGCCCTAAAAATGGGGTCTTCACCTTTTCCTCCGGTCTAGCTCAGATGTTAGGATGAAGCCTCCTGGGCCCTTGCCTCATGGACCTAAATAAGATAACAAAAGAGGCTTTTTTCCCTGATGAAGTGGCAGGGTTTATTTCTCGTGGGTCGCAAGGAAAAGAGGGAGAAAGAGAGCGAGAAAGCGAACGAGGTGAGGGGGTACAGATCTTTTCTAGGGTCTGAAAAGGGGGGCGGGGAGAAATTGGATCCCAGCCAGCCCTGTATGGCCAGGAGGGGAGAGGGACCAAGCTACAGGGCATAGCAGGGGTCACGGAATGTGCCATTTACAATGCACCTAGAAAATGCAATATCTCCCCGTTTTTTGTTTTAAAAAAATTGAAAGAAGGATATCAGTTTCATTTAAATTATGACTTTGCCCACCACCCTGTGAATCCCCAGCCTTTGAACAGTCCATTGAACCAATCTTCAGATTAGGGTAGCATGGATGTTAGGAGCTCTTGAGGTCAGGTCCATACAGCAAAGTCCTTCAAATTCCTGGCACTCATGTCCGTGCAGTAGTAGGAGAAAATCTATGCCCGCACGATTCTGGAGTGTGTGTGCCAGGTTCTTCTATATGTTTTGATGTGGCTGAAGGACGATTCATGCAGCTGCTAAACTGTTCAGTGTAAACAGGAAGACAACTTGAATGGGGTTCCTCACAGGACCTAGAGAAGGGAAGCTTTTCTCTAAAAGGAAAGACAAACATTATAAAACCTGTTAAAAGACTCTGTATGCCAGAATGTCATCGTTTAGGAGGATTTCTTTTTCTTTTTTCTGGCAGCGTCTTCTTTTTGAAGCCACAGCCACCTGCTCCTCGTTCCCCTCAGTTGGAGCAGGATGTTTGGGGACATACGGTTTTACCCACATTTGGGGAATGCACCGAGGGCCTGAGGGAGTGGATACACACGCATAGCCGCGCCCCCAGGTAATGAGCTCATAGGGACCTTTGATTTCCCAGGTTTCTGGGTCCCTAATCAAAACTGGAGGATGTTGGGATAACTTGAACTGTTCACCACTGTTAAAGTGACGTACCACAGGTGGACTCATGTTCTCAAATGAACAATTCAGGAAACTGATAGGAAACATGGCTTAGCAGAGCTTCTGCTGTGGAGACATCCACGCAGTTGAACTGCTCTGTTTAGCCAAAACCTGCTTGAGTGTCTGATTAGCTCACTCAATTATACCTTGGCCTGTGGGGGAGTGAGAGGTGCCAGTTTTATGTTCCACTCCCCACTGCTGGACGAATTCCAGGAACTCCTTGGACTTATACGCTGCGCCCTGAACAGTTTTGATTTCCCTAGGGATCCCCAATACTGAAAAGGCTTGCACTAGGTGTTGTTTGGCGTGCATTGCCCTTTCTCCTGCTTGGGCAGAGGCATAGACTGCGCCTGAATATGTGTCAATGCTAACATGCACATATTTGAGGCGAGCAAAACTAGGAATGTGTGTGATGTCTGTCTGCCATACCTCACAACTGCCAAGACCTCGGGGGTTTACCCCCATGCCCAATGATGGCATGGTGTGCAGCTGACAGTTGGGACAGGTGGCCACAATGGCTCGAGCCTGACTCCGTGTTAGCTGGAACTGACGCATTAGACCTGGTGTATTCTGGTGATACTGCTGGTGGCTCAGCTTTGCCTGTTGGAAGATGACAGGAAGGCGTGCTTGTTCTGCTGGGGTTGCTTGTTCTGCTGGGGTTGCAAGGGAGTCTGCCTGACGGTTCCCTTCTACAATTTTGCCTGGCAAATCTGTGTGTGATCTCACATGCATCACATAGAACGGGTGTTCTCTATGAGAAATCAAATAAATTAGTTTGGAAAGCAACGTGAAAAGCTGCTCATTCTCGATGTCTCTGAGCACTGCCTGCTCCGCTCTGGACACTACCCCTGCTACATAGGCTGAGTCTGTCACCAAGTTTATTGGCTCTGAGAACTTCTCAAAGGCTCTCACGACTGCTGCCAGTTCAGCTATCTGGGGTGATCCTCCCACAAACTCAACATCAGCTTCCCAATGCTGAGTCTGAGGATTTCTCCAAGTCATCACCAACTTGTGGGACGCCCCGGATGCATCCGTGAACACTGTGAGAGCTTTGAGTGTTCTCCGACTCCTCAGGAGGAATGAGGTGGAATTCCTCATTAAACAGCTTGTGAGACGGGGCATGGACTGATATTTGTCCTCTGTAGCTGTCCATGGCTAATTGGAGACTGGCGTTGCTCTGGAGCAAGGGCTCAAACATCTCTTTAGTCAATCTTTCAGGAGAGCTCCTTCCCTCCTCAGACAGTTTAACAGGGAGGTGAATACATGTGAAGTCACAAACAGCTATTTCATACAGTCTCATCCTTGCTTTCCGAATCAGCTGAGCTATTAACTCTTGTGGCGTAGTGATAGTTTTGGATCTTTGGTGGGAGAGGAAGACCCACTCTATGATTAAGAGTGACTCTCTCTGCTCCTTGATCCATTGGAATATTAACCCGTGTAAGCGTGGCAGTTTCCCTCGGACAATGAATTTGAAGGGCAGCTCGGGCTGGTAACGGTGAGCTTGCCTCTATCCTAAGGTCTTTTGTACCTTTTCGATTGCCGTCTTTGCCTCTGGGGTCAGTTCCCTGGGAGAAAGCAGCTCTCTCTCCCCCTTCAATAAATTGAAGAGAGGTTCTAGGTCCCCATTAGTGATGCCTAGCCAGGGCCTAACCCGATTCAATGACCCACACAGGGAATGGAGATCTGCTAAGGTTTTTGGATTACAATTAATTTCCAATTTCTGCGGAACAATGGTCCGTGCAGTAATTTCCAAGCCCAGGTACTTCCAAGGTGGCATCCTTTGGACTTTGTCCTCCTGCAATTCACATCCAGCAGAGGTTAAAACTTTAACCACTAGGTCAAGTCTGTCTTGGAATAGAGAGTTATCGGGGGCACAGAGAAGCACATCATCCATGTAATGCAGGATGAGGACCTCCCCTCTCTGGGCACGCACCTGGGAGAGCAATGAGGCCACATGCCACTAGCAGATGGAGGGACTACATTTTAATCCCTGGGGCAAAACCTTCCAGTGGTAGCGCTTCATTGGGGCTTCTCGATTGATGGTAGGAACCGAGAAGGTGACCCGTGGGGCATCCTCTGGGTGTAGGGGAATGTGGAAGAAACAGTCCTTGATGTCTAGAACAGCCAATTGCCAATCTCTAGGAAGCATTGTTATAGAAGCCATTCCAGGTTGGAGAGACCCCATGTCCTCAATTACTTTCTTTATTTCCCGGAGGTCATGGAACAGCCTCCACTTGTCCTTTCCCGGTTTCTTTATTACATAAACCGGAAAATTCCACGCACTTGTGGTCTCCTCTATGTGGCCTTTAGCCAATTGCTCCTCCACAAGCTCCTCAAGCGCCCTGAGCTTTTCCTTACTCATCGGCCACTGTGCTACCCACTTTGGGGTATCATCTAGCCATTTCAATTTTTTGGTAGGGTGCTCTACAGTGGCTGCCTCTAAAAATCCCGAGGAGTTTTAGGAATAATCGATTTTACCCCCCACTGGGACATGGTGTCTCTCCCCCATAGAGGGCATTTATAGTCTGTAACAAATGGACGGATGCTAGCCAATTTTCCATCCGGCCCCTCAATTTGTACAATGCTTTTTGATATTTTTGCCAATTTGACTCCTCCTACAGCCTGGATTCTGCCTGCCACAGGCTGAAGTTCCCAACGTGGCGGCCACATCCTTTCGGGTATGATAGTCACATCAGCACCTGTGTCCAGTACCCCCTCCACATGGAGGTGATCTCATCCAAGGGTTAGGTTGCATGCCAGAGAAGGTTTGTCCTCACCCACCACTTCTGCCCAGTAGACTTCAGGTGAGTTTCCATCCACAGGGACCTCGTCTGGAACAGGAATGGCCTGGGTGAGGATTTGTCCCTCAACCAGGTAATATGGTGGTAGAGCATATCGTGCCAGGAGAATGAGGCCAGTTATGCTTCCCTTGATGGTCATGGGAACCACCTCAATCTCTGGGAGTGTGTGTGCTGTGTCCCCGACAACAAAGTACTCACTGTCCAGTTTCATGTGGTTTAACATCACGTCCTGTGTACTGTTAGGTAAGTCCACTGTTATGACTGTCCAATCAGGTGACCTGAAATGAAAACCTTTGGTAGTCACAAGCCTAAAACGGCCTAGTGGCTTCCAAACCTTGTAAATTGAACATTTAATCTTTTGATTGCCATGCATCCCCACACCCTCTATCCCATCCTCCCCCTTTTTGTTTATTAAGAGTGAATCCTTTGGGAGTGTGGAGCCTGCCGCATTTATAGCCGAGCGCGCTATTGTGTTAATGGCGGGTACGCGCTGTAAAGTTAGTTTTTTTGTTTGTTGGTCTTCTTCTGTTTCTGCTTGTGTGGACAGTCTCTGGCGAAGTGTCCTGGCTGCTTGCACTGGAAGCAGATGATGTGCTGCAGCTGCTCTGGTGACATTGGTTGCTTCTTGGCTTCTGGTGTTACAGCTGCCATGGTCTTTGGGTGTGCCAGTCCTGGATTTCTCTCGTGTCCACTGAGCAGTTCTGCTCTCCTGGCGCAGGCTTCTATCATCTGTGCTAAGCTAGGTGCTGGCTCGAGGGGAAGGCCAAAAATAACCCTACGGCAGGTTTCATTAGCATTCCTCTGAGCCATCTCTTTAATTAATTCAGCTTGTACCCCTGGATCAGACACCTGTCTTTCCACTTGCACACGAAGGCGGTCCACAAACTGTAAGAAATTCTCAGAAGCAAAGTGTTTAATGTTAACATAACTGCCTTTAGAATCTACTGTTGGTAATTGATTAAAAGCCTTTTCTGCAACATTGCATATTTTATCCAGGACAGACTTGGATAGTACTCTGGTTTGGCTTTATGGGCAATGCCAATCCTTTTCCCCACATAGGTGTTCATATGTCATTATTATCAGCATCTTTTGCATCATCTGAGCTTTTTAAAAGCTCTAGTAAAAGCACTTTCAAAGATCTTTTCCACAGGCTTTCCCATAGATCATATTCTGAAGGAGTTAACAGACATTGGAAAAGCTCTTTGATATCATATGGAACCAGTTCGTTCGAGTTAACGGTGGCTCTCACGATGCCTTTAAAGATTTCACTATTTCTACCAAATTCTTTCTGTACTTTACAAATTTCTTTTTATCTTGATAGGACAAAGGTTGATAACTTCTTCTAACATTTCTCTTACCGAGATAAACTACAGGAGCAACTGATGGTATATACTCTTTTCTCTGGTGGTGACTTTCAGGGCTGGGCATCCCCCCCCCCACACCCGGACCGGGAGGCTGCCCACCCCCCCTCCCCCCCCACCACGGGGACACCATCCATCCCACAGGGACTGTGAGTTGATCCCCCTCCCCCCATCCCCACCGACACTGAACCTATTAGGGGCTCCACAGCCCTCCCCCACCCTGCAGCAGCTTGGATAGAATGAATGTGAAACCAGAGCGGGATAGGGGTGGTGGGATTCAGGGTTGCAACACCTGTGGGCGGGATCTTGGAGGGGGAAGGGGGCAGTGGAGCAGAGGGCACGGATGGGTTATGGGAGGGGACAAGGTTAGGGGCAGGGACCAGAGGGTGAAGGGGGTTGTGGGATGAAGGAGGAGACACGTGGCTGCCACCATATGGGACCCCCCCCCACGCGGTCTACCGCATGGCCAGAGCTATCTTGGACTCCGACCCCAACACACATAGCCACGTGGCCGTGGCCCAGAGGGGAAGGGAACAAGGAAGGAGTGCTGACAATTTTCGAAAAATTATCAGAACCGGTATACCGGGGAGGACCCAGGGACTCAGAACAGCTACAGCTGTGCTGAGTGCCCTGCGTCTCCCAGGGAGACCCGTGGGTCCCCTCCAGGTCCGGGTTATAGGGTTTTGGGGAAAGGGAAGGTGAGTCTGAACCGTTTTGCTGCTGCTGTCTGTTGTTTTCTGTCTGAATTAAAAGTTTCTGAATTTGTAAGAAAATCGGGAGGAATACAGAAGCTGTTTTATCTCCATTTTCCACTTTTAAAATTAATAAATCCCCTATTTCATGCCAAAATGAAATCGAATTCATATTTTGCAATTCATGGTCAGATATTTCAACAGACAGCCAGCTGGCAAAACGGGCTAATTTTTTCTTAGATATTAAAACATTTCCTGAATTTAATATTTCCCTTAGTTGGTTTCTTATACTCTTTTGTAAGGCAGATTGCTGTAAGCCCATGATGTTTAGCAATTTGCCACTATATCTACCCCACTACAGTTAAAAACACAGGAAAGGAGTTAGTTGTTAAACGTGCGAAGTACACCACGGTTTTCAGGCTTTACTGGCTGTGGAGCAGATGTTATTTTCGCTGTTTCTGTCGGTAAAACCCACGTGGCCCCTGCGCCGCTGCAGGGACCGACCCTGCCGCAAAAAACCGCAAAAACCGCAAAAAAACTGAAAAAAAACCCCGTGCCACTGCTTTGAAACCCATCAAAGCTGCCTGCCTGCCGCTCCGCGCCTGGGGTGACTGCGTCCAGCCCCCCCAGGCCGTGCGCCATACCACGTGGCCTTGGACTGCTGAGCCGTGCATGCCGTGCACACGCCCGCGCCACCTTTCCTCCCGATAGCTGAGCTGCACAGGCAAAATCCCACCAGTGAGACCTCCCCGCAGAGCTCCGGGAACCCACCTGCCGCGCAAGGAGGCTTCCACTCACCTTTTTTTTTCTTGCAGGCAGAGGCGACTGTGTAACTGTAGTGGGTCTACATGAAGAACCGACCTGCCTGGGATTCCGACAGGCTCCCGGTTTGTGCTTAAAAGTCTTCAAACTGCACAAAAAGCAGCTAAAAGAAATTTAAGCTAGTTGATCAGCTTCCAAGGCTTCTCGAATCCCGAAAATAGGAGTCACAGCCGGACGTGGGGTGCTCTGTAGAGACCATCCAAGCTGGGGGGCCAACTGAGGCTTTTTCTCGGCCCTAAAAATGGGGTCTTCACCTTTTCCTCCGGTCTAGCTCAGATGTTAGGATGAAGCCTCCTGGGCCCTTGCCTCATGGACCTAAAAAGATAACAAAAGAGGCTCTTTTCCCTGATGAAGTTGCAGGGTTTATTTCTCGTGGGTCGCAAGGAAAAGAGGGAGAAAGAGAGGGAGAAAGAGACAGAGGTCAGGGGGTACAGGTCTTTTCTAGGGTCTGAAAAGGGGGGCAGGGAGAAATTGGATCCCAACCAGCCCTGTATGGCCAGGAGGGGAGAGGGACCAAGTTACAAGGCATAGCAGGGGCCACAAAAGGTACCATATACAATGCACCTAGGAAATGCAACACAGTGTCTCAGCTTGCTCCTTTCGACTGCTACGGTCATGTCGGAAGGCAAGTGAGAGGCAGCCACAAGTTGCTGAAGCGGTGCCACACAGCCAGCAGTGTGCCAACAGCCAAGCACTCGAAAACGCTGCTTCTGCCCAAGCCCGCCTAGGACGTGTACCGTTGTTCTCAGAGCTCCGTGCAACAGTCTGCCTCTCTCGCTGTCCGAATTGAAAATGAAAGCTTTTTGCCTAGGCCCTTCACAGAGATCTGTTGCCAGGACGAGAAGGTCTTGTGGCAGGAACTCGCCCCTGATGCAAGGAAGCTGCTATTAGCACCGCATTGCAGGGGCACTTCTCGCTCCTTGACTACGTGCTCAGCGCTCTCCAAATTCCCTGCTAGCTCCATGGTCCTTCTCAGCTGCAAGTAGCAGCGCTCACAGTATATAGAGCTTCGCAAGGACCGAAGTCCTGGAGGGACATATCGCACACGAAAATGTGCCAGGGCAGAGACGTTCTACACTGAGACAGAGACAGACAGAGAGTTCTACACTGTCCCTTCTTGTCGGCCATCTCGTGCTCCTGCTCCCTCTGCTGTGACAAATCGTTCCTTGAATGACGACCGAGAGCTCCTCTCCAGGCACATTGCACTGAGTGACTGTTCCATAGGGACTTTTGGATATAAAACTTTTTCCCCCTCCAAAAATACATGGCTAAGTCCTAAAAGTTTGGGTTTTATTAAGAATAGTTTCACCCAAGTATTGCTCTTTCAAACACTCTTGGTTTCAGTCTGAAATTAACTGCTTGTTTCTGTCTTTTTGCCTAGTGGCAATCTAATTCTAAGGTAACTAGATGTGTTGCAAATCCATAAATTACATCTCAGGTTAGGCGGGATAATTGGCCAGGAAGCAAATGGAACTGAGAATTTGGAAAGAATCCAAAGTGAGCTGATGTCACCATCCGAGATTCCCTTGGGTTCCAAATACTTTCATTTGTGTTTTTGTGGGCTTTTTTGAATGTGGTGTACAGTTGAAGCCATGATTTAGCTGCGGTGAGACCTGCTCCGCTGTAAAAGCATCATTTTCTCAGTGAGCATGGACAATAGTTACAGTGTTGTCTTTTAAGATTCCCTGCACCCCACTTATGCTGGCAAAAGCAGTGCCTTGGCTGTAATCATAAAAGTGATTACAGTTTCATTGCTTCGACATCATGTAGGATGCTTCCTCCATCTGCTGTGGTCAGCATAAAGTAACAGATTTCTCAGTTTCTAGGAAGACTCTAGCAAACAATCACCTTGCTCCTTCTCTTGCACTTATTCATCACTGCTATGCTGCTATACAGACAGATAGTCTGTTTATGATTCAACAATTCAATGGGACATCAAGTAAATAGCAAAGCAAAACTAACTACCGAAAGCACTATAAGGGCCAGAGATTAGCTTGGATCAAAACAGGTATTCTTCTAGCATTGTTTACAAAGAAGTCAGCATGTGAAACAGAAGGCATAATGAAGTTTGTGCCTTGTTTTGGGCATGCCCGGAAGAAGGAAATTCTGATTTCACATATGGGAAAAGAAATGCTGACATTTGAATGAGATTGTTCATACCCCAGAAAAGGTTGCTTTGAAAGGTTGTGGAAGTCCTGTTAGGAAACATGGCTTTACAAGTCCTTTCCACCAGGAGACAACAGCTGCAGAACATCTGGGTGTGCCAGTGTTGAGAGCACCAGCAAAGGTCAAAGTGGAGAAGTTGGTGAACAATGGCAGTGGCCTGGGGGAGAGCAAGTGGGGTGCTGGCTGCGGGACCAGGGGAATCCTGACTGATTTAGGAGGCGTGTGATGGTCTGTGCCAGCAAGCGGAGCAGTGCTGTGGCCTTGGGACACTGCGAATACTGGAATTCAGTTGGGTCACTATGCAGGCTGAGTGTCTGAGCTGCTAGAGGGACCCAGTTTGCCCACATGTAAACATCCAGTCTCACTCTTGCCAGCCACAGAAAGGAGCAGGATGTGGCTGCTGGCGATGCCTGTCATGTATATGTAGTGTATATGTGTGCTATCCCAGCCTGCTGGGAACACTTCTTCTTTGTGACTGCTTGGGCTGAGGGAGAGAAAGCAGTGGTAGTTTCTGACGTTTCGAGTTTGCTCGAGTTTCTCAGGCTGTTTCTGGAGCCACCCAGAGTTCTCTTCCTTGAAGCATTTCAATTCCTGGTAATTTTCAAAATTCAAACAGACACAGCCCTAAGCTAGTTGATCTGACTTCAGAGCTATTCTTACGCTGAGCTGTTGGATGATCTGATCTCCTGAGATGTCTTCCATCTCAGTTTATGACCTGGTTCTTGTGAAAAGTAGATTCTTTTAGCCTGGAGAAGAGAGGTTTCTGGAGAGACAGTATGGTGGCCATTGAATATTTAAAGAGGGTATAAGACAAATGGAGAAAGACTTTTTAGGAAGGTTTGCAGAAACAGGACAAGGGGCCTTGCTTTCAAATTGAGACTAGGTTTAGATTGGCTAAAAGGAAAACCTTTTCTACAATGAAGCTGGTGAGACACTCAAACGGGTGTTCCAGAGAAGTTGTGAATGCCCCATCATTGAGAGTGCTCCTTATCAGTTTGCCTAGTCTTGAGCAATTTGATCTACTGTAAGACCTACCTGGCAAGAAAGTTGGACTAGATGATCTTTAATCACAGACTGTTGTATGATTCCGTGAAAGACAGAATGCAATAAAGTTCATATTTCAGATTTTGGCGCAGACATATTTATTATTTCCCACTTTATGCATCATTGCAATGACAACTTGGTAGCTTCTGAAATGATGAGCTGAGATTGATTTCCTTCCTTAGTTTCATTTTCCCTGTTATTCCTTCACTCTTGGCCTTTTTTTTTCACTAGATTTCCTCTTTCAGTCAACTGCCCTTAAGTATCACTTTGCTCCCCACCTGGCTTTTTTTTATTTTTCCAATGACACCTTTTCACTGGTTCGTTTTGGGCCTTTGCTGCTTGAAGTCCAGCAGCCTCCTTGTCTGAGCATTACGGAGCTTTCTTTACAGGTTTATCACTATGGAAAAAGGCATAAATTACTGTGTTCCATCTCACATACCATCAAGTATCACTCTAATATTCCCTCTGCTGAATAGCTGGTTGGCTTACATAGACCAGCCAAATACCAGGAAATACAGATGGCAGCAAGAATCTTGTAGACTACTCCCGCTGTTCATTGAAATTCTGGAGAAGTCACGCGAGGTATCACATTCTCTTGACAGAAGTGTATACCATCTCGGACATTCTAGAATGGGCTATTAATATTGTCATGAGTTTCTGCCTAGACTTTTTAGTATGCAAATTCAAATTGAAATGATCTGAAATGATAGAACTTCAAGAAATATTCTTTCCCAGAATCGAAGTATGATGGAGTTACATAGGGAGAATCTTAATCTTAGTTATTCTATTCCATCTCACATCATTGCTTGGGGTAGGGAGAAGGGAGTATCTTTGGGGGACAACGGGTTCTGGTGTAGTCAGTAAGCTGGGCAGAGGAGCCATCAGGTATTGTCTGTTGTTGGGGGGGGATTCATGTGAACTCTTCCTTTCTTGTACCCTGCCACTATTATTGTTGCTAAAATTGTTTGTTTTCTCATCCAAGTGACAAAATCAGCACACTTAATGAGGGATGAAGAGGAGCAGCGACCTGAGAACAGGAGGAAGAAGAAGCAGAGCCTGCTGTCCTCCAGAAGAAAAAAACACTACCAGCCCACTTTGCATCATCTGTGAACTTCCTGGGCATGTACTCTATCCCCTTGTCCAGATCACTGATAAAGATATTAAATAGGACTGGGCCCAAGACTGAGCCTTGGGGACCAGCTGGATGAACTCTATTTCCCACCACTCTGTGGGCCTGGCCATCACCCAGTTTGTCACCCAGCAAACAGCCCACCCATCCAAACCATAAGCAGACAGTTTCCTCAGGAGAATGATGTGAGACTCATTGCAAAAAGGATCAGGGAGATGCCTAGGAAGAGTCTCAGGTGAATCCAGGAGACTATAGTGGAGGACTATTCAGTTTTCCAATCAATTTGCTTAAAAAAATCTACAAAACCGTAATAAAAAAACAAACAAACAAACAAAAAAGCAGACCAAACAAACACACAGAAAACCCCAACCAATAATCCCCAAAGAGACAAAAAAAGCCCCAAAAAAGCCCACAAAAAAACCCACCCAAAACTGAAAAAAACCCCAAACCCAACACATAAAAAATCAAGGTTAATGTTTTTAGTAACTTTAGAAATAACAAAACAAAACAAAAAAAAACAGGAAGTCACATTTCTAAAGGTGCTGTCCCAGCCTCTTCACTCAGCAGTGAGGACATCCTGAAGTGGAGCCTGTTGAAAGAAAGCGGGACAGGGCAGCACCTGGGCCATTGTCACGGGACGGCTCTGTGGCGGCCCCATTGCCAAAACCTGGACACATAAATCGAAGACAGGCATGCACATGTGCTTAGACACAGCAAAAATATATTTGTCTAAAAAGAATACTGGTCCATTTATATCGCTGGAAAGAGCATAATGCCTTGTCTCAGCTTTCTTTTCAGTCATCACAAATGCTTCGAAAATATAGGAGTGCAGAAAATGGAAATATCCAAGATCAACATGAGGACCAATAACAAAGATTCCATTTTTGAAACTGCATTGGGAATCCTCTGCAGAAATTGACTCAGAGCTCTAAGATTTACAAAAAAGACCAAGAGTATTGGAGTCAATACAACACAGTGTCTGGAGGCTTCAGCTGGTTGCCTTGATTTCTCAAATATGATGACGGAAGCACCTTAGCAACTACAGCTGACAGTTCTCTCAGGGCCCTGACATGCCTCTGGGTGAGTCCCATGATCTTGCATGTTCAGGTTCCTCAAGTGGTCTGAAAGCTGACCTGCTACTATGGCTTAGAATCAAGTCCACCAGTCCAATAACCTGAGAGATGTGGAAATAGTGACTGGCAGTAAAAATTGAGACCAACACTTGTTGAGTACTTCAGCCTTCTCCTTGTCTGTTGTCACTAGTCCTGTCTGGCTTATGGGGGTGGGGGGGGGGGAATAGGGGATGTGTAATAGGTTTCTTTTCATCTTCCTTTTCCCACTGAAATACCCGTAGGTGCCTTTATTATTCTTATTTTTGGCATGCTTTTCCAAATTCAGCTTCAACTGAGCCTTAGCTATACTGATCCCATCCTCACACACTCATGTGTTACCACTGTATTTATCCCATAATTTGTCTCGCTGTGTATTGTCTGCATATTACCTTCGAGCATCACATCTATTAATTTTCAGTAACCTTCTGGCTTTAACTTGTTTTCAAAAAAAACTTTTTGAACGTTTTCACCTCAGAAATTCACCTGGGAAACCCAAAATCCCCAAAATTCACCCTGAAGTCCACCCTGGGATGCCCAACACTCACCTGGCAACTCCCAGAATTCCACAAATTCACCCCAAAATTCACGGGGGACACCCAAATACCAGGGTATTTCAGAAAATCCAACCTGCAACCCCCAAAATCCCTCAAATCACCCCCAAGATCCAGTCCCCCCAACACCTCCCAAATTCACCCCAAAATGTCTCCAATCCCCCTCAAACCCACCCAGATACCCCCAAATCCACCAAATTCGCTCAAAGACCCATCTGGGACTCCCAAAAATCACCAAAATTTCCTGGGAAATCGACATGCATGCCCCCAAATTCATCCCAAAATTCTCCCACGACTCCCAAATGCTCAGATGGATAACCTAAAATCGACAGTGTTCACCCCAAAATCCACCTGGCATCCCCAAAACTCACCTGAGAACCCTAAAATTCACATGTATACCCTAAAATTCACATGTATACCCAAAAATTCACCAAATTCCCCCCAAAATTCCCCTGAGATCCCTAGAATTCCACTAATTCCCCCTAAAATTCAACTGGTAGTCCCAACATTCTAGAAATTCACCCCTGTCCTGGGGTACAATGCAAAAATGTGTATTCTATGACCATCTGTTAAAATGTGGGAGGGGTGGTGATCCTTATCTCTGTGGGAGATATCCCCTGCTGATGTGCCATCTTATAAGATCAGGGGGATGATCATCGTTATCTTTTCACAACCCATCTTTCCTCCAGAAGATATATTCTGTTAATGGGCCATTAAGTCCTATTGTGTGACTGATAAGATTACATCATCCCATTGGGAGATGCTCCAGCCAGGGGGAGGAGCCAAACATTTCCTACCTAGATAAAAAGTGAGATTTGGAACACCAAGGCAGTCCTTTCCACTGGATCCCAGAGGAAAGTTGAACCTTTTTCCACATCATCTTTGGATCTTCGGAGGAAAACTGCACCTTCTACAGGAGCACTGCTTCAAGTGAACCACAATTGTCATCCAGGAGGACTGCAGCCACCATTTATACGGACTGCTACCAACACCCTGACTGACAGGGTGTCAGGTTGTATTTCTGACTTTGTTGGTGGTTTTTCTTTTATATTATTGCATGTATTTTATTTTTTCTCTTTTCTCCTATTAAATTGTATTACTGACTTGGAGTCTCGCACTGGTTTTACTTTCAAACCAAGAGAACCCCAAACCTTGCTACCCGGGATCCCCCAAAATTCAAAAAATTCTCCCCCAAAATCAACCTGGGACCCCTCAAAACTCACCTGGATCTCCCCAAATCCCCCCCCCACCCCCAATTAACCTGGGAACCCCCAAATCCCCAGAATTCTACCCAAAATTCACCTGGGACCCCAAAAACCTCCAAATTCACTCGGAAATAATTGGCAACTTTACACACTCCATTTTCCCACAAACGGATCTAGAGCTGAATAATTAAAAAAACCCTGTATAATCAAGGACAAAGAACCTCTAACTAATTAAGGTTATAAAGTGGTATGTTTGTTCACCGGCAGGCGGCATGGGAGTCACCTCCGAAAGGCATGTCGGCCCTGAAGAAGGTTCTTTGCCATCTATTTATTCCCCAAGATCTTACATACAATACATATGCATAACCCCAGCACCTCCCATCCCCAACCCATATTAAAATGAGCCCATTAGTCCTTCACACGTGCACAGCTCTTCTCTTGAATTGGGTCGGTGGTCTCGAAATGGGTCAGTGGTCTCGAAGGCTGAAGTCAGGAGAGTCTTCATCAGGTCTCAGGGACCCTCTGGCACGATCCAAGGCTCCGTGCCTCATGGTTAGCAGTTTACTTATTTTAAGTTCTTCTGTACGTAAATTTGTAATAGCAGATAATTATACCAATTAGCTCTAGCCTAAGCATCTAGTAATTATTAACCTACCATTTACCTACCTAACTTACATCTTGGTCATGGAAACTACTTCTACTCTTAGCAAAAACCTTAACTTTTTAAAACCATGATTCACAACCCTGGGTGCTTCATATACAAACTAAAAGGAAAAAACCTTTATATTCATTCTCAGCAAAAAGACTTCCTATTCCTCCTCCTTTTGGACAAAACTGCCTTCACTTTCAAACTTATTATCTTGCTCAATTACTTGCATAATGCTAAGTCCCTGTTCTGCATGCTCATTTTCTTCACTTTTACAAGGAATCCTCTCCTCATCTTCTTCTTCCCCTGCTTCTTCCATTTCCTGTGCCTAGATCACCTGTTTCTCTGTTAGATTTGTTTCTCCAGCTGATTTTTGACAACTGCCCCTATCTTGTGGCACCGCTCGCTCGAGACAGGTGATTGTCCTGCTCTTCTCTGGGCTGGGACTGCGCTCTCTTCAAACCCTGGGGGCAATTTTGAATGCCACAACGTCAGAAAGACCTCAGGCTATTGGAGAAATGTCCAAAGGAGGGACACAGAGAGAGTGAAGAGGCTGGAGGGGAAGCCATACAAAGAGTGGCTGAGGGCATTTGGTTCAGCTGCAGAGAGGACACTGAGATCACACCACACTTGGGACCTCTCAGCTCCTCTCAAGGGCAGTACAAGGACAGCTTTGCTCTCTGCTCTCTGCGACCAGGGGCAGGAGCCAAGGGAATGCCAGGAGCTGTGTCAGGGGACGATTAGGCTGGCTATCAGGGAAAGGTTTTTTTCCTCAGAGGCTGGTCAGGCACTGAATAGGTTCTCCAGGCAATGGGCACAGCCCCAAGGCTGCCAGAGATCCAGGAGCGTTTGGCCAATGCTCTCAGGGATGCAGAGGGTGGGACTGTTGGAGTGTCTGTGCAGGGCCAGGAGTTGGACTTTGACGATCCCTAGGGGTCCCTTCCGACTCAGGAAACTCTTACCATTTTCCCCTCTTTCCTCTCCTTGCACAATGCTCTCAGCTTACTGTTCCACCATATGTTCCACTTCTGAAACCTCCACTACTTCTTTCCAGTTCAAGCACAGTTCTACTGGTTACAATCCAAAGATATACAGATTGAAAAACAACCAAAAAGAAACACCTGTTTGGAATGTCGTGGTCTTATTTGGATCTCGAACTATGAAGTCGATTGTGTCTTGTAAGTTCTAAAAGCAAAAGAACAACAAAAAACACCCACCACACCGTTTTAACATAGGGATTTGCTTTCTTCTAAGAAAACAATATCCCTTCTCAAAATGGATCTATTTCAGTAAGAGGTCATCTTGAATAGAACACTTACTATCTAAAGAACCTGGAACACTCAAATCCGTAATGATAAGCCTGTTACCTTGTCGTTTTCTGTTCCAAAGGCAAATGAATTTGGGCAAGTGCTGTTTGTAACAAGGACAGAGTTCAAAGTGTGGCTCTGAGAAATGTTTTGGTTTCCCTCTCCTATCTCTATCAAAAGCACTTTCTTCAATGGCTGAAACAATACTTGATATAGTCTGAATTTTAAAGGTCATGAAAATTTTCTCAAAAGGGAAAAATTAATATAGCAGTCAGGTTTTAAACCAACGGGAATTTTTGTTTTACCTGTTTGAAGATTTCCTTCACACTAAAATGCTGGCTGAAGGAAACCTAGAAGAAATCAATTCCCACAAAATGCTTCCGGGTAAGCCATTACGTCATCCATTACAATTTGCTCCAGCGTCCTGTTCATGTCCAATTGAAGGTCCCTGTTTAAGAGACTCAAGTACGGAGAGAAATAAAATTAAATTTGACTAGAGTGCCTTTAAATCTAAATCGAACTTCCTGATCAAGCTCATAAAACCTTTAGGCTAAATGCTGCCATTGATCTGTTTCTACTGAACACAATCACGTCCTGGCTTGTTACAGATTAGTTCATTACAAAGAAAGAAATGCACAGAAGTTAAAATATTTCCAAAGAAGCATTTGACATCTTTCCATTTGGATGCGGAACCATTCCAACACTGCTTACATAAGAGGTCAAATTACTGTTTTCCATGTTAGTTGTGCACTGTGCTCAGCGGAGCCTTTCTGGTTTATTTGCCTTTGACTTGGACATAAAGCTGAGTCTTGATTCAATAAAAATCAATATTCACACTTGTTTTCATTTACACCGACATTGGCTTGGTCTCCTAAACAAAGAGAATGATGTGGAATTTATGTAGGTGTTCAGATAGGTAACATTCTCTTTCTGCAACCTGGCATTGTATTTTCACTTGGTCTGTTCCCTCTGGATTTGTTTTAACTGCTCAAATTATCAGGAATAATATCAAACCTCCAGCTCTAGCCACACTCCCACTGCGAGGTGTGTGAAGGTATGTACATCTACCCCTCTGGTCCATACTGCTCTTCTAATGTGCCTCTGATCGAGCAGGTAGGATATACTGTTGCATTTCCTAGATGCATTGTAAATGGTACATTCCGTGACCCCTGCTATGCCCTGTAGCTCGGTCCCTCTCCCCTCCTGGCCATACAGGGCTGGCTGGGATCCAGTTTCTCCCCGCCACCCTTTGCAGACCCTAGAAAATATCTGTGCCCCCTGACCTCTGTTTCTTTTTCTCTTTTTCTCTTTCTCCCTCTTTTCCAAGCTACCCATGAGAAATAAACCCTCTAACTTCATCAGGGAAAAGAGCCTCTTTTGTTATCTAATTTACGTTCGTGAGGCAAGGGCCCTGGGAGCCATTACCCTAACACCTGAGCTAGACCAGAGGAAGGGCGAAGAACCCCATATTAGGGTCGAGAAAAAGCCTCAGTTGGCGCCCTATGTGAATGGTCTCTACAGAGCACCACACGTTTGGCTGTGACTCCTATTTTCAGGATTCAAGAAGCCTTGGAGCTGATCAACTAGCTTAAATTTCTTTTAGCTGCATTTTGTGCAGTTCGAAGACTTTTAAGCACTAACCGGGAGCCTGTCAGAAGCCCAGGCAGGTCTGTTCTGGACGTAGACCCACTACATTTACTCAGACGCCTCTGCCTGCAAGAAAAAAAAAGGTGAGTGGAGTCTCCTTTTGCGGCATTTGCGTTCCTAGAGCTCCGCGTGGGGGTCTCACTGCTGGCATTTGGCTGGCGTGGCACCGCTCTCGAGGAGAGACACGGAGCGGGCGGGTGCATGGCCTGTGGGACGGCTCGGAGTGCCCGCGACCACGTGGTGTGGCGTGCGGACTGGTGGGGGCTGGAAGCAGTCACCCAGGCGTGGTGGAAGGCAGGGAGCTTTGATCGGTTTCAAAGAGGTGGCACGGAGGTTTTTTTGCGTTTTTTTTGCGGTTTTTGTGGGTTCCTGGCACTGATAATTTTTTCGAAAATTGTCAGCACTATTTCCTTGTTCCCTTCCCCTCTGGGCAATGGCCACGTGGCTACACCTGAAGGTGTCGGGGTCCCAGATACCTCTAGCACTGCGATACAGCCCGTGGGGCGGGGTCCCATATGGTGGCAGCCACGTGTTTCCTCCTTCATCCCGCAACCCCCTTCACCCTCCGGTCCCTGCCCCTAAGCCTGTCCCCTCCCATAACCCATCCCTGCCCTCGGCTCCACTGCCCCCTCCCTCCTCCAAGACCCCGCCCTGCACGGCACCCAGCGACCCCGCCCACAGGTGTTGCAACCCTGGATCCCACCACCCCTCCCCCGCTCCAGTTTCACATTCCTTCCCTCTAAGCTGCTGCGGGGTGGGGGAGGGCAGTGGAGCCCCTGCTGATTTCAGTGCCGGTGGGGGTGGGGAGGGATCAGCTCACAGCCCCTGGGGGACAGATGGTGTCCCCGTGGTGGGGGGGGGGGGGGTGGGCAGCCTCCCGGGCCGGGTTGGGGGGGTGATGCCCAGCCCTGAAAGTCAGCACCAGGAAAAAGAGTATATACCATCAGTTGCTCCTGTAGTTTATCTTGGTAAGAGGAATGGTAGAAGAAGTTATCAACCTTTATCCTATCAAGATAAAAAAGGAAATTTGTAAAGTACAGAGAGAATTTCGTAGAAATAGTGAAATCTTTAAAGGCATGATGAGAGCCACCTTTACCTCAAACGAACTGGTTCCATATGATATCAAAGAGCTTTTCCAATGTCTGTTACCTCCTTCAGAATATGATCTATGGGAAAGCCTGTGGAAAAGATCTTTGAAAGTACTTTTACTAGAGCTTTTAAAAAGCTCAGATGATGCAAAAGATGCTGATAATAATGACATAACATATGAACACCTATGTGGGGAAAAGGATTGGCATTGCCCCGAAAGCCAAACCAGAGTACTATCCAAGTCTGTTCCAGATAAAATATGCAATGTTGCAGAAAAGGCTTTTAATCAATTACCAACAGTAGATACTAAAGGCAGTTATGTTAACATTAAACAGTTTGCTTCTGAGAATTTCTTACAGTTTGTGGCCTGCCTTCGTGCGCAAGTGGAAAGACAGGTGTCTGATCCAGGGGTACAAGCTGAATTAATTAAAGAGATGGCTCAGAGGAATGCTAATGAAACCTGCCGTAGGGTTATTTTTGGCCTTCCCCTAGAGCCAGCGCCTATCTTAGCACAGATGATAGAAGCCTGCGCCAGGAAAGCAGAACTGCTCAGTGGACACGAGAGGAATCCAGGACTGGCACACCCAAAGACTATGGCAAGTGTAACACCAGAAGCCAAGAAGCAACCAATGTCACCAGAGCAGCTGCAGCACATCATCTGCTTCCAGTGCAAGCAGCCAGGACACTTCGCCAGAGACTGTGCACACAACCAGAAACAGAAGAAGACCAAAAAACAAAAATCTAGCTTTACAGCGCGTACCCGCCATTAACACAATAGAGCCCTCGGCTCGCAAAGGACTGTCTCTTAATAAACAAAAAGGGGGAGGATGGGATAGAGGGTGAGGGGATGCATGGCAATGAAAATGTTAAATGTTCAATTAACAAGGTTTGGAAGCCACTAGGCCGTTTTAGGCTTGTGACTACCAAAGGTTTTCATTTCAGGTCACCTGATTGGACAGTCATTACAGTGGACTTACCTAACAGTACACAGGACGTGACGTTAAACCACATGAAACTGGACAGTGAGTGCTTTGTTGTAGGGGACACAGCACACACACCCCCAGAGATTGAGGTATCTCCCATGACCATCAAGGGAAGCATAACTGGCCTCATTCTCCTGGCATGATGTCCTCTACCACCATATTACCTGGATGAGGGACAAATCCTTGCCCAGGCCATTCCTGTTCCAGTGGAGGTCCCTGTAGATGGAAAATCACCTGAAGTCTACAGGGCAGAAGTGGTGGGTGAGGACAAACCTTCTCTGGCATGCAACCTAACCCTTGGATGAGATCACCTCCATGTGGAGGGGGTACTGGACACAGGTGCTGATGTGACTATCATACCTGAAAGGATGTGGCCATCACATTGGGAACTTCAGCCTGTGGCAGGCAGAATCCAAGGTGTAGGAGGAGTAAAACTGGCAAAAATATCAAAAAGCATTGTACAAATTGAGGGGCCGGATGGAAAATTGGCTAGCATCAGTCCATTTGTTACAGACTACAAATGCCCTCTATGGGGGAGAGACACCATGTCCCAGTGGGGGGTAGAATTGATTATTCCTAAAACTCCTTGGGATTTTTAGAGGCGGCCACTGTAGAGCGCCCTACCCAAAAGCTGAAATGGCTAGATGATACCCCAAAGTGGGTAGCACAGTGGCCGATGAGTAAGGAGAAGCTCAGGGCGCTTGAGGAGCTTGTGGAGGAGCAATTGGCTAAAGGCCACATAGAGGAGACCACAAGTGCGTGGAATTTTCCGGTTTATGTGATAAAGAAACCGGGGAAGGACAAGTGGAGGCTGCTCCACGACCTCCTGGAAATAAACAAAGTAATTGAGGACATGGGGTCTCTCCAACCTGGAATGCCTTCTCCAACAATGCTTCCTAAAGATTGGCAATTGGCTGTTCTAGACATCAAGGACTGTTTCTTCCACATTCCCCTACACACAGAGGATGCCCCACGGGTCACCTTCTCGGTTCCTACCATCAATCGAGAAGCCCCAATGAAGCGCTACCACTGGAAGGTTTTGCCCCAGG
The DNA here is from genome assembly GCF_052056855.1 of Sturnus vulgaris. NCBI lineage: Eukaryota > Metazoa > Chordata > Aves > Passeriformes > Sturnidae > Sturnus > Sturnus vulgaris. Next base: position 70,774,926 of record NC_142282.1, on the reverse strand, counting down.
GATTAAAATGTAGTCCCTCCATCTGCTAGTGGCATGTGGCCTCATTGCTCTCCCAGGTGCGTGCCCAGAGAGGGGAGGTCCTCATCCTTCATTACATGGATGATGTGCTTCTCTGTGCCCCCGATAACTCTCTACTCCAAGACACACTTGACCTAGTGGTTAAAGTTTTAACCTCTGCTGGATGTGTATTGCAGGAGGACAAAGTCCAAAGGATGCCACCTTGGAAGTACCTGTGCTTGGAAATTACTGCACGGACCATTGTTCCGCAGAAATTGGAAATTAATTGTAATCTAAAAACCTTAGCAGATCTCCATTCCCTGTGTGGGTCATTGAATTGGGTCAGGCCCTGGCTAGGCCTCACTAATGAGGACCTAGAACCTCTCTTCAATTTATTGAAGGGGGAGAGAGAGCTGCTTTCTCCCAGGGAACTGACCCCAGAGGCAAAGACGGCAATCAAAAAGGTACAAAAGACTTTAGGAGAGAGGCAAGCTCCCCGTTACCAGCCCGAGCTGCCCTTCATATTCATTGTCCGAGGGAAACTGCCTCGCTTACACGGGTTAATGTTCCAATGGATCAAGGAGCAGAGAGAGTCACTCTTAATCATAGAGAGGGTCTTCCTCTCCCACCAAAGATCCAAAACTATCACTACGCCACAAGAGTTAATAGCTCAGCTGATTCGGAAAGCAAGGATCAGACTGTATGAAATAGCTGTTTGTGACTTCACATGTATTCACCTCCCTGTTAAACTGTCTGAGGAGGGAAGGAGCTCTCCTGAAAAATTGACTAAAGAGATGTTTGAGCCCTTGCTCCAGAGCAGCGCCAGTCTCCAATTAGCCATGGACAGCTACAGAGGACAAATATCAGTCCATGCCCCGTCTCACAAGCTGTTTAATGAGGAATTCCACCTCATTCCTCCTGAGGAGTCGGAGACCACTCAAAGCTCTCACAGTGTTCACGGATGCATCCGGGGCGTCCCACAAGTTGGTGATGACTTGGAGAAATCCTCAGACTCAGCATTGGGAAGCTGATGTTGAGTTTGTGGGAGGATCACCCCAGATAGCTGAACTGGCAGCAGTTGTGAGAGCCTTTGAGAAGTTCTCAGAGCCAATAAACTTGGTGACAGACTCAGCCTATGTAGCAGGGGTAGTGTCCAGAGCGGAGCAGGCAGTGCTCAGAGACATCGAGAATGAGCAGCTTTTCAGGTTGCTTTCCAAACTAATTTATTTGATTTCTCATAGAGAACACCCGTTCAATGTGATGCATGTGAGATCACACACAGATTTGCCAGGCAAAATTGCAGAAGGGAACCGTCAGGCAGACTCCCTTGCAACCCCAGCAGAACAAGCCACCCCAGCAGAACAAGCACGCCTTCCTGTCATCTTCCAACAGGCAAAGCTGAGCCACCAGCAGTATCACCAGAATACACCAGGTCTAATGCGTCAGTTCCAGCTAACACGGAGTCAGGCTCGAGCCATTGTGACCAGCTGTCCCAACTATCAGCTGCGCACCATGCCCTCAATAGGCATGGGGTTTAACCCCCGAGGTCTTGGCAGTTGTGAGGTATGGCAGACAGACATCACACACATTCCTAGTTTTGCTCGCCTCAAATATGTGCATGTTAGCATTGACACATATTCAGGTGCAGTCTATGCCTCTGCCCAAGCAGGAGAAAGGGCAATGCACGCCAAACAACACCTAGTGCAAGCCTTTTCAGTATTGGGGATCCCTAGGGAAATCAAAACTGATCAGGGCCCAGCGTATAAATCCAAGGAGTTCCTGGAATTCATCCAGCAGTGGGGAGTGGAACATAAAACTGGCACCTCTCACTCCCCCACAGGCCAAGGTGTAGTTGAGCGAGCCAATCAGACGCTCAAGCAGGTTTTGGCTAAACAGAGCAGTTCAACTGCGTGGATGTCTCCACAGCAGAAGCTCTGCTAAGCCATGTTTACTATCAATTTCCTGAATTGTTCATTTGATAACATGAGTCCACCTGTGGTACGTCAATTTAACAGTGGTAAACAGTTCAAGTTATCCCAACCTCCTCCAGTTTTGATTAGGGACCCAGAAACCTGGGAAATCAAAGGTCCCTATGAGCTCGTTACCTGGGGGGGCAGCTATGCGTGTGTATCCACTCCCTCAGGCCCTCGGTGCATTCCCCAAATGTGGGTAAAACCGTATGTTCCCAAACATCCTGCTCCAACTGAGGGGAACGAGGAGCAGGTGGCTGTGGCTTCAAAAAGAAGCTGCCCGAAAAAAGAAAAATAAATCCTTCTAAAGGATGACATTCTGGCATATAGAGTCTTTTAACAGGTTTTATAATGTTTGTCTCTTTTTTAAGAGAAAAGCTTCCCTTCTCTAGGTTCTGTGAGGAACCCCATTCAAGTTGTCTTCCTGTTAACACTGAACAGTTTAGCAGCTGCATGAATCATCCTTCAGCCCCGTCTGCACATCTGGGTGACCCTGGCACACACACTCCAAAATAGGGCTGCTACAGATTTTCTCCTAATGCTGCACGGACATGAGTGCCAGGAATTTGAAGGACTTTGCTGTATGGACCTAACCTCAAATATTCCTAACATCCATGCTACCCTAATCTGAAGACTGGTTCAATGGACTGTTCAAAAGCTGGGGACCCACAGGGTGGTGGGCCAAATCATAATTTGAATGAAACTAATATCCTTCTTTCAACTTTGTTATACAAAAAATGGGGAGATGTTGCATTTCCTAGATGCATTGTCAATGGTATTTCCGTGACCCCTGCTATGCCCTGTAGCTTGGTCCCTCTCCGCTCCTAGCCATACAGGGCTGGCTGGGATCCAATTTCTCCCCGCCCCCCTTTTCAGACCCTAGAAAAGATCTTTGCCCCCTGACCTTTGTTTCTTTTTCTCTTTTTCTCTTTCTTCCTCTTTTCCAAGCTACCCATGACAAATAAACCCTGTAACTTCATCAGGGAAAAGAGCCCCTTTTGTTATCTTATTTTCGTCCATTAGGCAAGAGCCCTGCAGGCTTCATCCTAACACCTGAGCTAGACCGGAGGAAGGGTGAAGAACCCGATTTTAGGGTAGAGCAAAAGCCTCAGTACACCACAGCGAAGGTGTGAGGAAGGGCACTGCCCCAACTTTTGGCTTGGCCTGCCTGTGCTGCGCATTTAGCCGCACACCAGAACAATGGCATTTCTTCCCCGATAGGTAAAAAAGGTGTTAGTGTATCCTCAGGATTGGCAAGTGCCTAGGCATTCAGATGAGAGACCACGTAAGAGGGAGTCTTTAGAGGTTTCCTCCCCCATGGAGCTGGTGTATTCTCATTCTCGTGCTGAACTGAAAAGTCCGGGCATGGCAATTGTGGCCTGCCTTGTGCAGAGACGAACACAAATGTGGGGCTATGATCCTCTGTTCCAGAGCTCTGCTTCCTGGTGTGTGGGGCGCCATGAGCCTGCAGCAGCCGCCGAGGACACTGTGGATTGTGGATGAGGCTGGGCTGGCCCCCCCTCCCCCGTTGGTCTGAGAGCAGCAGCACTGGGGTAGGAGCGGCATCGCCTGAGGGCCCCATGGGGGCGGGGAGAGAGCCGGGAGTGATCCTGGGCGACACCGGAAGCGATATCCGTAGGGCCCAGAAGGCCAGCGGTGGCATCGAGTTTCACGGGGACGAGGCTGCTAAGCTGCTTGGAAAGCTGGAGCTCCTCTGCTCTAGGACAGACTGGGAGAGCTGAGGGTGTCCAATGTGGAGAACAGAAGGCACCAGGGAGAACTTCGAGCCCCTTGCAGTGCCGGCTGGGGCTCCAAGATAGCTGGGGAGGGACTTTGGAAAAGGGTCTGGACTCGCAGAACAAGGGGGTATAGCTTCAAACTGCCAGAGAGCTGGGGTAAATGGTATATTGGAAAGGAATTCTTCCTTGTGTGGGTGCTGAGGCCTGGCACATGTTACTCAAAGAGGCTGTGTGGGAGCCCCATGGCAGGAAGTGTCCAGGGCCAGGCTGGAGCAGACATGGAGCAACCTGGACTAGTCGAAAAGTGTCCCTGCCCATGTCAGGATGTGGGAAGAAGATAATCTATCATCTCTAAGGTCACTTCCAGTCCAAACCATTCTGGGATTCTAGGATTCATGGAAGGCCCTTTTCCAAGTGAAGTGTTGTATCTCTTGGCTCCCAGCTTGTAGTTGCCAGTTCTTCTGGAAGCAGGCCTGGCCAAGCAGCTGTGATGAGCCATGGGTTCTCAATAGGACGACTGTGATATATTTGCAGAGAGGAAGGCTGCAGACAGATCTTCAAGGCCCAGGTAAAACAAGCAAAGGATTGAATAAAAGCCAAAGGTTGGTTGTGTTATTCAGTTTGCTGGCTGTTGAAATGGTCCCAGGTCATTTTCAACATATCTATTTTGGATTTGTTTGAGTAAAAAATGAATGTGTTACCTCCAGCGTAGGCTCTCCAATGCATCTCCATGTGCTCCGATCTCTTTGTTGTATATCAGGTTCTATTAACTGAAGACAGAATCATAACACAGTAGTAAAACATTTTGAGGTGTAGTTAGCCAGCTTCAGGAGTTTTCAACTCTGCTGTTGACTTTTCTGGTAACTGTAAGCAAGGCAACACAATCCAGTTACTCCACTTTTCCTCTCTGAGGAAAAGATTATCTTTTTTTTCTTTTTTTTCTCATTGTGAAAATAGCTTTGAATGAAGAGAGTTATGCATGTGGCATGTAGGATTCATTATTTTACCTTTCTCTTCTGCTGTCTTTCTCGTGCTAGTTTTTTTTTCATTTTTTTTGTTGCTGTTCTCCATTCAGAAGGTTTGAAAGAATTCTAATTGTTGAGATGATGGTTCTTTGAAGGCTCACTTAGCCTACCTTTTGGGTGAAGGAAAGATGAAGACAAGGTCCTCTAAGAAGAGTAAAAAGCATACTTTAAAGAGACATTCAGAGATGTCTGCTGATGCCATGCAATTACCGTGTAATCAGCAGAAATGTGTTGGAAAATCACCCATCAGTGACTTCACAAGAAAGCCACACTCAAGACAGGTAAAGACCAGAAGCATAAAACCCCAAAGGAATGAAATGGACAGATTTTCATTGGGAATGAGCAACTCCTGAATTCTTGGTTCTAGAGCTAGGGGCTTGTAATAAATAGACTGTCTCCTTGCCAAACGTAAATTTGGTGGAATGAACTGCTCACTGCCCGTTGAAGTGCAGGGCTAGTAGACTAATATTTGCCATGGCAGGCATATTGTATGGCTTTCCTGTTAAAAAGAAATTGGATTTGCTCATAGCAACCTAGATATGTACCTATTCTGACACATATTTTTTAGGCTATATTTCCAAGTAAATGGCTTCGATGATGAAGCAGTAAGTTTATGTCATGAACAGGAATGAAGTGATTGCATGCATCCTTTTTTACCCTAAGCCAGCTGCTGAATAATGAGACAGAGACTCTCACTGATGCCAAGGAGTGCCCAGGCTTTTGGGAAAAGCACTGGGCAGATAAAGCCTATTTCCACATTTCTTGCTAGCTTTTCCTTCAAAGTTGATGGGTTTGTTCATCTTTTAGAGCTGTTCTAGATGTCTTTGTAGTTTACATGTACTAAATGTAGCAGGTATTGCTTTCATGCCATCCTAATAGATTTGAAGTTGGGATCTACTGAGGCTTCAATGTCTCAGAAGAAGGAACGTTGGTTCTTTGAATTCTATTCTTGAATGTGAGAATGATACCGATGTAGTTAATGAATTAATTAAATCGAATTCACTTGAATGGAAAAATTGTCTTGTTCATGAAGATTTTAACTTGGGAAATTGATATTTGAGTTCTACTTTTCATTGTTGTTGCTTTTCTGTATTCTTTGATTGCACAGATAGCAGATGTACTGACCAAGTATTCTGTGAAACTGGAGGAAATGTCCTTCCTCTTGGCAGCTGATGTTCACAAGCTCATTAACGCTAAGGCCATGGTAAATGTTTTACCTGGGGCAAGATGGCAGTCTGAATATTCCTAGAATGTCTTTCTTTCCCCAAATGAAATTCATTTTTCCTGCCTATCAGTCACTGAAATATAGAAGAAATTTCTACTTGGCAGGGTATTGGTTATCATTTGTGTTCTTTTCTCCCCTCATTTTCTGTAGAAGAGACAATTTTTTGTTTGTTTTTGCATGTCGTATGCTGCTTCTACTTCTGGTTTTATTTTTTAATACACAGAATGTAAAGAGAGCACTGCTGGATAATGAGAGGGCAACTGCCAAGCTACTCTTGAATCGAATGAAATCAGAGCTTGAGAAAGAAAAATGGCATCAACTGAAATGGCAAGGGAGAGTCAAGGACTGGAAGCTCATGCAAAAGAAGTGTGTAGTTCAGAGTTTCAGGTCAGAAATTTGGCAGTCTTCTTTTGGACAATGAGCAACACAAAGAGGCTAGTGTTCACTTTTGGTTTCTATCAAAGTAATACTTGATCATTTTTTCTTTCTACGTGATATCACGTATGATATCACATATGTCATGTGATTCCATTCTACATATCTACTTTCCATCCTGCAGAGAATTTATGGCAAGTGAAGAAATACAGAATCCCCCAACTGTGAATATGGAAATGCAAAAGTTGATAAAGGAGCAGATGATACTCAGTGAACAGAGACTGGAGGTTTTTCTATATATCGGGTATGGCAGAAGAGGGTATAGCATAAAGGAAAACAATTGTTGCTGGAGTTAATGAAGGACTTGGCTACAAAATGCACTTTGCTTCCTGTCAATGTTTGATTGCTAAATGCAGCAGTAAGGCAGGGTCTACATCTATTTCTGTACAGCTCTTTTGAATGGAAAAAATGCATTCTTGATTTTCAGTGCCCCAGCTACACTTAATAGGTGGCGATCAGGCTCTAAAAATGGAGGAATGCAGAAGTATATCTTGAAATATAGTAGAAGTGGGCAAAGATGGGTGGAGAGCTAGAAGTTGGTGCTTTTGTCAAGGCATTTTTTCTCTATGGCGTGGGATTTTATTTGCGTAATAAATTAAGAGAGGAGTCTGGATAGAAATCGAATGTTGCTACGTTTGAATATCCATCCTGAACGCAAGACACATTGGTGTGGGTGCAATGCATTACGATCTTTACAGGGAGGTTTTTTACGGTGGATGTAGGAACAAGGTAGATGACAGTTAGTTCCTAATGGGCAGTAAACAGTTGGCCTTGAACAACAACAATCTCAGGTTTATTTTCATTGCCAAGATGGCTGTAAATAAAAGAAAGCCCAGTAGTATGGATATTCTGATTCATGATTTTATATTTGAAGTACTGACTGGTTTGTATTTTAGGATACCTGACTCTTGTTTCCTACTTTGATAGCACCTTGTTGCCTCCAACACGTGCCAAATCTGATGGAAGGGAATGGTGCAGAACTCTGGAGAATTGAAACAAAAGTCTAGGTAGGTCGGGAAATCCTAAGAACAGTCTGGAATTCAAGCAATATTTTCTTTCCTCCCCGGCAACGATGAGGCAGACAGTTGCTTTGAGAGTGCATGTTTGCTCTATTCTTTGTTCCGTGTGTTCCCACATACCTTCTCAGTTGCTTGGAGGTGGCAGTAAGAGCCAAAGAAGCTGCCTGTGGCATGGCTTTCCTTTGGCCAGTACAAACACCTGTGCATGGTGAGATCTAGCAGGAACTGGCTTGGTTAGAATGAATCTGGGGGAAATCAAAAGTTAATTTTGACAGGGATCCCTTCTCAATCATACAAAAATACTCCTCTTTAACTCTTGCAGAAGAAGAGGGGAAGTGTGAGAAGAAGAGGGGAAGTATTGGAGATACTTCCTTTCTCTGTGTCCTTGCAGCATGCCTTCCCTCTCTGTCTGCCTTGTCTCACTCCAGAGCACATCCTGTTGGGATGTTTGTAGCCTGTGTGGTAGCAAAGAAGTTGGTAGTGGTTGTAAGTACCTGGCTACTTTGAAGCATAATGATAAAGAGCTGTGTATGAAAATGTCTTGATTTCTTTGGCTGTTAGTGTCTGGTGTCTGTAGGCAAAGGTCTGTAGGCACTGCTGGGATCTGTTCCGTGTGCTGAGATTCAGCACATGGCCTCTGTCATGTTTCCATGTCACACTGCACTATGAAAGATGGGAATTTTGACTGTGGTCAGTTCCATAGCATTCAGACAGACCTAATGTGGAGTGCGTGGAGAAAATGAGCATCCAGTATGAGCTGGTCGAGGGCAAATGTCAGGAGAAAGGGCAGATGTGCAAGTTGAGTGCTACAGCATTCGGCTGTGATAGCCGTGGTCCAATGTGTCATTAGAGTAAAATGCGTCTGAGGACGCACCAAACATTGAGAGAACAAGTGGAATTTCTTTTTAACCTCCGCCTTACTCTGTTCAAAAAGTAAGCCATCCGTTTGGTTTCACAGTAGTAGTTGGTATTTGTACTTGAAATGTGGAAAAGCCCTAACAAATGTCGGTAATGAAGGGAGTGCTGTCCTACGTGAATGTGGAAGATGCAAGGAGTCTCAGCCCTTGTGCTAAAACTGTCTTATCTTGGGAAAGAAATTCCACCTCTGCCTCAATTTCTCCCTATGTGTCCAACCAGATGGTATTGTTTACTAATCTAAGATGGCATGTAGGAGGCTGAATCTATCTCTGTCCATCACAAGAAACGCTACATTTAGCCAGGCTCTCTGAAAGACACACAGTATTTCTTCTGTGCATGTCAATAATTTGTTCTTCTTTTCCTTCAGATGACCCTGTTGGATATGAACATTTGCACAGCAGAAGATGCTGAAGTTTTGCACTCCAACACGCTTCAGATGACTGAGAAACTAAAACGTAGGTATGAAGAAGAAATGGAGCACATGGATGTACGTTTCTTTTATTTGATGACATATATTTTCATCACTCCTTGGGATTAGTCTCTTCTTCCTGTGCTCCCACCTGCAATGCCTTCTGCGTGGTAGGCTATTGATGCCACCATTAGAAAGAGGTCCATACTGTGACAGAACACTCCAAAGAGTTTCATGTGGAAGTGTTCATAATTCTTGTGTTTATTATTTGTAATATAAATAGATTGTATTTTTATGATCATTTCTATCTGAAATACATATGATAGCGGTGAATGACATATGGCCCAGTCTGCTTAAGATCAGACTTTAGGAATAGCTGGAAATGATCTCCCAAATGTCTTCCAATCTTTTCTATGCATAAAAAGATTTGGGCAGTTGTTTCTAAAGGGATAAATTATAGAATGTGATTTGGTGCTTTATGGTGCCAGAATAAACGGAAGTTTTGATAATCCGCATTCTTAGCAGTTTACTTGGAGACTGATTTTTTTTACTCTCCAGATAGAAGATGCCATGTTGGATACCAGTCGTAAAATTCCAGGCAGCCTTTTATCATGTTACATATCCTCTTACTCATTCATTTCACCTTCCAGCAGTTTAGAAAGATCTTGTTCACTTCAATGTTTTTCTTTGGAGTGATTTTAAGGAGATGGCTAAATGGCCATCATACAGGTAGAAACATAAAAACAAGGGTGTGCTATAAAGACAGGACTTCTTAATGCAAAGAGCCCTCTGAAATTCAAAACACCTGCTATAAAATTAAAAATATGATCTTTGACTTTTAGATGGGAATTTCTACTCTTTAGTTTCATTCTGTCAGGTGCATTTTTGCTAACTGCTTGATTCACGCTGAATGGACAGTCCTGTCTTATTCTTGGTATGGCAACAGTGATAGAGAACACTGCTGCTTTCTGTAGATAGTGGCTGCAAGTTGCTATTACGTGATCTTCTGCAGGTCTACAATCTGATTGGATGTGAGGTTCTCATTGTTTCAACAACCAACTGGGGTGTCAGCGTCAAAGGTGTTCATTATCTAGGAAGATTTTCATAGGCGATGAGTTTTGCTGAGGAAGCTTTCTCTTCTGGGTGTAGAATATATGTGCATAATTAACTTCCTTGAATCCTAAATAGTTGGGGAGATTTTAGCATCTATGAAGCCATTTTTACTAGCTTTTTTATGTGGCCTTAGATGATGAAATTGATCTGGATACAATTTTAGAAAAAATGAAAACAGTGAGCTGTGAGGAAGAGCTGAAGGAGTATTTGGAGAACACCCTTTCTTCTTGAGATCAAATTAGAACAAGGTATGAATTTTGTATCGTCAACTTAAAAGGTAGAGCATCTTTGAACATTGATTGTACTACTTAGGCCTTGTTTTAATGCTGTTGTGTGAAGGTATGGAAAAGGAGTGCTTTTCACTTCATGTAAGAATATAGAATAATGTCCCTACTGAACAAGGTTAAGGCAAATAATGCCCACGGTTTAGGAATGGGACAAAGGAAGACTGCTATCATTCAAAAACCATAGCACATCAGTATTACTGTGCATACCATCACATCCATGCCTTATTCAGAAGGTAAAAGGAGTAGTGCAGATTCTTGGATCACCGGAATCAGAAGTTGGTCTGCACCGTCATCTCTTCACTCATAGATTTGATCTCATTCAAAGTTGTAGGAACTCAGAAGATTAAGATAGCTAAGCACTTGCAACTTAAAAAGCCATCTAAAAATTGGTACAATACCGCTCTCCTTCCTGAAGATCTTAGCAGCAGCTCTGAAGCCATAGAGGAAGCAGCACTGTTCACACACCCAGGAGGTCTTTGGAGGCTTTTTCTCCGCCCTAAAATGGGGTTCTTCACCTTTCCTCTGGTCTAGCTCAGGTGTTAGGGTGATGGCTCGCAGGACCCTTGCCTCATGGACTTAACTAAGATAACAAAAGAGGCTCTTTTCCCTCATGAAGTTACAGCGCTTATTTCTTGTAGGTAGCGAGGAAAAGAGGGAGCAAGAGAAAAAGTGTCAGAGGACAGGGGTCACAGATCTTTTCTAGGGTCTGAAAAGGGGGGCGGGGAGAAATTGGATTCTAGCCAGCCCTGTATGGCCAGGAGGGGAGAGGGACCAAGCTACAGGATATAGCAGGGGTCACGGAATGTACTATTTACAATGCATCTAGCAAATGCAACATCTCCCCATTTTTTGTTTAACAAAGTTGAAAGAAGGATAATAGTTTCATTCAAATTATTGTTTTGCCCACCACTTGCAGTTGGTGGGAGGGTTACATTGTTCCAAGTTTTTCATTTCTATATGATTGACTACTGAGGTAGAGGGAATGAGACCATTAATAGCCTTGAAAAGTAAGTGACGTAGGATCCCAAATGCCATTACTACAAGGAAAAGAATAACAAAAATTAACATAATTGTTTCGACTATAGATGTCCAACACCCTGTGAGTCCCCAGCCTTTGAACAAACCATTGAAACAATCTTCAGATTCTTGCTTCACTTGTCCCATCAAGTGGTTCATGTTTCAGAGAGCAGCATGGATGTTAGGACCTCTCGAGGTCAGGTCCATACAGCAAAGTCCTTCAAATTCCTGGCACTCATGTCCGTGCAGTAGCAAGAGAAAATCTATAGCAGCACGATTTTGTAGTGTGGCCTGCCTGGTAATTTCCTCGTCTTCTAGGAGGGAGCTGATTGTGGTGGATGTTAAGTTTGCCTGTTTGACAACCCAACACTCTATGTGGCCCAATTCACCTAGAGCTTTAGCTGCTGCAACCCACAGAAGAAACAGGGATGCAGCAATTCTTTTTGACTTGGCCAAATGGAAAATTTCAGAAGCACAGTTTGGGTCCAAATTGTCTGCACTTCTTTTTAGGATTTTATTACCCTATTTGTATTTGTGAGTCCAATCGATTACTAAGGTTTCGTTGAGTGCCAACAGGGACAATCGACCGAAGGTGCATGGCCCTCCTAAGAGCTGAGAAGGGATCCCTGCCCACTCCCGGTCCCCACAAATTAAGAACAATGCCTTTGGGAGGCTTTTGGGGCTTGAATAAGTTGGGGTATCAGCTGCAATACGGCTTATAGTATTAGACGACCTTTTGGCAGAGAATTCCCCACGATATTGCATTGTGTTGTGGAATTCTTTTATGCTAGAAGGTTTTGGGAAGATCCAAAAGTGAATGCAGTATTGTACTAGGTAGGAACCTAACAGCTCTAATTCTTGGGGTTCCTGAGATGCTTTGGGCAAACTTGGCAGCAACTCCTCTATGGGGTTTTTACTTACTCCAGATTGCTGCCTATGATTTTCGTGTGATGAAATGGTGTGTGACTCAGGAATTTCATCGGACATTTGTGTTTCAAAACTGGCTGAATATTCTCCAGCCTTCAATGGGATTCCTACCAGTCAGGTAGACATAGGGTTTGCTGTTGCTGCTGTGGACAGACATATGTTGTTGGAGCGTCTGTGCCAGGGTCACCGAAATGTTCTGACGTGGTTGAGGGACGATCCATGCAGCTGCCAGAATGTTCAGTGTTAACAGGAAGACAGCTTGGATGGGGTTCATCACGGGACTGAGAGAAGAGAAGAGAAGCTTTTCTCTAAAAGGAAAGACAAACATTATAAAACCTGTTAAAAGTCTCTATCTGCCGGAATGTCATCCTTTAGGAGGATTTCTTTTTCTTTTTTCCTGCGGCGTATTCTTTTTGAAGCCACAGCCACCTGCTCTTCATTCCCCTCTGCTGGAGCAGGATGTTTGGGAACATACGGTTTCACCCACTTTTGGGGAATCCACCGAGGGCCTGAGGGAGTGGATATGCACGCATAGCCACGTCCCCAGGTAACGAGCTCATAGGAACCTTTGATTTCCCAGGTTTCTGGGTCCCTAATCAAAACTGGAGGATGTTGGGATAACTTGAACTGTTTACTACTGTTAAAGTGACGTACCACAGGTGGACTCATGTTATCAAATGAACAATTCAGGAAATTGATAGTAAACATGGCTTTGCAGAGCTTCTGCTGTGGAGACATCCATGCAGTTGAACTGCTCTGTTTAGCCAAAACCTGCTTGAGCATCGGATTGGCTTGCTCAACTACACCTTGGCCTGTGGGGGAGTGGAAGGTGCCAGTTTTATGTTCCACTCCCCACTGCTGGACGAATTCCAGGAACTCCTTGGACTTATACGCTGCGCCCTGATCAGTTTTGATTTCCCTAGGGATCCCCTATACTGCACTAGGTGTTGTTTGGCGTGCATTGCCCTTTCTCCTGCATGGGCAGAGGCATAGACTGCGCCTGAATACATGCCAATGCTAACATGCACATATTTGAGGCGAGCAAAACTAGGAATGTGTGTGATGTCTGTCTGCCATACCTCACAACTGCCAAGGCCTCGGGGGTTAACCCCCATGCCTATTGAGGGCATGGTGTGAAGCTGACAGTTGGGACAGGTGGCCACAATGGCTCGAGCCTGACTCTGTGTTAGCTGGAACTGACGCATTAGACCTGGTGTATTCTGGTGATACTGCTGGTGGCTCAGCTTTGCCTGTTGGAAGATGACAGGAAGGCGTGCTTGTTCTGCTGGGGTTGCTTGTTCTGGTGGGGTTGCAAGGGAGTCTGCCTGACGGTTCCCTTCTGCAATTTCGCCTGGCAAATCTGTGTGTGATCTCACATGCATCACATAGAACAGGTGTTCTCTATGAGAAATCAAATAAATTAGTTTAGAAAGCAACCTGAAAAGCTGCTCATTCTCGATGTCTCTGAGCTCTGCCTGCTCCGCTCTGGACACTCTCCCCGCTACATAGGTTGAGTCTGTTACCAAGTTAATTGGCTCTGAGAACTTCTCAAAGGCTCTCATGACTGCTGCCAGTTCAGCTCCCTAGGCTGATACTTCCACAAACTCAACATCAGCTTCCCAATGCTGAGTTTGAGGATCTCTCCAAGTCATCACCGACGCGTGGGATGCCCCAGATGCATCCGTGAACCCTGTGAGAGCTTTGAGTGGTCTCCGACTCCTCTTCTCACGAGGAATGAGGTGGAATTCCTTATTGAACAGCTTGTGAGATGGGGCATGGACTGATATTTGTCCTCTGTAGCTGTCCAGGGCTATTTGAAGACTGGCATTGCTCTGGAGCAAGTGCTCAAACATCTCTTTAGTCAATCTTTCAGGAGAGTTCCTCCCTTCCTCAGACAGTTTGACTGGGAGGTGAATACATGTGAAGTCACAGCCAGCTAGTTCATACAGTCTCATCCTTGCTTTCCGAATCAGCTGAGCTATTAACTCTTGTGGCTTAGTGATAGATTTGGATCTTTGGTGGGAGAGGAAGACCCACTCTATCATTAAGAGTGACTCTCTCTGCTCCTTGATCCATTGGAACATTAACCCGTGTAAGTGTGACAGTTTTCCTACGACAATGAATTTGAAGGGCAGCTCGGGCTGGTAACGGTGAACTTGCCTTTCTCCTTAAGTCTTTTGTACCTTTTCAATTGCCATTTTGCCTCTAGGGTCAGTTCCCTGGGAGAAAGCAGGTCTCTCTCCCCCTTCAATAAATTGAAGAGAGGTTCTAGGTCCCCATTAGCGAGGCCTAGCCAGGGCCTAACCCAATTTAATGACCCACACAGGGAATGGAGATCTGCTAAGGTTTTTGGATTACAATTAATTTCCAATTTCTGTGGAACAATGGTCCGTGCAGTAATTTCCAAGCCCAGGTTCTTCCAAGGTGGCATCCTTTGGACTTTGTCCTCCTGCAATTCAAATCCAGCAGAGGTTAAAACTTTAACCACTAGGTCAAGTGTGTCTTGGAGTAGAGAGTTATCGGGGGCACAGAGAAGCACATCATCCATGTTGTCCTGGGGTACAATGCAAAAATGTGTATTCTATCACCATCTGTTAAAATGTGGGAGGGGTGGTGATCCTTATCTCTGTGGGAGATATCCTCTGCTGATGTGCCATCTGATAAGATGGGGGGATGATCATCGTTATCTATTCACAACCCATCCCTCCTCCAGAAGATATATTCTGTTAATGGGCCATTAAGTCCTATTGTGTGACTGATAAGATTACATCACCCCATTGGGAGATGCCCCAACCAGGGGCAGGAGCCAAGCCTTTCCTACCTAGATAAAAAACCTGGGGTTTGGGACCCGAGGGCAGACCTTTCTACTGGATCCCAGAGGAAAGTCGGACCTTTTTCCACATCATTGCTGGATCTTCGGAGGAAAACTGCACCTTCTACAGGAGCACTGCTTCAACAGAACCACATCTGTCATCCAGGAGGACTGCAGCCACCATTTATACGGACTGCTACCAACACCCTGACTGACAGGGTGTCAGGTTGTATTTCTGACTGTGTTGGTGGTTGTTTCTTTTATATTATTGCATGTATTTTATTTTTTTTCTCTTTTCTCCTATTAAATTGTATTACTGACTTGGAGTCTCGCACTGGTTTTACTTTCAAACCAACACATTAATTGGCGCCCAACGTGGGGCACGAAGGGTACTGAGGAAAGTCAGTATTACAATTTTGTTTTCACCATGATTCTCAACATGCTTACATGGGTTTTATATCTTGCTCTCTATATTTTTCCACACATGGGGAACTATCTGCCAGCTGTAATGCTCCTGTGTAGACCAGGATATGGTATAAAAATTGCTTTACTGGCCTATTATGTCTACTGCATGATAACCTCTGAGGCAATGAACATAATCCGGAATATATACTCGACTTTGTTTGCTTGTCCTAGTCTAGGTTGCTACATCCGGGGTTTTAACAATCACACCCAGCCCTTGGGGGGAGGGGTAAAGGATGATTTTTTCCAATCTTTCCGGCCTGATACAGTAGTTTTTGGAAATGTTGAGTTCCCACTGGATGCTAAGGACAGCATAATATTGTTGTTAGTTCTGCTTTGTCTCCTCTGCACAGCCTTTACAGCCTACAACATGCTTAGAAACAGAACACTACATGGCGTATTGATGCGTATTCTTGAGGAAGAGGAAAAAAGAAACAAATCAACTTCGTCCACGACTGCACAGAATGTCACAAAGAGGAGAAGAACCAAACAAAAAGCAACAGTGCCCGTGTCTATGCAGACTGCCACAAAGGAGGAAAAAGCCAAAAGCAAAGCAACAGTGTCCGTGTCTACGCAGACTGCCACAGAGGAGGAAAAAGCCAAAAGCAAAGCAACAGTGTCCGTGTCTATGCAGTCTGCCACAGAGGAGAAAAAAGACAGAAGCACCATCAGCATCTCCACACAAACCATCACTGCACCAGAACAGCCTAGACCAGTAGCAGTTGCGCCCGTTCAGAAGAAGAAATCAAAGAGCAAATCAGTTCGCATAGTGACTGACGAGAACGTGGCAGGACCTTCGCACCCAGCAGAAGTGACAGAGCCAGAAATCATCACTCGCTCTCTATCCCTGGGTGAGCTGCGTGACCTGCGGAGGGAATTCACCCGCCAGACAAATGAGTCCATCTTGACCTGGCTGCTCCGCATCTGGGACGCTGCAGCCAATGACACCATTCTGGATGGAAGTGAAGCCAGGCAACTGGGATCTCTGTCCCGGGATGTGGTCATTGACCAGGGGATTGGGAGAACCCAAGAAACTCTCAGCCTCTGGCGGCGACTGCTGACAAGTGTGAAGGACAGATACCTTTGTAAAGAAGATCTTCAGGTGCACCAAGGAAAATGGAGCACAATAGAACAAGGTATCCGATGCCTGAGGGAATTGGCCGTGCTGAAGATAATTTTCTCAGAAGATGAGAGATTTCCTAAGAGCCCAGACTGTGTCCGGTGCACGTCACAGATGTGGTTGAGATTTGCACGACTTGGACCAGAGGTGTATTCCCGTTACCTGGCAACGCTGCAGTGGAGGGAAGGTGAGGACATGGTAGGCGTCTTGGCCAATAAACTAAGGATTTATGAGGACACTGTCACAGCCCCATTTCGTACCCATGTCTCATCCGTGGAAACAAGGCTGGTGGAGCAAGTCCGAAGCCTGATTGAAGAGGGCCATCAGAAACTAAAAAAAGAACTTAAGGAAAACAACTACCAGATCTCTCCTGAACCAACAAGAGTTTCTGCCATTAGGAGCCGGCGTTCCTCAGGCAGGGAGAGAGGACACACTCCACGAGGTAACCTCTGGTTTTTCCTTCAGGAGCATGGAGAAGACATGAGGAAGTGGGATGGAAAACCCACCTCCTCCTTAGCAGCCCGGGTACGTGAGCTGAAAAGAGGGACACCTACCCCAAGAAGTTCATCTAGAGTCAATGCTGCTCCAGTCTCTCGTGTACAGAACTCCAGACAGTATCAGAATGATGATATGACTGATCCTCTTGAAGGAACCTCAAGAACCTATTTACAGGGAGAGAGCAACGTGTACCAGGATCAGGAATAGAGGAGCCCTGCCTCTAGCCAGGTAGAGGAGAGGGATAATCGGATCTATTGGACTGTGTGGATCCGATGGCCTGGCACATCCGACCCACAAAAACATAAGGCTTTGGTTGACACCGGCGCCCAGTGTACTCTGATGCCATCAAAGTATGTAGGAGAAGAATCCATCTCTATTTCTGGGGTAACAGGAGGATCCCAGCAGCTGACTGTAGTGGAGGCCGAAGTGAGTTTAAATGGGAACAGGTGGCAGAAACACCCCATCGTGACTGGCCCAGAGGCCCCATGCATCCTTGGCATAGACTATCTTAGAAATGGATACTTCAAAGACCCAAAAGGATATCGCTGGGCTTTCGGGATAGCTGCTGTAGAGACAGACGGCATTAGAAAACTGAGCACCTTGCCTGGACTTGCAGATGACCCCTCTGCTGTGGGACTACTGAGAGTTGAAGCGCAACAGGTACCAATCGCCAGAACAACAGTACACCGCCGGCAATACCGTACTGACAGAGACTCAGTGATTCCCATCCATGAAATGATCCGTAAACTGGAGAGCCAAGGGGTGGTCAGCAAAACCCACTCACCCTTCAACAGCCCCATCTGGCCTGTGCGTAAATCTGAAGGAGAATGGAGATTGACAGTGGACTATCGTGCATTGAATAAGGTGACTCCACCGCTGAGCGCTGCTGTGCCAGACATGCTGGAACTCCAGTACGAGCTGGAGTCCAAGGCAGCAAAGTGGTATGCCACCATTGACATCGCCAATGCATTTTTCTCCATTCCTCTGGCAGCAGAATGCAGGCCTCAGTTTGCTTTCACCTGGAGGGGCGTGCAGTACACCTGGAATCGTCTGCCCCAGGGGTGGAAGCACAGTCCCACCATCTGTCATGGACTGATCCAGGCTGCACTGGAGAAGGGTGAGGCCCCCGAACATCTACAGTATATCGATGACATCATTGTATGGGGCAGCACAGCAGGGGAAGTCTTCGAGAAAGGAGAGAAGATTATCCAGATTCTGCTGAAAGCTGGTTTTGCCATTAAGCGAAGTAAAGTTAAGGGACCAGCTCAGGAAATTCAGTTTCTAGGAGTCAAGTGGCAAGATGGACGTCGTCAGATCCCAACAGAGGTAATTAATAAGATCACTGCTATGTCTCCACCTACCAACAAGAAGGAAACACAAGCCTTCCTAGGTGCCATAGGCTTTTGGAGGATGCACATTCCTGAGTACAGTCAGATCGTGAGCCCTCTTTACCTGGTTACCCGCAAGAAGAACGATTTCCACTGGGGCCCTGAGCAGCAGCAAGCCTTCGCCCAGATCAAGCAGGAGATTGCTCATGCAGTAGCCCTTGGCCCAGTCAGGACGGGACCAGATGTGAAGAACGTGCTCTACTCTGCAGCCGGGAACCATGGTTTGTCTTGGAGCCTGTGGCAGAAGGTGCCTGGTGAGACTCGGGGTCGACCACTGGGATTCTGGAGCAGAAGCTACAAAGGATCTGAAGCCAACTACACTCCCACAGAGAAGGAGATCTTGGCCGCCTATGAAGGAGTTCAAGCTGCCTCAGAGGTGATTGGCACAGAAACACAACTCCTCCTGGCACCCCGACTACCAGTGCTGGGCTGGATGTTCAAGGGAAAGGTGCCTTCCACACATCACGCCACTGACACCACATGGAGCAAGTGGATTGCCCTCATCACTCAGCGCGCCCGTATTGGGAATCCAAATCGCCCTGGGATTCTGGAAATAATTACAAACTGGCCTGAAGGTGAGACTTTTGGATTGTCTTCTGAAGAAGAAGAGGAGCAAGTGGCACGTGCTGAGGAAGCCCCACCATATAATGAGCTACCAGAGACTGAAAGACGATATGCCCTCTTCACTGATGGTTCCTGCCGAATTGTAGGCACTAACCGGAAATGGAAAGCTGCAGTATGGAGCCCCACACGACAAGTTGCACAAGCTACCGAGGGACAAGGTGGATCGAGTCAGGTCGCAGAGCTAAAAGCCATCCAGTTGGCTTTGGATATTGCTGAACGAGAGAAGTGGCCAAGGCTCTATCTCTACACTGACTCATGGATGGTAGCTAATGCTCTGTGGGGTTGGCTGGATCGCTGGAAAAAGGCCAACTGGCAACGCAGAGGGAAACCCATATGGGCAGCTGAGATTTGGCAGGACATTGCTGCCCGAATAGAGAAACTGACCATAAAGGTTCGACACGTGGATGCACATGTACCCAAAAGCCGGGCTAATGAAGAACATCACAACAACGAGCAGGTGGACCGAGCTGCCAAAGTGAAAGTATCACAGGTGGATCTAGACTGGCAGCACAAGGGAGAATCATTCCTAGCTCGTTGGGCCCATGATGCCTCTGGTCATCAGGGGAGAGATGCGACGTACCGATGGGCCCGTGACCGAGGGGTGGACCTTACCATGGACAGTATCTCACAGGTCATCCACGACTGCGAGACCTGTGCCGCAATCAAACAGGCCAAGCGGGTGAAGCCTCTGTGGTACGGTGGACGATGGTCAAAGTACAGGTATGGGGAAGCCTGGCAAATTGACTACATCACCCTTCACCAAACCCGCCAGGGCAAACGCTACGTACTGACCATGGTAGAAGCAACCACAGGATGGTTAGAGACCTACCCTGTGCCTCATGCCACTGCCCGGAACACCATCTTGGGCCTAGAAAAACAAGTCCTTTGGAGGCATGGTACCCCTGAGAGAATTGAATCAGACAACGGAACCCATTTCAAGAACGGCCTTATCAACACGTGGGCCAAAGAACATGGCATTGAATGGATATATCATATTCCTTACCATACGCCAGCTGCCGGGAAAGTTGAACGGTGTAATGGACTCCTTAAGACTACTTTGAAAGCACTTGGTGGTGGAACCTTCAGAAATTGGGAAATGAACTTGGCCAAAGCCACCTGGATGGTTAACACCCGAGGGTCCATCAATCGAGCCGGTCCTGCCCACTCTGAACCCCTACACACAGTGGATGGGGACAAGGTCCCAGTGGTACACATGAAAGGTATTTTAGGAAAGACTGTTTGGATTAATCCCACCACAGGCAAAGGCAAACCAATCCGTGGGATTGTTTTTGCTCAAGGACCTGGTTGCACTTGGTGGGTAATGCAGAAAGATGGGGAAGCCCGTTGTGTACCGCAAAGAGACCTAATTTTTAGTGAGAACTGTATGTAAGGTTTCATTTTGTATTATATATCTGTAAGAGGGTATTGGTTTGGGTGTGATGTAGATGGTAATAGAATAAGGGGTGGATTATGTCCTGGGGTACAATGCAAAAATGTGTATTCTATCACCATCTGTTAAAATGTGGGAGGGGTGGTAATCCTTATCTCTGTGGGAGATATCCTCTGCTGATGTGCCATCTAATAAGATGGGGGGATGATCATCGTTATCTATTCACAACCCATCCCTCCTCCAGAAGATATATTCTGTTAATGGGCCATTAAGTCCTATTGTGTGACTGATAAGATTACATCACCCCATTGAAAGATGCCCCAACCAGGGGCAGGAGCCAAGCCTTTCCTACCTAGATAAAAAACCTGGGGTTTAGGACCCGAGGGCAAACCTTTCTACTGGATCCCAGAGGAAAGTCGGACCTTTTTCCACATCATTGCTGGATCTTCGGAGGAAAACTGCACCTTCTACAGGAGCACTGCTTCAACAGAACCACATCTGTCATCCAGGAGGACTGCAGCCACCATTTATACGGACTGCTACCAACACCCTGACTGACAGGGTGTCAGGTTGTATTTCTGACTGTGTTGGTGGTTGTTTCTTTTATATTATTGCATGTATTTTATTTTTTTTTCTCTTTTCTCCTATTAAATTGTATTACTGACTTAGAGTCTCGCACTGGTTTTACTTTCAAACCAACACACTTATTTACGTCCATGAGGCAAGGGCCCAGGGGAACTTCACCCTAACACCTGAGGTAGACCGGAGGAAGGGTGAAAAACCCCATTTTGGGGCCAAGTAAAAGCCTCAGTTGGCGCTCCACGTGCGTGGTCTCTACAGAGCACCCACGTTCTGCTGTGACTCCTATTTTCGGGATTCAACAAGCCTGGGAGCTGATCAACTAGCTTAAATTTCATTAAGCTGCATTTTGTGCAGTTCGAAGACTTTTCTGCACTAACCGGCAGCCTGTCAGGAGCCCAGACAGGTCGGTTATGGACGTGGATCCAATACATTTACACAGAAGTCTCTGCCTGCAAGAGGAAAGGTGAGTGAAAGCGTCCCTTCGCGGCGGGTGGTTCCTGGAGCTCCGCGGGGGGGTCTCACCGGTAGCATTTTGCCGGCCCGGCGCCGTTCTCTGGAGGAGAGGCGTCGCGGGCGTGTTTGCAGCGTGCGCGCAGCTGGGCATCTCAGAGCCACGTGGTGCGGCGCACGGGCTGCGGGGGGGCTGGACGCAACCCACGGAAGAAACAGGGACACAGCAATTCTTTTTGACTTGGCCCAATGGAAAATTTCAGAATCACAGTTTGGGTCCAAATTGTCTGCACTTCTTTTTTGGATTTTATTACCCGATTTGTTTTTGTGCATCCAATCGTTAATTAAGGTTTCGTTGGGTGCCAACAGGGACAACCGACCGAAGGTGCATGGCCCTCCTAAGAGCCGAGAAGGGATCCCCGCCCACACCCGGTCCCCACAAATTAAGAGCAATCCCTTTGGGAGGCTTTTGGGGCTTGAATAAGTTGGGGTATCAGCTGCAATATGGCTTATAGTATTGCACCACCTTTTGGCAGTGAATTCCCCACGATATTGCATTATGTTGTGGAATTCTTTTATGCTAGAAGGTTTTGGGAAGATCCTAAAGTGAATGCAATATTGTGCTGGGTAGGAACCTAACAGCTCTAATTCTTGGGGTTCCCGAGCTGCTTTGGGCAAACTTGGCAGCAACTCCTCTATGGGATTTTTACTTTCTCCAGCTTGCTGCCTATGATTTTTGAGTGATGAAATGGTGTGTGACTCAGGAATTTCATTGGACATTTGTGTTTCAAAACTGGCTGAATATTCTCCAGCCTTCAATGGGATTCCTACCAGGCAGGTGGACATAGGGTTTGCTGTTGCTGCTGTGGACAGACATATGTTGTCTTGTTGGAGCGTCTGTGCCAGGGTCACCCAGACGTTCTGACGTGGCTGAGGAACGATCCATGCAGCTGCTAGACTGTTCAGTGTTAGCAGGAAAACAGCTTGAATGGGGTTCCTCACAGGACCTAGAGAAGGGAAGCTTTTATCTAAAAGGAAAGACAAATATTATAAAACCTGTTAAAAGACTCTATATGCCAGAATGTCATCCTCCATGAGGATTTCTTTTTCTTTTTTCCGGCGACGTCTTCTTTTTGAAGCCACAGCCACCTGCTCCTCGTTCCCCTCAGTTGGAGCAGGATGTTTGGGGACATACGGTTTCACCCACGTTTGGGGAATCCACCGAGGGCCTGAGGGAGTGGATACGCACGCATAGCCACTTCCCCAGGTAACGAGCTCATAGGGACCTTTGATTTCCCAGGGTTCTGGGTCCCTGATCAAAACTGGAGGGAGTTGGTATAACTTGAACTGTATACCACTGTTAAAGTGACGTACCACAGGTGGACTCATGTTCTCAAATGAACAATTCAGGAAATTGATAGTAAACATGGCTTTGCAGAGCTTCTGCTGTGGAGACATCCACGCAGTTGAACTGCTCTATTTAGCCAAAACCTGCCTGAGCATCTGATTGGCTCGCTCAACTACACGTTGGCCTGTGGGGGAGTGGGAGGTGCCAGTTTTATGTTCCACTCCCCACTGCTGGAAGAATTCCAGGAACTCCTTGGACTTATATGCTGCGCCCTTATCAGTTTTGATTTCCCTAGGGATCCCCAATACTGAAAAGGCATGCACTAGGTGTTTTTTGGCGTGCATTGCCCTTTCTCCTGTGTGGGCAGAGGCATAGACTGCGCCTGAATATGTGTCAATGCTAACATGCACATATTTGAGGCGACCAAAACTAGGAATGTGTGTGATGTCTGTCTGCCATACCTCGCAACTGCCAAGACCTCGGGGGTTAAACCCCATGCCTATTGACGGCATGGTGTGAAGCTGACAGTTGGGAGAGGTGGCCACAATGGCTCGAGCCTGACTCCGTTTTAGCTGGAACTGACGCATTAGACCTGGTGTATTCTGGTGATACTGCTGGTGGCTCAGCTTTGCCTGTTGGAAGATGTCAGGAAGGCGTGCTTGCTCTGCTGGGGTTGCTTGTTCTGGTGGGGTTGCAAGGGACTCTGCCTGATGGTTCCCTTCTGCAATTTTGCCTGGCAAATCTGTGTGTGATCTCACATGCATCACATAGAATGGGTGTTCTCTATGAGAAATCAAATAAATTAGTTTGGAAAGCAACCTGAAAAGCTGCTCATTCTCGATGTCTCTGAGCACTGCCTGCTCTGCTCTGGACACTACCCCTGCTACAGAGGCTGAGTCTGTTACCAAGTTTATTGGCTCTGAGAACTTCTCAAAGGCTCTCACGACTGCTGCCAGTTCAGCTACCTGGGGTGACCCCTCCGCAAACTCAACATCACCTTCCCAATGCTGAGTCTGAGGATTTCTCCAAGTCATCACAGACTTGTGGGACACCCCAGATGCATCTGTGTAAACTGTGAGAGCTTTGAGTGGTCTCCAACTCCTCACGAGGAATGAGGTGGAATTCCTTATTGAACAGCTTGTGAGATGGGGCATGGACTGATATTTGTCCTCTGTAGCTGTCCAGGGCTAATTGGAGACTGGCATTGCTCTGCAGCAAGTGCTCAAACATCTCTTTAGTCAATTTGTCAGGAGAGTTCCTTCCCTCCTCAGACAGTTTAACAGGGAGGTGAATACATGTGAAGTCACAGCCAGCTAGTTCATACAGTCTCATCCTTGCTTTCCGAATCAGCTGAGCTATTAACTCTTGTGGCTTAGTGATAGATTTGGATCTTTGGTGGGAGAGGAAGACCCACTCTATGATTAAGAGTGACTCTCTCTGCTCCTTGATCCATTGGAATATTAACCCGTGTAAGTGTGGCAGTTTTCCTAGGACAATGATTTTGAAGGGCAGCTTGGGCTGGTAACGGTGAACTTGCCTCTTTCCTAACGTCTTTTGAACCTTTTTGATTGCAGTCTTTGCCTCTGGGGTCCGTTCCCTGGGAGAAAGCAGCTCTCTCTCCCCTTTCAATAAATTGAAGAGAGGTTCTAGGTCCTCATTAGTGAGGCCTAGCCAGGGCCTGACCCAATTCAATGACCCACACAGGGAATGGAGATCTGCTAAGGTTTTTGGATTACAATTAATTTCCAATTTCTGCGGAACAATGGTCGGTGCAGTAATTTCCAAGCCCAGGTACTTCCAAGGTGGCATCCTTTGGACTTTGTCCTCCTGCAATTCAAATCCAGCAGAGGTTAAAACTTTAACCACTAGGTCAAGTGAGTCTTGGAGAAGAGAGTTATCGGGGGCACACACAAGCACATCATCCATGTAATGAAGGATGATGGCCCCCCCTCTCTGGGCACACACCTGGGACAGCAACTAGGCCACATGCCACTGGCAGATGGAGGGACTACATTTTAATCCCTGGGGCAAAACCTTCCAGTGGTAGCTCTTCATTGGTGCTTCTTGATTGATGGTAGGAACCAAGAAGGTGAACGGTGGGGCATCCTCTGGGTGTAGGGTAATGTGGAAGAAACAGTCCTTGATGTCTAGAACAGCCAATTGCCAATCTCTGGGAAGCATTGTTGGAGAAGGCATTCCAGGTTGGAGAGACCCCATGTCTTCAATTACTTTGTTTCTTTCCCGGAGGTCGTGGAGCAGCCTCCACTTGTCTTTCCCTGGTTTCTTTATCACAAAAATCGCGAAATTCCACGCACTTGTGGTCTCTTCTATGTGGCCTTTAGCCAATTGTTCCTGCACAAGCTCCTCAAGCGCCCTGAGCTTCTCCTTACTCATCGGCCACTGTGCTACCCACTTTGGGGTATCATCTAGCCATTTCAACTTTTGGGTAGGGCGCCCCACTGTGGCCGCTTCTAAAAATCCCGAGGAGTTTTAGGAATAATCAATTTCACCCCCCACTGGGACATGGTGTCTCTCCCCCATAGAGGGCATTTATAATCTGTAACAAATGGACGGATGCTAGCCAATTTTCCATCCGGCCCCTCAATTTGCACGATGCTTTTTGATATTTTTGCCAATTTGACTCCTCCTACACCCTGGATTCTGCCTGCCACAGGCTGAAGTTCCCAATGTGACGGCCACATCCTTTCGGGTATGATAGTCACATCAGCACCTGTGTCCAGTACCCCCTCCACATGGAGGTGATCTGATCCAAGGGTTAGGTTGCACGCCAGAGAGGGCTTGTCCTCACCCACCACTTCTGCCCTGTAGACTTCAGGTGATTTTCCATCTACTGGGACCTCCTGTGGAACAGGAATGGCCTGGGCAAGGATTTGTCCCTCATCCAGGTAATATGGTGGTAGAGGACATCGTGCCAGGAGAATGAGGCCAGTTATGCTTCCCTTGATGGTCATGGGAACCACATCAATCTCTAGGGGTGTGTGTGCTGTGTCACCGACAACAAAGTCCTCACTGTCCAGTTTCATGTGGTTTAACGTCACGTCCTGTGTACTGTTAGGTAAGTCCACTGTAATGACTGTCCAATCAGGTGACCTGAAATGAAAACCTTTGGTAGTCACAAGACTAAAACGGCCTAGTGGCTTCCAAACCTTGTTAATTCAACATGTAATATCTTGATTGCCATGCATCCCCACACCCTCTCTCCCATCCTCCCCCTTTTTGTTTATTAAGAGATAGTCCTTTGCGAGTGTGGAGCCCCCCGCCGTTATAGCCGAGCGCGCTATTGTGTTAATGGCGGGTACGCGCTGTAAAGCTAGATTTTTGGTTGTTGGTCTTCTTCTGTTTCTGGTTGTGTGGACA
This sequence comes from Sturnus vulgaris, assembly GCF_052056855.1. Lineage (NCBI taxonomy): Eukaryota > Metazoa > Chordata > Aves > Passeriformes > Sturnidae > Sturnus > Sturnus vulgaris. The sequence continues at coordinate 70,748,793 of NC_142282.1, read as the reverse complement.
GTCTCTGGAGAAGTGTCCTGGCTGCTTGCACTGGAAGCAGATGATGTGCTGCAGCTGCTCTGGTGACATTGGTTGCTTCTTGGCTTCTGGTGTTACAGCTGCCATGGTGTTTGGGTCTGCCAGTCCTGGATTTCTCTCGTGTCCACTGAGCTGTTCTGCTTTCCTGGCACAGGCTTCTATCATCTGTGCTAAGCTAGGTGCTGGCTCTAGGGGAAGGCCAAGAATAACCCTACAGCAGGTTTCATTAGCATTCCTCTGAGCCATCTCTTTAATTAATTCAGCTTGTACCACTGGATCAGACACCTGTCTTTCCACTTGCGCACGAAGGCGGTCCACAAACTGTAAGAAATTCTCAGAAGCAAACTGTTTAATGTTAACATAACTGCCTTTAGTATCTACTGTTGGTAATTGATTAAAAGCCTTTTCTGCAACATTGCAGATTTTATCCAGGACAGACTTGGATAGTACTCTGGTTTGGCTTTCGGGGCAATGCCAATCCTTTTCCCCACATAGGTGTTCATATGTTATGTCATTATTATCAGCATCTTTTGCATCATCTGAGCTTTTTAAAAGCTCTAACAAAAGCACTTTCAAAGATCTTTTCCGCAGGCTTTCCCATAGATCATATTCTGAAGGAGTTAACAGACATCGGAAAAGCTCTTTGATATCATATGGAACCACTTCGTTTGAGTTAAAGGTGGCTCTCATCATGCCTTTAAAGATGTCACTATTTCTACCAAATTCTCTCTGTACTTTACAAATTTCCTTTTTTATCTTGATAGGACAAAGGTTGATAACTTCTCCTTCCATTCCTCTTACCAAGATAAACTACAGGAGCAACTGATGGTATTTACTCTTTTTCCTGGTGTTCAGTTTCAGGGCTGGGCATCCCCCCCCACCCGGACCGGGGGGCTGCCCACCCCCCCCCCACCACGGGGACACCATCCATCCCGCAGGGGCTGTGAGCTGATCCCTCCCCACCCCCACCGGCACTGAACTCAGCAGGGGCTCCACTGCCCTCCCCCACCCCACAGCAGCTTGGAGGGAAGGAATGTGAAACCGGAGCAGGGGAGGGGTGGTGGGATCCAGGGTTGCAACACCTGTTAGCGGGGTCGCTGGGTGCCGTGCAGGGCTGGGTCTTGGAGGGGGGAGGGGGCAGTGGAGCCGAGGGCAGGGATGGGTTATGGGAGGGGACAGGCTTAGGGGCAGGGACCAGAGGGTGAAGGGGTTTGCGGGATGAAGGAGGAAACACGTGGCTGCCACCATATGGGACCCCGCCCCACGGGCTGTATCGCATGGCCAGAGCTAACTGGGACCCCGACACCTTCAGGTGTAGCCACCTGGCCGTTGCCCAAAGGGGAAGGGAACAAGGAAGGAGTGCTGAAAATTTTCGACAAATTATCAGAACCGGCATACCGGGGAGGACCCAGGGACTCAGAGCAGCCACAGCAGTGCTGGGAGCCCTGCACCCCCCAGGGAGACCCGTGGGTCCCCTCCAGCTCGGGGTTATAGGGTTTTCGGGAAAGCGAAGGTGAGTCTGAACCGTTTTGCTGCTGCTGTCTGTTGTTTTCTGTCTGAATTAAAAGTTTCCGAATTTGTAAGAAAATCGGGAGGAATACAGAAGCTGTTTTATCTCCATTTTCCACTTTTAAAATTAATAAATCCCCTATTTCAACCCAAAATGAAATCGAATTTATATTTTGCAATTCAAGGTCAGATTTTTCAACAGACAGCGAGCTGGCAAAACGGGCTAACTTTTTCTTAGATATTAAAACATTTCCTGAACTTAATATTTCCCTGAGTTGGTTTCTTATACTCTTTTTTAAGGCAGATTGCTGTAAGCCCATGATATTTAGCAATTTGCCACTATATCTACCCCACTACAGTTAAAAACACAGGAAGAGAATTAGTTGTTAAAACGTGTCCGGTACACTACGGTTTTCAGGCTTTACTGGATGCGGCGCCGATGTTAATTTCGCCGTTTCTGTCGGTAAAACCCACGTGGCGCCCGCACCGCTGTAGGGACCGACCCAGCCGCAAAAACCCACAAAAACCGCAAAAAACGGCAAAAAAACCTCCGTGACACCGCTTTGAAAGCAATCAAAGCTATCTGCCTACCTCCTGGCCTGGGTGCGTGCGTCCAGCCCCCACCAGTCCGCACGCCACACCACGTGGTCGCGGGCACACCGAGCCGTCCTGCAGGCCGTACACACGCCCGTGCCGTGTCTCTCCTTGAGAGTGGCGCCACGCCAGCCAAATGCTACCAGTGAGACCCCCACGCGGAGCCCCAGGAACCCACCCGCGGAGAAAGGAGGCTTCCACTCACCTTTTTTTTTCTTGCAGGCAGAGGCGTCTGAGTAACTGTAGTGGGTCTACATCCAGAACCGACCTGCCTGGGCTTCTGACAGGTTCCCGGTTCGTACTTAAAAGTCTTCGAACTGCACAAAATGCAGCTAAAAGAAATTGAAGCTAGTTGATCAGCTCCAAGGCTTCTTGAATCCCGAAAATAGGAGTCACAGCAGAACGTGGGGTGCTCTGTAGAGACCATTCACGTAGGGCGCCAACTGAGGCTTTTCTCGGCCCTAAAATGGGGTTCTTCGCCCTTCCTCCGGTCTAGCTCAGGTGTTAGGGTGATGGCTCCCGGGGCCCTTGCCTCATGGACTTAAATAAGATAACAAAAGAGGCTCTTTTCCCTGATGAAGTTACAGGGTTTATTTCTCATGAGTAGTGAGGAAAAGAGGGAGCCTGAGAAAAAGAGGGGAAAAGAGACAGAGGTCAGGGGGCACAGATCTTTTCTAGGGTCTGAAAAGGGTGGCGGGGAGAAAGTGGATCCCAGCCAGCCCTGTATGGCCAGGAGGGGAGAGGGACCAAGCTACAGGGCATAGCAGGGGTCTCGGAACGTACCATTTACAATGCATCTGGGAAATGCAACACTATTTCCTACCTGCTCGATCAGAGGCACATTAGAAGAGCAGTATGGACCTGAGGGGCAGATGCACATACCTTCACAGACTTCGCAGTGGGACTGTGGCTAGAGCTGGAGGTTTGATACTCTTCCTAATAATTTGAGCCGTTAAAACAAAGCCCGAGGTAACAGACCAAGTGAAAATACAATGCCAGGTTGCAGAAAGAGAATGTTACCTATCTGAACACCTACATAAATTCCCCATCATTCTCTTTGTTTAGGAGACCAAGCCAATGTCCGTGTAAATGAAAACAAGTGTGAATATTGATTTTTCTTGAATCAAGACTCAGCTTTATGTCCAAGTCATAGGCCAATAAACCAGAAAGGCTCCGCTGAGCACAGTGCACAACTAACATGGAAGACAGTAATTTGACGTCTTATGTAAGCAGTGTTGGAATGGTTCCCCATCCAAAAGGAAGGATGTCAAATGCTTCTTTGGAAATATTTTAACTTCTGTGCATTTCTTTCTTTGTAATGAACTAATCTCTAACAAGCCAGGACGTGATTGTGTTCAGTAGAAACAAATCAATGGCAACATTTAGCCTAAAGGTTTTATGCGATTGATCAGGATGTTCGATTTAGATTTAAAAGCAGTGTAGTCAAATTTAATTTTATTTCTCTCCGTACTTGAGTCTCTTAAACAGGGACCTTCAATTGGACAGGAACGGGACACTGAAGCAAATTGTAATGGATGACGTAATGGCTTACCCAGAAGCATTTTGTGGGAATTGATTTCTTCTAGGTATCCATCAGCCAGGATTTTAGTGTGAAGGAAATCTTCAAACAGGTAAAACAAAAATTCCCGTTGGCTTAAAACCTGACTGCTACATTAATTTTTCACTTTTGAGAAAATTTTCATGACCTTTAAAATTCAGACTATATCAAGTATTGTTTCAGCCATTGAAGAAAGTGCTTTTGATAGAGATAGGAGAGAGAAACCAAAACATTTCTCAGAGCCACACTTTCAACTCTGTCCTTGTTACAAACGGCACTTGAGCAAATTCATTTGCCTTTGGAACAGAAAACGACAAGGTAACAGGCTTATCATTACGGATTTGAGTGTTCCAGCTTCTTTAGATAGTAAGTGATCTATTCAAGATGATCTCTTACTGAAAGAGATCCATTTTGAGAAGGGATATGGATTTCTTAGAAGAAAGCAAATCCCTATGTTAAAACGGTGTGGTGGGTGTTTTTTGTTGTTCTTTTGCTTTTAGAACTTGCAAGGCACAATCGACTTCATAGTTCGAGATCCAAATAAGACCACGACATTCCAAACAGGTGTTTCTTTTTGGTTGTTTTTCAATCTGTATATCTTTGGATTGTAACCAGTAGAACTGTGCTTGAAATGGAAAGAAGTCGCGGAGGTTTCAGAAGTGGAACATACGGTGGAACAGTAAGCTGAGAGCATTGTGCAAAGAGAGAAGAGGGGAAAATGGTAAGAGTTTCCTGAGTCGGAAGGGACCCCTAGGGATCGTCAAAGTCCAACTCCTGGCCCTGCACAGACACTCCAACAGTCCCACCCTCTGCATCCCTGAGAGCATTGGCCAAACGCTCCTGGATCTCTGGCAGCCTTGGGGCTGTGCCCATTGCCTGGAGAACCTATTCAGTGCCTGACCAGCCTCTGAGGAAAAAAACCTTTCCCTGATAGCCAGCCTAATCGTCCCCTGACACAGCTCCTGGCATTCCCTTGGCTCCTGTCCCTGGTCGCAGAGATCAGAGAGCAAAGCTGTCCCTGTGCTGCCCTTGAGAGGAGCTGAGAGGTCCCAAGTGAGGTGTGAGCTCACTGTCCTCTCTGCAGCTGAACCAAATGCCCTCAGCCACTCTTTGTATGGCTTCCCCTCCAGTCCCTTCACGGTTTCTGTGTCCCTCCTTTGGACATTTCTCCAATAGCCTGAGGTCTTTCTGACGTTGTGGCATCCAAAATTGCCCCCAGGGCTTGAAGAGAGCGCAGTCCCAGCCCAGAGCAGAGCAGGACAATCACCTCTCTCAAGCGAGTGGTACCACAAGATAGGGACAGTTGTCAAAAATCAGTTGGAGAAACAAATCTAACAGAGAAACAGGTGATCTAGGCACAGGAAATGGAAGAAGCAGAGGAAGAAGAAGATGAGGAGAAGATTCCTTGTAAAAGTGAAGAAAATGAGCATGCAGAACAGGGACTAAGCATTATGCAGGTCAGTGAGCAAGAGAATAAGTTTTAAAGTGAAGGCAGTTTTGTCCAAAAGAAGGAGGAATAGGAAGTCTTTTTGCTGAGAATGAATAGAAAGTTTTTTTCCGTTTCGTTTGTATATGAAGCACCCAGGGCTCTGACACATGGTTTTAAAAAGTTAAGATTTTTGCTAAGAGTAGAAGTAGTTTCCATCACCAAGATGTAAGTTAGGTAGGTAAATGGTAGGTTAATAATTACTAGATGCTTAGGCTAGAGCTAATTGGTATAATTATCTGCTATTATAAATTTACGTACAGTAGAACGTAAAATAAGTAAACTGCTAACCATGAAGCACGGAGCCTTGGACAGTGCCAGAGGGTCACTGAGACCTGATGAAGACTCTCCTGATTTCATCCTTGGAGACCACTGACCCATTTCGAGATCGCCGACCCAATTCAAGAGAAGAGCTGTGCATGCGTGAAGGACTAATGGGCTCATTTTAATATGGGATGGGGATGGGAGGTGCTGGGGTTATGCATATGTATTGTATGTAAGATCTTGGGGAATAAATAGATGGCAAAGAACCTTGTTCAGGGCCGTCACGCCTTTCAGAGGTGACTCCCGTGCCGCGCGCCGGTGAATAAACATACCACTTTCTAACTTTAATTAGTTAGAGGGTCTTTGTCCGTGATTATACCGGGTTTTTTTAATGATTCATTTGGCGAGCCAGGCCAGGAGGAGGCTCTGCTCGGCTGCGAGACCAGCCCGGGTAGTGGACCCCTCGGGGTGCCCCCGGGATATTCCTGGAAGAGAGGGCTCCGCCCCCCCAACTGTTCATCCAGCAGCAGACAAGGACTCCTGACTTCCAAAACTCCAGACAAAAGGGTATGTTTAAAAATTGAAACCATTTAAGTTGTGACCTGTAAGGCGTACGCGTGGTCAGGTAAGGCCGTTGGTAAGTCTTGGGAGATGTCCCACGCACAACTTGTGCCTCTGTGTGCTTGCAAGACTTGTTTGGTATTTGGTTGTACTTGTTATACCTAGCCAAAAGGGCTCGGTCTGTAGTTGCTGGAAGTAGATTTTGACATTTGTTGTGCCGTAGAGGGCTTTGTTTGCTAGCATTGTGTGGCTAGCACTTGTAAAGGAAAAATCCTGGTGTATGGTTGTTGAACTGTGTGCGTGCGTCCTGATTGTGAGAGTGGTTGAGAGAGAGCTTGTTGAGACGTGCTATTAGCACGAAGTGAGTGGGAGTTTGGACCCGTGGTTCCGTTCTCAGGTGACTGAAACGGCCGGGGAAAAACAAAGCAAGTGGGGTGCATGATATCCTTAAAAACTCCCTCCCTGCTGTGACTGTGGTGTGTGTGCTCGGGTTACCAAAGACACTATTCACTATAACTGTATTTCTAAGGCAATAGTGCCTTTTGACTTGTGCAAAAAGTTATAAGGGAAGCACAGCCTGAGTGAAAGAGTTTATTAGGAAATGAGACATGAATACTAGTGAAGTAAATGGAAGACAAAAGACAGGACCAGTTTGGGAAGGAAAAAGTCTTTGACAAGAGTTTAGTTATGATTTTAAGTACGGAGGCTGTGTTTGTAGATTGTTGAAATCAGAATAAGAGCAGTGTCAGTTTAAGGATCCAATCTAACCAGATGAATAGAAAGAATTCCTTTACCTCAGTGGTTTGGGCTTGACCCATAGGAGTTTGCGAATTCAGTAAACTAGTGGACAGATAGGAGAAATAAGAAAACATATTTTAAAAGTTTACATCGGACATCTGCTGGAGGACTTGTGGCTTTGGATTGGGAGCAACAAGCTGTGGAAAATTTAGAAAGTTAAGAAAGAGTGAATGAAATAGCTTGTATTTGTAAGAATTTTCCTGCAGTTTTTGGTGCATCTAGAGGTTGGCCTTGTGCCTGGATGCTATTACTATCGTTCTTCTGCTAACCAGCACAATAAATGTAAACAACAGCTCCTTGATCGAGCTGATAAGTGGAAAGTTACATTTAGTACCTGAGCTGTGGGCTGTAAGAAAAAGTCTAGGAAAGGACTGACTTTTCACTTGCTGAGTGAAAAGCAGGACAAGAAGCAATGGACAAGATAATAAGAATTAAAGCAGAGTACCAGTTTTGTTAAGGAGGGATGACGGGAACTAACCAGAGTAAAGAGATCCCTAAAACTTGTCCTTTGGGGTGCGTTTTGGCACATTGGAAGGAGCTAGTGGGGTATGGAGACTCAGAGAACCAAAAGACCCTTGTAAAGTTTTGTACACAATGGTGGCCACTTTATAAACTTCAGGGGGGAGCCAGGTGGCCCTCAGTTGGATATTTACATTATGAAACTTTGTTACAGCTTATGTTATTTTTCAGACACAGAAATGGGAGGAGGTGACTTACTCTGGCTGTTTTGGTTTTTTGGGTTTTTTTTCTCCTGAATCACCTTGAGTGGCAGAAAGATTGTGGACTCAGAGCCCCCTCTGACCCCTTGGTATTGGTCTTAGAAAAAGACAACGAGGCTAAGTTAAAATAATGTTGTAGTGCATGCTCCATAAACCAACGCTGCACACACCCTGATAAGGTGTATCCAGCTAACCCTCTGGAATAAGAATTGGGGAATTTGTTTGAACCACCTGCTAAAAGGCAGAGCGGGGTGAGAGGGGAAGCAAATTTGAGACGGTTATTAACCTCAACTCCCGCTTTACCTTCTACTTCTGAAAAAAAGCCAGCTCGCGTTACTTCAGCTCCTATTCCCTCATTCCACCTCCTGAAATTTCTATGTCCCATCCCCCACTCCAGTCCCATTCCACCTCCTGAGATTTCTTCTTCTATCCAGACTCCAGCCTATGTTCCATCCCCCACTCTAGTTAAAGCAATTTCTATTTCAACTCCAGTATCCAGAAGGAAGAAAAGGTGATGATCAAAGAAGAGGAGATTGAAAAGAGGAATGGAGCAGAGGATCTTACCCTAAGAGACCCTCTGGTTATAATAAAAGTAGGGAACAAAGAAAAACAAAATTTTTATAAACACAGGAGCAACATATTGGATGTTAAATAAAGCCTTAATACCAATAACAGATGATTATGTCACGGTAAAGGGGGCAACTGGCCAATCTGAAAGGGCTTTTTTTTGTAGCCCATTGAAATATCAGTTTGGGAAACAATGGGGAATTCACAGGTTTTTATATATGCCCAATGCTCCATTAGCACTTTTGGGTAAGAATCTATTGGAACGATTAAAAACAAAAATAATATTCAAAAATGGGGAAATTAGTTTGGAGGTAAATGATCAGCAATACGTGGAACTGTTAAATGTAATGCTAATAACCAAAGATATTGTGGCTGAAAACAAAGAAGAAATTATTAAGAAAATAATAGATCAGCTGCTCCCTGGGGTGTGGGCCTCCAATATACCAGCGAGAGCAAAGAATGCTCTACCAGTACAAATCCGGCTTAAAGAAGGAAAACAACCTGTTAAAATTAGACAATACCCCTTAAAAAAGGAAAGTAGGGAAGGGATTAGTCCAGTAATTAAGAACTTTTTGCAAATAGGACTACTAAAAAAATGTCAATCTGATTTTAATACTCCTATTTTGTCCGTAAAAAAGCCCTATGGATCATACAGGTTAGTACAAGATTTGCGAGCTGTTACCAGTGGTAGCCAACCCCTACACCTTGTTAACTCGTTTAACATCCAAACTAACCTGCTTTACTGTTTTAGATTTAACGGATGCTTTCTTTTGCCTTCCTCTCCATGAAACCAGCCAGAAATTTTTTGCATTTGAATGGGAAAATCCCAAAACTGGAGGTAAAACTCAGCTCACATGGTGTGTACAACCCCAGGGGTTCAAGAATTCCCCTACCATATTTGGAGAAGAGCTGGCAAAAGATCTAGAATCCTGGGAAGCTCCATCAAGAGAAGGACAGCTGTTACAGTATGTGGAGGACCTCCTGATAGCTAGTAAAACTCAAGAAGCATGTATGGAGTGGATGGTAAACCTCCTAAAGTTTTTGGGGTCTACAGGGGTATCGAGTATCCCAGAAGAAAGCCCAGATGGTGAGACAAACAGTTGTCTATCCGGGCTATGAGATTAGTGCTGGACAAAGAACCTTGGGACGGGATTGCAAGGAAACAATATGCCAGACCCCAAAACCCCAAACAGTGAAAGAACTGAGAACCTTCTTGGGCATGACAGGGTGGTGCAGACTGTGGATTTACAATTATGGGCTGTTAGTCAAACCCCTATATACCTTGATTACGGAAGGAAGCAGAGATCTCCAACAGATGAAAGAAGCAACATGAGCCTTTGACCAACTAAAGAAGGCTCTCATGTCAGCTCCAGCCCTGGGACTTCCAGATGTGAGTAAACCATTCTTTCTGTTTTCTCACAAAAAGCAGGGGATTGCTCTGGGAATACCAGCACAAGACCTGGGCCCGTACTGGAGGGCAGTCGCCTACCTCTCCAAACAGCTGGACACGGCAGCCAAGGGGCGGCCAGGGTGCCTCAGAGCTGTTGCAGCAGTAAGAGGCACACAAATTCACCCTAGGCCAGAAGCTGCAGTCCTGGAGGTGAAAGGAAGACATTGGCTTTCCCCACAAAGATTTCTAAAGTACCAGGCCATACTAGTAGAACAAGATGATGTTGAAATTGTGGTAACTAACACTGTCAATCCAGCTTCTTTCCTCAGCGGGAGTATGGGAGAACCAGTGATCCATGACTGCCTGGAGACCATTGAAGCCACTTACTCCAGTCGCCTGGATCTGAAGGACACCCCTCTCGAGGACGCTGCAACTTGGTTCACTGATGGGAGCATCTACATCATCAGTGGAAAAAGATATGCTGGGTATGCGGTTACCACAATAGAGAGGTGATAGAGTCTGGACCATTGCCAACAAACACCTCAGCACAGAAGGCTGAAATAATCACTTTAACCCAGGCCTTAGAGCTAGCTAAAAGAAAAGAAATCAACATGTATACACCAAAAAGTGAGCTCTGAATTGGAAAAAGGAAATGAGCTGCTGGACAGAAAGGCAAAAGAAACAGCTAAAGGTAAGGTAATTATTAAAACAATTGAGGCAGCTTTAATTCTAGATGGGCAAATTTCTATGGAAGGTAAGCCAAGATACACTAAAAGGGACAAAAAGCTCATTAGAGAAGAAAACAGGAGTTATAACCAAGAGGGGTGGGCTATTACAGACAGAGGAAAAGGTAGGCTTGTGATCCCCTCTTACATGTTATGGTTATTAGTGAAAAAGAACCATGGGAAAACACATTGGGGAATTGATGCTCTGTACAATTATTTGAAAGATCAAATCATGGCCAGAAACTTGCAAGGTGCAGTAATTCAGGTGACTCGCCAATGTAGCCTTGCCTCCAAACTAATCCCAAGAATAATCCTAAACCAAAGCCTGGACAAATTGAAAAAGGCTATGGGCCTGGGCAACAATGGCAAATTGATTTTTCAGAACTACCCAGGAGAGGGGGGTAACAATACCTACTGGTATTAATAGGTACCTTTTCAGGGTGGCCAGAAACTTTCCCTACCAAAACTGTCAAAGCATGAAAAGTAACCAAAGCATTGTTATTAGGAAAAGAATTTACTAACGTTGAAGAAGGAGTGGGGAATGAATCATGGTTTTAAAAAGTTAAGATTTTTGCTAAGAGTAGAAGTAGTTTCCATGACCAAGATGTAAGTTAGGCAGGTAAACGGTAGGTTAATAATTACTAGATGCTTAGGCTAGAGCTAATTGGTATAATTATCTGCTATTATAAATTTACGTACAGAAGAACGCAAAATAAGTAAACTGCTAACCATGAAGCACGGAGCCTCGGATCGTGCCAGAGGGTCACTGAGACCTGATGAAGACTCTCCTGACTTCATCCTTGGAGACCACTGACCCATTTCAAGATCGCCGACCCAATTCAAGAGAAGAGCTGTGCACGCGTGAAGGACTAATGGGCTCATTTTAATATGGGATGGGGATGGGAGGTGCTGGGGTTATGCATATGTATTGTATGTAAGATCTTGGGGAATAAATAGATGGAAAAGAACCTTGTTCAGGGCCGTCACGCCTTTCAGAGGTGACTCCCGTGCCGCCCGTCGGTGAATAAACATACCACTTTCTAACTTTAATTAGTTAGAGGGTCTTTGTCCATGATTATACCGGGTTTTTTAATGATTCAGCTCTAGATCCTTTTGTGGGAAAATGGAGTGTGTAAAGTTGCCAATCATTTTGGAGCGAATTTGGAGGTTTTTGGGGTCCCAGGTGAATTTTGGGTTGAATTCTGGGGATTTGGGGGTTCCCAGGTGAATTGGGGGGGGGGGGGGATTTGGTGGGATCCAGGTGAGTTTTGAGGGGTCCCAAGTTGATTTTAGGGGAGAATTTTTGGAATTTTGGGGGATCCCGGGTCGCGAGGTTTGGGGTTGTGTTGGTTTGAAAGTAAAACCAGTGCGAGACTCCAAGTCAGTCATACAATTTAATAGGAGAAAAGAGAAAAAATAAAATACAGGCAATAATATCGAAGAAAAAAACACCAACAAAGTCAGAAATACAACCTGACACCCTGTCAGTCACGGTGTTGGTAGCAGTCCGTATAAATGGTGGCTGCAGTACTCCTGGATGACAGATGTGGTTCACTTGAAGCAGTGCTCCTGTAGAAGGTGCAGTTTTCCCCTGAAAATCCAGCGAGGATGTCGAAAAAGGTTCAACTTTCCTCTGGGATCCAGCGGAAAAGACTGCCTTGGTGTTCCAAATCTCAGTTTTTATCTAGGTAGGAAATGTTTGGCTCCTCCCCCTGGCTGGAGCATCTCCCAATGGGATGATGTAATCTTATCAGTCACACAATAGGACTTAATGGCCCATTAACAGAATATATCTTCTGGAGGAAGGATGGGTTGTGAAAAGATAACGATGACCATCCCCCTGATCTTATCAGATGGCACATCAGCAGAGGATATCTCCCACAGAGATAAGGATCACCACCCCTCCCACATATTAACAGATGGTGATAGAATACACATTTTTGCATTGTACACCAGGACATAATCCACCCCTTATTCTATTACCATCTACATCATACCCAAACCAATACCCTGTTACAGATATATAATACAAAATGAAACCTTACATACAGCTCTCTCTAAAAATTAGGTCTCCTGGCCGTACGCAACGGGTTTCCCCGTCTTTCTGCATTACCCACCAAGTGCAACCAGGTCCTTGAGCAAAAACAATCCCACGGATTGGTTTGCCTTTGCCTGTGGTGGGATTAATCCAAACAGTCTTTCCTAAAATACCTTTCATGTGTGCCACAGGGACCTTGTCCCCATCCACTGTGTGCAGGGGTTCAGAGTGGGCAGGACCGGCTCGATTGATGGACCCTCGGGTGTTAACCATCCAGGTGATACCGAAATAATGAGAAAAAGGACTAATGTAGATATAGTAGTAGTCATGCTAAGGCTTAGAAAACTGCAGTTCTCGGACAGGCCCTGGGAACCAGCCCTGGGAATGAGCTGGGGACTGTGAAAACAATAATTAAAGATAATTAAAGAATTTAGTAGAGCATATAGAACATTTAGAAACTTTCAAGATAAGGCTAAAGTATAATAATAAATAAAGGGTTCTGGTGATGGGAAAACATGCAAGGGCGATTAAAGGGGGGTAGCCTATAGTTTTGAATAGACAAGCATGCAGAGTTTATAACTTTTAGGAATGATATCTACAAGATTTATGTATCTGTATTGTCTTGAAGAATGTGTACCTCTGCACGTAGACTACTTTGTAAAAAGGTATAAAAACCTGACGAAAAAGGGAACTGTGGGATCCTGACTTTGGACGCTAGTCCGCAGGTTCCCCGGGCCCTGAATAAAGCACCGCATAAACTAACTCTGTTAGTTTGTGTTCTGTTTGGGGCATGGGGAAACAGTTTTCTGGCGACCCAGATGGGACTCCGGAGGCAGCAGGGGTGGTTCGTGGGCTGATCCACTCCACGCCGGCACCAGGTGATTTCTGGGGAGGACATCAACCGGTGCCCGACCCCGTGCCTGACGGACGACCAGGAGGTAAGCCCGAAGGTGCTTTATTCCTTTTATCGAGGGAAAGGGGGGCCTGCCGATTAAGTCGGAACGGCGTTTCCGCACGGGGGTCACAGACGTCTTTAAGGTTGTGGGAAAGCCTAGGCGCTGACCGTCAGACGCAGCAGTGACTGCGCCGGTTCAGCACTTGCCACTCGCAGAGACGAGAAAGGCAAGGTTTGTGGAAAGGGTGTGAGTGTTGTGTGTGGTGTGTATTGTAGAAAAAAAAAAAAAAAAAAAAAAAAAAAGGTGTAATGATGCCTTTAAAAACGTTTAAAACTCTAGCAAGTTCCAGGATGGAAATTCCGGACGATTCACCTTTGGGCTGTTTATTACAACACTGGAATGCGGGGAACTTTGGTCAAGAATTAAGTAAAAGGAAATTGATTGATTTTTGTAATCATGTATGGCCTTTATATGAACCCGATGGTATGCAATGGCCTAGGAACGGTACACTGAATCCTGACATTATTACACCTTTGATGCATTTCCTGCAAAGTAATGAAAAATGGGATGAAATGCCGTATCTAGACCTCTTTTATTATTTGAAAGATAAACCAGAGTGGCAAAAGGAGTGTGGGATCATGGTTTTGAAAACATTAAACCTGAATTGTGAAGGATGTAAGGGGTGGCAGAAAGAGAAGGAATGCTCAGTTAAGTTTTCGGAACCTGAAGAGGATGTTTCTTTGCTGATAGCCCCTAGTGCTCCTCCGATGGAAGAACGTGGAGAAAGTATGTTAGAGGCAGAAAGGGAGGATCAAGAAACAAAAATAGGAACCACAGATATACCACGAACCCCCTTATGCGAAAGAACTCGGAGAGGGGGGTGGGAGGTAGAAAGGAAGAAAAAGGGAGGAGGTGCTCATTTAATGGTTCCGCTGCGTGAAGCAGTCGGGCCGCAGGGGGAACGGGTCATAGTGAAAGTTCCCTTTTCTCCGAATGATTTGCTAATTTGGAAACAATCAGCGGGGGCGTATCGGGAGGATCCTGAACGAACTGCGCGGGTGGTAAAAATGGTAATTAAGACTCAGAACCCAGATTGGAATGATTTACAAGTTCTGTTAGACACAATAATGGATTCTACTGAAAAGGAAATGGTGTTTAAAGCCATGACAGAGAAAGCACGGGAAATGATTAGGTTGCGGCTTGCGGATGGTACAGTAAATGACTTAGTGCCTAGGGAAGATCCGGAGTGGGATCCCAACTCGACGGGCGGGTCTCGGAGACTTAAAGCTTATCAGGATTTGTTAACAGAAGGAATACGGAATGGAATACCAAAAAACTTTGAATTGGTCTAAGTTATATTCGGTCAGACAGGAAAAGAATGAGTCTCCATCAACGTTTCTAGAGTGGCTTAAGAAGACAGTTCGTAGATACACTAATTTAGAAGTTGAGGGAGAATCGGGAAAATTACAGCTAGCATTAATTTTTATGGGGCAGTCCCAGGAAGATATTAGAAAGAAATTACAAAAACTGGAGGGAGAAGATACTCGGAATTTAGATAAACTATTGGAAGTTGCGTGGAAGGTATATAATAACAGGGAAAAAGAAACGGCCAGGAAACAACAGGCTACTATGTTAGCGGTGTTACAGCAAGTGGCTGGAAATAATATGAGAGGAGGGAGCCGTGGACGTGGACGAGGAAGGGGAAGCGGAATAGCAAAGGGGGAAATGCCAATGGGGGCGGGAGGACTCATGGGACAATTGAATATGGGAAGAGGAAGAATGCAGCTGGGGATAGATCAATGTGCTCTATGTAAAAATAGAGGACATTGGAAAAATGAGTGTCCTCTCAACCAAGGAATGGGTTTTGGGGGAGGAATTATAGCCAGTGGGGATGGAAATCAGGGACTGATGAATAATACAGGTGCTTTCCCGGGAAATCCACAAGGTGCCACCCAGGCCTTTATGATGGGGAATTACCAGAATCAGAGCTGACTAGACCAGGATTTAAAGGTAATAATGGAAGTAGATGGGGAACCGTTAGAATTTAGAGTAGATACTGGGGCATCATTCTCAGCTGTCAAGACTAAGATAGGACCTTTGAGTGATTCTACTATTCAAGTAGTGGGAGTTACGGGACAAGTTGAGGAACGAACATTTTTGCGGCCATTAGATATAAAATTTGGGGGGAAGGAATTTGACCATCGATTTTTATATATGCCAAATAGCCCAGAATCACTATTTGGGAGGGATTTATTGTCAATGTTAGAAGCAAAGATAATATTTGAAAAAGGTAGAGTAAGATTAGAATTTCCCGAGGAGAATATTGCTAAGCTGTTTGTAGTGAAAGAAGTAGAAGCAGTAGAAATACCACAAGAAATAGAGCAAGCTGTAGTACCATGGGTATGGGAAACAGGAGTACCTGGAAAATCAAAAGCGGCACAACCGGTTGTAATAGAACTAAAAGAAGGAGCGTCCCCAGTAAGGGTAAAACAATATCCTTTGAACTTGGAAGCACGAATAGGAATAGCACCTATGATTGAACAATTTCTTAGCTTAGGAATTTTACAGGAATGTGAGTCAGAATTCAATACTCCGATATTCCCAGTTAGAAAGCCAAATGGTAAGTATAGATTAGTTCAAGATTTAAGAGCAATTAATAATATCACTAAAGATATACACCCAGTAGTAGCTAATCCGTATACATTGTTGACAGCTGTGTCGGAAAAGTTTAAGTGGTTCACAGTGATTGATTTGAAAGATGCATTTTTCTGTATCCCCTTGGCACTTGAAAGTAGGAAATACTTTGCCTTTGAGTGGGAGAACCCAGACACGGGATGCAAGAAGCAGCTCACCTGGACGCGTCTACCACAAGGATTCAAAAACTCACCAACTATTTTTGGAAATCAATTGGCTCGAGAGTTAGAAGAATGGAAGATGACTCAGGTAAAAGAATCACCTTTTTTATATGTTCTCCTACAATATGTTGATGACATCTTTATAGCCTCCGCAGAAAAGGATGTTTGCCTTAGACTCACCATTGAATTACTTAATGTGCTGGGACAAGCTGGATACCGAGTATCGAAAGAAAAAGCTCAGCTGGTAAGAACCCAAGTGATTTACTTAGGCTGCAAAATTTCACAAGGGGTGCGAAAGTTAGGAATCAATCGAGTACAAGCAATTTGCACCATACCCACACCACGAAATCCGCAAGAGTTAAGATCCTTTTTGGGCATGATAGGGTGGTGCCGCTTGTGGATTCCGGAATTTGGACTGAAAGCAAAACCCTTGTATGAAGCAGCCAAAAGCCCTGTGTTTCAGTGGGGACAAACGCAAGAAAAGGCATTTCAGAGTCTGAAACAAGCTTTAAAGGAAGCCCCAGCACTAGGATTGCCAGATCTCACAAAACCTTTTCAACTATACGTAAATGAGAGACAGAGACTGGCAATAGGGGTTCTCACCCAAAAATTGGGCTCATGGAAGCACCCGGTGGGGTACTTCTCAAAGCAGCTAGACTCTGTAAGTGCCGGATGGCCCAGTTGTCTTAGGGCTGTGGCAGCAACAGTGCTCCTAATTTGAGAAGCCAGAAAATTGACTTTGGGAAAAAGGATGGAAGTATTTGTTCCCCATATGGTCATTGCAGTTTTGGAACAAAAAGGGGGGCATTGGCTCTCGTCGAGTCGCATGTTACAATATCAGGCACTCCTCCGAGAACAGGATGACATTGAATTAAAAATAACCAATCATCTCAATCCAGCAGAATTTCTTAGGAGCAGCAGCCAGGAAGAAGGAGGCGAATTGACACATGATTGCGTAGAAATCATTGAACAGGTGTATGCCAGCCGGAAGGACCTGAAAGATGAGCCTTTGGAAAATCCGGAATGGGAACTGTTTACAGATGGATCCAGCTTTGTGGAAAACGGAACCAGGTATGCGGGATACGCAGTAGTGACTTTGACACAAATAATAGAAGCTCGAGCTTTAACCCCGGGAACTTCAGCCCAGAAAGCCGAGATACAAGCTCTGGTAAGAGCCTTAGAATTGAGTCAGGGGAAAAGAGTAAACATTTGGACTGATTCAAAATATGCCTTTGGAGTAATACATGTACATGGAGCACTGTGGAAAGAAAGAGGACTGTTGAATTCTCAAGGATCAGAAATTAAGCACAAAGAACAAATATTAGCACTATTGGAAGCAGTGCATAAACCTCAGGCAGTAGCAGTGATGCATGTAAAAGGACATCAAAATGAAGAGGGAAAAGCGTTCCAAGGAAACCAGCTGGCTGACAGAGTTGCCAAACAGGTTGCTCGAGAGGTATGGACACAATTAGCTTTATTGCCAGTGCGAATTAACCCTGCCACTTCTTTTCTTGAGCAGAAACCATGGTATACACATGAAGATGAGAAGCTTGCTCAATTTGTTCAGGCCCAGAAGAACGAAAAAGGATGGTATGTCACAGCTGAAGGTCAGGTTGTACTGCTGACAAAAGTAATGAAAACAATTTTAGAAATCGAACATAACAAGTGCCATTGGGGAGCAGACGCATTGGTACAATTTTTTAAAACGTGAGATGATTTCCAATCAGATGTTAACAATGGCAAAACGGATTAACGCCATGTGTCCAGTCTGTATTAAAAATAACCCAGTGACACGAAGGCAAATACAACTAGGAAAGTTACAAGTGGGGCCGCAACCAGGAGACTATTGGCAAATAGATTTCTCAGAGCTACCAAAAGCACAAGGGTACCATTATTTACTGGTGTATGTGTGTACCTTTTCAGGGTGGCCAGAAGCCTTCCCATGCAGGACTAACCAAGCAAAGGAAGTAATTAAAACTTTACTACGGGAAATCATCCCTAGATTTGGAATCCCATTAGGAATGTCCTCAGATAGAGGACCTCACTTTGTAGCTAGAGTAGTCCAAGAGGTAGCCAGAGTGTTAGGGATAGTTTGGAATCTCCATACGCCCTGGAGACCACAATCTAGTGGCCAAGTGGAACGGATGAATCAGACATTAAAAGGGCAGATTAAGAAAATTTGTCAAGAAGCGAAGATACAGTGGCCTCAGGCACTACCTCTAGCCTTGCTAAGAATCAGGATTAAACCCAGAGAAAGGATAGGAGTAAGTCCATACGAAATTTTGTATGGCAAACCATATCATGCTACAACCTACAAAGGGGACCCTCACTTAGTAGGAGATCAAGTATTGTTCAGTTACATTTTGTCTTTAAATAAAGTCCTTACAGCGCTGCGAGGAGCATTGCAGTGGAACTGGCCTCTGCCCTTGGAGAATCCTGTCCATGACATACAGCCAGGAGATCAAGTATATGTGAAAAACTGGAATACGGAACCCTTGAAAGAAGTATGGGACGGTCCTCACCAGGTGATCATGACTACCTACACGGCAGTGAAAGTCCAAGGGATCGAAAACTGGATTCACTACACTCGAATCAAGAAGGTCCCGTCAAGATGGGAAGTACAGCCTCTGTCAGCAACAAAGCTGGTGTTCAGGGCAAGGCCTTAGTTCTTTTAACATTAGTCTGTATAATGCAGGTGGGAGAAGCGTTTGTTAAAATTACAGTTCCGGAGCCAGATGTAATGGTGCCTGAGGGTGTGGGAGTAAATTTAACCTGTTTGTTTTCTGACAACCAGAGAACTGGATTAAAAGAAGTACATGCAGCCTGGAGACAAATCACCACAGACGAGGTATTTACAGAAGGAATTGTGACACTTTGGGATATGGAACAGCAAAGAGGTAACACCACATTGACAATATCTCATATGCAAGCTGATCAGGTAGGACAATTCTCATGCATTGTGCGGATTAGAGAAAGTTTTGATTATGGGAACATAAATGTAGGTATTCTAAAAGAGAATGGGAGAACATGGCAGGTGACAGAAGCTGGAAAAACATAACAAGAATTGGGACAAGAAAATTTAATAGTGGGATTAGTTAGAGATTTTGGACAAGTACAAAATACTACGTCCATCACTGCATGTTTACCTTTACCTAAAGCGGCGGGAGATCCAATACCATGGGGCATCATTCCCGTTGGGGAAATGCCTCCAGTAACTATAAATGGGACAAAAAGATGTAATAAAGAAGTACGGAATCATACTAAGATGATAGAGGAAACCTATACAGTTCGAGGGAAATGGTCAACACCAGGACAAAAGAGTGAGTGCCTAAAATTACTAAATCCAGTTTTTACAAGAATTGGACGGTTCAAGAATGTAGGATGGTGTACTTATGACATAAGACAAAAAAGACAAAAACCAGTCACAGAATTTTCTTATGAGATAGTATGTCAAGAAGGGAAGGAAGAATGGGAACATTGGAAAACGATTTGGGGTCCTAGTTTGTTAGAACCTTACAGTTACATAGGACCAGTACATTGGTGTGTCGAATGGTCAGGCCAGAGAGAGCAAGAACATCTAGGAGTGTTAGGAACTGAAACAGTAAGACGGGATCGAGTGACCCTCACACCTAGCTGGAATTGTAGCAAAATCATCACCTGTGATACCCCTGAATCCCAAATTGGTTTAGTGCCAGTACGGATACTATTAAAATGGGGCTGTGAATGTCAAAGGTATAATCATACAATAACAGGTGAAATAAAAGGGGCATGGAAAGATTGTCAGGCGACTACCATCAGGAGTCCAGGGCATTCAGTGTGGGTAATGGGGCACGGACAGTGGACTACTCATATGCCTATTAATGGCCCGGTCACACAGATTACTTTAGGAGACCCTACACTTTGCCCTTTTTGGAAACAGTCTAAATTAACGCAGAAAGAGATGCAGTCACGAACAAAGAGAGAAACAAATGAAGTGGCAGAAGAACTAGGATTGGGAGATGAAGATGAATGGCATGAACCCTCATCAGGAGTTAAATTTGGATGGGTATTGGAATCCTTGTTTGCACCAATTTCTACATATAGAAACCGGGAGATGCTGTACAAATTAGTAGGACAAACTGAGAGGCTAGCCGCAGTTACAAAGAAAGGATTTAGGGATCTAAACTTACAGTTGCAGGCAACGACAAGAATGACAATTCAAAATAGAATGGCATTAGATTTGCTTTTATTAAAAGAACATGGAGTCTGTGGGTACCTCCAAGGAAAGGTTGACCATTGCTGCGTACATATCCCAAATGTCACAGAAGAAGTAGAAAAAGACATAAGTCAATTAGAACAAATTGAAACAAAAGTGCATGAAGTCCAGGAGGAAGCTGAACATAACTGGGTAGGAGCACTGTTTAGCTCCCTAGGAATCCAAGTCTCTGGTTGGATATCATCAATTGTACAATATGTAATAATGATTGTATTGATTATTGTAGTATGCATGATTATGTATAGATGTCTTTTAGGAATGATTGCCAGAGAAGGAACTCATACTCGACGTGTTATGAGAGCACTGACCCGGAAAGAAGTAATCCTGCCAACTCGAAAAGAAGACTCACCATCCTACTAAGAAACCATAACTTGAAGAATTGAGCATCCTTGCAGAAAATCTGAAGAATGCTCAAAAGGGGGGAGTTGATACCGAAATAATGAGAAAAAGGACTAATGTAGATATAGTAGTAGTCATGCTAAGGCTTAGAAAACTGCAGTTCTCGGACAGGCCCTGGGAACCAGCCCTGGGAATGAGCTGGGGACTGTGAAAACAATAATTAAAGATAATTAAAGAATTTAGTAGAGCATATAGAACATTTAGAAACTTTCAAGATAAGGCTAAAGTATAATAATAAATAAAGGGTTCTGGTGATGGGAAAACATGCAAGGGCGATTAAAGGGGGGTAGCCTATAGTTTTGAATAGACAAGCATGCAGAGTTTATAACTTTTAGGAATGATATCTACAAGATTTATGTATCTGTATTGTCTTGAAGAATGTGTACCTCTGCACGTAGACTACTTTGTAAAAAGGTATAAAAACCTGACGAAAAAGGGAACTGTGGGATCCTGACTTTGGACGCTAGTCCGCAGGTTCCCCAGGCCCTGAATAAAGCACCGCATAAACTAACTCTGTTAGTTTGTGTTCTGTTTGGGGCATCGGGCAACACAGGTGGCTTTGGCCAAGTTCATTTCCCAATTTCTGAAGGTTCCAACACCTAGTGCTTTCAAAGTAGTCTTAAGGAGTCCATTAGACCGTTCAACTTTCCCGGCAGCTGGCGCGTGGTAAGGGATATGATATATCCATTCAATACCATGTTCTTTGGCCCAGGTGTTGATAAGGCCGTTCTTGAAATGGGTTCCGTTGTCTGATTCAATTCTCTCGGGGGTACCATGCCTCCAAAGGACTTGTTTTTCTAGGCCCAAGATGGTGTTCCGGGCAGTGGCATGAAGCACAGGGTAGGTTTCTAACCATCCTGTAGTGGCTTCCACCATGCTCAGTACATAGCGCTTGCCCTGGTGGGTTTGGGGAAGGGTGATGTAGTCAATTTGCCAGGCTTCCCCATACCTGTACTTTGACCATCGTCCACAGTACCACAGAGGCTTCACCCGCTTGTCCTGGTTTGATTGTGGCACAGGTCTCGCAGTCGTGGATGACCTGTGAGATGCTGTCCATGGTAAGGTCCACCCCTCGGTCATGGGCCCATCGGTATGTTGCATCTCTCCCCTGATGACCAGAGGCATCATGGGCCCAATGAGCTAGGAATGATTCTCCCTTGTGCTGCCAGTCTAGGTCTACCTGTGATACTTTCACTTTGGCAGCTCGGTCCACCTGCTCTTTGTTGTGATGTTCTTCATTAGCCCGGCTTTTGGGTACATGTGCATCCACGTGTCGAACCTTTATGGTCAATTTCTCTACTCGGGCAGCAATGTCCTGCCAAATCTCAGCTGCCCAGATGGGTTTCCCTCTGCGCTGCCACTTGGCCTTTTTCCAGCGATCCAGCCATCCCCACAGAGCATTAGCTACCATTCATGAGTCAGTGTAGAGATAATGCCTTGGCCATTTCTCTCATTCAGCAATATCCAAAGCCAACTGGAAGGCTTTTAGCTCTGCGACCTGACTCGATCCACCTTGTCCCTCGGTAGCTTGTGCAACTTGTCGTGTGGGGCTCCATACTGTAGCTTTCCATTTCCGGTTAGTGCCCCCAATTCGGCAGGATCCATCAGTGAAGAGGGCATATCGTCTTTCAGCCTCCGGTAGCTCATTATATGGTGGGGCTTCCTCAGCACGTGCCACTTGCTCCTCTTCTTCTTCAGAAGACAATCCAAAAGTCTCACCTTCAGGCCAGTTTGTAATTATTTCCAGAATCCCAGGGTGATTTCCATTCCCAATATGGGCGCGCTGAGTGATGAGGGCAATCCACTTGCTCCATGTGGGTTCAGTGGCGTGATGTGTGGAAGGCACCTTTCCCTTGACCATCCAACCCAGCACTGGTAGTCGGGGTGCCAGGAGGAGTTGTGTTTCCGTGCCAATCACCTCTGAGGCAGCTTGAACTCCTTCATAGGCGGCCAAGATCTCCTTCTCTGTGGGAGTGTAGGTGGCTGCAGATCCTTTGTAGCTTCTGCTCCAGAATCCCAGTGGTCGACCCCGAGTCTCCCCAGGCACCTTCGGCCAAAGGCTGCAGGACAGACCATGGTTCCCGGCTGCAGAGTAGAGCACGTTCTTCACATCTGGTCCCATCCTGACTGGGCCAAGGGCTACTGCATGAGCAATCTCCTGCTTGATCTGGGCGAAGGCTTGCTGCTGCTCAGGGCCCCAGTGGAAATCATTTTTCTTGCGGGTAACCAGGTAGAGAGGGCTCGCAATCTGACTGTACTCAGGAATGTGCATTCTCCAAAAGCCTATGGCACCTAGGAAAGCTTGTGTTTCCTTCTTGTTGGTAGGTGAACACATAGCGGTGATCTTATTAATTACCTCTGTTGGGATCTGACGACGTCCATCTTGCCACTTGACTCCTAGAAACTGAATTTCCTGAGCCGGTCCCTTAACTTTACTTCGCTTAATGGCAAAACCAGCTTTCAGCAGAATCTGGATAATCTTCTCTCCTTTCTCGAAGACTTCCCCTGCTGTGCTGCCCCATACAATGATGTCATCGATATACTGGAGATGTTTGGGGACTTCACCCTTTTCCAGTGCAGCCTGGATCAGTCCATGAGAGATGGTGGGACAGTGCTTCCACCCCTGGGGCAGACGATTCCAGGTGTACTGCACGCCCCTCCAGGTGAAAGCAAACTGAGGCCTGCATTCTGCTGCCAGAGGAATGGAGAAAAATGCATTGGCGATGTCAATGGTGGCGTACCACTTTGCTGCCTTTGACTCCAGCTCGTACTGGGGTTCCAGCATGTCCGGCACAGCAGCACTCAGCGGTGGAGTCACCTCATTCAATGCACGATAGTTTACGGTCAATCTCCATTCTCCTTCAGATTTACGCACAGGCCAGATGGGGCTGTTGAAGGGTGAGTGGGTTTTGCTGACCACCCCTTGACTCTCCAGTTTACGGATCATTTCATGGATGGGAATCACCGAGTCTCTGTCAGTACGGTATTGCCGACGGTGTACTGTTGTTCTGGCGATTGGTACCTGTTGCGCTTCAACTCTCAGTAGTCCCACAGCAGAGGGGTCATCTGCAAGACCAGGCAAGGTCTTCAGTTTTCTAATGTCGTCTGTCTCTACAGCAGCTATCCCGAAAGCCCAGCGATATCCTTTTGGGTCTTTGAAATATCCATTTCTAAGATAGTCCATGCCAAGGATGCATGGGGCCTCTGGGCCAGTCACGATGGGGTGTTTCTGCCACCTGTTCCCAGTTAAACTCACTTTGGCCTCCACTACAGTCAGCTGCTGGGATCCTCCTGTTACCCCAGAAATAGAGATGGATTCTTCTCCTACATACTTTGATGGCATCAGAGTACATTGGGCGCCGGTGTCAACCAAAGCCTTATGTTTTTGTGGGTCGGATGTGCCAGGCCATCGGATCCACACAGTCCAATAGATCCGATTATCCCTCTCCTCTACCTGGCTAGAGGCAGGGCTCCTCTATTCCTGATCTTGGTACACGTCGCTCTCTTCCTGTAAATAGGTTTTTGAGGTTCATTCAAGAGGATCAGTCATATCATCATTCTGATACTGTCTGGAGTTCTGTACACAAGAGACTGGAGCAGCATTGACTCTAGATGAGCTTCTTGTGGTAGGTGTCCCTCTTTTCAGCTCACGTACCCGGGCTGCTAAGAAGGAGGTGGGTTTTCCATCCCACTTCCTCATGTCTTCTCCATGCTCCTGAAGGAAAAACCAGAGGTTACCTCATGGAGTGTGTCCTCTCTCCCTGCCTGAGGAACGCCGGCTCCTAATGGCAGAAACTCTTGTTGGTTCTGGAGAGATCTGGTAGTTGTTTTCCTTAAGTTCTTTTTTTAGCTTCTGATGGCCCTCTTCAATCAAGCTTCGGACTTGCTCCACCAGCTGTGTTTCCACGGATGAGACATGGGTACGAAATGGGGCTGTGACAGTGTCCTCATAAATTCTTAGTTTATTGGCCAAGACGCCTACCATGTCCTCACCTTCCCTCCACTGCAGCATTGCCAGGTAACGGGAATACATCTCAACCACAACTGTGACGTGCACTGGACACAGTCTGGGCTCTTAGGAAATCTCTCATCTTCTGAGAAAATGATCTTCAGCACGGCCAATTCCCTCAGGCATCGGATACCTTGTTCTATTGTGCTCCATTTTCCTTGGTGCACCTGAAGATCTTCTTTACAAAGGTATCTGTCCTTCACACTTGTCAGCAGTGGCCGCCAGAGGCTGAGAGTTTCTTGGGTTCTCCCAATCCCCTGGTCAATGACCACATCCCGGGACAGAGATCCCAGTTGCCTGGCCTCACTTCCATCCAGAATGGCGTAATTGGTTGCAGCGTCCAAGATGTGTAGCAGCCAGGTCAAGATGGACTCATTTGTCTGCCAGGTGAATTCCCTTGGCAGGTCACACAGCTCACCCAGGGATAGAGAGCGAGTGATGATTTCTGGCTCTGTCTCTTTCGCTGGGTGCGAAGGTCCTGCCACATCCTCGTCAGTCACTATGCTGACTGATTTGCTCTTTGATTTCTTCTGAACGGGGGCAACTGCTGCTGGTCTAGGCTGTTCTGGTGCAGTGATGGTTTGTGTGGAGATGCTGATGGCGCTTCTGGCTTTTTTTCTCCTCTGTGGCAGTCTGCGTAGACACGGACACTGTTGCTTTGTGTTTGGTTCTTCTCCTCTATGTGACATTGTGTGCAGACATGGACGAAGTTGATTATTTTTCTTTTTTCCTCTTCCTCAAGAATACGCAGCAATACACCATGTAGTGTTTAATTTCTAAGCAAGTTGTAGGCTGTGCAGAGGAGACAAAGCAGAACTAACAACACTATAATGCTGTCCTTAGCATCCAGCTGGAACTCAACATTTCCAAAAACTACTGAATCAGGCCGGAAAGATTGGAAAAGATCATTCTTTACCCCTCCACCCAAGGGCTGGGTGTGATTGTTAAAACCCCGGATGCAGCAACCTAGACTAGGACAAGCAAACAAAGTCGAGTATATACTCCGAATTATGTTCATTGCCTCCGAGGTTATCATGCCGTAGACATAATAGGCCAATAAAGCAATTTTTATACCATATCCTGATCTACACAGGAGCATTACAGCTGGAAGTTGGTGCCCCATGTGCAGAAAAATATAGAGAACAAGATATAAAACCCATGTAAGCATGTTGAGAATCATGGTGCATACAAAATTGTAATACTGACCTTTCTCAGTACCATTCGGGCCCCACGTTGGGCGCCAATAAATGTGTTGGTTTGAAAGTAAAACCAGTGCAAGACTCCAAGTCAGTAATACAATTTAATAGGAGAAAAGAGAAAAAATAAAATACATGCAATAATATAAACGAAAAAACCACCAACAAAGTCAGAAATACAACCTGACACCCTGTCAGTCAGGGTTTCGATCGCAGTCCGTATAAATGGTGGCTGCAGTCCTCCTGGATGACAGATGTGGTTCAGTTGAAGCAGTGCTCCTGTAGAAGGTGCAGTTTTCCTCCGAAGATCCAGCGATGATGTGGAAAAAGGTTCAACTTTCCTCTGGGATCCAGTGGAAAGGACTGCCTTGGTGTTCCAAATCTCAGTTTTTATCTAGGTAGGAAATGTTTGGCTCCTCCCCCTGGCTGGAGCATCTCCCAGTGGGATGATGTAATCTTATCACTCACACAATAGGACTTAATGGCCCATTAACAGAATATATCTTCTGGAGGAAGGATGGGTTGTGAAAAGACAACGATGACCATCCCCCTGATCTTATCAGATGGCACATCAGCAGAGGATATCTCCCACAGAGATAAGGATCACCACCCCTCCCACATTTTAACAGATGGTGATAGAATACACATTTTTGCATTGTACCCCAGGACAGGGGTGAATTTGTGGAATGTGGGGAGTCCCAGTTGAATTTTAGGGGTTATTTGTGGAATTCTAGCGATCTCAGGGGAATTTTGGGGGGGATTTGGTGAATTTTAGGGTATACATGTGTTTTTTAGGGTTCTCAGGTGAGTTTTGTGGATGCCAGGTGGATTTTGGGGTGAATTCTGTCGATTTTGGGGTATCCAGGTGAGCATTAGGGAGTCATGGCAGAATTTTGGGATTGGTTTGGGGGGATGCATGTGGATTTTCCAGGGAATTTTGGTGATTTTTGGGAGTCCCAGATGGGTCTTGGAGTGAATTTGGTGGATTTGGGGGTATCTGGGTGGGTTTTGAGGGGGATTGGAGAGATTATGGGGTGAATTTGGAAGGTGTTGGGGAGACTAGATCTTGGGAGTGATTTGAGGGATTTGGGGGGTTGCAGGTGGAATTTTGGGGTGAAGCATTGGGATTTGGTGGTCCCCTGTGAGTTTTGGGGTGAATTTGTGGAATTCTGGGAGTTGCCAGGTGAGTGCTGGGCATCCCGGGGGGACTTGGTGTTAATTTTGGGGATTTTGGATTTCCCAGGTGAATTTCTGAGGTGAAAAGGTTCAAAAAGGTTTTCTTTGAAAACAAGTTAAAGCCAGAAGTTTATTGAAAATTAATAGATGTGATACAAGCAGCTAATATGCAGACAAATCATGGGAAAAATAAAGTGGTAACACATGAGTGTGTGAGGACAGGATCAGTATAGCTAAGGCTCAGTTGAAGCTGAATTTGGAAAAGCATGCCAAAAATAAGAATAATAAAGGCACCTACGGGTATTTCAGTGGGAAAAGGAAGATGAAAAGAAACCTATCACACCTCCCCTATTCCCCTCCCACCCCCATAAGCCAGACAGGACTAGTGACAACAGACAAGGAGAAGGCTGAGGTACTCAACAAGTGTTGGTCTCAATTTTTACTGCCAGTCACTATTTCCACATCTGTCAGGTTATTGGACTGGTGGACGTGATTCTAAGCCATAGTAGCAGGGCAGCTTTCAGACCACTTGAGGAACCTGAGCATGCAAGACCATGGGACCCACCCAGTGGCATGTCAGGGCCCTGAGAGAACTGGCAGGTGTAGTTGCTGAGGTGCTTCCTCCATCATATTTGAGAAATCAAGGCAACCAGCTGAAGTCTCCAGACACTGTGTTCTATTGACTCCAATACTCTTGGTCTTTTTTGTAAATCTTAGAGCTCTGAGTCAATTTCTGCAGAGGATTCCCAATGCAGTTTCAAAAATGGAATCTTTGTTATTGGTCCTCATGTTGATCTTGGATATTTCCATTTTCTGCACTCCTATATTTTCAAAACATTTGTAATGACTGAAAAGAAAGCTGAGATGAGGCATTATGCTCTTTCCAGTGGTATAAATGGACCAGTGTTCTTTTCAGACAAATATATTTTTGCTGTGTCTAAGCACATGTGCATACCTGTGTTTGATTTATGTGTCCAGGTTTTGGCAATGGGGCAGCCACAGGGCCGTCCTGTGACAATGGCCCAGGTGCTGCCCTGTCCCGCTTTCTTCCAACTGGCTCCACTTCAGGATGTCCTCCCTGCTGAGAGAAGAGGCTGGGACAGCACCTTTAGAAATGTGACTTTCTGGGTTTTTTTTGTTTCTTTTGTTATTTTTAAAGTTACTAAAAACATTCACCCTGACTTTTTCATGTGTTGCGTTGGGAGTTTTTTTCAGTTTTGGGTGGGTTTTTCTGGGGGCTTTTTTGTCTCTTTGGGGATTATTGCATGGGGTTTTTTGTGTGTTTGATTGGTCTGCTTTTTTGTTGGAAACAAACAATTTTAGCAACAATACTAGTCGCAGGGTACAAGAAAGGAAGAGTTCACATGAAACCCTCCCCAACAGGAGACAATACCTGATGGCTCATCTGCCCAGCTTACTGACTACACAGGAACCCATTGTGCCCCAAAGATACTCCCTTTTCCCTGCCCCCAGCCATGATGTGAGATGGAATAGAATAACTAAGATTATGATTCTCCCTATGTAACTCCATCATACTTCGATTCTGGGAAAAAAAATTTCTTGAAGTTTTATCATTTCAGATCATTTGAATTTGAATTTGCATACTAAAAAGTCTAGCCAGAAACTCATGACAATATTAATAGCCCATTCTAGAATGTCCGAGATGATATACACTTCTTTCAAGAGAATGTGACGCCTCACGTGATTTCTCCAGAATTTCAATGAACAGCTTGAGTAGTCTACAAGATTATTGCTGCCATCTGGATTTCCGGGTATTTGGCTGGTCTATGTAAGCCAATCAGCTATTCAGCAGAGGGAATATTAGTGTGATACTTGATGGTATGTGATATGGAACACAGTAATTTATGGCTTTTTGCATAGTGATGAAGCTGTAAAGAAAGCTCCATAATGCTCAGACAAGGGGGCTGCTGGACTTCAAGAAGCAAAGGCCCAAAACCAACCAGAGAAAAGGTGTCATTGAAAAAAAAAAAGCCAGGTGGGGAGCAAAGTGATACTTAAGGGCAGTTTACTGAAAGAGGAAATCTAGTGAAAAAAAAAGTCCAAGAGTGAAAGAATAACAGGGAAAATGAAACTAAGGAAGGAAATCTATCTCAGCTCATGATTTCAGAAGGTAACAAGTTGTCCTTGTAATGATGCATAAAGTGAGAAATAATAAATATGTCTGCGCCAAAATCTGAAATATGAACTTTATTGCATTCTGTCTTTCACGGAATCATACAACAGTCTGTGATTAAAGATCATCTAGTCCTACTTCCTTGCCAGGTACATCTTACAGTAGATCAAATTGCTCAAGACTAGCCAAACTGATAAGGAGCACTCTCAATGATGGGGCATCCACAACTTCTCTGGAACACCCGTTTGAGTGTCTCACCAGCTTCATTGTAGAAAAGGTTTTCCTTTTAGCCAATCTAAACCTAGTCTCAGTTTGAAAGCATGGCCCCTTGTCCTGTCTCTGCAAACCTTCCAAAAAGTCTTTCTCCATTTGTCTTATACCCTCTTTACATATTCAAAGGCCACAACACTGTCTCTCCAGAAATCTCTCTTCTCCAGGCTAAAAGATCCTACTTTTCACAAGAACCAGGTCATAAACTGAGATGGAAGACATCTCAGGAGATCAGATCATCCAACAGCTCAGCGTAAGACTAGCTCTGAAGTCAGAACAACTAGCTTAGGGCTGTGTCTGTTTGAATCTGAAAATTACCAGGAATTGAAATGCTTCAAGGAAGACAACCCTGGGTGGCTCCAGAAACAGCCTGAGAAACTCGAGCAAACTCGAAACCTCAGAAACTACCACTGCTTTCTCTCCCTCAGCCTAAGGAGTCACAAAGAAGAAGTGTTCCCAGCAGGCTGGGATAGCACACATATACACTACATATACATGACAGGCATCGCCAGCAGCCACATCCTGCTTACTTCTGTGGCTGGCAGGAGTGAGACTGGATGTTTACATGTGGGCAAACTGGGTCCCTCCAGCAGCTCAGACACTCAGCCTGCCCAGCGACCCCACTGAATTCCAGTATTCGCAGTGTCCCAAGGCCAGAGCACTACTGTGCTTGCTGGCACAGACCATCACAAACCTCCTAAATCAGTCAGGACTCCCCTGGTCCCACAGCCAGCACCCCACTTGCTCTCCCCCAGGCCACTGCCATTGTTCACCAACTTCTCCACTTTGATCTTTGCTGGTGCTCTCAACACTGGCACACCCAGATGTTCTGCAGCTATTGTCTCCTGGTGGAAAGGACTGCTAAAGCCATGTTTCCTAACAGGACTTGCACAACCTTTCAAAGCAACCTTTTCTGGGGTATGAACAATCTCATTCAAATGTCAACATTTCTTTTCCCATATGTGAAATCAGAATGTCCTTCTTCGGGGCATGCCCAAAACAAGGCACAAACTACATTGCGCCTTCTGTTTCACATGCTGACTTGTTGTAAACAATGCTAGGAGAATACCTGTTTTGATCCAAGCTAATCTCTGGCCCTTATAGTGCTTTCGGTAGTTAGTTTTGCTTAGCTATTTACTTGATGTCCCATTGAATTGTTGAATCATAAACAGACTATCTGTCTTTATAGCAGCATAGCAGTGATGAATAAATGCAAGAGAAGGATCAAGGTGATTGTTTGCTAGACTCTTCCTAGAAACTGAAAAATCTCTTACTTAATGCTGACCACAGCAGATGGAGGAAGCATCCTACATGATGTCAAAGCAATGAAACTGTAATCACTTTTATGATTACAGTCAAGGCACTGCTTTTGCCAGCATAAGTGGAGTGCAGGGAATCTTAAAAGACGACACTGTAACTGTTGTCCATGCTCACTGAGAAAATAATGCTTTTACAGAGGAGCAGGTCTCACCGCAGCTAAATCATTGCTTCAACTGTACACCACCTTCAAAAAAGCCCACAAAAACACAAGTGTAAGGATTTGGAACCCAAGGGAATCTCCGATGGTGACATCAGCTCACTTTGGATTCTTTCCAAATTCCCAATTCCATTTTCTTCCTTGTCAATTATCCCACCTGACCTGAGATGTAATTTATGGATTTCCAACACATCTAGTTACCTTAGAATTAGATTGCCACTAGGCAAAAAGACAGAAACAAGCAGTTAATTTCAGACTGAAACCAAGGGTGTTTAGAACAGCAATACTTGGACGTAACTAATCTTCATAAAACCAAAACTTTTAGGACTTAGCCATGTATTTTTAGAGGTGGAAAATGTTTTACATCCAAAAGTCCCTAGGGAGCTCTCACTCAGTGCAATGTGCCTGGAGAGGCGCTCTCGCTCGTCATTCAAGGAACGATTCGTCACAGCAGAGGCAGCAGGAGCACAAGATGGCCTACGAGAAGGGGCACTGTAGAACTCTCTGTCTGTCTCTGTCTCTATCAAGTGTAGAACGTCTCTGCCCTGGCACATTTTCGTGTGCGATATGTCCCTCCATGTCCTCGGTCCATGCGAAACTCTATGTATTGTGAGCGCTGCTACTTGCAGCTGAGAAGGACCGTGGAGCTAGCAGCGAATTCGGAGAGCGCTGAGCACGTAGTCAAGGAGCGAGAAGTGCCCCTGCAATGCGGTGCTAATAGCAGCTTCCTCGCGTCGGGGGCGAGCTCCTGCCACAAGACCTTCTCGTCCTGGCAACAGATCTCTGTGAAGGGCGTCGGCGAAAAGCTTTCGTTTTCCATTTGAACTGCGAGAGAGGCTGACTGTTGCACGGAGCTCTGAGAACAAAGGTGCACACCCTAGGCGGGCTTGGGCAGAAGCAGCGTTCGCGAGCGCTTCTGGTCGCTGGGGAGTGAATGAGGCGCCAGGCATAGGTGAGGGCGGTGAACAAAGCCGCACAAGTACCGTGCTAGTGTGCACCACGTTACAGGCTACTAGGAGAGGAAGGTGGCTGCCTCTCGCTTGCCTTCCTCAGTGCCCTTAGCAGTCGGAAGGAGCAATCTGAAGCACTGCTGCTTGTGCTGCTCCTTGGTTCCCTTGCAGCCCGCTGTGGAAACATTGGCGGTCACTTCTAGGCGTCGAGTTGCAGAGACCACCACGGTAAATGCCGCGGAGAAGGGAAATACAGAGTGCAGCGAGGAGCTGGACGTGGCTTAAGTGCAATAAGTAGAAGGTGAACCTAGGCACTGCCTCTTCAATCTTGCCCTCTCTACTCTGGTAGCATTTTTGCAAGTCGGCAAAGGGAGCTGCGAGTATGTAGAATGGAGGGCAGCGAGATGCCGTGTGTTATGTGCCCTTTCAGGGCTGCTGACAGAGGGCTAGTTGAAGAACGCCTTCTTCTTCCTCGAGTCCTTCTTGCTTCGCTCTAGCTGCATGGAGTACACCAGAGCGAAGGTGTGAGGAAGGGCACTGCCTCAGCTTTTGGTCTCTCCTGCCTGTGCTGCGCCTTTAGCTGCACACCAGAACAATGGCATTTCTTACCCGCAAGGTATAAAAGGTGTTAGTGTAGCCTCAGGATTGGCAAGTGCCTAGACATTAAGTTGAGAGACCACGTATGAGGGAGTCTTTAGCGGTTTCCTCCCCCATGGCACAGGTGTATTCTCATTCTCGTGCTGAACTGAAAAGTCCGGGCATGGCAATTCTGGCCTGCCTTGTGCAGAGACGAATACAAATGTGTGGCTGTTATTCTCTGTACCGGACCTCTGTGTTATAAATGAGAGACAAAAGTATTGATATTCCTCAAAATTTTGGATTGCTTTATTTGATCTAGAAAGAGCAAGCAGCGCGCTGGGGAACACGAGGGTTCACCACCCACTCCATGCTCCACAGAACCTTGGTTTGCAGCCTCTTCTTGTACTGTGGTTCCTCGTTCTAATCAATAATTTTTGGGTATTTTTTGCTGTCATAATTTTGCCAGGTAAGCCGTGGTGGTCGAATAAACATCCTTACACAAATTCACAAAGCCTCCAGGCGATAATCAGTCACAGATAGCCATCTGGTCCTTGTAGATAACCAGCAGAGAAATTCTGGAAGTCTGGTCCTTGAGATAAGCAGTATTGATCAGACAAAAACAGGAAGGGCTTTTTGGGTAGTCCGAATTCGCCAGCTGGTAGCCGATACAACTTATTTGATAAACATAACATAATATAACATAATGTAATGTAACATAATACATCATAATATAACATGAAAAGGTGATTTTAAACAGAATTATTTAATCATATAATTTCCTTTATCTAGTGTCCATGCTTCACTTCAGAGCTTAGTATTCTGGTTTATGCAAACCCCAATGCTTTTGTGATTAACACGAATCTTTTATCAATTGTCACAATTTCCCCACTTCTCTTTTTTTTATCCCATTGATTCATGTTCTGGTTTCAAATTTTGTCAGTACCTCTTGTACTGCCATTAATTTTGTTGCCTTCTCAGGGTCTATTGGTTTTGTAGCAATTTGCATTCCTTGAACCACTGACTGGATTAGTCGAATGAAGCATGGAACAAGACAAGGGATGAACAGTAGTCCTAATAATGCACATGTTAACATAAATCCTAATTTCTTCCACCGAGTTTCCCCCAACAGGTTATTCCACCAATTATTATTAAGCATAGAGTTCCAGGTTTGTACAGGTACATGGGCTATTCGTTTTATTTCTTCTGCAATTTTAGTAATTACTTCACCATTATCATAAATTTCTAAGCAGCATTCAGAATTATTAAACTTTCCACACACTCCCCCTTCTTCAGCTAACAGATAGTCTAGAGCCAGTCGGTTTTGATATACTGCTGCTCTAGTTTGGGTAAGTTGTTTAGCTATCAATTCCATTGCTCGGGCTGTCCGGTTTGAAGTAATTTCTACCACGGCTTGTAGCCTGATAATTCTATTTAGCATATAAATTGGAGTACGATAGCCCCAGCTCCCATCCTGAGCCCAGGCAGCTGGTCCATAATATTCAATAATTCGTTCTGGGGGCCATTCATCATCCTTCCATATTTGTGTTCCCCCTATGTCTGTGCTCCTTTTATTTCGATACAAAGTTTCATACAAGGGAACTCCTAACACTCTATTACCCTTTTCCTTTGGTAATGTAAAAAACGCAGGCTGGATAATCCTTAGAGTACATGTCCCTCTCCATCTTTTTGGTAGGGTATTATAAGCTTTTTTTCCACAGATCCAAAATATTCCATCTGGGGCTTTCCAGCTTAGTTTAACTGATTCAGGTTGTTGCCAATAGGTCCTTACACTTTTTACTTCTTCATATGGGTTGGCTCTATTTTTATTATACCAACATAGTCCTGTAAAATTGTTCTTTATACAATTACATTTACTTAACTTTCCCCAATATCCTTCTGGAGCTTTGGGCCACCAAGATTGTTTGCTTGCATTTGTAATCAGGATAGGCTTACAGGGGGTGTGCCCCACATATTGGGTAAAGTTAGTTCCCTGACGTGTTATACATACCTCTCCTATTACCTCATGACTTAGAACCCACCCTTCAGGTCTATTGACTCCCCTCGATATTTCTGTTTGATTCCACTGTAACAACTGCTCTGGGCCCAATCCCTCCTCCCTCCATGGCCATTGTTCAGTCATTTGCATTCCTCCACAGATCCAACAGTGAGTTCAGTTCAGTTCAGTAGTGATTTCTTTCATTAATTCTACAAATAAATTTTTCCCCAGGGTGGGTAAGTCCCGTTCCCTGAGTTGTTGTTTTATTTTCTCATACAAGTTAAAATTTCCCCCATGGTTTGTCTTTGTTCCTTTGAACACCTTAGTTATATTTTTTATCAATTCTTCCTTGTAGTGATCTTGCACTCCTCCCTGATCTGAATATCCCCACATACCTTCTTTTGTGAAGCAGAGGTGTGTCTCTCCTACTGGACAACTTTGGTATGCTGATGGAGCCCACCCTCCTTTTCCCAAATTGGTGGCTACCCAGTAACTTCTTCCCATAATAGTGCAAGTTTCTAAGTTGTGTTTATTATAGCAGGCCGAATTGATATGTGTATGGAAGGCAAGGGTGGATACCGTGCGTCTGCCATACTTAATTTTCTGGTAACACTTGGAACAAGCATCAGCACTATTTCCTTTTATCATCATTAGCAATAGGATGACTCCCATGACCATTTTCATCCCTCTGCCTCCCTCAAGGCCTACGGGGTTGCTGCCAGTAGCCGAGGTTTGTTTAATCTTCTCGGCAGCAGGGAATATGTCCTGGGGTCTCCCACATTGTCTTTCTCTTTTGGTAGTGTTTCTTAATTTTGTCCCAGCTTTTAGCTTTAACAATCCAGTACAAGGTACAGCAGTAACAGCACAGTATACACAACCCTTCTGACACTTTCTTGTCAATACCTCTGCTCTGGCTCTCTTTTTTTTCCTTATTCCTCCCACCAGTTATGATCATCAATTTCGATTTCTCCTTGTGCTGATAGGGTATTAATACTTCAATAGTTTCCTTACATTCATTTCTTCTACACTGGACACATAATGCGAATGGGGGATACCCACCATAGGAATAACACCACAACAACTCAGTACAATATGGACACCTTTTCTTGATGAACAGGCTACACCCGGGTTTGGGGCAGGTGACTTTCAGTCCTGATTAGGAGACCTTTGAGACGAATTGATCCGGTATTGACATCAAGTCTTCCGAATTCGCACTTTGAGGTCTCCAGGCTCAGATGTCACTGTCCAACCTGCAGTAGGAGGGGTTACAGGACCCTTGCCTCTACTCACATGTGTCCATCCCTTTTCAGCTGTCCTCACAGCTGTTTCAGTCGTTGACAGAACTAAATATGGTCCTTCCCATTTTGGAGCTAGATTTTCTTCTTTCCATACTTTCATTAACACATGTTGTCCTGGCTTAATTTTATGTATGGCAAATCCTAGAGGGACAGTTTGAGCTAAAATCCCCGTCTCTCTTAATTCTTCCAAGTTTTTGCTGATTGTTATTATGTAATTCTGAAGAGAAGGGTCCTGAACTAACGTCGGATCAAGGTGTACTCCTTTAGGGTAAGGCATACCATACAGCATTTCATATGGTG
Organism: Sturnus vulgaris; assembly: GCF_052056855.1. Classification (NCBI taxonomy): domain Eukaryota; kingdom Metazoa; phylum Chordata; class Aves; order Passeriformes; family Sturnidae; genus Sturnus; species Sturnus vulgaris. Next base: position 70,712,776 of record NC_142282.1, on the reverse strand, counting down.
AAATCCCTGTTTTTGAATTTGGCATTGTTTGTATATTAGACAGGGCTAGTGGGAGGCACTTTGTCCATGGCATTTTAGTCTCAATCATTGTTGTTTTAATGTTTGATTCATCCTTTCAACCCTCCCAGAACTCTGAGGGTGCCAAGGTGTATGATACTCCCAGCTGATGCCCAGCGCCGAGGTCAGTAACTTAAGCACCTTTGATGTAAAGTGCGTCCCCTGGTCTGAGTCTATTGCTCGAACCAGGACATACCTTGGGATTATGTGTTCCAACAATATTTTGGCTACCACTTGTGATGTGGCCCTAGCTGCAGGGTATGCCTCTACCCAGTGGGTTAATTGGTCTACTCTCACTAGTAAGTATTTCCACCTTCCTATTTTTGGTAATTCTGTAAAATCTACTTGTATTCTTTCAAAGGGTCTGTAAGCAGTTTTCCGTCCTCCTGATGGACCTTGTCGCATACCTTTTTTATTATTTTTCTGACAAGTTAAACAACCCTGTACGCTCTGCTTTGCAATATCAAAAATGCCGATGCATCCAAAAAATTTTAAAAATTGGTCTGCTAGCGCTCTGGTTCCCCAATGTGTTTGTTGGTGTAATTGTTCAATAATTTGTCTGGCCTGGGTCTTAGGTAAAATTTCCCTGCCATCTGGTAAAACCCATTTGTTCTCATGCTGTTCTGCCTTTAATTTTTTTATCGCTTCTTTTTCCTGAGGAGTAAATAGCTTCTGTAATTCCTGGTCAGGGCTGAGATCTTTAACAGTAGTACTTAATACAGAAACCGCTTTTTGCTCCAATGCTGCTTTTTTTGCTTCTTTGTCAGCCAGATTATTCCCCCTTGTATGGTAGCTTGTTCCTTTTTGGTGCCCTCTTATATGGACCACAGCAATTTCAGTGGGGCCCCTAAGAGCCTCTAGTATTCTAACAATTAATTCTTGATGTATCAACCCCCGTCCTTGAGTGTTAATTAACCCCCTTTCTTCCCAAATTTTACCAAATGTGTGGACTATGCCATAGGCATACTTAGAATTCGTATATATCATCCCTTTTTTACCTTCTAAATAAGATAATGCCCTATAAAGAGCAAATAGTACACAAGCCTGAGCGGACCATGCTGCGTTTAAGGGTCTGGATTCTACTAATTTCAATTCTTCTCCTCCTACTATGGCATATCCCGATTTTCGTTTTCCTTCCACCACTCGAGAAGATCCATCTATAAACAATTTTCTCCATCCTTAAATTCAACTTCTCCCAAGTCGGGTCTAATTTTTGTTTGTAATTCTATAACATCCACACAATCATGTTCTAAATTTTCTCCTGGTTCCCCATATAGGAATTGTGCAGGACTTTGAGCAGTTGTTGTTTTTAGCTCCAAATCTGGGGAAGTGATTAGAATAGCTTCATATTTTAATATTGGGGCATCGGTTAAGCATTTCTCAGCTTTTTGATTCAGAATTCTCCTTACGTTATAAGGGGTGTGGACCACTAGGGGTGCCCCAAAGGTAATTTTTCAGACTTCTTCAATTAAAAGTGCTGTGGCCACTAGGGCCTGGAGGCATGTGGGCCAACCCCGACTGACAGGGTCGAGCAGTTTAGAATAATATCCCACTGGCTTTCGACTGCCTGCCCATTCCTGGGTGAGTACCCCATATGCTGTTTGATCAGAGGTATTTACAAATAACTGAAATGGTCTCTCCAAGTCTGGGACACTGAGTACAGGGGCTTGAATTAAAGCATGTTTGACCTTTTCAAAACTATTATCATCCTCTTCTGTCCATTTTAGGCGATTAGTGGTAAGTTTTTCATATAGAAATTTTACTTTCTCACTAAATCCCTCTATCCATTGGCGACAATATCCCAGCAATCCCAAAATTTTCCTCACTTCTTTTTTGGTTTTTGGAGGTCCCAGACTTAATATTCCAGAGATTCTATTAGGATCCAATTTCTTTTTCCCTTTACTTAGCCAATGTCCCAAATATTTTACTTCTGGTTCTGTGAACTGTAATTTGGCTTTGGATACCTTCAATCCCTGTTGTCCCAAAAAGTTTAAAAGTTTTATAGTCCCATTTCTAGTAGATTTCTCGTCCTTTCCTGCTATTAATAGATGATCTACATATTGTAACAATTTCACCCCGTCTGGTGACTCAAAAGACTGCATGAATTCTTCTAGGGCTTGTCCAAAGAGATTAGGGGATTCTGTAAAGCCCTGAGGCAATACTGTCCAAAGCAGTTGTTGTTTCCTGCCCTTATCAGGATCTTCCCATTCAAAGGCAAAGTAATCTCTACTACTTTCTTCTAATGGGCATGCCCAGAAGGCATCTTTTAGATCTATTACACTATACCAAGTGTAGTCAGGGGACAACTGGCTTAAGAGTGTGTAAGGGATTGCTACTATGGGAAATTTGGTAACAGTTTGCTGATTTATAGCTCTCAAATCCTGTACCAATCTGTAATTCCCGTCTGTCTTCTTGACAGGCAGAATAGGAGTATTATGTGGGGACATACATGGTTCCAAAGCCCCCTGTTGCAAAAGGTTTTCTATGAGAGGCTTAAGGCCCCGTCTCCCTTCCAGAGATATTGGATATTGACGAACTCGGATAGGCAAATCGGGATCAGTGATTTTCACTTTGAGAGGTTTCATTTTTAACTTCCCTATTTCTCCAGGGGTGTACCACACCTCAGGACATATTTGCTCCTCGTCCTTTTGAGTTAAAGCAAAAATTTTAAGCTGACCTTGGGATACTTCAATTTTCAAATCCAATGCTATCATTAAATCCCTCCCCAATAAATTATTTTCTGCCTCTGGCAGTAACAGCAGATCTTTTAATTCAATTTTGGTTTGGGTCTCAATTTGCACATTTTTAATAATAGGGACCCGAAATGGTTCACCTTTTGCTCCAACCACGAGTGCTGTTTCTCTACTAGGTTTACACCCTTTTGGTAGGTGTTTAATTGTGGATTTTTCGGCTCCTGTATCTACTAAAAATTCCACCTCCTCCCCCTGGGGACCAATCTTTAAATTTGTCAAGGGCTCTTTGGATGGTATGGTCCCTAACACATACAGCCCCTGACATCCCTATTCATCTTCCTGGAACATTTTTTCATCCCGTATCCGTTCTTTACAATTTTTCTTTATATGACCTTTCTTGTTACAGTAAAAGCCGGTTCGCCTTGGTGAATTATTTCCTGCTTCATTTCCTTGTTTTGGTGGGGGTTTTCCTGGTTTCCCTCCCCCTTTCTGCTGGGTTTCTTTCTGTGTTTCACGAACTGCAGCTATATAGATTTTTGCTTTTGCTTTCTGCTTCTCTTCATCCCTCCTTACATAAACTTTTTGTGCTTCTCTTAGCAATTCTTGTAACCCCCGATCTTGCCAATCATCTAACTTGTCTAATTTCTTTCTAATATCTCCCCATGATCGAGCAACAAATTGGGTTTTGAGGAGTGCCTGACCCACTTGTGTATCAGGGTCTATCCCGGAGTACATTTGGAGATCTTTCCTCAGCCGCTCCAACCAGTCAGTCGGGGATTCATCCTTTTTTTTTTGTTCACTAAAGGCTTTATTAATATTTTGACCTTTAGGAACTGATTCTCGGATACCTTTAACGAGTATCCATCTTAAGTCCATCATATTCTGGCGATGGACATCATTCTGATTATCCTAGTTAGGATTATTTAATGGCCATTTCTGGTCTCCCCTAGGTCCAATCTGATGCTCCCGGTCCCATACCCTCATTCCAGCCTGTCTGATCATTTCCCGTTCCTCCGTGGTGAATAGGATACTTAATATAGATTGTAATTCCATCCAAGTATACATACTTGGTCCGAGGAATTGATCTAGTCTCTCCGATACCCCTATAGGATCCTCTAATAGTTTTCCCATTTCTTTTTTAAAGTTTCTCACTTCCCCTGTGTTCAAGGGAACATTTACAAATCCAATTAAGCCAGCCTGTTGTCCTGCTAATGGCACTTCCCTCAGGGGGTAAAGGTGAGCCTTTGTATTTTTATCTCCCTCCTCTCTGGTCATACTATCTCTCCTGGTATTCCTTTCACTGGAGTGAGTTCTTAGAGCTATGGGAGTACCAGGAGGAGAAGTGGGTGTGTGTGGGGGGGTCTCCTGTATTTTCTGTATTATACGGAGGTGGGAGATTATCGAGGGGTTCCCAGGTAACCTTTTTTTTTTCTTCATCCTCTTTTTCTTTTAAAGTATATATCAAGGATGGCTTGGACTGTTTTGCCCACAGGGCAGCATACTCACATTCCTCTCTGTTAAATGGTTCTTTATGAGCCACATATGTGTCTAATGCCCGACAAATCCAACCCTCAAATGATGCGAACATGGGCCAGTATAGGTTATCTTTAGGGATCATTTCTCTGGTCCACTCCACCATGCAATATTGAATCAATTTTTCTTTACTTTTTCCTCTGTATACCACCCCTGTGTCCCAACATTTTAATATTACTCCCAAAGGGCTGTCTGGTGGTATTTCTGGCAACCTACTTGTCTTGTCTTTATTTTCCCAGTCTCCTTGTGGACCAAATGAACTTGAACCTCTTCGTGGGTCCCTGGGACTCAGAATCCTACTCCCTCTTTTTCCCATTTTTTCCTCAAGGGACTGTCTTGAGGTGTTTGCCCTTCCCAATGTGTTCCGCCCGAACCCCTGCCTCTCCTTGGGTCGGGATGGACTGGAACCCGCCTCTACCTGGGCTGGGATGGGAAAAGCAGCTTTTCCCTTCTCCCTCCGTGACTTGTGTGTTGCAATCTGCTTTTCTTTTCCTCCCCCTCTCCCCCCGCCCCCCCTTCCCGGGTCCTGCCTCTTCCTGGGCTAGGATGGGAAGGACCTAGCCTCTACCTGGACTAGGGTGGGAAGGACTTAGCCTCTACCTGGGCTAGGACAAGAAAAGCAGTTTCCCCCTTTGTGCTCACTAGCTTCGTCCAGTCACCGGCCAGGTCCCTCACGGGATGCTGGAAACACGGATAGAACGACTCCGCTCTCGCTTCGCAGCAAAGGCCACGTCTCATTCAGGCAAGCACACAGTCATCCCCACCAAACCAGACAGATACTCACAGTCCGATGCTCCTGTCTGGGTCTTCGTGCACAAGAATTACAGGTGATTTTGCCGCGGTCTTCCGGGGAGATTTTCCTTGCTCAGTCTATATGGTGAAGTACGTCGATGGGTCCCGAGAATCACTGACGAACCGGGGCCACAGCAGTGAGGCGCCTCCCCGAAATCGCAGTGCCTCTCAGGGCTCCAAGGACGTCCTGGGTTTTGGCACCAAATTGTTATAAATGACAGACAAAAGTCTCGATATTCAGCAAAATTTTTAGATCGCTTTATTTGATCTAGAAAGAGCAAGCAGCACGCTGGGGAACGCGAGGGGTCACTGCCCACTCCACGCTCCACCGAGCCTTGGTTTGCAGCCCCTTCTTATACTGTGGGTTCTCGTTGTTCACAAATTCACAAAGCCTTTGGGTGATAATTAGTCACAGATAGCCATCCGGTCCTTGTAGATGACCACCAGGGAAGTTCTGGAGGTCTGGTCTTTGTAGATAACCACCAGAGAAGTTCTGGGAGTCTGGTTTTTGGGATAGGCAGTGTTGATTAGACAAAGGTAGGAAGGGCTTTATGTGAAGCCCGATTTCGCAAGCTGGCAGCTGATCCAACTTATTTGAAAAACATAACATAATATAACATAATGTAATGTAACATAATACAACATAATATAACATAACAAGGTGATTTTAAACAGAATTATTCTATCATATAATTTCCTTTATAAAGTGTCCATGCTTCACTTCAGAGCTTAGTATTCTGGTTTATGCAAACCCCAATGCTTTTGTGATTAACATGAATCTTTTATCAATTGTCACAAAGGGAACCGAGGACCACCACAAGCAGCAGTGCTTCAGCTTGCTCCTTTCGACTGCTAAGGGCACTTGGGAAGGCAAGCGAGAGGCAGCCACCTTCCTCTCCTAGTAGCCCGTATCGTGATGTACACAAGCACGGTACTTGTGCGGCTTCGTTCACCGACCTCACCCACGCCTGGCACCGCATTCACTCCCCGGCGGCCAGAAGTAGCTGAAGCGGCACCACACAGCCAGCAGTGTGCCGGCAGCCAAGCGCTCGAGAACGCTGCTTCTGCCCAAGCCCGCCTAGGGCGTGCACCTTTGTTCTCAGAGCTCCGTGCAACAGTCAGCCTCTCTCGCAGTTCAAATGGAAAACGAAAGCTTTTCGCCGACGCCCTTCACAGAGATCTGTTGCCAGGACGAGAAGGTCTTGTGGCAGGAGCTCGCCCCCGACGCGAGGAAGCTGCTATTAGCACCGCATTGCAGGGGCACTTCTCGCTCCTTGACTACGTGCTCAGCGCTCTCCGAATTCGCTGCTAGCTCCACGGTCCTTCTCAGCTGCAAGTAGCAGCGCTCACAATACATAGAGTTTCGCATGGACCGAGGACATGGAGGGACATATCGCACACGAAAATGTGCCAGGACAGAGACGTGTTCTACATTGTCCCTTCTTGTCATCCAGTTTATGCTTCTGCTGCTTCTGCTGTTAGGAATCGCTCCTTGAAAGACAAGAGAGAGCGTCTTTCTGGGCGCATAGCACAGACAGCTCGCTAGGGACTTTGCACTCGGAGCCAAGGCAACAGGGCGTGCTTGCCCGCAGAACTGAGGACAAGCTGTTTGGCAGAGCTGAAACTGACCAATGGAGTTCAGCTCTGTCCGGACGGCAGAAGGAGCAGAACGAAGCCGCAGGGCACCGGGCTTGAGAGCGCAGCGCAGCGAAGAGCACACGAGCAGTCAAAGGGCTCCTTCACAATCGCTTTCAATTCTCAGTGCTCTTGCTGCTTGGAAAAATAGCACAGAGCCCTTGCAAGCCATGGCAAAACCTGGGGCAGTGCCCTTCCTCACACCTTCGATGTGGTGTACTCCATGCAGCCAGAGCAAAGTGAGAAGGACGCGAGGAAGAAGACGGCGTTCTAAAAGTAGCCCTCTGTCAGCAGCCATGAAAGGGCACATGACTCACGTCCTCTCGCTGCACTCCATTCTACATACTCGCAGCTCCCTTTGCCGACTTGCAAAACTTGCTACCAGAGCAGAGGGGGCTAGACTGGAGATGCGGTGCGTAGGTTCCCCTTCAAGTAGCAGCGCTCACAGTACATAGAGCTTCGCAAGGACCAAAGACCTGAAGGGACATATCGCACGCGAAAATGTGCCAGGGCAGAGACGTTCTACACTGAGTGGAGACAGAGCGAGACAGAGAGTTCTACACTGCCCCTTCTCGTCGGCCATCTTGTGCTCCTGCTGCGAGAGCGCCTCTCCAGGCACATTGCACTGAGTGAGAGCTCCCTAGGGACTTTTCGATGTAAAACGTTTTCCACCTCTAAAAATACACGGGTAAGTCCTAAAAGTTTTGGTTTTATTAAGAATAGTTACGTCCAAGTATTGCTGTTCTAAACACCCTTGGTTTCAGTCTGAAATTAACTGCTTGTTTCTGTCTTTTTGCCTAGTGGTAATCTAATTCTAAGGTAACTAGATGTGTTGGAAATCCATAAATTACATCTCAGGTTAGGTGGGATAATTGACAAGGAAGAAAATGGAATTGAGAATTTGGAAAGAATCCAAAGTGAGCTGATGTCACAATCCGAGATTCCCTTGGGTTCCAAATCCTTACACTTGTGTTTTTGTGGGCTTTTTTGAAGGTGGTGTACAGTTGAAGCAATGATTTAGCTGCGGTGAGACCTGCTCCTCTGTAAAAGCATTATTTTCTCAGTGAGCATGGACAACAGTTACAGTGTCGTCTTTTAAGATTCCCTGCACTCCACTTATGCTGGCAAAAGCAGTGCCTTGACTGTAATCATAAAAGTGATTACAGTTTCATTGCTTTGACATCATGTAGGATGCTTCCTCCATCTGCTGTGGTCAGCATTAAGTAAGAGATTTTTCAGTTTCTAGGAAGAGTCTAGCAAACAATCACCTTGATCCTTCTCTTGCATTTATTCATCACTGCTATGCTGCTATAAAGACAGATAGTCTGTTTATGATTCAACAATTCAATGGGACATCAAGTAAATAGCTAAGCAAAACTAACTACCGAAAGCACTATAAGGGCCAGAGATTAGCTTGGATCAAAACAGGTATTCTCCTAGCATTGTTTACAACAAGTCAGCATGTGAAACAGAAGGCGCAATGTAGTTTGTGCCTTGTTTTGGGCATGCCCCGAAGAAGGACATTCTGATTTCACATATGGGAAAAGAAATGTTGACATTTGAATGAGATTGTTCATACCCCAGAAAAGGTTGCTTTGAAAGGTTGTGCAAGTCCTGTTAGGAAACATGGCTTTAGCAGTCCTTTCCACCAGGAGACAATAGCTGCAGAACATCTGGGTGTGCCAGTGTTGAGAGCACCAGCAAAGATCAAAGTGGAGAAGTTGGTGAACAATGGCAGTGGCCTGGGGGAGAGCAAGTGGGGTGCTGGCTGTGGGACCAGGGGAGTCCTGACTGATTTAGGAGGTTTGTGATGGTCTGTGCCAGCAAGCACAGTAGTGCTCTGGCCTTGGGACACTGCGAATACTGGAATTCAGTGGGGTCGCTGGGCAGGCTGAGTGTCTGAGCTGCTGGAGGGACCCAGTTTGCCCACATGTAAACATCCAGTCTCACTCCTGCCAGCCACAGAAGTAAGCAGGATGTGGCTGCTGGCGATGCCTGTCATGTATATGTAGTGTATATGTGTGCTATCCCAGCCTGCTGGGAACACTTCTTCTTTGTGACTCCTTAGGCTGAGGGAGAGAAAGCAGTGGTAGTTTCTGAGGTTTCGAGTTTGCTCGAGTTTCTCAGGCTGTTTCTGGAGCCACCCAGGGTTGTCTTCCTTGAAGCATTTCAATTCCTGGTAATTTTCAGATTCAAACAGACACAGCCCTAAGCTAGTTGTTCTGACTTCAGAGCTAGTCTTACGCTGAGCTGTTGGATGATCTGATCTCCTGAGATGTCTTCCATCTCAGTTTATGACCTGGTTCTTGTGAAAAGTAGGATCTTTTAGCCTGGAGAAGAGAGATTTCTGGAGAGACAGTGTTGTGGCCTTTGAATATGTAAAGAGGGTATAAGACAAATGGAGAAAGACTTTTTGGAAGGTTTGCAGAGACAGGACAAGGGGCCATGCTTTCAAACTGAGACTAGGTTTAGATTGGCTAAAAGGAAAACCTTTTCTACAATGAAGCTGGTGAGACACTCAAACGGGTGTTCCAGAGAAGTTGTGGATGCCCCATCATTGAGAGTGCTCCTTATCAGTTTGCCTAGTCTTGAGCAATTTGATCGACTGTCAGATCTACCAGGCTAGGAAGTTGGACTAGATGATCTTTAATCACAGACTGTTGTATGAATCCATGAAAGACAGAATGCAATAAAGTTCATATTTCAGATTTTGGAGCAGACATATTTATTATTTCTCACTTTATGCATCATTGCAAGGACAACTTGTTAGCTTTTGAAATGATGAGCTGAGATTGATTTCCTTCTTTAGTTTCATTTTCCCTGTTACTCCTTCACTCTTGGACTTTTTTTTTTCACTAGATTTCCTCTTTCAGTAAACTGCCCTTAAGTATCACTTTGCTCCCCACCTGGCTTGTTTTTTTTCAATGACACCTTTTCACTGGTTCGTTTTGGGCCTTTGCTTCTTGAAGTCCAGCAGCCCCCTTGTCTGAGCATTATGGAGCTTTCTTTACAGCTTCATCACTATGCAAAAAGCCATAAATTACTGTGTTCCATATCACATACCATCAAGTATCACACTAATATTCCCTCTGCTGAATAGCTGATTGGCTTACATAGACCAGCCAAATACCCGGAAATCCAGATGGCGGCAAGAATCTTGTAGATTACTCAAGCTGGTCATTGAAAATCTGGAGAAGTCAGGTGAGGTATCACATGCTCTTGAAAGAAGTGTATATCATCTCAGACATTATAGAATGGGCTATTAATATTGTCATGAGTTTCTGGCTAGACTTTTTAGTATGCAAATTCAAATTCAAATGATCTGAAATGAGAGAACTTCAAGAATTTTTTTTTCCCAGAATCGAAGTATGATGGAGTTACATAGGGAGAATCTTAATCTTAGTTATTCTATTCCATCTCACATCATGGCTGGTGGCAGGGAGAAGGCAGTATCTTTGGGGGACAGTGGGTTCCGGTGTAGTCAATAAGCTGGGCAGAGGAGCCATCAGGTATTGTCTGTTGTTGGGGGGGGATTCATGTGAACTCTTCCTTTCTTGTACCCTGCCACTAGTATTGTTGCTAAAATTGTTTGTTTTCTCATCCAAGTGACAAAATCATCACACTTAATGAGGGAGGAAGAGGGAGCAGCGACCTCAGAACAGGAGGAAAAAGAAGCAGAGCCTGCTGTCCTCCAGAAGAAAAAAACACTACCAGCCAACTTTGCATCATCTGTGAACTTCCTGGGCGTGTACTCTATCCCCTTGTCCAGATCACTGATAAAGACATTAAACAGGACTGGGCCCAAGACTGAGCCTTGGGGACCAACTGGATGAACTCTATTTCCCACCACTCTTTGGGCCTGGCCATCACCCAGTTTGTCACCCAGCAAACAGCCCACCTACACAAACCATAAGCAGACAGTTTCTTCAGGAGAATGATGTGAGACTCATTGCAGAAAGGATCAGGGAGATGCCTAGGAAGAGTCTCAGGTGAATCCAGGAGACTATAGTGGAGGACTATTCAGTTTTCCAATCAATTTGCTTTAAAAAGTCTACAAAACCATAATAAAACAAACAAACAAACAAACAAACAAACAAACAAACTAGACCAAACAAACACACAAAAAACCCCATGCAATAATCCCCAAAGAGACAAAAAAGCCCCCAGAAAAACCCACCCAAAACTGAAAAGAACTCCCAACGCAACACATGAAAAAGTCAGGGTGAATGTTTTTAGTAACTTTAAAAATAACAAAAGAAACAAAAAAACCCCAGAAAGTCACATTTCTAAAGGTGCTGTCTCAGCCTCTTGTCTCAGCAGGGAGGACATCCTGAAGTGGAGCCAGTTGGAAGAAAGCGGGACAGGGCAGCACCTGGGCCATTGTCACAGGACTGCCCTGTGGCTGCCCCATTGCAAAACCTGGACACATAAATCAAACACAGGTATGCACATGTGCTTAGACACAGCAAAAATATATTTGTCTGAAAAGAATACTGGTCCATTTATATCACTGGAAAGAGCATAATGCCTCGTCTCAGCTTTCTTTTCAGTCATTACAAATGTTTTGAAAATATAGGAGTGCAGAAAATGGAAATATCCAAGATCAACATGAGGACCAATAACAAAGATTCCATTTTTGAAACTGCATTGGGAATCCTCTGCAGAAATTGACTCAGAGCTCTAAGATTTACAAAAAAGACCAAGAGTATTGGAGTCAATAGAACACAGTGTCTGGAGACTTCAGCTGGTTGCCTTGATTTCTCAAATATGATGGAGGAAGCACCTCAGCAACTACACCTGCCAGTTCTCTCAGGGCCCTGACATGCCACTGGGTGGGTCCCATGGTCTTGCATGCTCAGGTTCCTCAAGTGGTCTGAAAGTTGACCTGCTACTATGGCTTAGAATCAAGTCCACCAGTCCAATAACCTGACAGATGTGGAAATAGTGACTGGCAGTAAAAATTGAGACCAACACTTGTTGAGTACTTCTGCCTTCTCCTTGTCTGTTGTCACTAGTCCTGTCTGGCTTATGGGGGGGGGGGGGGAATAGGGGAGTTGTGATAGGTTTCTTTTCATCTTCCTTTTCCCACTGAAATACCAGTAGGTGCCTTTATTATTCTTGTTTTTGGCATGCTTTTCCAAATTCAGCTTGAACTGAGCCTTAGCTATACTGATCCTGTCCTCACACACTCATGTGTTACCACTGTATTTTTCCCATGATTTGTCTCCCTGTGTATTGTCTGCATATTACCTACTTGCATCACATCTATGAATTTCCAATTACGTTCTGGCTTTAACTAGTTTTCAAAGAAAACCTTTTTCAACCTTTTCACCTCAGAAATTCACCTGGGAAACCCAAAATCCCCAAAATTCACCCCGAAGTCCCCCCTGGGATGCCCAGCACTCACCTGGCAACTCCCAGATTTCCACAAATTCACCCCAAAATTCACGGGGGACCCCCAAATCCCAGGGCTTCACCCCAAAACTCCACCTGCAACCCCCCAAATCCCTCAAATCACCCCCAAGACCCAGTCCCCCCAACACCTCCCAAATTCACCCCAAAATCTCTCCAATACCCCTCAAAACCCACCCAGATACCCCCAAATCCACCAAATTCGCTCCAAGACCCATCTGGGACTCCCAAAAATCACCAAAATTCCCTGGAAAATCCACATGCATCCCCCCAAACCAATCCCAAAATTCTCCCATGACTCCCAAATGCTCACCTGGATACCCCAAAATCGACAAAATTCACCCCAAAATCTGCCTGGCATCCCCAAAACTCACCTGAGAACCCTAAAATTCACTTGTATATCCTAAAATTCACCAAATTCCCCCCAAAATTCCCCTGAGATCCCTAGAATTCCACAAATTCCCCCTAAAATTCAACTGGGACTCCACATGTTCCACAAATTCACCCCTGTCCTGGGGTACAATGCAAAAATGTGTATTCTATCACCATCTGTTAAAATGTGAGAGGGGTGGTGATTCTTTTCTCTGTGGGAGATATCCCCTACTGATGTGCCATCTGATAAGATCAGGGGGATGATCATCGTTATCTTTTCACAACCCATCCTTCCTCCAGAAGATATATTCTGTTAATGGGCCATTAAGTCCTATTGTGTGACTGATAAGATTACATCATCCCATTGGGAGATGCTCCAGCCAGGGGGAGGAGCCAAACATTTCCTACCTAGATAAAAACTGAGATTTGGAACACCAAGGCAGTACTTTCCCCTGGATCCCAGAGGAAAGTCGGACCTTTTTCCACATCATCGCTGGATCTTCGAAGGAAAACTGCACCTTCTACAGGGGCACTGCTTCAACTGAACGACATCTGTCATCCAGGAGGACTGCAGCGACCATATATACGGACTGCTACCAACACCCTGACTGACAGGGTGTCAGGTTGTATTTCTGACTTTGTTGGTGGTTTTTCTTTTACATTATTGCATGTATTTTATTTTTTCTCATTTCTCCTATTAAATTGCATTACTGACTTGGAGTCTCGCACTGGTTTTACTTTCAAACCAACACAACCCCAAACCTCGCGACCCGGGATCCCCCAAAATTCCCCAAATTTACCCCTAAAATAAACCTGGGTCCCCTCAAAACTCACCTGGATCTCCCCAAATCCCCCCCCCCCCCCACCCCAATTCACCTGGGAACTGCCAAATCCCCAGAATTCAACCCAAAGTTAACCTGGGACCCCAAAAACCTCCAAATTCGCTCCAAAATGATTGGCAACTTTACACACTCCATTTTCCCACAAAAGGATCTAGAGCTGAATCATTAAAAAAGCCGGTATAATCACGGACAATGACCCCCTAACTAATAAAAGTTAGAAAGTGGTATGTTTATTCACCAGCGCGCGGCACGGGAGTCACCTCCGAGAGGCGTGACCGCCCTGTACGAGGTTCTTTGCCATCTATTTATTCCCCAAGATCTTACATACAATACGTATGCATAACCCCAGCACCTCCCATCCCCATCCCATATAAATAATGAGCCCATTAGTCCTTCACGCGTGCACAGCTCTTCTCTTGAATTGGGTCGGTGGTCTCGAAATCGGTCAGTGGTCTCGAAGGATGAAGTCAGGAGAGTCTTCATCAGGTCTCAGTGACCCTCTGGCACGATCCAAGGCTCCGTGCTTCATGGTTAGCAGTTTACTTATTTTGCGTTCTTCTGTACGTAAATTTATAATAGCAGATAATTATACCAATTAGCTCTAGCCTAAGCATCTAGTAATTATTAACCTACCATTTACCTGCCTAACTTACATCTTGGTCATGGAAACTACTTCTACTCTTAGCAAAAATCTTAACTTTTTAAAACCATGATTCATTCCCCACTCCTTCTTCAACGTTAGTAAATTCTTTTCCTAATAACAATGCTTTGGTTACTTTTCATGCTTTGACAGTTTTGGTAGGGAAAGTTTCTGGCCACCCTGAAAAGGTACCTATTAATACCAGTAGGTATTGTTACCCCCCTCTCCTGGGTAGTTCTGAAAAATCAATTTGCCATTGTTGCCCAGGCCCATAGCCTTTTTCAATTTGTCCAGGCTTTGGTTTAGGATTATTCTTGGGATTAGTTTGGAGGCAAGGCTACATTGGCGAGTCACCTGAATTACTGCACCTTGCAAGTTTCTGGCCATGATTTGATCTTTCAAATAATTGTACAGAGCATCAATTCCCCAATGTGTTTTCCCATGGTTCTTTTTCACTAATAACCATAACATGTAAGAGGGGATCACAAGCCTACCTTTTCCTCTGTCTGTAATAGCCCACCCCTCTTGGTTATAACTCCTGTTTTCTTCTCTAATGAGCTTTTTGTCCCTTTTAGTGTATCTTGGCTTACCTTCCATAGAAATTTGCCCATCTAGAATTAAAGCTGCCTCAATTGTTTTAATAATTACCTTACCTTTAGCTGTTTCTTTTGCCTTTCTGTCCACCAGCTCATTTCCTTTTTCCAATTCAGAGCTCACTTTTTGGTGTATACATGTTGATTTCTTTTCTTTTAGCTAGCTCTAAGGCCTGGGTTAAAGTGATTATTTCAGCCTTCTGTGCTGAGGTGTTTGTTGGCAATGGTCCAGACTCTATCACCTCTCTATTGTGGTAACCGCATACCCAGCATATCTTTTTCCACTGATGATGTAGATGCTCCCATCAGTGAACCAAGTTGCAGCGTCCTCGAGAGGGGTGTCCTTCAGATCCAGGCGACTGGAGTAAGTGGCTTCAATGGTCTCCAGGCAGTCATGGATCACTGGTTCTCCCATACTCCCGCTGAGGAAAGAAGCTGGATTGACAGTGTTAGTTACCACAATTTCAACATCATCTTGTTCTACTAGTATGGCCTGGTACTTTAGAAATCTTTGTGGGGAAAGCCAATGTCTTCCTTTCACCTCCAGGACTGCAGCTTCTGGCCTAGGGTGAATTTGTGTGCCTCTTACTGCTGCAACAGCTCTGAGGCACCCTGGCCGCCCCTTGGCTGCCGTGTCCAGCTGTTTGGAGAGGTAGGCGACTGCCCTCCAGTACGGGCCCAGGTCTTGTGCTGGTATTCCCAGAGCAATCCCCTGCTTTTTGTGAGAAAACAGAAAGAATGGTTTACTCACATCTGGAAGTCCCAGGGCTGGAGCTGACATGAGAGCCTTCTTTAGTTGGTCAAAGGCTCATGTTGCTTCTTTCATCTGTTGGAGATCTCTGCTTCCTTCCGTAATCAAGGTATATAGGGGTTTGACTAACAGCCCATAATTGTAAATCCACAGTCTGCACCACCCTGTCATGCCCAAGAAGGTTCTCAGTTCTTTCACTGTTTGGGGTTTTGGGGTCTGGCATATTGTTTCCTTGCAATCCCGTCCCAAGGTTCTTTGTCCAGCACTAATCTCATAGCCCGGATAGACAACTGTTTGTCTCACCATCTGGGCTTTCTTCTGGGATACTCGATACCCCTGTAGACCCCAAAAACTTTAGGAGGTTTACCATCCACTCCATACATGCTTCTTGAGTTTTACTAGCTATCAGGAGGTCCTCCACATACTGTAACAGCTGTCCTTCTCTTGATGGAGCTTCCCAGGATTCTAGATCTTTTGCCAGCTCTTCTCCAAATATGGTAGGGGAATTCTTGAACCCCTGGGGTTGTACACACCATGTGAGCTGAGTTTTACCTCCAGTTTTGGGATTTTCCCATTCAAATGCAAAAAATTTCTGGCTGGTTTCATGGAGAGGAAGGCAAAAGAAAGCATCCGTTAAATCTAAAACAGTAAAGCAGGTTAGTTTGGATGTTAAACGAGTTAACAAGGTGTAGGGGTTGGCTACCACTGGTAACAGCTCGCAAATCTTGTACTAACCTGTATGATCCATAGGGCTTTTTTACGGACAAAATAGGAGTATTAAAATCAGATTGACATTTTTTCAGTAGTCCTATTTGCAAAAAGTTCTTAATTACTGGACTAATCCCTTCCCTACTTTCCTTTTTTAAGGGGTATTGTCTAATTTTAACAGGTTGTTTTCCTTCTTTAAGCCGGATTTGTACTGGTAGAGCATTCTTTGCTCTCGCTGGTATATTGGAGGCCCACACCCCAGGGAGCAGCTGATCTATTATTTTCTTAATAATTTCTTCTTTGTTTTCAGCCACAATATCTTTGGTTATTAGCATTACATTTAACAGTTCCACATATTGCTGATCATTTACCTCCAAACTAATTTCCCCATTTTTGAATATTATTTTTGGTTTTAATCGTTCCAATAGCTTCTTACACAAAAGTGCTAATGGAGCACTGGGCATTGTTGGGGGTTGAATTGTTCCCTTTTCTTTCTGTGGAATTTTCTCCCATTGTTATGCTAAGTTATTGTGGCTACACCTTAAAACGACTGATAATGTTCTCTCGTATGGGGGTGGGGGGAGGGGGAGGGGGGAGAACTGGAAAAGGAAAGTTGGGACGGAGGGTCTGGAGCGGGGCCCTCTCTCTCGCTTGGCTCGTGGAGTGGGAGGACAGCCCAGGCTCCGATCTGGCATCTCCCCTGCCATCCCAGCACTGAGATCCACGCTCCCTGCCGTTGGACATCGCTCTGCTGCTCTTCCACCTCACCCTACTATCTCAGGACACCCTGCTGAGCACAACGACCGACACTGTGAGGGGGGGAGTCACTTTCCCATCCCTCTCACACCTGGGCCGCAGCCACCATCCAGCCCTCTTCAACTGCGCAGGACCTGCCCTGCCCCCACAGCACCGGTAAGTGAGAGCAGGGAGATGGCCTGCAGCCAAAAGGGACTGGAGCGGAGCTATACTGTTCTGTTCTGTTGCCAATTTTTATACCTGTTGTTTTGGGTTTTTTTCTGCCTTGTTGGATATCAGTCAAGAACCGTTACCCTTATCCCCACACCTCCTGCCTGAAGGCTTCTGATTTGGACCTAAAATAATTAAAAGGGAGGGGGTTGCATTCCGCATCTCGGGAAGGGGGCACTTGCCTTTCCTTAGACCATACCTGTCTTTCAAACCAAGACAGATTTTGGTGCCTGGAACGTGAGGCATTGCCTGAGGGCATTGAGTGAGGGGTAGAAAAGGGCATAAGATTCTTGAATTACCCAAGCTTGTGGTAGGTGACACCATGCTGTCCAGTGTTGCGTTTCCTAGATACATTGTAAATGGTACATTCCGTGACCCCTGCTGTGCCCTGTATCTTGGTCCCTCTCCCCTCCTAGCCATACAGGACTGGCCGGGATCCTATTTCTCCCCGCCCCCCCTTTCCAGAACCTAGAAAAGGTCAGTACCCTCTGGCCTCTGTCTCTTTTCCCCTCTTTTCCCCCTCCTTTTTCCCCTTCCCTCTTTCCCTCGCTACCCACTAGAAATAAACCCTGTAACTTTATAAGGGGAATGAGCGTCTTTTGATATCTTATTTACGTCCATGAGGCAAGGGCCCAGGGAAACTTCACCCTAACACCTGAGGTAGACCGGAGGAAGGGTGAAAAACCCCATTTTTGGGGCTGAGAAAAAGCCTCAGTTGGCGCCCCTACGTGGTTAGTCTCTACAGAGCACCCCACCTTCAATTGTGACTCCTATTTTTGGGATTCAACAAGCCTTGGAGCTGATCAACTAGCTTAAATTTCTTTAAGCTGCAGTTTGTGCAGTTCAAAGACTTTTCAGCATGAACCGGCAGCCTGTCAGGAGCCCAGAGAGGTCGGTTCTTGACGTAGACCCACTACAGTTACACAGACGCCTCTCCCTGCAAGAGAAAAGGTGAGTGAAAGCGTCCTTTAGCAGCGGGTGGTTCCCGGAGCTCCGGGGGGGTGGGGTGGGGGGTCTCACCAGTGGCATTTTGCCGGCCCGGCACCGTTCTCGGAAGGAGACGCGGAGCGGGCGTGTTTGCAGTGTGCCCGCGGCTCGGCAGCCCGCGGCCACGTGGTACGTGCGCGCGGGCTGAGGGGGGGCTGGATGCAGTCACCCAGGCGCAACGTGGCAGGCAGACAGCTTTGGTCGGTTTCAAAGCTGGGGCACAGAGGTTTGTTTTTTACAGTTTTTGCAGTTTTTACGGGTTTTTGCGGCGAGGTCGGTCCCTACAGTGGCGCGGGCGCCACATAGGTTTTACCGAAATAAAAAAAAAAAAAGCGAAATTAACATCGGCTCCGCATCCAGTAAAGCCTAAAAACCGTAGAGTACCTAGCACGTCTTAACAATTAACTCCTTTCCTGTGTTTTAACTGTAGTGGTGTGAATATAGTGCAAATTGCTAAACACCATGGGCTTACAGCAATCTGCCTTACAAAAGAGTATAAAAAACCAACTCAGGGAAATATTAAGTTCAGGAAATGTTTTAATATTTAATAAAAAATTAGCCCGTTTTGCCAGCTGGCTGTCTGTTGAAAAATCTGACCTTGAATTGCAAAATATAAATTCGATTTCATTTTGGGATGAAATAGGAAATTAATTTACTTTAAAAGTAGAAAATGGAGATAAAACTACCTCTGTATTCCTCCCGATATTCTTACAAATTCGGAAACTTTTAATTCAGACAGAAAACAACAGACAGCAGCAGCAAAACGATTCAAACTCACCTTCCCTTTCCCAAAAACCCTATAACCCGGACCTGGAAAGGACCCGCGGGTCTCCCTGAGAGGTGCAGGGCGCCCAGCATGGCTGTGACTGTTCTAAGTCCCTGAGTCCTCCCCAGTATCCCGGTTCTGAAAATTTTTCGAAAATTATCAGCTCTCCTTCCTTGTTCCCTTCCCCTCTGGGCCACGGACACGTGGCCATACCTGGACAGGTCAGGGTCGTGGTCCCAGATAGCTCTGGCCATGCGGTACAGGGAGAGGGTGGGTCCCCCATATGGTGGCAGCCACGTGTCTCCTCCTTCATCCTGCAACCCCCTTCACCCTCCGGTCCCTGCCCATAAGCCTGTCCCCTCCCAGAACCCATCCCTGCCCTCAGCTCCACTGCCCCCTCCCCCCTCCAAGACCCCGCCCTGCACGGCACCCAGCGACCTCACCCACACGTGTTGCAACCCTGGATCCCACCACCACACCCCTGCTCCGGTTTCACATTCCTTCCCTCCAAGCTGCAGCGGGGTGGGGGAGGGCAGTGGAGCCCCTGCTGAGTTCAGTGCCGGTGGGGGTGGGGAGGGATCAGCTCACAGCCCCTGCGGGATGGATGGTGTCCCCGTGGTGGGGGGGGGGGGGGGTGGGCAGCCCCCCGGTCCGGGTGGGGGCGGGATGCCCAGCCCTGAAAGTCAACACCAGGAAAAAGAGTATATACCATCAGTTGCTCCTGTAGTTTATCTTGGTAAGAGGAATGGAAGAAGAAGTTATCAACCTTTGTCCTATCAAGATAAAAAAGAAATTTGTAAAGTACAAAGAGAATTTGGTAGAAATAGTGAAATCTTTAAAGGCATGATGAGAGCCACCTTTAACTCAAACAAACTGGTTCCATATGATATCAAAGAGCTTTTCCGATGTCTGTTAACTCCTTCAGAATATGATCTATGGGAAAGCCTCTGGAAAAGATCTTTAAAAGTGCTTTTACTAGAGCTTTTAAAAAGCTCAGATAAGGCAAAAGATGCTGATAATAATGATATAACATATGAACACCTATGTGGGGAAAAAGATGGGCATTGCCCTGAAAGCCAAACAAGAGTACTATCCAAGTCTGTCCTAGATAAAATATGCAATGTTGCAGAAAAAGCTTTTAATCAATTACCAACAGTAGATACTAAAGGCAGTTATATTAACATTAAACAGTTTGCTTCTGAGAATTTCTTACAGTTTGTGGACCGCCTTTGTACGCAAATAGAAAGACAAGTGTCTGATCCAGTAGTACAAGCTGAATTAATTAAAGAAATGGCTCAGAGGAATGCTAATGAAACCTGCCGGAGGGTTATCCTTGGCCTTCCCCTGGAGCCAGCACCTAGCTTAGCACAGATGATGGAAGCCTGCGCCAGAAAAGCAGAACTGCTCAGTGGACACGAAAGAAACCCAGGACTGGCACGCCCAAAAACCATGGCAGCTGTAACACCAGAAGCCAAGAAGCAACCAAAGTCACCAGAGCAACTGCAGCACGTCATCTGCTTCCAGTGCAAGCAGCCAGGACACTTCGCCAGAGACTGTCCACACAATCAAAAACAGAAGAAGACCAACAAACAAAAAAAGTAGCTTTACTGCCCGTACCCGCCATTAACACAATAGCGCGCTCGGCTATAAATACTGCGGGCTCCACACTCGCAAAAGACTCTCTCTTAATAAACAAAAAGGGGGAGGATGGGATAGAGGGTGTGGCAATGAAAATATCAAATGTTCAATTAACAAGGTTTGGAAGCCACACGCCGTTTTAGGCTTGTGACTACCAAAGGTTTTCATTTCAGGTCACCTGATTGGACAGTCATAACAGTGGACTTACCTAACAGTACACAGGACGTGACGTTAAACCACATGAAACTGGACAGTGAGTGCTTTGTTGTCAGTGACACAGCACACACACCCCTAGAGATTGAGGTGGTTCTCATAACCATCAAGGGAAGCATAACAGGCCTCACTCTCCTGGCACGATGTCCTCTACCACCATATTACCTGGTTGAGGGACAAATCCTTGCCCAGGCCATTCCTGTTCCACAGGAGGTCCCAGTAGATGGAAAATCACCTGAAGTCTACAGGGCAGAAGTGGTGGGTGAGGACAAACCTTCTCTGGCATGCAACCTAACCCGTGGATCAGATCACCTCCATGTGGAGGGGGTACTGGACACAGGTGCTGATGTGACTATCATACCCGAAAGGATGTGGCCGTCACATTGGTAACTTCAGCCTGTGGCAGGCAGAATCCAGGGTGTAGGAGGAGTCAAATTGGCAAAAATATCAAAAAGCATCGTACAAATTGAGGGGCCGGATGGAAAATTGGCTAGCATCCGTCCATTTGTTACAGACTATAAATGCCCTCTATGGGGGAGACACACCATGTCCCAGTGGGGGGTGAAATTGATCATTCTAAAACTCCTCGGGATTTTTAGAGGCGGCCACTGTGGGGCGCCCTACCCAAAAGTTGAAATGGCTAGATGATACCCCAAAGTGGGTAGCAGAGTGGCCAATGAGTAGGGAAAAGCTCAGGGCGCTTGAGGAGCTTGTGGAGGAACAATTGGCTAAAGGCCACATAGAAGAGACCACAAGTGCGTGGAATTTCCCGGTTTTTGTGATAAAGAAACCAGGGAAAGACAAGTGGAGGCTGCTCCACGACCTACGGGAAATAAACAAAGTAATTGAGGACATGGGGTCTCTCAAACCTGGGATGCCTTCTCCAACAATGCTTCCCAGAGATTGGCAATTGGCTGTTCTAGACATCAAGGACTGTTTCTTCCACATTCCCCTACACCGAGAACATGCCCCACGGTTCGCCTTCTCGGTTCCTACCATCAATCGAGAAGCCCCAATGAAGCGCTACCACTGGAAGGTTTTGCCCCAGGGATTAAAATGTAGTCCCTCCATCTGCCAGTGCATGTGGCCTGATTGCTGTCCTAGGTGCATGCCCAGAGAGGGGAGGCCATCATCCTTCATTACATGGATGATGTGCTTGTGTGTGCCCCCTATAACTCTCTACTCCAAGACACACTTGACCTAGTGGTTAAAGTTTTAACCTCTGCTGGATTTGAATTGCAGGAGGACAAAGTCCAAAGGATGCCACCTTGGAAGTACCTGGGCCTGGAAATTACTGCACGGACCATTGTTCCGCAGAAATTGGAAATTAATTGTAATCCAAAAACCTTAGCAGATCTCCATTCCCTGTGTGGGTCATTGAATTGGGTTAGGCCCTGGCTAGGCCTCACTAATGAGGACCTAGAACCTCTCTTCAATTTATTGAAGGGGGAGACAGAGCTGCTTTCTCCCAGGGAACTGACTCCAGGGGCAAAGACGGCAATCGAAAACGTACAAAAGACTTTAGGAGAAAGGCAAGTTCACCGTTACCAGCCCGAGCTGCCCTTCAAATTCATTGTCCTAGGAAAACTGCCACACTTACACGGGTTAATATTCCAAAGGATCAAGGAGCAGAGAGAGTCACTCTTAATCATAGAGTGGGTCTTCCTCTCCCACCAAAGATCCAAAACTATCACTAAGCCACAAGAAATGACAGCTCAGCTCATTCGGAAAGCAAGGATGAGACTGTATGATCTAGCTGTCTATGACTTCACATGTATTCACCTCCCAGTCAAACTGTCTGAGGAGGGGAGGAACTCTCCTGAAAGATTGACTAAAGAGATGTTTGAGCACTTGCTCCAGAGCAATGCCAGTCTCCACTTAGCCCTGGACAGCTATAGAGGACAAATATCAGTCCATGCCCCATCTCACAAGCTGTTCAATGAGGAATTCCACCTCATTCCTCGTGAGGAGTCGGAGACCACTCAAAGCTCTCACAGTGTTCACGGATGCATCTGGGGTGTACCACAAGTTGGTGATGACTTGGAGAGATCCTCAAACTCAGCATGGGGAAGCTGAACTGGCAGCAGTCATGAGAGCCTTCGAGAAGTTCTCAGACCCAATCAGCTTGGTAACAGACTCAGCCTATGTAGCGGTGGTAGTGTCCCCGGCAGAGCAGGCAGTGCTCAGAGTCATCAAAAATGAGCGGCTTTTCAGGTTGCTTTCCAAACTAATTTATTTGATTTCTCATAGAGAACACCCATTCTATGTGATGCATGTGAGATCACACACAGATATGCCAGGTGAAATTGCAGAAGGGAACGGTCAGGCAGACTCCCTTGCAACCCCAGCAGAACAAGCACGCATTCCTGACATCTTCGAACAGGCAAAGCTGAGCCACCAGCAGTATCACCAGAATACACCAGGTCTAATGCGCCAGTTCCAGCTAACACAGAGTCAGGCTCGAGCCATTGTGGCCACCTGTCCCAACTGTCAGCTCCAGACCATGCCCTCAATGGGCATGGGGGTAAAACCCCGAGGTCTTGGCAGTTGTGAGGTATGGCAGACAGACATCACACACATTCCTAGTTTCGGTCGCCTCAAATATGTGCATGTTAGCATTGGCACGTATTCAGACGCAGTCTATGCCTCTGCCCACGCAGGAGAAAGGGCAATGCACGCCAAACAATAACTAGTTCATTATTGGGGATCCCTAGGGAAATGAAAACTGATCAGGGTGCAGCATATAAGTCCAAGGAGTTTCTCTAATTTGTCCAGCAGTGGGGAGTGGAACATAAAACTGGCACCTCTCACTCCCGCACAGGCCAAGGTGTAGTTGAGCGAGCCAATCAGATGCGCAAGGAGGTTTTGGTTAAACAGAGCAGTTCAACTCTGTGGATGTCTCCACAGCAGAAGCTCTGCAAAGCCATGTTTACTCTTAATTTCCTGAATTGTTCATTTGAGAACGTGAGTCCACCTGTGGTACGTCACTTTAACAGTGCTAAACAGTTCAAGTTATCCCAACATCCTCCAGTTTTGATTAGGGACCCAGAAACCTGGGAAATCAAAGGTTCCTATGAGCTCGTTACCTGGGGACGTGGCTATGCGTGCGTATCCACTCCCTCAGGCCCTCGGTGGTTTCCCCAAAAGTGGGTGAAACCGTATGTTCCCAAACATCCTGCTCCAGCTGAGGGGAATGAGGAGCAGGTGGCTGTGGCTTCAAAAAGAAGACGCCGCCGGAAAAAAGAAAAAGAAATGCTCCTAAAGGATGACATTCCGGTAGATAGAGACTTTTAACAGGTTTTATAATGTTTGTCTTTCCTTTTAGAGAAAAGCTTCTCTTCTCTCAGTCCTGTCATGAACCCCATCCAAGCTGTCTTCCTCTTAACACTGAACAGTCTGGCAGCTGCATGGATCGTCCCTCAACCACGTCAGAACGTCTGGGTGACCCTGGCACAGACGCTCCAACAAGAAAACATATGTCTGTCCACAGCAGCAACAGCAAACCCTATGTCCACCTGCCTGGTAGGAATCCCATTGAAGGCTGGAGAATATTCAGCCAGTTTTGAAACACAAATGTCCGATGAAATTCCTG
This sequence comes from Sturnus vulgaris, assembly GCF_052056855.1. NCBI lineage: Eukaryota > Metazoa > Chordata > Aves > Passeriformes > Sturnidae > Sturnus > Sturnus vulgaris. The sequence goes on along the minus strand of NC_142282.1, from coordinate 70,688,586 downwards.
AGTCACACACCATTTCATCACTCAAAAATCATAGGCAGCAAGCTGGAGTAAGTAAAAACCCCATAGAGGAGTTGCTGCCAAGTTTGCCCAAAGCAGCTCAGGAACCCCAAGAATTAGAGCTGTTAGGTTCCTACCCAGCACAATATTGCATTCACTTTAGGATCTTCCCAAAACCTTCTAGCATAAAAGAATTCCACAACATTATGCAATATCGTGGGGAATTCTCTGCCAAAAGGTGGTGCAATACTATAAGCCATATTGCAGCTGATACCCCAACTTATTCAAGCCCCAAAAGCCTCCCAAAGGCATTGTTCTTAATTTGTGGGGACCGGGCGTGGGCAGGGATCCCTTCTCGGCTCTTAGGAGGGCCATGCACCTTCGGTCGGTTGTCCCTGTTGGCACCCAATGAAACCTTAATAAACGATTGGACTCACAAATACAAATAGGGTAATAAAATCCAAAAAAGAAGTGCAGACAATTTGGACCCAAACTGTCATTCTGAAATTTTCCATTGGGCCAAGTCAAAAAGAATTACTGCGTCCCTGTTTCTTCCGTGGGTTTGCAGCAGCTAAAGCTCTAGGCGAATTGGGCCACCTAGAGTGTTGGGTAGTCAAACAGGCAAACTTAACATCCACCGCAATCAGCTCCCTCCTAGAAGACGAGGAAATTACCAGGCAGGCCACACTACAAAATCGTGCTGCTATAGATTTTCTCTTGCTACTGCACGGACATGAGTGCCAGGAATTTGAAGGACTTTGCTGTATGGACCTGACCTCGAGAGCTCCTAACATCCATGCTCCTCTCCGAAACATGAAAAACTTGATCGGACAAGTGAAGCAAGAATCTGAAGATTGGTTCAATGGACTGTTCAAAGGCTGGGGACTCACAGGGTGGTGGACATCTATAGTAAAAACAATTATGTTAATTTTTGTTATTCTTTTCCTTGTAATCCTACGTCACTTAGTTTTCAAGGCTGTTAATGGTCTCATTCCCTCAACCTCAGTAGTCAATCACATAGAAATGAAAAACTTCGAACAACCTAACCATCCCACCAACTGCAAGTGGTGGGCAAAACCATAATTTGAATGAAACTAATATCCTTCTTTCAACTTTGTTAAACAAAAAACGGGGATATGTTGCATTTCCTAGATGCATTGTAAATGGTACATTCAGTGACCCCTGCTATGCCCTGTAGCTTGGTCCCTCTCCCCTCCTGGCCATACAGGGCTGGCTGGGATCCAATTTCTCCCCGCCCCCCTTTTCAGACCCTTTTCAGTGTCCATGCTTCACTTCAGAGCTTAGTATTCTGGTTTATGCAAACCCCAATGCTTTTGTGATTAACATGAATCTTTTATCAATTGTCACATCTGCTTCCGGGTGTGTGGGCCACCATGAGCCCGCAGCAGCTGCCGAGGACACTGTGGATTGTGGATGAGGCTGGGCTGGCCCCCTGCCCCCTGTTGCTCTGACAGGGGCAGGAGTGGCTTCCGAGTGGCATCGCCTGAGGGCCCCATGGGGGGCTGCATAGAGCCGGGAGTGACCCTGAGCTACACCGGAAGCGGAAGCGATATCCGTAGGGCCCAGAAGGCCAGCGTTGGCTTCGAGTTTCACGGGTAGGAGGCTGCTAAGCTGCTTTTAAAGCCGGAGCTCCTCTGCTCTAGGACAGACTGGGAGAGCAGTGGGTGTCCAATCTGGAGAACAGAAGGTTCCAGGGAGACCTTCGAGCCCCTTGCAGTGCCTACTGGGGCTCCAAGATAGATGGGGAGGGACTTTGGAAAAGGGTCTGGACTCGCCGGACAAGGGGGAATAGCTCCAAACTGCCAGAGGGCTGGGGTAGATGGGATATTGGAAAGGAATTCTTCCTTGTGTGGGTGCTGAGGCCTGGCACATGTTGCTCAAAGAGGCTTTGTGGGAGCCCCATGGCAGGAAGTGTCCAGGGCCAGGCTGGAGCGGACATGGAGCAACTGGACTAGTGGAAAAGTGTCCCTGCCCATGTCAGGATGTGGGAAGAAGATAATCTATCATCTCTAAGGTCGCTTCCAGTCCAAACCATTCTGGGATTCTAGGATTCATGGAAGGCCCTTTTCCAAGTGAAGTGTTGTATCTCTTGGCTCCCAGCTTGTAGTTGCCAGTTCTTCTGGAAGCAGGCCTGGCCAAGCAGCTGTGATGAGCCATGGCTTCTCAATAGGATGAGTGTGATATATTTGCAGAGAGGAAGGCTGCAGACAGATCTTCAAGGCCCAGGTAAAACAAGCAAAGGATTGAATAAAAGCCAAAGGTTGGTTCTGTTATTCAGTTTGCTGGCTGTTGAAATGGCCCCAGGTCATTTTCAACATTTCTAATTTGGATTTGGTTGAGTAAAAAATGAATGTGTTACCTCCAGCGAAGCCTCTCCAATGCATCTCCATGTGCGCCCATCTCTTTGTTGTATATCGTGTTCTATTAACTGAAGACAGAATCACAACACAGTAGTAAAACATTTAGAGGTGTAGTTAGCCAGCTTAAGGAGTTTTCAACTCTGCTCTTGACTTTTCTGGTAACTGTAAGCAAGGCAACACAATCCAGTTACTCCACTTTTCCTCTCTGAGGAAAAGATTATCTTTTTATTTTTTTTTCTCATTTTGAAAACAGCTTCGAATGTAGAGAGTTATGCATGTGGCATGTAGGATTCATTATTTGACCTTTCTCTTCTGCTGTCTTTCACGAACTAGGGTTTTTTTTAATTTTTTTTGTGGCTGTTCTCCATTCAGTAGGTTTGAAAGAATTCTAATTGTTGAGATGATGGTTCTTTGATGGCTCACTTAGCCCACCTTTTGGGTGAAGGAAAGAAGACAAGGTCTTCTAAGAAGAGTAAAAAGCATACTTTAAAGAGACATGCAGAGATGTCTGCTGATGCCATGCAATTACCATGTAATCAGCAGAAATGTGTTGGAAAAACACCCATCAGTGACTTCACAAGAAAGCCACACTCAAGGCAGGTAAAGAATAGAAGCATAAAACCCCAAAGGTCTGAAATGGACAGATTTTCATTGGGAATGAGCAACTCCTGAATCTTGGTTCTAGAACTAGGGGCTTGTAATAAATAGACTGTCTCCTTCCAAACGTAAATTTGGTGTAATGAACTGCTCACTGCCCGTGGAATTGTAGGGCTAGTAGACTAATATTTGCCATGGCAGGCATATTGTATGGCTTTCCTCTTAAAAAGAAATTGGTTTTGCTCATAGCAATCTAGATATATACCCAGTCTGACACCTATTTTTTAGGCTATATTTCCAAGTAAATGGTTTCCGTGATGATGCAGTAAGTTTATGTCATGAACAGGAATGAAGTGATTGCATGCATCCTTTTTTACCCTAAACCAGCTCCTGAATAATGAGACAGAGACTCTCACTGACGCCAAGGAGTGCCCAAGCTTTTGGGGAAAGCACTGGGCAGATAAAGCCTATTTCCACATTTCTTGCTAGCGTCTACTTCAAAGTTCATGGGTTTGTTCATCTTTTAGAGCTGTTCTAGATGTCTTTGTAGTTTACATGTACTAAATGTAGCAGGTATTGCTTTCATGCCGTCCTAATAGATTTGAAGTTGGGATCTACTCAGGCTTCAATGTCTCAGAAGAAGCAACGTTGATACTTTGAATTCTGTTCTTGAACGTGAGAATGATACTGATGTAGTTGATGAATTAATTAAATCGAATTCACTTGAATGGAAAAATTGTCTTGTTCATGAAGATTTTAACTTGGGAAATTGATATTTGAGTTCTACTTTTCATTGTTGTTGCTTTTCTGTATTCTTTGATTGCACAGATAGCAGATGTACTGACCAAGTATTCTGTGAAACTGGAGGAAATGTCCTTCCTCTTGGCAGCTGATGTTCACAAGCTCATTAACGCTGAGTCCAAGGTAAATGTTTTACCTGGGCAAGATAGCAGTCTGAATATTGCTAGAATGTCTTTCTTTCCCCAAATGAATTTCATTTTTTCTGCCTATCAATCACTGAAATATAGAAGAAATTTCCACTTGGCAGGGTATTGGTTATCATTTTTGTTTTTTTCTCCCCTCATTTTCTGTAGAAGAGACAATTTTTGGTTTGTTTTTGCATGTTGTATGCTGCTTCTACTTCTGGTTTTATTTTTTAATACACAGAATATAAAGAGAGCACTGCTGGATAATGAGAGGGCAACTGCCAAGCTACTCTTGAATCGAATGAAATCAGAGCTTGAGAAAGAAAAATGGCATCAACTGAAATGGCAAGGGAGAGTCAGGGACTGGAAGCTCATGCAAAAGAAGTGTGTAGTTCATAGTTTCAGGTCAGAAATTTGGCAGTCTTCTTTTGGACAACGAGCAACACAAAGTGGCTAGTGTTCACTTTTGATTTCTATCAAAGTAATACTTGATCATTTTTCTTTCTACGTGATATCACGTATGATATCACATATATCATGTGATTCCATTCTACATATCTACTTTCCATCCTGCAGAGAATTTATGGCAAGTGAAGAAATACAGAGTCGCCAAACTGTGAATATGGAAATGGAAATGTTGGTAAAGGAGCAGATGCTACTCAGTGAACAGAGACTGAAGGTTTTGCAATATATCGCGTATGGCAAAAGAGGGTATAGCATAAAGGAAAACAATTGTTGCTGGAGTTAATGAAGGACTTGGCTATAAAATGCACTTTGCTTCCTGTCAATGTGTGATTGCTAAATGCAGCAGTAAGGCAGGGTCTACATCTATTTCTGTACAGCTCTTTTGAATGGAGAAAATGCATTCTTGATTTTCAGTGCCCCAGCTACACTTAATAGGTGGAGATCAGGCTCTAAAAATGGAGGAATACAGAAGTAAATCTTGAAACATAGTAGAAATGGGCAAAGATGGGTGGAGAGCTAGAAGCTGGTGCTTTTGTCAAGGCATTTTTTCTCCATGGCGTGGGATTTTATTTGCGCAATAAATTAAGAGAGGAGTCTGGATAGAAATCTAACTTTGCTACGTTTGAATATCCATCCTGAACACAAGACGCATTGGTGTGGGTGCAATGCATTACGACCTTTACAGGGAGGATTTTTACGGTGGATGTAGGAACAAGGTAGATGACAGCTAGTTCCTTATCGGGCAGTAAACAGTTGGCCTTGAACAACAACAATCTCAGGTTTATTTTCATTGCCAAGATGGCTGTAAATAAAAGAAAGCCCAGTAGTATGGATATTCGGATTCATAATTTTATATTTGCAGTACCGAGTGGTTTGTATTTTAGGATACCTGACTTTTGTTTCCTACTTTGATAGCACCTTGTTGCCTCCAACACATGCCAAATCTGATGGAAACGAATGGTGCAGAACTCTGGAGAATTGAAACAAAAGTCTAGGTAGGTCGGGAAATCCTAGGAACAGTCTGGAATTCAAGCAATATTTTCTTTTCTCCCGGGCAACGATGAGGCAGACAGTTGCTTTGAGAGTGCATGTTTGCTCTATTCTTTGTTCCGTGTGTTCCCACATCCCTTCTCAGTTGCTTGGAGGTGGCAGAAAGAGACAAAGAAGCTGCCTGTAGCATGGCTTTCCTTTGGCCAGTACAAACACCTGTGCATGGTGAGATCTAGCAGGAACGGCTTGGTTAGAATGAATCTGGGGGAAATCAAATTTACTTTTGACATGGATCCCTTCTCTATCATGCAAAATTACTCCTTTTTAACTCTTGCAGAAGAAGAGGGGAAGTATTGGAGATACTTCCTTTCTCTGTGTCCTTGCAGCATGCCTTCCCTCTCTCTGTCTGCCTTCTCTTGCTCCAGAGCACATCCTGTTGGGATGTTTGTAGCCTGTATGGTAGCAAAGAAGTTGGTAGCGATTGCAAGTACCTTGCTACTTTGAAGCATAATGATAAAGAGGTGTGTATGAAAATGTCTTGATTTGATTGGCTGTTAGTGTCTGTTGTCTGTAGGCAAAGGTCTGTAGGCACTGCTGGGATCAGTTCCGTGTGCTGAGATTCAGCACATGGCCTCTGTCATGTTTCCATGACACACTGCACTATGAAAGATGGGAATTTTGACTGTGGTCTGTTCCATAGCATTCAGACAGCCCTAATGTGGAGTGTGTGGAGAAAATGAGCATCCAGTATGAGCTGGTCGAGGGCAAATGTCAGGAGAAAGGGCAGATGTGCAAGTTGAGTGCCACAGCTTTTGGCTGTGATAGCCGTGGTCCAATGTGTCATTTGAGTAAAAGGCGTCTGAGGATGCACCAAACATTGAGATAACAAGTGGAATTCCTTTTTAACCTCCGCCTTACTCTGTTCAAAAAGTAAGCCATCCGTTTGGTTTCACAGCAGTAGTTGGTATTTGTACTTGAAATGTGGAAAATCCGTAACAAATGCCGGTAATGAAGGGATTGCTGTCCTACGCGAATGTGGAAGATGCAAGGAGCCTCAGCCCTTGTGCTAAATCTGTCTTATCTTGGGAAAGAAATTCCACCACTGCCTTAATTTCTCCCTTTGTGTCCAACCAGATGGTATTGTTTACTAATCTAATATGGCATGTAGGAGGCTGAATCTATCTCTGTCCATCACAAGAAAAGAAACACCACGTTTAGCCAGGCTCTCTGAAAGCCACACAGTATTTCTTCTGTACATGTCAATAATTTGTTCTTCTTTTCCTTCAGATGACCCTGTTGGATATGAACATTTGCACAGCAGAAGATGCTGAAGTTGTGCGCTTCAACGTGCTTCAGATGACTGAGAAACTAAAATGTAGGTTTGAAGAAGAAGTGGAGCACGTGGATGTATGACGTTTCTTCCACCCACTGCCCACCTCACCTGGGCTACCGGCTAGCTCCGGGAAGCCTGTGTCGTTGAGTGGCCCCTCCCCAGCACCACTCTGGGAGCCGCAGAAGAGATGTAGCAACAGCTACGCCTGGGCGAGTTGTCAGGGAGGGACAAAGAGGCGCAGGAGAGACCTTTTACTGTTCTGGGGGAAGGGATTTATTGAAGGAAGAGGCAACAGGTCAGGAGGTTGGGAGAGGGAACCGCAAAAGGCAGTTTGAGGGGTTCTACACAGGCTTAAGTACGGGGGAGGAGCAAGGGGAGGGCACAAAAGTCTGGCCAATAACGGTTAACGGGGGGAGGTACAGAAGGCGGGGAAAGGGGTACATTGAGCCAGTAAGGTAAATCGAGGGTGGGGATACATACAATATAACCAATCATGAATACAAAAGGGAATGCTCAACACAGAAACTTCTAGAACAAAGGGAGGGGCTGCAAAGGATTGACATCCAGTGGGGCAGGGTTTAGGGTGAGGGACAGGGAAGGTTCCAGATAAAGGGGAGGGGTTTAGGATGATTGACTAGGGCAAAGGCTGGAAAGGGAAAAACCATTATGTACTTAACTTAGGGGAACGAAACTGGGACCAACCATCAACACAGAAGGAAAATTAACATTAAACAACACAACACTACATATCCCCCTTTCTTTTTAAACAGAAGTGTCATTTTCAAAGTCCTCGCCAGAGGTGAGCCCATCCTTCTCTTCCTCAACTGCTTTCATGTCTTCACCATTTGGGGGATCTTTGAGATCCCAATCCAGGATAGGCCCCACCTGTGCGTGGTTAACTTGGGGTGATGGGGAGATGCTGCGGACAACTAAGATCTTAATAATGGGGATAGCAATACAAACGAGAATAATAACAAGGACAATAGAAATAAAGGTTTTGACAACTGAAGCCAGCCAACCCGAAAGTCCCCAGCCTTTAAAGATGTTTCTAGGCCACTTCGGATTTCTCCTTGATGTTCTTGACAAGACCTTGTATTTGCTGTATCTTGGAGTGGACACTGCTGCTCCGAAATGACAAGTTGAGACAGCAGAGGCTTTTGAAGTCCTCGCAGCCGTGGCCATGCGCAAGCAACAGGAAATCTATTGCTGCCCGATTTTGTAGGGTCGCCTGCCTGGTAATTTCCTTATCTGCTAGGAGGTCGCTTAAGGCCGCTGACCTAAGGTTTGCCTGTTTCGCTACCCAGCACTCTAGGCCTCCCAATTCACCTAGGGCTTTAGCCGCTGCCACCCACGGTAAAAAGATGGAGACAGCAACTCTTTTGGACTTAGACCAATGAAAAACATCTGCATTGCAATTTTCGTCCAAATCATGAGCTTCTCTCTTTTGGATTGCCGATTTTGTGTTTTTAGATTTCCAATTCGAAATTTGGGTATGGTTAGGCGAAAACAGGGTCAGTCGTCCAAGGGTGCACAGCCCGCCTATCAGGCCAGAGGGGATGCCTGCCCACGCCCGGTCGCCACAGATCAAGAAGACCCCCTTACCTAGCTGACAAGGTTGGTCTACAGGGGTCCCCTCAATCTGGGTGGTGGCGTTGCACCACGCCGCAGCTCTATAGTCAAGGTTGGGTTGGATAACGTTTAGGTATGATTCGGGGTTGGACCATCTATAATGATTCTGAACACAAAAAGGGGAGGGGCTGAACCAAGTAACTCTAATTCCTGAGGTTCCTCGGGTGCTTTGGGAAGGTCTTTAGACCACTCCCGCCACACCCAGAGGGGGTTGGTCATAGGATAGGAGGCATAGGAGGGGTGCCACCGCCGGGGGTTATAATCATCCCGCATGTTGATGATTGTCTTGGGATATTCGTCGGGCTGAAATGGGATCCCCACCAGGCAGGTTGAAAGTGGGTTCCCTGTTGCCGCAGTTGATAAGCAGAGATGGTCCTGCTGCATGGCCTGGGCCAGGGTGACCCACACATTCTTCCTCGGCTGCGGGACTATCCACTCCACCGAAGACTGGCAGAGACACGCCCAGATGACAAGGGCATACCACATCCTGGGGCTCCGGGTGGCTGACTAAAACAGAACAGGAAAAGGGAATGGGTTACTCAAATAGGTCCTGAACTTCAGGGGGAGGAAACAACTTGGAGAAGGGGCTGTCCCGCCCTCTGGGGGACCCTTGGTGTTCCAGGGAGGGGCGCCGGGGACGACGAAGCGCTGCATATTTGACATCTCCAGAGGTTGGCCCTGACAGATGTCCCTGACTGGCAGTATAGGGCTGGACCCACCTTTGAGGGACCCACCTCAAACCAAAGGGCGTGGATACGCAAGCGTACCCACGACCCCAGGTGACTAACTCATGTGGGCCCTCCGTTTTACCGGTCTCCGGGTTCTTCACCATCACGGGAGGGTGTTTTCTCAACCGTAATGATGAAGAGTTCGTGAAGTGCCTCACAATGGGAGGACTCAGCACTTCGAAGGAGCAGTTAAGAAAGCTGATGGTAAAAAGGGCTTTATGCAAATTAGTGTGAGGTGTATCGAATTGAGTATCGCCCTGTTGCTGCTCCAGGACCCGTTTGAGCGTTTGGTGGGTGCGCTCAACCATGCCCTGACCTGCGGGGGAATAACAGGATGCCAGTCTTATGTTTGATTCCCCACCTCTGCAGGAACTCCCGGAAGGCCGTGGAAGCATATGCTGGGCCATTGTCCGATTTCAATTCCCTTGGGATCCCCAACACAGAGAAGGCCTGTACAAGGTGTTTCTGTATGTCCTTGGCCTTCTCCCCTGTGTGGGCAGAAGCGAAGACGGCCCCGGAAAAGGTGTCCACACTCACATGTACATATTTCAACCTGCCGAACTGCGGAACGTAGGTGACATCAATCTGCCATAACTCACAGCTCTCCAGGCCTCTAGGATTGATGCCAGAGCTCAGGGTTGGCACCCCAAGCTTCTGGCACTGGGGACATGTGGCCACAATGTCCTTGGCCTGGTCACGGCTTAGTTGGAATTGCCATACCAAGCCAGGCACATTCTGATGGAATTTCTGATGGCTCAGCTTTGCCTGTTGGTAAATATCAGGAATCCCGGCCATATCAGCTGGTGCGGCCAGGGTGTCCTCTCTCTGGTTACCCTCAGCGATAAAGCCTGGCAGGTCTGTGTGCGATCTTACGTGCATCACGAAGTACGGATGCTCTCGGTGGGAGACAGCATATATCAGCTTCGAGAGCAGACCATGGAGGTTCGGATTGGAGACTTCTTTCAAAACAGCGTTCTCTGCCCTTGACACCACACCCGCCACATAGGCCGAATCTGTAACCAAATTAAGTGGCTCTGAGAACCTCTCGAAAGCTCTAACGACTGCATCTAACTCAGCAATTTGAGGGGAACCCTCAACAACCTTAACATCTGCCTCCCACTGCTGAGTCTGGGGGTTCTTCCAAGTCATGACTGACTTGTGAGAAGCCCCAGATGCGTCTGTAAAAACAGTTAGAGCTTTGATAGGCACCTGGCTCAATTTTTCTTTCGGGACCAGATTGAAATTTGAATTAAATAATTTATGACTTTGGTGGTGGACAGATGTTTGTCCTGTGTAGCTATCAAGGGCAAAGAGAAGAGTCTCATTCTCCTGGAGCAAATGCTCCAAAACCTCCTTAGTCAGCTTGCCTGATGATAAGGCAAGTGGTACTCGGATGAATGCAAAATCGCAACCCGCCAGCCCTCGCAAACGGGCCCTAGCCTTCCTGATCATCTGCGCCATCAGCTCCTGTGGCCTGGTGATACTTTTGGACCTCTGATGACTGAGGAACACCCACTCTGTAATCAAGAGGGGGTCCCTCTGGTCCTGGTCCCACTGGTAAATGAGGCCGTGGAGATGTGGAAGACGTCCCAGGATAATAAACTCAAATTGCAGGTTCGGCAGGTAGCGATGGGCTTGTCTCATCCCCATCGCCTTCTCTACCTTTTCCAGAGCTTCCCTAGCATCTGGGGTCAGCACCCTAGGAGAAAGTAACTCATCTCCCCCTTTCAATAAATTGAAAAGGGGAGCTAGGTCCTCGGTGGTCAATCCTAGCCAGGGTCTGACCCAATTCAATGACCCACACAGCTGGTGGAAATCCGCAAGGGTTTTTGGCTTGGTGTTAATTGCCAATTTCTGTGGGACAATAGTCCTGCTGGTAATTTGGAGCCCGAGATACTTCCACAGGGGCATCCTCTGAACTTTCTCCTTCTGGAGCTCAAACCCTGCAGAGATCAAAACCTCGATGACAAGGTCAAGGACATACTGCAGTATGTCGTCCGTGGGGGCACAAATTAGCACGTCATCCATATAGTGCAGGATGACAGCCTCCTCTGCCTTGGCACTGACAGGAGAAAGCAATGAGGCCACGTACTATTGACAGATACTGGGGCTGTTCTTCATACCCTGAGGCAGTACCCACCAATGGAAGCGCCTCATTGGGGCTTCCCGGTTGATGGATGGAACCGAGAAGGCAAACCCTGGTGCATCCTCGGGGTCGAGGGGAATTTGGAAAAAACAATCCTTGATATCTAGGACTGCCAGATTCCAATTTTGCGGCAGCATTGAGGGTGAGGGCACGCCTGGTTGCAGAGACCCGATGTCTTCTATCTTTTTATTTATTTCACGAAGGTTGTGAAGGAGCTGCCACTTGTCCTTCCCCGGATTTTTGATGACGAAGACTGGAGAATTCCAAGGGCTCCAGGTTGGCTCGATGTTACCTTTGGCTAACTGCTCCTCCACGATTTCATTGAGCGCCTACAATTTCTGTTTGTTAAGCGACCACTGATCTATCCATACTGGTTCATCAGATAGCCAATTCAGTTTCTGGACAGGGCGCTCCACAGTGACCGCTAAGAAAAATCCCACGGGGTTTTCAGGATCTCAATACGAACACCCCATTGCGACATGGCATCTCTGCCCCACAGGAGAGCTTTATACTCCATAACAAAAGGGCGGACATTAGCCACCTGCCCTTCAGGTCCCTCAATTTTAATTACGCTTTTTGACTGCTGAGCCAATTGGGCCCCCCTGACTCCTTGTATTCTGCCAGCCACGGGTTGCAACTCCCAATGTGACGGCCAATTCTCGGTTGGTATAATTGTCACATCTGCTCCTGTATCGAAGAGTCCGTCGAGGTAAAAGTAGTCTTCACCCCGACGGAGTCCGCATCCAATGATTGGTTTATCCTCACCAATGACTTCCGCCCAATAAACGCAGGGATTAGCCGGTTTCGCCACGATGGTGTTGGGCACCGGAATCGCCTGCGCTACTAGTTGTTCCTTTGGCAGGAAGTATGGTGGCTGGATGCACCGTGCCAGGAGAGAGAAACGGTCCGGACACAAAAGCTGTGTCTGTGGCACGATTTCAATCTCCGGAGGGGTACACTTTGTATCCCCAAGCGCGACATACGTGCAGTCGAGTCCGGCGAACAAACCCGGTGATGTGGGCTTCACCGACACCAACCGCCAGTCCTGTGTTTCAAAATAAGTGTTATCTGTCAGGGCCAAGCTCAGGGGAGGACGAGGAGTCCACCCTGGCGCTATTCGTCGTGTTTGGTAAATGCCGGATCCGGTGGGAATGTCACATCCGGTATTAGTTCCCCCCCCCCCCCCCCCGTCCCCCTCGCGGCCCGCCTCATTTTTGTTTTCACGCGAGGCGGGGTCGCTCTCCCCAGTTAGTTTTTTTTTTGCTTGTGTGTTTCCTCCCACCTCCCCCTGCCCCTGCGCGTTATCGATTTTATTTTTAAGAGGGCACACGCGTGCGATGTGACCAAGCTGGTTGCAGAGCAAGCAGCGCACAGGGAAAGTCTTTGCAGCTGCAGTCATCGCCGCCATCATCACTCCTCCTCTGGTGGGAATAGGTGGCGCTGGCACAACTGCCCGCTTGACACAGGCCTCCACTATAAGCTGGAGAGACGGCTCAGGGTAGAGAGGTAGAGATGTTATAACCTGTTTACATGCATCGTTAGCATTTAACTTTATCATTTCCATTATTAGTTCTTCTAGGGTGTCCTGGTTTTTCACTTGCTTTTCAATTTCTATCTTTAGCCTCTCCACAAACTCAATGATAGGTTCCACCGGCCCCTGTTTGATGGAGGCATAGTGGACACGGGGCTCGGTGGTCAGCATCACCATGAATGCCTTCTCGGCAGCAGCTTGAATTTTTAAAATCACAGGCTTTGTGATTTTTTCTGCCTGTGCTTCTGCCTGGGACCACTGCCCTTCGCCTCACAAATGATCCATCGTGATGGGTTTTTTGTCTGCGTCAATGGCGCACTCGGGGGTCTGTAAGAGCTCAGGCAGGAGTTCCCCTAGCATCCTTTTCCATGTGTCCTCCCACAATCTGTACTCAATTGATAGGAGGAGACATTTAAACAATCCTTTCAAGTCACTAGGGACCAAGATATTGGAGGAGAAAGTAGCTTCCAATAAGCCTTTAAAATATTTGCTCTTTCTCCCGAACTCCTTCTGTGCCCTACAGAGCTCCTTTTTATGGGAGTATTCAAATGGCCGCCAATTTGGAATACCCCTTTGCCAAGAATAAAAAACCGGAGCGGCAATGAGTGTGGTCTCCGGTTCCGGGTTCTGATCCCCTGGCCTGTCACTTCCGGTTTCCGGAGCGTGGGAACCGGAAGGAGGGGCGTGGGAATCGGAAGTCGGAAGCGGAGGGGCAGGACCGCTTACCGAGGAGGAGCCACAACACTGGCAACATTCATGGTGATGGGTGGGACCTGTTGAGCTCAGGGGCCGCCTCTCTGGGGGTGGAGTAAGAGGAGGAGTTTTATTAGGAGGAGGAGGAGTCTGGGGAGGAGGAACACCCCTCCCGTGGGAGGAGACAGGGGCAGTACTTGGGGAAGGAGGCGGGAACAGAAAGGGGTTGGGACACGGTGTAGGGGGCGGAGCCACAGTCGGAGGAGGGTACGGATCAATGAGGAAGGGATTCTGGGAAGTAAAAGGAGCCAGAGCACAAGGGACGGGACACGCCACGTGGCCGGCGCCATCTTGTGCGCCGGAGTCCAGGAGGCCGTTTTGTGGCTCCGGGAGGTATGACTGGAACCTGACTGACTTTGGGGTTTTTGGGGTAGAGCCTGGGGGAGGAGCGGGGGAGGGTTTCGGGGTACATTTACAAACTTTACAACTCTTTAAAACAGGTTTCAGGGTAGAACTCGGGGTGCAACTGGGAGAGACGGAACTGCGGGAAGAGGGATTAGGGGAAGGCTCCCTGACGGCTGGCGCCTTGCCGCCCGGACTAGGGTATCGAGAGGACTGAGAGGGGCCAGGCGAGCAGTGGATGGACTCCCTGGCCAGGCTGGTCTGCGGTCGAGCTGCCCGTCTCGGATCCCCCGATGCAGGGGAAGAGGGATTGGAACGAGGGTTAGGAGAGGGGGGAACAACTGGGGGAACCCGGGATGGCTTGCTTCCCTTCCCCACCCTCTCCTGGCGGGGCGGGGCCGGGCGCGTCCTCTCTGCCTTTTCTTTTGCAGCTGTACGAATTTGAATGTATAAACTGAAAAGCCGATCCACGGAGGTGTCGTCCTGATTGCTCAACACCATGAGCCTTTGTCCTACTAGTTCCCAAAATTGGACTGACTCCATTTGCTGGGGTGACACCCTGGGGAATTGGGAAGCAAGCCATTTTATGAACTTCTTTAATGAACCCCGTGAAAACTTTTTTTTCCCTCCCTCCAGGGTACCCACAACTTGGAAAAACATCTCCCACTGCTGTGTGGACAGCTTTGAGCCCATTATGGTGTGCCTTGTACCCACACAGCAGAACTCACTCTCCCACTGCAGCAAAAGAAAACTGAAACAACTGAGAATAAAGGTCCCAGGGCCAGTGAGTCCCCCACCCTCAGGGACTAAAGGAAGGGGTGTTTTTACGGGCCCCCACACCTAGGGCTGCACACCCCGCCCTGCCTAATGGTAAGCCCCCCTGCACCCCGTTGGGGGATACTTACCGGCTCCGTTGGCCTCTGGAACAGGAGCTGCAACAGGAGGCTCCTCCCTCTAAAGTGGTCCTCCGGGCGCAGAGGTTTGCCACCTTCTCCCCGGGAGCACTGCCGACCTGACTGGCTCTGACCGGGGTAGTCGACGTCCAATGCCTCTGATCCTCAGATCTTAGAGGCTCTTCATGGGGTCACCGGCGAAGTGGCCCCGCGGTGAGCGCCAAACTGACGTTTCTTCCACCCACTGCCCACCTCACCTGGGCTACCAGCTAGCTCCGGGAAGCCTGTGTCGGTGAGTGGCCCCTCCCTGGTACCACTCTGGGAGCTGCAGAAGAGGTGTAGCAACAGCTACGCCTGGGCGAGTCGTCAGGAAGGGACAAAGAGGTGCAGGAGAGACGTTTTACGGTTCTGCGGGAATGGATTTATTGAAGGAAGAGGTAACAGGTCAGGAGGTTGGGAGAGGGAAATGCAAAAGGCAGTTTGAGGGGTTCTACACAGGCTTAAGTACGGGGGAGGAGGTTAGGAGGGCGAATAACGGTTAACGGGGGGAGGTACAGAAGGCGGGGAAAGGGGTACATTGAGCCAATAAGGCAAACCTAGGGTGGGGATGCATAGAATATAAGCAGTCATGAATACAAAAGGGAATGCTTGACACAGCAACTTCTAGAACAAAGGGAGGGGCTACAAAGGATTGACATCCAGTGGGGCAGGGTTTAGGGTGAGGGACAGGGAAGGTTCCAGATAAAGGGGAGGGGTTTAGGATGACTGACTAGGGAAAAGGTGGGAAAGGGAAAAAACATTATGTACTTAGGGGAACAAAACTGGGACCAGCCATCAACGCAGAATGAATATTAACATTAAACAACGCAACACAACAGATGTACGTTTCTTTTATTTGATGACATATATTTTCATCACTCCTTGGGATTGGTCTGTTCTTCCTGTGCTCCCACCTGCAATGCGTTTTTCTGCGTGGTAGGTCATTGATGTCACCTTAGAAAGAGGTCCATAGTGTGACAAAACACTCCAAAGAAACAGTTTGGTGTGGAAGAGTTTTATGTGGAAGTGTTCATAATTCTTGTGTTTATTATTTGTAATATAAATAGATTATATTTTTATGATCATTTCTATCTGAAATACATATGATAGCGATGAATGACGTATGGCCCAGCCTGCTTAAGATCAGACTTTAGGAATAGCTGGAAATGATCTCCCAAATGTCTTCCAATCTTTTCGATACAAAAAAAAAAAGTCGGGCAGTTGTTTCTAAAGGGATAAATTATAGAATGTGATTTGGTGCTTTATGGTGCCAGAATAAACAGAAGTTTGGATAATCTGCATTCTTAGCAGTTTACTTGGAGACTGATTTTTTTTACTCTCCAGATAGAAGACGCCATGTTGGATACCAGTCGTAAAATTCCAGGCAGCCTTTTATCATCTTACATATCCTCTTCCTCATTCATTTAACCTTCCAGCAGTTTAGAAAGAACTTGTTCACTTGAATGTTTTTCTTTGGAGTGATTTTAAGGAGACGGCTAAATGGCCATAATACAGGTAGAAACATAAAATCAAGGGTGTGCTATAAAGACAGGACTTCTTAATGCAAAGAGCCCTCTGAAATTCAAAATACCTGCTATAAAATTAAAAATGTAATCTTTGACTTTTAGATGGGAATTTCTACTCTTCAGTTTCATTCTGTCAGGTGCATTTTTGCTAACTGCTTGATTCATGCTGAATGGACAGTCCTGTCTTATTCTTGGTATGGCAACAGTGATAGAGATCACTGCTGCTTTCTGTAGAAAGTGGCTGCAAGTTGCTATTACGAGATCTTGTGCAGGTCTAGAATCTGATTGGATGTGAGGTTCTCATTGTTTCAACAACCAACTTGGGGTGGCAGTGTCAGAGGTGTTAATTATCTAGGAAGATTTTCATAGGCGATGAGTTTTGCTGAGGTAGCTTTCTCTTCTGGGTGTAGAATATATGTGCATAATTAACTTCCTTGAATCCTGAATAGTTGCGGAGATTTTAGTAGCTACGAAACCATTTTTCTTAGCTTTTTTATGTTGCCTTAGATGATGAAAGTGATCTGGATACAATTTTAGAAAAAAAAGGAAAATGGTGAGCTGTGAGGAAGAGCTGAAGGAGTATTTGGAGAACACTCTTTCTTCTTGAGATCAAATTAGAACAAGGTATGAATTTTGCATCGTAAACTTAAAAGGTAGAGCATCTTTGAACATTGGTTGTACTACTTAGGCCTTGTTTTAATGCTGTTGTGTGAAGGTATGGAAAAAGAGTGCTTTTCACTTCATGTAAGAATATAGAATAATGTCCCTACTGAACAAGGTTAAGGCAAATAATGCCCACGGTTTTGGAATGGGACAAAGGAAGACTGCTATCATTCGAAAACCATAGCACATCAGTATTACTGTGCATACCATCACATCCATGCCTTATTCAGAAGGTTAAAGGAGTAGTGCAGATTCTTGGATCACCGGAATCAGAAGTTGGTCTGCACCATCATCTCTTCACTCACAGATTTGATCTCATTCAAAGTTCTAGGAACTCAGAAGATTAAGATAGCCAAGCACTTGCAACTTTAAAAGCCATCTAAAAATTGGTACAGTACCGCTCTCCTTCCTGAAGATCTCAGCAGCAGCTCTGAAGCCATAGAGGAAGCAGAACTGTTAACACACCCAGGAGGTCTTTCCTACCTGCTAGATCAGAGGCGCATTAGAAGAGCAGTATGGACCTGAGGGGCAGATGCACATACCTTCACACACCTTGCAGTGGGACTGTGGTTAGAGCTGGAGGTTTGATACTCTTCCTAATATTTTGAGCCGTTAAAACAAAGCCAGAGGTAACAGACCAAGTGAAAATACAATGCCAGGTTGCGGAAAGAGAATGTTACCTATCTGAACACCTACATAAATTCCCCTTCATTCTCTTTGTTTAGGAGACCAAATCAATGTCCGTGTAAATGAAAACAAGTGCGAATATTGAATTTTCTTGAATCAAGACTCAGCTTTATGTCCAAGTCAAAGGCCAATAAACCAGAAAGGCTCTGCTGAGCATAGTGCAGAACTAACATGGAAGACAGTAATTTGACCTCTTATGTAAGCAGTGTTGGAATGGTTCCCCATCGAAGAGGAAAGATGTCAAATGTTTCTTTGGAAATATTTTAACTTCTGTGCATTTCTTTCTTTGTAATGAACTAATCTCTAACAAGCCAGGATGTGATTGTGTTCATTAGAAACAGATCACTGGCAACATTTAGTCTAAAGGTTTTATGCGATTGATCAGGAAGTTCGATTTAGATTTAAAGGCATTGTAGTCATATTTAATTTTATTTCTCTCCGTACTTGAGTCTCTTAAACAGGGACCTTCAATTGGACAGGAACAGGACACTGAAGCAAATTGTAATGGATAACGTAATGGCTTACCCGGAAGCATTTTGTGGGAATTGATTCCTTCTAGGTATCCATCAGCCAGCATTTGAGTGTGAAGGAAATCTTCAAACAGGTAAAACAAAAATTCCCGTTGGTTTAAAAGCTGACTGCTATATTAATATTTCACTTTTGAGAAAATTTTCATGACCTTTAAAATTCAGACTACATCAAGTATTGTTTCAGCAATTGAAGAAAGTGCTTTTGATAGAGATAGGAGAGGGAAACCAAAACATTTTTCAGAGCCACACATCTATTCAAGATGATCTCTTACTGAAATAGATCCCTTTTGAGAAGGGATATGGATTTCTTAGAAGAAAGCAAATCCCTATGTTAAAACGGTGTGGTGGGTGTTTTTTGTTGTTGTTTTGCTTTTAGAACTTGCAAGGCACAATCTACTTCATAGTTCGAGATCCAAATAAGACCACGACATTCCAAACAGGTGTTTCTTTTTGGTTGTTTTTCAATCTGTATATCTTTGGATTGTAACCAGTAGAACTGTGCTTGAACTGGAAAGAAGTAGCGGAGGTTTCAGAAGTGGAACATACGGTGGAACAGTAAGCTGAGAGCATTATGCAAGGAGAGGAAAGGGGGGAAAATGGTAAAAGTTTCCTGAGTCGGAAGGGACCCCTAGGGATCGTCTAAGTCCAACTCCTGGCCCTGCACAGACACTCCAACAGTCCCACCCTCTGCATCCCTGAGAGCATTGGCCAAACGCTCCTGGATCTCTGGCAGCCTTGGGGCTGTGCCCATTGCCTGGAGAACCTATTCAGTGCCTGACCAGCCTGTGAGGAAAAAAACCTTTCCCTGATAGCCAGCCTAATCGTCCCCTGACACAGCTCCTGGCATTCCCTTGGCTCCTGTCCCTGGTCGCAGAGTGCAGAGAGCAAAGCTGTCCCTGTGCTGCCCTTGAGAGGAGCTGAGAGGTCCCAAGTGAGGTGTGACCTCAGTGTCCTCTCTGCAGCTGAACCAAATGCCTTCAGCCACTCTTTGTATGGCTTCCCCTCCAGCCTCTTCACTATCACTATGTCCCTCCTTTGGACATTTCTCCAATAGCCTGGGGTCTTTCTGACGTTGTGGCATCCAAAATTGCCCCCAGGGCTTGAAGAGAGCGCAGTCCCAGCCCAGACCAGAGCCG
This sequence comes from Sturnus vulgaris, assembly GCF_052056855.1. Classification (NCBI taxonomy): domain Eukaryota; kingdom Metazoa; phylum Chordata; class Aves; order Passeriformes; family Sturnidae; genus Sturnus; species Sturnus vulgaris. The sequence goes on along the minus strand of NC_142282.1, from coordinate 70,669,294 downwards.
GACAATCACCTCTCTCGAGCGAACGGTGCCACAAGATAGGGACAGTTGTCAAAAATCAGCTGGAGAAACAAATCTAACAGAGAAACAGGTGATCTAGGCACAGGAAATGGAAGAAGCAGAGCAAGAAGAAGATGAGGAGAGGATTCCTTGTAAAAGTGAAGAAAATGAGCATGCAGAACAGGGACTAAGCATTATGCAGGCAAGTGAGCAAGAGAATAAGTTTGAAAGTGAAGGCAGTTTTGTCCAAAAGGAGGAGGAATAGGAAGTCTTTTTGCTGAGAATGAATAGAAAGTTTTTTTCCGTTTCGTTTGTATATGAAGCACCCAGGGCTGTGAATCATGGTTTTAAAAAGTTAAGGTTTTTGCTAAGAGTAGAAGTAGTTTCCATGACCAAGATGTAAGTTAGGTAGGTAAATGGTAGGTTAATAATTACTAGATGCTTAGGCTAGAGCTAATTGCTGCTATTATAAATTTAAGTACAGAAGAACGTAAAATAAGTAAACTGCTAACCATGAAGCACGGAGCCTTGGATCATGCCAGAGGGTCACTGAGACCTGATGAAGACTCTCTTGACTTCATCCTTCGAGGCCACTGACCCATTTCGAGACCACCGACCCAATTCAAGAGAAGAGCTGTGCACGCATGAAGGGCTAATGGGCTCATTTTAATATGGGATGGGGATGGGAGGTTCTGGGGTTATGCATATGTATTGTATCTAAGATCTTGGGGAATAAAGAGATGGCAAAGAACCTTGTTCAGGGCCGTCACGCCTTTCAGAGGTGACTCCCGTGCCGGCCGCCGGTGAATAAACATACCACTTTCTAACTTTAATTAGTTAGAGGGTCTTTGTCCGTGATTATACCGGGTTTTTTTAATGATTCATTTGGCGAGCCAGGCCAGGAGGAGGCTCTGCTCGGCTGCGAGACCAGCCCGGGTAGTGGACCCCTCGGGGTGCCCCCGGGATATTCCTGGAAGAGAGGGCTCCGCCCCCCCAACTGTTCATCCAGCAGCAGACAAGGACTCCTGACTTCCAAAACTCCAGACAAAAGGGTATGTTTAAAAATTGAAACCATTTAAGTTGTGACCTGTAAGGCGTACGCGTGGTCAGGTAAGGCCGTTGGTAAGTCTTGGGAGATGTCCCACGCACAACTTGTGCCTCTGTGTGCTTGCAAGACTTGTTTGGTATTTGGTTGTACTTGGTTGCCAGCAGAGAATCTTGTTATACCGAGCCGAAAGGGCTCAGTCTGTAGTTGCTGGCAGTAGATTTTGCCATTTGTTGTGCTGTAGAGGGCTTTGTTCGCTAGCATTGTGGGGCTAGCACTTGTAAAGGAAAAATCCTGGTGTATCGTTGTTGAACTGTGTGAGTGTGTCCTGATTGTGAGAGTGGTTGAGAGAGAGCTTGTTGAGACGTGCTATTAACACGAAGTGAGTGGGAGTTTGGACCCATGGTTCCGTTCTCGGGCGACTGAAACGGCCGGGGAAAAACGAAGCAAGTGGGGTGTATGAAATCCTTAAAAACTCCCTCCCTGCTGTGACTGTGGTGTGTGTGCTCTGGTTACCAAAGACAGTATTCACTATAACTGTATTTCTGAGGCAATAGTGCCTTTTGACTTGTTCAAAAAGTTATAAGGGAAGCACAGCCTGAGTGAAAGAGTTTATTAGGAAATGAGACATGAATACTAGTGAAGTAAATGGAAGACAAAAGACAGGACCAGTTTGGGAAGGAAAAAGTCCTTGACAAGAGTTTAGTTATGATTTTAAGTACAGAGGCTGTGTTTGTAGATTGTTGAAATCAGAATAAGAGCAGTGTCAGTTTAAGGATTCAATCTAACCAGATGAATAGAAAGAATTCCTTTACCTCAGTGGTTTGGGCTTGACCCATAGGAGTTTGTGAATTCAGTAAACTAGTGGACAGATAGGAGAAATAAGAAAACATATTTTAATAGTTTACATTGGACATCTGCTGGAGGACTTGTGGCTTTGGATTGGGAGCAACAAGCTGTGGAAAATTTAGAAAGTTAAGAAAGAGTGAATGAAATAGCTTGTATTTGTAAGAATTTTCCTGCAGTTTTTGGTGCATCTAGAGGTTGGCCTTGTGCCTGGATGCTATTACTATCGTTCTTCTGCTAACCAGCACAGTAAATGTAAACAACAGCTCCTTGATCGAGCTGATAAGTGGAAAGTTACATTTAGTACCTGAGCTGTGGGCTGTAAGAAAAAGTCTAGGAAAGGACTGACTTTTCACTTGCTGAGTGAAAAGCAGGACAAGAAGCAATGGACAAGATAATAAGAATTATAGCAGAGTACCAGTTTTGTTAAGGAGGGATGACGGGAACTAACCAGAGTAAAGAGATCCCTAAAACTTGTCCTTTGGGGTGTGTTTTGGCACATTGGAAGGAGCTAGTGGGGTATGGAGACTCAGAGAACCAAAAGACCCTTGTAAAGTTTTGTACACAATGGTGGCCACTTTATAAACTTGAGGGGGGAGCCAGGTGGCCCTCAGTTGGATATTTACATTATGAAACTTTGTTACAGCTTATGTTATTTTTCAGACACAGAAATGGGAGGAGGTGACTTACTCTGACTGTTTTGGTTTTTTGGGTTTTTTTTCTCCTGAATCACCTTGAGTGGCAGAAAGATTGTGGACTCAGAGCCCCCTCTGACCCCTTGGTATTGGTCTTAGAAAAAGACAACGAGGCTAAGTTAAAATAATGTTGTAGTACATGCTCCATAAACCAATGCTGCACACACCATGATAAGGTGTATCCAGCTAACCCTCTGGAATAAGAATTGGGGAATTTGTTTGAACCACCCGCTAAAAGGCAAAGCGGGGTGAAAGGGGAAGCAAATTTGAGACGGTTATTAACCTCAACTCCCGCTTTACCTTCTACTTCTGAAAAAAAGCCAGCTCGAGTTATTTCAGCTCCTATTCCCTCATTCCACCTCCTGAAATTTCTATGTCCCAACCCTCACTCCAGTCCCATTCCACCTCCTGAGATTTCTTCTTCTATCCAGACTCCAGCCTATGTTCCATCCCCCACTCTAGTTAAAGCAATTTCTATTTCAACTCCAGTATCCAGAAGGAAGAAAAGGTGATGATCAAAGAAGAGGAGATTGAAAAGAGGAATGGAGCAGAGGATCTTACCCTAGGAGACCCTCTGGTTATAATAAAAGTAGGGAACAAAGAAAAAAAATTTGATAAACACAGGAGCAACATATTTGATGTTAAATAAAGCCTTAATACCAATAACAGATGATTATGTCACGGTAAAGGGTGCAACTCGCCAATCTGAAAGGGCTTTTTTTTGTAGCCCATTGAAATATAAGTTTGGGAAACAATGGGGAATTCACAGGTTTTTATATATGCCCAATGCTCCATTAGCACTTTTGGGTAAGAATCTATTGGAACGATTAAAACCAAAAATAATATTCAAAAATGGGGAAATTAGTTTGGAGGTAAATGATCAGCAATATGTGGAACTGTTAAATGTAATGCTAATAACCAAAGATATTGTGGCTGAAAACAAAGAAGAAATTATTAAGAAAATAATAGATCAGCTGCTCCCTGGGGTGTGGGCCTCCAATATACCAGCGAGAGCAAAGAATGCTCTACCAGTACAAATCCGGCTTAAAGAAGGAAAACAACCTGTTAAAATTAGACAATACCCCTTAAAAAAGGAAAGTAGGGAAGGGATTAGTCCAGTAATTAAGAACTTTTTGCAAATAGGACTACTGAAAAAATGTCAATCTGATTTTAATACTCCTATTTTGTCCGTAAAAAAGCCCTATGGATCATACAGGTTAGTACAAGATTTGCGAGCTGTCACCAGTAGTAGCCAACCCCTACACTTTGTTAACTCGTTTAACATCCAAACTAACCTGGTTTACTGTTTTAGATTTAAAGGATGCTTTCTTTTGCCTTCCTCTCCATGAAACCAGCCAGAAAATGTTTGCATTTGAATGGGAAAATCCCAAAACTGGAGGTAAAACTCAGCTCACATGGTGTGTACTACCCCAGGGGTTCAAGAATTCCCCTACCATATTTGGAGAAGAGCTGGCAAAAGATCTAGAATCCTGGGAAGCTCCATCAAGAGAAGGACAGCTGTTACAGTATGTGGAGGACCTCCTGATAGCTAGTAAAACTCAAGAAGCATGTATGGAGTGGATGGTAAACCTCCTAAATTTTTTGGGGTCTACAGGGGTATCGAGTATCCCAGAAGAAAGCCCAGATGGTGAGACAAACAGTTGTCTATCCGGGCTATGAGATTAGTGCTGGACAAAGAACCTTGGGACGGGATTGCAAGGAAACAATATGCCAGACCCCAAAACCCCAAACAGTGAAAGAACTGAGAACCTTCTTGGGCATGACAGGGTGGTGCAGACTGTGGATTTACAATTATGGGCTGTTAGTCAAACCCCTATATACCTTGATTACGGAAGGAAGCAGAGCTCTCCAACAGATGAAAGAAGCAACATGAGCCTTTGACTAACTAAAGAAGGCTCTCATGTCAGCTCCAGCCCTGGGACTTCCAGATGTGAGTAAACCATTCTTTCTGTTTTCTCACAAAAAGCAGGGGATTGCTCTGGGAATACCAGCACAAGACCTGGGCCCGTACTGGAGGGCAGTCACCTACCTCTCCAAACAGCTGGACACGGCAGCCAAGGGGTGGCCAGGGTGCCTCAGAGCTGTTGCAGCAGTAAGAGGCACACAAATTCACCCTAGGCCAGAAGCTGCAGTCCTGGAGGTGAAAGGAAGACATTGGCTTTCCCCACAAAGATTTCTAAAGTACCAGGCCATACTAGTAGAACAAGATGATGTTGAAATTGTGGTAACTAACACTGTCAATCCAGCTTCTTTCCTCAGCGGGAGTATGGGAGAACCAGTGATACATGACTGCCTGGAGACCATTGAAGCCACTTACTCCAGTCGCCTGGATCTGAAGGACACCCCTCTCGAGGATGCTGCAACTTGGTTCAGTGATGGGAGCATCTACATCATCAGTGGAAAAAGATATGCTGGGTATGCGGATACCACAATAGAGAGGTGATAGAGTCTGGACCATTGCCAACAAACACCTCAGCACAGAAGGCTGAAATAATCACTTTAACCCAGGCCTTAGAGCTAGCTAAAAGAAAAGAAATCAACATGTATACACCAAAAAGTGAGCTCTGAATTGGAAAAAGGAAATGAGCTGCTGGACAGAAAGGCAAAAGAAACAGCTAAAGGTAAGGTAATTATTAAAACAATTGAGGCAGTTTTAATTCTAGATGGGCAAATTTCTATGGAAGGTAAGCCAAGATACACTAAAAGGGACAAAAAGCTCATTAGAGAAGAAAACAGGAGTTATAACCAAGAGGGGTGGGCTATTACAGACAGAGGAAAAGGTAGGCTTGTGATCCCCTCTTACATGTTATGGTTATTAGTGAAAAAGGACCATGAGAAAACACATTGGGGAATTGATGCTCTGTACAATTATTTGAAAGATCAAATCATGGCCAGAAACTTGCAAGGTGCAGTAATTCAGGTGACTCGCCAATGTAGCCTTGCCTCCAAACTAATCCCAAGAATAATCCTAAACCAAAGCCTGGACAAATTGAAAAAGGCTATGGGCCTGGGCAACAATGGCAAATTGATTTTTCAGAACTACCCAGGAGAGGGGGGTAACAATACCTATTGGTATTAATAGGTACCTTTTCAGGGTGGCCAGAAACTTTCCCTACCAAAACTGTCAAAGCATGAAAAGTAACCAAAGCATTGTTATTAGGAAAAGAATTTACTAACGTTGAAGAAGGAGTGGGGAATGAATCATGGTTTTAAAAAGTTAAGGTTTTTGCTAAGAGTAGAAGTAGTTTCCATGACCAAGATGTAAGTTAGGTAGGTAAACGGTAGGTTAATAATTACTAGATGCTTAGGCTAGAGCTAATTGGTATAATTATCTGCTATTATAAATTTACGTACAGAAGAACGCAAAATAAGTAAACTGCTAACCATGAAGCACGGAGCCTTGGATCGTGCCAGAGGGTCACTGAGACCTGATGAAGACTCTCCTGACTTCATCCTTCGAGACCACTGACCGATTTCGAGACCACCGACCCAATTCAAGAGAAGAGCTGTGCACGCGTGAAGGACTAATGGGCTCATTTTAATATGGGATGGGGATGGGAGGTTCTGGGGTTATGCATATGTATTGTATCTAAGATCTTGGGGAATAAATAGACGGCAAAGAACCTTTCGGAGGTGACTCCCGTGCCGGCCGCCGGTGAATAAACATACCACTTTCTAAATTTAATTCGTTAGAGAGTCTTTGTCCGTGATTATACCGGGTTTTTTAATGATTCAGCTCTAGATCCTTTTGTGGGAAAATGGAGTGTGTAAAGTTGCCAATCATTTTGGAGCGAATTTGGAGGTTTTTGGGGTGCCAGGTGAATTTTGGGTTGAATTCTGGAAATTTAGGGGTTCCCAGGTGAATTGGGGGGGGGGGGGGAGGGTATTTGGGGAGGTCCAGGTGAGTTTTGAGGGGACCCAGGTTGATTTTGGGGGAGAATTTGTGGAATTTTGGGGGATCCCGGCTAGCGAGGTTAAGGGTTGTGTTGGTTTGAAAGTAAAACCAGTGCGAGACTCCAAGTCAGTAATACAATTTAATAGGATAATAGAGAAAAAATAAAATACATGCAATAATATAAAAGAAAAACCACCAACAAAGTCAGAAATACAACCTGACACCCTGTCAGTCAGGGTGTTGGTAGCAGCCCGTATATATGGTGGCTGCAGTCCTCCTGGATGACAGATGTGGTTCAGTTAAAGCAGTACTCCTGTAGAAGGTGCAGTTTTCCTCCGAAGATCCAACGATGATGTGGAAAAAGGTCCGACTTTCCTGTGGGATCCAGTGGAAACGACTGCATTGGTGTTCCAAATCTCAGTTTTTATCTAGGTAGGAAAAGTTTGGTTCCTCCCTGTTGGAGGTTGAATTATTCCCTTTTCTTTCAGTGGAATTTTCTCCCATTGTTATGCTAAGCAATTGTGGCTACACCTTAAAACGACAGATAATGTTCTCTCGTAGGGGGGTGGCTGGAGGGGGAGGGGGGGAGAACCGGAAAAGGAAAGGTGGGACGGGGGTCTGGAGCTGGTATCTCTCTCTCCCTTGCCTCGTGGAGTGGGAAGACAACCTGGGCTCCGCTCTGCCATCTTCCCCTGCCATCCCAGCACTGAGATCCACGCTCCCTGCCTTTGGACATCGCTCTGCTTCTCTCCCAGCTCACCCTACTACCTCCGGACACTCTGCTGAGCACCACGACCGACACCGTGAGGGGGGAGTCACTTTCCCCAACCCCTCTCTCCCCTGGGCAGCGGGCGCCATCACTCCAGCCCCCTTCAACTGCGCGGGACCTGCCCTGTCCCCACAGCACCGGTAACAGCACAGGGAGACGGCCTGTGCCCAGAAGGGACTGGAGCGGAGCTAGACTGTTCTGTTCTGTTGCCAATTTTTATAGCTGTTGTTGTTTTCCTGCCTTGTTAGATACCAGTAAAGAACTGTTGTTCTTATCCCCATATCTCCTGCCTGAAGGCGTCTGAATTGGACCTAAAATAATTAAGAGGGGGGTTGAACTCTGCATCGCAGAAAAGGGGCTCCTGCCTTTCCTTAGACCATACCTGTCTTTCAAACCAAGACAGCTTTTTGCACCCAACGTGGGGCATTGCCTGAGGGCATTGAGAGAGGGGTAGAAAAGGGGATAACAGTTCTTAAATTACCCAAGCTTGTGGTAGGTGACACCATGCTGTCCAGCTTACCCTGGATTGGCCTCCATGTGGTCACTGCTATATCTCTCCCATTTGCAAGCCCTTTTTTAAAGATGAGTTTCATAACCAAGGTTACTGTGGCTATTATCCAGTTTATTATGCGGGTTGATCAGGTGAGGAATTCATGGATTTTTAATTTTCTCTGGAAGATGGCCACATGGATTCAGAGCTATCGCACTCTAAGTGTGTGTTTCTGGGGCTACTTCAATAATGGTACTTACTGTGAGGAAGTGGCAGCAGGTGGAATTTTTTCTCAACCCATCACAGGGTTTTTGAAGTTCACCCCACCAGTCTTCAAGGGGTTCCAATCCACTTTAAATGCTAATGACATTATATTGTGGCTAGTGTTGCTTATATCCCTGTTAAACCTGTTCTATCTAACATTCAGAGATAAGGGGAGATTGACTTGGATAACAACCCTGATACCTACCCCAGGGATTAGTGATGTTACCCCAGAGCCTGATCCTGTCCCAGAGACTAGGGAGGTTACCCCAGAGCCTGATCCTGTCCCAGAGGCTAGGGAGGTTACCCCAGAGTTTGACCCTGCCCCAAACCCCCCTCGGAAAGGAACCACCCAGAATGGGTGGGGGTGCTAGCAAAGGAGATAGGTGAGATGGGCCAGATGCTGAAGGAGTACCTCTCCCCAGCTGGTGAGAAACCCTCCCCCTGCCTTAAAGAGGGAGACTCTGATGGTGCAGCAGTGGGACCCACAGATGTTACATCTGTCCAGGTTCCAGCTGCACTGCAAGGGCACTCACAGCCAGCAGCAGTTGCCCCTGTGGAAACTAGGAAGTCTAAGATGAAAACAAGGCACCTAGATAATAAGGGTCAGGAAGGGGGCCCCTCACAACCAGCAGGGGAGCCAGAAGTTGAGATCATCACCGAGTCCTGTCATACGAGAGTCTCCGTAACCTGCGAAAAGACATTGTACGACGGGGCCGTGAGGCTTTTACAACCTGGTTATTGCGGGTCTGGGACCTTATGGGTACAGGTGTGCAACTGGATGGTACTGAGGCAAGGAATTTGGGAGCCTTGACCCAGGACTCAGGTGTGGACCAGGTATTTGTAAGGGAGACAGGTCTCCTTTCCCTCTGGGAGCGACTTTTAATGAGTGTGAGAGAGAGATTTGTCCACAGGGAAAGAATGCAGGAGTACCACCAGAGAACACGATGGAATACCCTTGAGGAAGGGATCCAACAGCTGAGAGAAGTGGCAGTACTGGAGGTGCTCTTTGGGAGGGATGGACAGCATGACAATGACCCTGACAAGGTCAGGTGCACAGGGCAGATGTTGTGGAATCTGGCAAACCTGGGCCCATCTCAATATACCCCCTTTATTGCAATGATTAATGCTGATACCAACCAAGTGACAGTGGGTTCTGTTGCCAACAGGCTCAGGAATTTTCAGTGTATGATGGCTGGCACAATGCAGGCTCATGTCTCTGCTGTGGCTAAGGACCTCAGAGAGGAGTTTAAGGAGGAGATGAAGGAGATAAGGGAAGAGGTGAGGAAGATCAGTGCAGCACCAGTGCGAGTCATGGACCCCAAAAGTAGAGCCCAACGCCCCCCAGCTAGGGAGAGAGGGTACACCCCACGTGCTGACGTGTGGTTTTTTTCTACGTGACGACGGGGAAGACATGAGAAGGTGGGATGGGAAACCCACTTCTGTCCTGGCAGCACGGGTGCACCAACTCAGGGAGGGGAACACCAACAGAGGGAACTCCACTAAAGTGAAGGTAGCCTCAGCCTCCCATGACCAAGGTGCACGGTATTACAGAAGGGAAGATGATCTGTCAGATCCTCTTGAAGGAACCTCCACTATGTATGCCCAGGAGAGAAATAATAACCAGGGCTAGAGGGGCCCTGCCTCTAGCCAGGAAGAGGCACGGAAAAACCGGATCTTTTGGACGGTGTGGATCCGATGGCCTGGCACATCAGGGCCACAGGAACACAGTGCATTGGTTGACACTGGTTCACAATGTACGTTAATACCATCGGGACATGTCGGGAAGGAACCTGTTTCAATTGCTGGGGTTACCGGGGGATCTCAGGAATTGACTTTACTGGAGGCTGAGGTGAGCCTGACTGGGAAAGAGTGGCAGAAACACCCAATTGTGACTGGCCCAGAGGCACCATGTATCCTAGGCATAGACTTCCTCAGGAACGGCTATTACAAAGACCCAAAGGGACTCAGGTGGGCTTTTGGAATAGCTGCTGTGGCAGCAGAGGGCATTAAGCAGTTGAACACCCTGCCTGGGCTATCAGAAAACCCATCTGCAGTGGAACTCCTCAGGGTGAAAGAGCAACAGGTGCCAATTGCTACCTCAACAGTGCACCGCCGACAGTACCGGACGAATCGAGATGCCGTGATCCCCATCCACAAGATGATCTGTGAGCTGGAGAGCCAAGGGGTGGTCAGCGAAACCCACTCACCCTTCAACAGCCCCATCTGGCCTGTGTGTAAATCTGAAGGAGAATGGTGATTGACAGTGGACTATCGTGCATTGAATGAGGTGACTCCACCACTGAGCGCTGCCGTGTCGGACATGCTGGAACCCCAGTATGAGCTGGAGTCCAAGACAGCAAAGTGGTACGCCACCATTGACATCGCCAATGGATTTTTCTCCATTCCTCTGGCAGCAGAGTGCAGACCTCAGTTCGCTTTCACCTGGAGGGGTGTGCAATACACGTGGAACCGACTGCCCCAGGGGTGGAAAGACAGCCCCACCATCTGTCATGGACTGATCCAGGCTACACTGCAGAGGGGTGGAGCTCCAGAACATCTGCAGTACATTGATGACATCATTGTGTGGGGGGATACGCCAATGGAGGTATTTCAGAAAGGAGAAAAGATCATTGAGATTCTGCTGGGAGCCCGCTTCGCCATTCAAAAGAGCAAAGTCAAAAAGCCTGCCCAAGAGATCCAGTTCCTGGGAGTAAAGTGGCAAGATGGACGGCGCCAGATTCCCAGTGAGGTCATCAATAAGATCACTGCAATGTCTCCACCAACCAGCAAGAAGGAAACACAAGCCTTCATAGGTGCCATAGGCTTTTGGAGAATGCACATTCCAGAGTACAGCCAGATTGTGAGCCCTCTTTACCTGGTCATCCGCAAGAAGAACGATTTCCACTAGGGCCCTAAGCAGCAGCAAGCCTTTGCCCAGATCAAGCAGGAGATTGCTCATGCAGTAGCCCTTGGCCCAGTCAGAACGGGACCAGATGTGAAGAACATGCTCTATTCTGCAGCCGGGAACCATGGTCTGTCCTGGAGCCTTTGGCAGAAGGTGCCTGGTGAGACACGAGGCCGTCCACTGGGGTTCTGGAGTCGAAGCTACAGAGGGTCCGAGGCCAACTAGACTCCAACGGAGAGGGAGATCTTGGCCGCCTATGAAGGGGTCCAAGCCGCCTCAGAGGTGGTGGGCACTGAAACACAACTCCTCCTGGCACCCCGACTGCCAGTGCTGGGGTGGATGTTTAAAGGAAAGGTTCCCTCAACCCACCATGCCACTGACGCCACATGGAGCAAATGGATTGCCCTCATCACACAACGCACCCGTATTGGAAACCCGAATCACCCTGGGATTTTGGAGATAATTACCAACTGGCCGGAAGGGGAAGACTTTGGTCTTGCTGACGAAGAGGAACAGGAACAAGTGACCCGGGCTGAAGAAGCCCCACCGTATAACCAACTGCCAGCAGATGAAACACGCTATGCTCTTTTCACTGATGGTTCCTGCCGCATCGTGGGTATGAACCGGAAGTGGAAAGCAGCCGTATGGAGCCCCACACGACAGGTTGCACAAGCTACTGATGGAGAAGGTGGATCGAGTCAACTTGCTGAACTCAAAGCTGTTCAGCTGGCCCTGGACATTGCTGAAAGAGAGAAGTGGCCAAAACTCTACCTTTACACTGATTCATGGATGGTAGCCAATGCTCTGTGGGGTTGGCTGGAAAGGTGGACAAAGGCTAACTGGCAACGTAGGGGAAAACCAATCTGGGCTGCCGATGAATGGAAAGACATTGCCACCCAGATAGAGAAGCTGCCTGTGAAAGTCCGTATTGTAGATGCCCATGTCCCCAAAAGTCGGGCTAATGAGGAACACCGACACAATGAGCAGGTAGAGCAGGCTGCACAGATAGAGGTGTCAAAGATAGATTTAGGCTTCTGAATTGGACCTAAAATAATTAAAAGGGAGGGGGGTTGAACTCTGCATCGCAGAAAAAGGTCTCCTGCCTTTCCTTAGACCATACCTGTCTTTCAAACCAAGACACTCGCCATGGCTGGAGCATCTCCCAATGGGATGATGTAATCTTATCAGTCACACAATAGGACTTAATGGCCCATTAACAGAATATATCTTCTGGAGGAAGGATGGGTTGTGAAAAGATATCGATAAGCATCCCCCTCATCTTATCAGATGGCACATAAGCAGAGGATATCTCCCACAGAGATAAGGATCACCACCCCTCCCACATTTTAACAGATGGTGATAGAATACACATTTTTGCATTGTACCCCAGGACAGGGGTGAATTTGTGGAATGTGCGGAGCCCCAGTTGAATTTTAGGGGGAATTTGTGGAATTCTAAGAAGCTCAGGGGAATTTGGGGGGGAATTTGGTGAATTTTAGGGTATACATGTGAATATTAGGGTTCTCAGGTGAGTTTTGGGGATGCCAGGGGGATTTTGGGGTGAATTCTGTCGATTTTGGGGTGTCCAGGTGTGCATTTGGGAGTCATGGGTGAATTTTGGAATGAATTTGGAGGGATGCAGGTGGATTTTCCAAGGAATTTTGGTGATTTTTGGGAGTCCCAGATGGGTCTTGGAGCGAATTTGGTGGATTTGGGGGTATCTGGGTCGGTTTTGAGGGGGATTGGAGACATTTTGGGCTGAATCTTGGTGGTTTTGGGGGGACTGGGTCTTGGGGGTTATTTGCGGTATTTTGGGCATTGCAGATGGGATTTTGGAATGAAGCGCTGTGATTTGGGGTTCCCCCGTGAATTTTGGGGTGAATTTGTGGAATTTTGGGAGTTGCCAGGTGAGTGCTGGGCATCCTGGGGGGACCTTGGGGTGAATTTTGGGGATTTTGGATTTCCCAGGAGATTTTCTGAGGTGAAAAGGTTCAAAAAGGTTTTTTTTGAAAACAAGTTAAATCCAGAAGGTTATTGAAAATTAATAGATGTGATGCAAGAAGGTAATAGGCAGACAATACACAGCGAGACAAATCATGGGAAAAATACAGTGGTAACACATGAGTGTGTGAAGACAGGACCTGTATAGCTAAGGCTCAGTTGAAGCTGAATTTGGAAAAGCATGCCAAAAATAAGAATAATAAAGGCACCTACGGGTATTTCAGTGGGAAAAGGAAGATGAAAAGAAACCTATCACACCTCCCCTATTCCCCCCCCACCCCCATAAGCCAGACAGGACTAGTGACAACAGACAAGGAGAAGGCTGAGGTACTCAACAAGTGTTGGTCTCAATTTTTACTGCCAGTCACTATTTCCACATCTCTCAGGTTATTGGACTGGTGGACTTGATTCTAAGCCCTAGTAGCAGGTCAGCTTTCAGACCACTTGAGGAACCTGAGTGTGCAAGACCATGGGACCCACTCAGAGGCATGTCAGGGCCCTGAGAGAACTGGCAGCTGTAGTTGCTAAGGTGCTTCCTCCATCATATTTGTGAAATCAAGGGAACCAGCTGAAGTCTCCAGACACTGTGTTGTATTGACTCCAATACTCTTGGTCTTTTTTGCAAATCTTAGAGCTCTGAGTCAATTTCTGCAGAGGATTCCCAATGCAGTTTCAAAAATGGAATCTTTGTTATTGGTCCTCATGTTGATCTTGGATATTTCCATTTTCTGCACACCTATATTTTCAAAACATTTGTAATGACTGAAAAGAAAGCTGAGACGAGGCATTATTTTTTTGTGGGCTTTTTTGGGTTTTTTTTTGTCTCTTTGGGGATTATTGTTTGGGGTTTTTGGTGTGTTTGTTTGGTCTTCTTTTTTTGTTTGTTTGTTTGTTTGTTTGTTTGTTTTTTATTACGGCTTTGTAGAGTTTTTTAAGCAAATTGATTGGAAAACTGAATAGTCCTCCACTATAGTCTCCTGGATTCACCTGAGACTCTTCCTAGGCATCTCCCTGACCCTTTTTGCAATGAGTCTCTTTCTTGGTTTGAAAGACAGGTATGGTCTAAGGAAAGGCAAGAGCCCCCTTCCTGAGATGCAGAATGCAACCCCCTCCCTTTTAATTATTTTAGGTCCAAATCAGAGGAATTTAGGGAGGAGATGTGCGGATAAGGGTAAAAGTTCCTTACTGATATCTAACAAGGCAGGAAAACAACAACAGCTATAAATATTGACAACAGAACAGTATAGCTCAGCTCCAGTCCCTTTTGGCCTCAGGCCGTCTCCCTGCGCTCAGTTACTGGTGCTGTGGGGGCAGGGCAGGTCCCGTACAGTTGAAGTGGGCTGGAGTGACGGCTACAGCAGCCCAGGGGTGAGAGGGATTGGGAAAGTGACTCTCGCCTCACGGTGTCGGTCGCGGTGCTCAGCAGAGTGTCCGGAGGTGGTAGGGTGAGGTGGGAGAGGAGCAGAGGGATGTCCAACGGCAGGGAGCGTGGATCTCAGTGCTGGGATGGCAGGGGAGATACCAGACCGGAGCCCGGGCTGTCCTCCTGTTACCGTATGGACTAGAAATCCTGAATATTAGAATATAAAGTGTATAAACCATAATAGTAGTAGTAATGCTAAGGCTTGAAGACTGCAGTCCTCAGAGTAGGCCCTGGGAAACTAACTTAAGAGTGTGCTGTGCTGAGAGCATGCAGAACCGTTAGTGATAAGGTTAAAGTCTAAACATAAATAAAGTACTGGTGGTGGGCAGTGGCATAAGAGAGAGATTGAGGGGGAGAACACTATAGTCCTGAGGCAGTGGCGCCAGAGAGAGATTGAGGAGGAGAACACTATAGTCCTAAGATAAGCAACCATGTAGGATTTATGACGCCAAAATGCTATCTTCAAGGTGAATGTATCTACAGAAGAATGTGTACTTCTGCACATAAACCATTTGTAAAAAGGGTATAAAAAACCCTCTAAAAAGGGAACCAGCGGGATCCTGACTTGGGACGCGAGTCCGCAGGTCCCCGGGCCCTGAATAAAGCACCGCATAAACTGACACTCTGTTAGTTTGTGTTTTACTTGGGGTTTCGGGCAGCAGTTTTGGCGACCGCGGCAGGACTCCGGAGGCGGCAGGGGCGGTTCGCGAGCTGATCTACTCCACGCCGGCACCAGGTGATTTCTGGGGAGACATCAACCCGTGCCCGACCCCGCGCCTGACGGACGACTGTGAGGTAAGCCCGCAAGGTGCTTTATTCTTTATTGAAAGGGAAAGCCCGCCGATTAAGACGGGACGGTGATCCCGCACCGGGGGCAAAGGACGTCTTAAAGGTTGTGGAAAAGGAAGCCTAGGCGCTGGTCGTCAGACGCAACAGTGATTGCGCAGATCCAGCACTTGCCACTCGCGGCGACGAGAAAGGCAAGAATTGTGGTAAAGGGTGTGTGAGTGTGGAAATAATAGTAAAGTGTGTGAGTGTGAGTGTTATGATGCCTTTTAAAACCTTTAAAGTTCTGGCTAGTTCGGGGATGGAAATTCCGAATGATTCACCCTTGGGCTGTTTGTTGCAACATTGGAAGGTGGGGAAATTTGGTCAAGAACTGAGTAAAAAGAAATTGATTGATTTTTGTAATCATGTGTGGCCCCAATACGAACCTGAGGGTATGCAATGGCCCCGAAATGGTACTCTAAATCCTGATATTATAACTCCTCTTATGCATTTCTTACAAAATAATGAGAAATGGGAAGAAATCCCGTATCTTGATTTGTTTTATTATTTGAAAAATAAGCCAGAGTGGCAGAAGGAGTGTGGCATCATGGTCTTAAAAACAGCAACAGATGGTTGTGCGGGCTGCAAAGGGTGGCAGAAAGGGAAGGGGTATTCTGTTAAGTTGTCAGACCCTGAGGAGGATGTTTCTCTGTTGGTAGCACCTAGTGCACCCCCCCCGGAAGAGAGTGAATCGAGTGAGTCGGACGAAGAGGTGAATGAGGAAGAAAAGGGGGGGGATTTAGAGAGAGGAAAAGTCGTTGATAAGCCGCGTACTCCTCTATGTGAAAGGACCCGTAGCGGGCGGGAGAAGAAGGGAAAAAGGGATGCACAATTGATGGCTCCGTTGCGGGAAGCGGTCGGACCCCACGGGGAACGAGTAATGGTGAAAGTTCCTTTTTCTCCTAATGATTTGTTAATTTGGAAGCAGTCTGTGGGGGCTTATCGGGAGGATCCTGAACGGGCGGCAAGGGTAGTGAAAATGGTGATTAAAACACAGAATCCAGACTGGAATGATTTACAGGTTTTACTGGATACAATAATGGACTCTACTGAGAAAGAGATGGTGTTTAGAGCTATGAGGGAAAAGGCACGAGAAATGATTAGGTTGCAAATAGCGGATGGTACATTAAACGATTTGGTGCCGCGGGAGGATCCAGAGTGGAATGTTAATTCAACAGGGGGTTACCATAGACTTAAGGCTTATCAAGAATTGTTGATAGAAGGAATACGGAGCGGGATACCTAAGACGTTAAACTGGTCCAAGCTGTATTCAGTAAAGCAGGAGAAAAATGAGTCCCCGTCAGCTTTCTTAGAAAGGCTTAAGGAAACTGCTCGAAAATATACCAGTTTGGAAATTGAAGGGGAATCAGGGAAATTGCAGCTAGCTTTAATTTTTATGGGACAATCCCAAGAGGATATTCGGAAAAAGTTGCAGAAATTAGAAGGGGAAGATACACGGAATTTGGATAAACTTTTAGAAGTTGCGTGGAAGGTATATAATAATAGGGAAAAAGAGACTGCTAAGAAGCAACAAGCTAGTATGTTGGCAGTACTACAGCAGATAACGGGGAATGGTATGTGGGGAGGTGGCCGGGGGCGCGGACGGGGGCGAGGAATGGCTAGGGGAGGAATTTCGATGGGTGGAAGGGGATTCCCAAACCAATTACAAATGGGACAAGGAAGAATGAGATTGGGATTGGATCAGTGTGCCTTGTGCAAGAACAGAGGACACTGGAAAAACGAATGTCCACTTAATCAAGGTATGGGATTCGGGCTGAATAGCGGGGAGGGGTTGATAAATAATTCACGTGCAGTTCGTGGAGGGCCACAAGGTGTCGCCCAAGCCTTTATGATGGGAAGCTACCAGAATCAAAGCTGACTAGATCGGGATCTGAAGGTAGTCTTAGAAGTAGACGGGGAACCATTGGAATTTAGAGTAGATACGGGGGCTACATATTCTGCTATTAACACCAAATTAGGACCTCTAAGTGATTCTACCATTCGGGTGGTAGGGGTTACAGGACAGGTGGAAGAAAGGGCATTTTTGCGTCCGTTGGATATAAAGTTTGGGGGGAAAGAATTTGATCATCAATTTTTATATATGCCAAATAGCCCAGAATCATTAATAGGGAGGGATTTGTTATCAATGTTAGAGGCAAAAATAATCTTTGAAAAAGGAAGAGTAAAATTAGAAATTCCAGAAGATAATATAGCCAAATTATTTACAGTGAAAGAAGTAGAGGCAACAGAAATCCCCACAGAAATAGAACAGGCTGTGGTACCATGGGTATGGGAAATAGGGATTCCTGGAAAATCAAAAGCAGCACAACCGGTAGTTGTGGAATTGAAGGAAGGAGCACAACCCGTACGGATAAGGCAGTACCCTCTGAAACTAGAGGCTCGGAAAGGAGTAGCACCCTTAATAGATCAGTTTGTCAGTTTAGGGATATTACAGGAATGTGAATCAGAATTCAATACCCCCATATTTCCGGTAAAGAAGTCCAATGGTAAGTACAGGTTAGTTCAAGATCTGAGGGCAATTAATAACATAACAAAGGATATTCATCCAGTAGTAGCAAATCCATATACATTGCTAACAGCTGTCTCGGAGATATTTAAATGGTTCACAGTAATTGACTTGAAAGATGCATTCTTCTGTATCCCTTTGGCATTTGAAAGTAGGAAAATTTTTGCTTTCGAATGGGAAAACCCTGCTACAGGACGGAAAAGACAGCTCACCTGGACACGCTTACCACAAGGATTCAAGAATTCTCCAACCATCTTCGGAAACCAATTAGCCCGGGAACTAGAAGAATGGAGACTAACCCAGGTAAAGGAGTCACCTTCCTCATTTATTCTTTTACAGTACGTAGATGATATTTTTCTAGCCTCAACAGAAGAAGACATCTGTCGCAGACTCAGCATTGAACTCCTCAACATGCTCGGACAAGCTGGATACCGAGTGTCAAAAGAAAAGGCCCAGCTGGTAAGAACACAAGTCATTTATTTGGGATGCGAGATATCACAAGGAGTTCGGAAATTAGGGGTGAACCGGATCCAGGCCATATGTGCTATACCAACACCTCGAAATTCACAAGAGTTAAGGTCCTTTTTAGGAATGGCAGGGTGGTGTCGGTTGTGGATTCCAGAATTTGGACTAAAAGCAAAACCTCTGTATGAGGCAGTCAAGAATCCTGAATTTAAATGGAATAAAATACAAGAAAAGGCATTTCAGAACTTGAAGCAAGCCCTAAAAGAGGCACCTGCATTAGGGTTGCCAGATCTCACAAAACCCTTTCAGCTATATGTAAATGAGAGGCAAAGACTGGGGATTGGGGTGTTAACACAAAAATTGGGAACATGGAAGCGCCCGGTGGGATACTTCTCAAAACAACTGGATCCAGTAAGCGCTGGATGGCCTGGCTGCCTTAGAGCTGTTGCTGCAACAGTGCTTCTGATACAAGAAGCTAGAAAACTAACTATGGGGCAAAAAAATGGAAGTGTTTGTCCCACATATGGTAATAGCAGTGTTGGAACAAAAGGGGGGGCATTGGCTCTCCTCCAGCCGTATGCTGCAATACCAGGCAATCCTTAGGGAACATGATGATGTTGAAATGAAGGTAACTAACCATCTCAATCCAGCCGAATTTCTTAGAGCCACCCAAGAAGAAGGCAACCTGGTACACGACTGTGTGGAGACCATCGAACAGGTATACGCTACCCGCAAGGATCTAAAGGATGAGCCCTTAGACGAACCTGAATGGGAGCTGTATACCGATGGATCTAGTTTCGTGGAGAATGGAACCAGGTACGCCGGGTATGCAGTGGTAACTCTAAGACAGGTTATAGAAGCTAGAGCCTTGGCTCCCGGAACATCAGCACAACAAGCTGAAATCCAAGCCCTCATCCGAGCCTTGGAATTGAGTCAAGGGAAAAGAGTAAATATTTGGACTGATTCTAAATATGCATTTGGGGTAATACATGTACATGGGGCATTATGGAAGGAGAGAGGACTATTAAATTCACAGGGTTCGTCAATCAAACACCGAGAACAAATTGTGCAACTACTGGAAGCAGTACATAAGCCCCAGGCGGTAGCAGTAATGCATGTAAAAGGACACCAGCAGGGAGAAGAAAGAGCATTCCAGGGAAATCGTCTGGCTGACAGAGCAGCCAGACAGGCTGCTCGCGAGGTATGGACCCAAATGGCGTTGCTACCAGCACGTACCAACCCTGCGGAAGCTTTCATGGACGAAGTACCAGTATACCTACCAGAAGACGAAAAATTAGCACGGCTAGTACAAGCTAAGAAGAATGCGGCTGGATGGTATGTAACTGCCGTAGGACAAGTGATATTGCCAACAAAAATAATGAGAATGATATTAGAAATTGAACATAACAAATGCCATTGGGGAGCAGAAGCTTTAGTGCAATTTCTAAAACAAGAAATAATCTCCAATCAGATGTTAACAATGGCCAAAAGGATCAATGCAATGTGTCCAGTTTGTATTAAGAACAACCCAATGACACGTAGGCAAGTGCAAATGGGAAAATTGCAAATAGGCCCACAGCCAGGAGATTATTGGCAGATAGATTTTTCAGAATTACCAAAAGCACAGGGGTATAAGTATGTTTTAGTCTATGTATGTACCTTCTCAGGCTGGCCAGAGGCATTCCCATGTAGAACAAACCAAGCAAAAGAAGTGATTAAAACTTTACTTCGAGAAATCATCCCTAGGTTTGGAATCCCACTAGGGATGTCCTCTGATAGGGGACCTCATTTTGTGGCAGGAATAGTGCAAGAAGTGGCTAAGGTACTTGGGATAACATGGAATCTCCATACACCTTGGAGACCTCAGTCTAGTGGACAAGTAGAAAAAATGAATCAGACACTAAAAGGCCAAATTAAGAAAATCTGCCAAGAAGCAAAGATACAATGGCCTCAAGCATTACCTTTAGCTCTGTTAAGGGTCAGAATCAAACCTAGAGACAAGGTAGGAGTAAGTCCGTATGAAATTTTATACGGCAAACCCTATCATGCTGCAACTTACAAAGGGGACCCTAATGTGGTGGGAGATCAGGTACTGGTAAATTACATTTTGTCTCTCAATAAGACTCTTACAGCACTACGGGGGGCGTTGCAGTGGAATCGACCTTTGCCTCTGGAGAATCCCGTCCACGATATACAGCCTGGAGACCAAGTCTACATAAAAAACTGGAATGTGGAACCACTAAAAGAAACATGGGACGGTCCCCGACAAGTGATTATGACTACATACACAGCCGTAAAGGTCCAGGGGATCGACAATTGGATACACTACACCCGAATCAAGAAAGTCCCGTCACGATGGGAAGTCCAACCTTTAACCGACACAAAACTGGTGTTCAGGGCAAGGCCTTGATTGCGATGTTAATGTTGAGCATTGCTCGTATCGGAGATGCCTTTGTTAAAGTTACTGTCCCTAAACCAACAGTGATTGTACCACAAGGGGCAAATGTAAATCTAACCTGTTTGTTTTCTGATAACCAGGGAGCTGGATTCGATGAAGTAAAGACGGAATGGAAATTGATCACTACAAATAAGGTATTTTCAGAAGAAATTGTGACAATTTGGGATATGAAACAGCAGAAAGGTAATACTACCCTAATGATCTCACACTTGCAAAAAGCCCAGGTTGGTCAATTTTCATGCATGGTATGGATTAGGGAAAGTTTCGATTATGGGAACTTCGATGTAAAAATTTTGGTGGAGGGTTTTAAGACAGAAGGGCATTCTTATCCAATACAAGTAACACCCACAAGTATGAGAATTGACATGTGGGATGGTCCTTCATTGAGAATCAATTGTACTCTTAAATTAGGGAATCTTTGCAGGATGAGAAAAACTAGAATGGTCCAACAAGCAAAAGAAATGGAAAATGAGAAACAGGAATTGGGGCAAGAGAATTTGGTAGTGGGATTAATTAGGGATTTTGGGAAAATGCAAAATGTAACAGCGATAACAGCGTGTTTGCCCTTGCCAAAGGCAGCAAGTGACCCTATACCGTGGGGAATCATCCCATTAGGAGAAATGCCCCCCAAAATAGTAAATGGAACGAGGAAATGCCACAGAGAGCTACGAAATCGCACTAGAATAGTAGAAGAGGTTTATACCTATGGAAGACGGTGGTCAACCCCAGGGCAAAGATCGGAATGTTTAAAATTACCAAATTCTGTATTCACTGAAATAGGTCAATACAACAATGTTGGGTGGTGCACATTTGAAGTAAATCAGAAAAGAAGAAAACCTGTAGTAGATTATTATCATGAGATAGTGTGTCAGGAAGGGAAAGAAGAGTGGGAGCAATGGAAAGCAATTTGGGGTCCTAGCCTACTCGAACCCTATAGTTATATCGGATCAATACACTGGTGTATCGAGTGGTCAAGAAAACAGGAACATCCAGGGGCCCTCGAAGTTGAAACAGTGCACCACAGCAGACTAGCCCAAATATCAGGTTGGAACTGTAGTAAAGTCATAACCTGTGATACCCCAGAATCCCAAATTGGATTGGTACCCGTTCGGGTGTTGTTGAAATGGGGATGTGAATGTCAGAGATACAACCATACAATAACGGGAGAATTAAAAGGAGCTCGGAAAGATTGTCAATCAACCACAGTACGAAGCCCCGGAAATTCAGTCTGGGTAATGGGACATGGCCAATGGACTACACATTTACCGATAGGTGGTCCGATTACTCAAATAACGTTAGGGATACCAACCTTATGTCCATTTTGGAAACAGTCCAAATTAACCAAGGAGGACCAAGAGAAAAGGACGAAAAGGGGATTAAGCCCTGAGATAGTCGAAGCAGAAAATCTAGAGAATGAATGGCACGAACCAGGGGAAAGTGTAAAATTCGGTTGGATGCTTGAATTCTTATTTGCACCTGTATCTACATATAGAAACCGGGAAATGTTATATAAATTACTAGAGCAGACAGAAAGATTGGCAGCAGTAACAAAGAAGGGATTTAGAGATCTTAATATACAATTACAAGCCACAACCAGGATGACAATCCAGAATAGAATGGCATTAGATCTGCTCTTATTAAAGGAACACGGAGTTTGTGGATATTTACAAGGAGGGGATGATCACTGTTGTGTACATATCCCAAATGTCACGAAGGAAGTAGAAAAGGATATAGGTCAATTGGAGCGAATTGAACTAAACATACATGAAGTACAAAAGAATGCAGAACATAATTGGGTTGGAGCTTTATTCAGTTCTTTAGGAATCCAAGTCTCTGGTTGGTTATCCTCAATTATTCAAAATGGAATAATGATTGTAATAATCATTGTAGTAATTGTGATTATGTATAGGTGTCTTTTAGGAATAATTGCTAAAGAAGGAACACATACACGGCAAATCATGAAGGCCCTGACTCGAAAAGAAGTGATTCAACCAACTTCCTGAAACAACCCTCCACCATCATATCTGGAAACTATCACTTGGAAGAATTGAGCATCCTTGCAGAAGGCTCTGAAGAATGCTCAAAAGGGGGGAGTTGTTACCGTATGGACTAGAAATCCTGAATATTAGAATATAAAGTGTATAAACCATAATAGTAGTAGTAATGCTAAGGCTTGAAGACTGCAGTCCTCAGAGTAGGCCCTGGGAAACTAACTTAAGAGTGTGCTGTGCTGAGAGCATGCAGAACCGTTAGTGATAAGGTTAAAGTCTAAACATAAATAAAGTACTGGTGGTGGGCAGTGGCATAAGAGAGAGATTGAGGGGGAGAACACTATAGTCCTGAGGCAGTGGCGCCAGAGAGAGATTGAGGAGGAGAACACTATAGTCCTAAGATAAGCAACCATGTAGGATTTATGACGCCAAAATGCTATCTTCAAGGTGAATGTATCTACAGAAGAATGTGTACTTCTGCACATAAACCATTTGTAAAAAGGGTATAAAAAACCCTCTAAAAAGGGAACCAGCGGGATCCTGACTTGGGACGCCAGTCCGCAGGTCCCCGGGCCCTGAATAAAGCACCGCATAAACTGACACTCTGTTAGTTTGTGTTTTACTTGGGGTTTCGGGCAGCACTCCCACTCCAGGAGCCAAGCAAGAGAGAAAGTCCCCCTGTCCACTCCCCCCGTCCCACCTTTCATTTTCCCGTTCCCCCCCTCCCCCTTAACCCACCCCCCTACGAGAGAACATTATCTATCGTTTTATAGTGTAGCCACAACTGCTTAGCATAACAATGGGAGAAAATCCACAGAAAGAAAAGGGAAGCATTCAACCCCCAACATTATCCACCCCTTTGTTTCTCCCATACTAATATGCTATATCAAATTAAACCGTTACATTATATATACATACATGCAGTTAGAGACATAGGCACGGTACTATATAGGTATTTCACCCTAAAACAAGGTCTCCCTGGGGTATGCATCGGGTCTCTCCATTCTTTTGCATCACCCACCAGGTGCAACCTGGTCCCGGAGCGAATACAACTCCACGGATGGGATTGTCTTTGCTGGAGGCAGGATTCACCCAAACAGTTTTTCGTAGCATACCTCTCATGTGTACCACTGGAACCTTATCTCCATCTGATATTCCCAAGGGCTCAGATTGGGCAGGGCCTGCTCGGTTAGTGGAACCTCGAGTGTTCACTAACCATGTGGCCTTTGGTAGATTAATCTCCCAGTTCTTGAAAGTTCCCCCACCCAGTGCCTTCAAGGTGGTTTTAAGCAGGCCATTGCACCGTTCAACATTCCCTGCAGCTGGTGCATGGTAGGGGATATGGTACACCCACTCAATGCCGTGTTCTCTAGCCCAGGTGTTTATAAGGCGGTTCTTGAAATGAGTCCCATTGTCTGACTCAGTTCTCTCAGGGGTACCATGCCTCCAAAGAACTTGTTTTTCCAGGCCCAAGATGGTGTTCCGAGCAGTGGCATGAGGCACAGGGTAGGTCTCTAACTATCCAGTGGTGGCTTCCACCATGGTCAGTACATAGCGCTTGCCCTGGCGGGTTTTAGGCAGTTTGATGTAGGCAATCTGCCAGGCCACTCCATAGTTATATTTGGCCCATCGACCCCCATACCAGAGGGGCTTCACCCACTTGGCCTGCTTGATGGCAGCACACGTCTCACAGTCATGGATAACTTGAGAAATACTGTGCATGGTTAGATCCACCCCTCGGTCTCGTGCCCACTTATAGGTGGCATCTCTGCCCTGATGACCTGAGGCATCATGGGCCCATCGAGCCAGGAACAACTCTCCCTTGTGCTGCCAGTCTAAATCTATCTTCGACACCTCCATCTGTGCAGCCTGCTCTACCTGCTCATTGTGTCGGTGTTCCTCATTAGCCTGACTCTTGGGGACATGGGCATCTACAATACGGACTTTCACAGGCAGCTTCTCTATCTGGGTGGCAATGTCTTTCCATTCATCGGCAGCCCAGATTGGTTTTCCCCTACGTTGCCAGTTAGCCTTTGTCCACCTTTCCAGCCAACCCCACAGAGCATTGGCTACCATCCATGAATCAGTGTAAAGGTAGAGTTTTGGCCACTTCTCTCTTTCAGCAATGTCCAGGGCCAGCTGAACAGCTTTGAGTTCAGCAAGTTGACTCAATCCACCTTCTCCATCGGTAGCTTGTGCAACCTGTCGTGTGGGGCTCCATACGGCTGCTTTCCACTTCCGGTTCATCCCCACGATGCGGCAGGAACCATCAGTGAAAAGAGCATAGCATGTTTCATCTGCTGGCAGTTGGTTATACGGTGGGGCTTCTTCAGCCCGGGTCACTTGTTCCTGTTCCTCTTCGTCGGCAAGACCAAAGTCTTCCCCTTCCGGACAGTTGGTAATTATCTCCAAAATCCCAGGGTGATTCGGGTTTCCAATACGGGTGCGTTGTGTGATGAGGGCAATCCATTTGCTCCATGTGGCGTCAGTGGCATGGTGGGTTGAGGGAACCTTTCCTTTAAACATCCACCCCAGCACTGGCAGTCGGGGTGCCAGGAGGAGTTGTGTTTCAGTGCCCACCACCTCTGAGGCGGCTTGGACCCCTTCATAGGCGGCCAAGATCTCCCTCTCCGTTGGAGTCTAGTTGGCCTCGGACCCTCTGTAGCTTCGACTCCAGAACCCCAGTGGACGGCCTCGTGTCTCACCAGGCACCTTCTGCCAAAGGCTCCAGGACAGACCATGGTTCCCGGCTGCAGAATAGAGCATGTTCTTCACATCTGGTCCCGTTCTGACTGGGCCAAGGGCTACTGCATGAGCAATCTCCTGCTTGATCTGGGCAAAGGCTTGCTGCTGCTTAGGGCCCTAGTGGAAATCGTTCTTCTTGCGGATGACCAGGTAAAGAGGGCTCACAATCTGGCTGTACTCTGGAATGTGCATTCTCCAAAAGCCTATGGCACCTATGAAGGCTTGTGTTTCCTTCTTGCTGGTTGGTGGAGACATTGCAGTGATCTTATTGATGACCTCACTGGGAATCTGGCACCGTCCATCTTGCCACTTTACTCCCAGGAACTGGATCTCTTGGGCAGGCTTTTTGACTTTGCTCTTTTGAATGGCGAAGCGGGCTCCCAGCAGAATCTCAATGATCTTTTCTCCTTTCTGAAATACCTCCATTGGCGTATCCCCCCACACAATGATGTCATCAATGTACTGCAGATGTTCTGGAGCTCCACCCCTCTGCAGTGTAGCCTGGATCAGTCCATGACAGATGGTGGGGCTGTCTTTCCACCCCTGGGGCAGTTGGTTCCACGTGTATTGCACACCCCCCCAGGTGAAAGCAAAATGAGGTCTGCACTCTACTGCCAGAGGAATGGAGAAAAATGCATTGGCGATGTCAATGGTGGCGTACCACTTTGCTGCCTTGGACTCCAGCTCATACTGGAGTTCCAGCATGTCTGGCACAGCAGCGCTCAGTGGTGGAGTCATTTCATTCAATGCACGATAGTCCACGGTTAATCTCCATTCTCCTTCAGATTTACGCACAGTCCAGATGGGGCTGTTGAAGGGTGAGTGGGTTTTGCTGACCACCCCTTGGCTCTCCAGCTCACAGATCATTTTATGGATGGGAACCACAGCATCTCGAGTTGTTCTGTATTGTCGGCGATGCACTATGGAAGTGGCAATTGGTACCTTTTGCTCTTCTCCTTTCAGAAGTCCTACTGTACTTGGATTCTCAGACAGTCCAGACAAGGTGTTCAATTGCTGGATGCCCTCTGTCACCACAGCTGCTATCCCAAATGCCCACCTGAATCCTTTTGGATCTTTAAAATACCCCCTTCGGAGGCAATCTATGCCCAAAATGCATGGGGCCTCTGGGCCAGTCACAATAGGATGTTTTTTCCATTCATGTCCAGTCAAGCTCACATCAGCTTCCACCAAGGTAAAGTCCTGTGATCCGCCTGTCACACCAGCAATAGAAACAGATTCTGCCCCCACATATCTTGATGGGACTAATGTGCATTGGGCACCAGTATCAACCAAAGCTTTATACTTTTGTGTTTCCGATGTGCCAGGCCAACGAATCCACACAGTCCAGAAGACACGATTTTCCCTCGCCTCTCCCTGGCTAGAGGCAGGGCCCCTCTAAGCCTGTTTATCCTTCTTTCCTTGGGCATATGTCTTAGAGGTTCCTTCAAGGGGATCAGACATATCATCATCATCATCATACTTGGCAGCTTGGCTATGGGCAACTGGAGCTGCTCTCCTTTTGGTGGAACTTCCTCTTTGAGTCTTGCCTTCCTTCAATTCACACACCCGTTGTGCCAGAGCAGCAGTAGATTTTCCATCCCATCTCCTCATGTTTTCTCCACAACCACGTAGGAAGAACCACAGCTCAGCTCGTGGGGTGTACCTCCTCTCCCCATCAGGGCAACGTCTGCGTTGGATACCAGGGCGTCTAATTTGTACTGCTGAGATTTGGAGAAGGTCCTCTTTAATCTCCTCCCTGAGTCTTTTATGATTCTCCTCTATCTTGTCTTCTAATTTCTGCAGACGTGTTTCCACAGCTGCAATTCTGGCATGTGTTGGGCCATGCACGGCATCTGCATATGCTCGGAGCTTCTTCGCCATATCAAGCACGGTCTCATCCCTCTCGTCCCGCTTCATTATTGCTAAAGCAGAAGCGTATTCATGGGGCCCAAGCCGCACAAGTTTTCGCCACATCACAGATGTACACGGTACCAAGTCCGGATTCCTAGTTGTTATGTCATCTGAGAAGATAATCTCTGCCACTGCCATTTCTCTCAGGCGTTGGATCCCTTGTTCTATCATCTTCCACTGGGTCTGCTGCATATAAAGATCGTCTGCACACAGGTATCTTTGTGCTACACTGTCCAGGACCCGTGCCCAGAGGCTGTGAGGGTTAGGCCCCCTCATCATTCCTTGGTCGATGACAGGATCATGTGACAGGGATCCCAAATGCCTGGCTTCAGTGCCGTCCAGAATTGTAGCCTCGCCTGCAGCATCCCAAAGACGGACCAACCAACTAATTATAGACTCATCAGGTCGTCGGGTGTAATCCTTTCTTAGGCCACGGAGGTCCTTTAGGGAAAAAGACTCAATATTGGCCTCTGATCTTGTACCAGTTGCTTTGACTCCTGGTTTTATGTCAGGAGGTGTTGAGGGTCCTTCTCCTGCATCATCATCATCATCGTCATCCACTGGTCGATCAGTCTTGTCTGTGCACTTTCCACTTCTCGTGCTGGTAGCAACAGCCATTGGTTGAGGCTTACTGACAGGTTTAGCTGCTGGCTTAGGCTCACTGTCTGGTGTAGTTGTTGGCCTCGAGCCTGGGGTGTTGGCTGCAGCCTGAGTGACTGGGATAGTGGCTGATTTATCTGCCTGTCCCCCTTCCTCTGTCTGCTGCCCTACAGTATCTAGCAGGGTACAGTAAGCATATGCCAGGGCCCAGCTCACTGCAATGATCTTCTTCTCCTTAGAATTACCATGGCACTTCTCTTTCAGGTACTTTGCCACCTCAGCTGGGTTCTGAATTTGTTCACATGGAAAATCCCAGGATGTAGGGTCAGAAAATTCCTTTAAGATTTGGCCCATATCCTCCCATTTCCCACACCACTCAGGATTTCTCACGCCTGGCTCTACTCTGGGGTCAGGGGTCTCAGCCCCTCTAGAAATCTCAGCTCTCATTCTAGAGAAACTGCAGACTGTATAGAGAAAGCTTACCATATGAAACACCAGAAAGATGGTCTCTTTAACATTCAGGGGGAACTGAACATTCTCTAATAAGGATGTAACAAATTCAGAGGAGAAGAAGGAGAACAAAGGCTGAAAAGCCTCATCCCCTGCTTTTCCTCTAACAAACTGAGTACACAACAACAACCAAGAACCATACATTCCTGGAACAGACTCCAGCACCTTTATAAATCTCCTGCAGGCCATTAAAACCAAGCCCAGTCCGATGGATATTTTGGTCAATGCCCCTCTGCTACAGAAACTACGTATTAGGGACAGTACCGGAGCTATTTCTGGATAAGCAAATAAACCCAGGGACCACAGAGGTATTAAGACCTCAAAAAACCCTAGGGACCAAAAACCCATGCAGGCCTCCACCCCAAAAGACATGAATTCCAACAACATAGCCAATAACTGCTCTATACCAACACAAAAAAATTTGAACCAAATTATTATTAGAACAGGGTTTTTTTCCCACTTTCTCAGGCCCCACGTTGGGCGCCAATATATTTATCCCGGTTTTGGCCAAATTTGGGGGAAAACCTCCAGAAGGAGCCCCCAGACAGCAAACCCCACGACTCCTCCCCCCCCCCCCGCCCCCCCCAGGGTTCGGGAAGAATTTCCTCGGAGAAGAGTGGGAGAAAAAACCTGTTTATTTAACAAGCAAGACATTCCCCAGCACAGGGAAAAAAGACAACACCAGCTGACAAAAAAAACCTCTTTCACCGTTCTGAAGGGATGACAAGTTCAGTCTCTCTGGCGAGTGGTCGCTCAGTTATCAGTCTCCGGCGCAGGGGATGACTGCTGCAGGTGACAAAGTGTAGACTCCCCGTGTTTCTTGGGGTTTCCCAGGTCCCCGTCAGGAACAGGTTCAGATGGTATCCAGGAGAGCGAGGGGATGGGGTGGAAGAGAAAACAGTCCAGGGAAAAAGTTGGACTGCCTAGCTGAAATAACTAATAAGCAACGAGCAAGGGCAAAGTGAAGGAAAGAAAAAGAGGCAGAAGCGAGCAAGCAGGCAAGCAAGCAAGCAAGCAAGCAAGCAAGCTAAAACCTCTCCTAAACATAGACCATGAGGGAGGTGAGCCGGCTGATAACAAGACAAAACAAAGCTTCACTCTCAGAGCCAGTCCTGGAAGCACAGGACATAATACCAAACATAATCAGAACAATCACACGATTGGAGATACAAACACCATAACATCACCCTAGGACACTGCCAGAAGAAAAAAACACTACCAGCCAACTTTGCATCATCTGTGAACTTCCTGAGCTTGTACTCTATCCCCTTGTCCAGATCACTGATAAAGATATTAAACAGGACTGGGCCCAATACTGAGCCTTGGGGACCATCTGGATGAACTCTATTTCCCACCACTCTGTGGGCCTGGCCATCACCCAGTTTGTCACCCAGCAAACAGCCCACTCATCCAAACCATAAGCAGACAGTTTCCTCAGGAGAATGATGTGAGACTCATTGCAAAAAGGATCAGGGAGATGCCTAGGAAGAGTCTCAGGTGAATCCAGGAGACTATAGTGGAGGACTATTCAGTTTTCCAATCAATTTGCTTAAAAAACTCTACAAAAACGTAATAAAAAAACAAACAAACAAACAAACAAAAAAGGCAGACCACACAAACACACAAAAAACCCCAAACAATAATCACCAAAGAGACAAAAAAAACCCTGAAAAAAGCACCCAAAAAAACCCACCCAAAACTGAAAAAAAACCCCAAACCCAACACATCAAAAATCAGGGTGAAGGTTTCTAGTAACTTTAGAAATAACTAAACAAAACAAAAGAAAAAAAACCAGAAAGTCACATTTCTAAAGGTGCTGTCCCAGCCTCTTGTCTCAGCAGGGAGGACATCCTGAAGTGGAGCCAGTTGGAAGAAAGCGGGACAGGGCAGCACCTGGGCCTTTGTCACAGGACTGCCCTGTGGCTGCCCCATTGCCAAAACCTGGACACATAAATCAAACACAGGTATGCACATGTGCTTAGACACAGCAAAAATATATTTGTCTGAAAAGAATACTGGTCCATTTATATCACTGGAAAGAGCATAATGCCTCGTCTCAGCTTTCTTTTCAGTCATTACAAATGTTTCGAAAATATAGGAGTGCAGAAAATGGAAATATCCAAGATCAACATGCGGACCAATAACAAAGATTCCATTTTTGAAACTGCATTGGGAATCCTCTGCAGAAATTGACTCAGAGCTCTAAGATTTGCAAAAAAGACCAAGAGTATTGGAGTCAATACAACACAGTGTCTGGAGACTTCAGCTGGTTGCCTTGATTTCTCAAATATGATGGAGGAAGCACCTTAGCAACTACAGCTGCCAGTTCTCTCAGGGCCCTGACATGCCTCTGGGTGGGTCCCATGGTCTTGCATACTCAGGTTCCTCAAGTGGTCTGAAAGCTGACCTGCTACTAGGGCTTAGAATCAAGTCCACCAGTCCAATAACCTGAGAGATGTGGAAATAGTGACTGGCAGTAAAAATTGAGACCAACACTTGTTGAGTACCTCAGCCTTCTCCTTGTCTGTTGTCACTAGTCCTGTCTGGCTTATGGGGGTGGGGGGGGAATAGGGGAGGTGTGATAGGTTTCTTTTCATCTTCCTTTTCCCACTGAAATACCCGTAGGTGCCTTTATTATTCTTATTTTTGGCATGCTTTTCCAAATTCAGCTTCAACTGAGCCTTAGCTATACGGGTCCTGTCTTCACACACTCATGTGTTACCACTGTATTTTTCCCATGATTTGTCTCGCTGTGTATTGTCTGCCTATTACCTTCTTGCATCACATCTATTAATTTTCAATAACCTTCTGGATTTAACTTGTTTTCAAAAAAAACCTTTTTGAACCTTTTCACCTCAGAAAATCACCTGGGAAACCCAAAATCCCCCAAATTCACCCCGAGGTCCCCCCAGGATGCCCAGCACTCACCTGGCAACTCCCCAAATTCCACAAATTCACCCCAAAATTCAAGGGGGACCCCCAAATCCCAGGGCTTCACCCCAAAATCCCACCTGCAACCCCCAAAATCCCTCAAATCACCCCCAACACCCAGTCCCCCCAACACCTCCCAAATTCACCCCAAAATCTCTCCAATCCCCCTCCAAACCCATCCAGATACCCCAAATCCATCAAAATCACTCCAAAACACTTCTGGGACTCCCAAAAACCACCAAAATTCACTGGAAAATCCACCAGCATCCCCCCAAATTCATCCCAAAATTCTCCCATGACTCCCAAATGCTCACCTGAATACCCCAAAATTGACAAAATTCACACCAAAATCCACCTGGCATCCCCAGAACTAACCTGAGAACCCTAAAATTCACATGTATACCCTAAAATTGACCAAATTCCCCCCAAAATTCCCCTGAGATCCCTAGAATTCCACAAATTCCCCCTAAAATTCAACTGGGACTCCCCACATTCTACAAATTCACTCCTGTCCTGGGGTACAATGCAAAAATGTGTATTCTATCACCACCTGTTAAAATGTGGGTGGGGTGGTGTTCTTAATCTCTCTGGGAGATATCCTCTGCTGATGTATTGGGAATCCAAATCGCCCTGGGATTCTGGAAATAATTACAAACTGGCCTGAAGGTGAGACTTTTGGATTGTCTTCTGAAGAAGAAGAGGAGCAAGTGGCACGTGCTGAGGAAGCCCCACCATATAATGAGCTACTGGAGACTGAAAGAGGATATGCCCTCTTCACTGATGGTTCCTGCGGAATTGTAGGCACTAACCGGAAATGGAAAGCTGCAGTATGGAGCCCCACACGACAAGTTGCACAAGCTACCGAGGGACAAGGTGGATTGAGTCAGGTCGCAGAGCTAAAAGCCGTCCAGTTGGCTTTGGATATTGCTGAACGAGAGAAGTGGCCAAGGCTTTATCTCTACACTGACTCATGGATGGTAGCTAATGCTCTGTGGGGATGGCTGGAAAGCTGGAAAAAGGCCAACTGGCAGTGCAGAGGGAAACCCATCGGGGCAGCTGATATTTGGCAGGACGTTGCTGCCTGAGTAGAGAAATTGACCATAAAGGTTTGACACGTGGATGCACATGTACCCAAAAGCCGGGCTAATGAAGAACATCACAACAAAGAGCAGGTGGACCGAGCTGCCAAAGTGAAAGTATCACAGGTGGATCTAGACTGGTAGCACAAGGGAGAATCATTCCTAGCTCATTGGGCCCATGATGCCTCTGGTCATCAGGGGAGAGATGCAACATACCGATGGGCCCGTGACCGAGGGGTGGACCTTACCATGGACAGCATCTCACAGGTCATCCATGACTGCAGGATGGTTAGAAACCTACCCTGTGCCTCATGCCACTGCCCGGAACACCATCTTGGGCCTAGAAAAACAAGTCCTTTGGAGGCATGGTACCCCCGAGAGAATTGAATCACACAACAGAACCCATTTCAAGAACGGCCTTATCAACACCTGGGCCAAAGAACATGGTATAGAATGGATATATCATATCCCTTACCACGTGCCAGCTGCCGGGAAAGTTGAACAGTGTAATGGATTCCTTAAGACTACTTTGAAAGCACCAGGTGGTGGAACCTTCAGAAATTGGGAAATGAACATGGCCAAAGCCACCTGGATGGTTAACACCCGAGGGTCCATCAATTGAGGCGGTCCTGCCCACTCTGAACCCCTGCACACAGTGGATGGAAACAAGGTCCCTGTGGCACACATGAAAGGTATTTTAGGAAAGACTGTTTGGATTAATCCCACCACAGGCAAAGGCAAACCAATCCGTGGGATTGTTTTTGCTCAAGGACCTGGTTGCACTTGGTGGGTAATGCAGAAAGATGGGGAAACCCGTTGTGTACTGCAAGGAGACCTAATTTTTCGTGAGAACTGTATGTGAGGTTCATTTTGTATTATATATCTGTAACAGGGTATTGGTTTGGGTATGATGTAGATGGTAATAGAATAAGGGGTGGATTATGTCCTGGGGTACAGTGCAAAAATGTGTATTCTATCACCATCTGTTAAAATGTGGGAGGGGTGGTGATCCTTATCTCTGTGGGAGATATCCTCTGCTGATGTGCCATCTGATAAGATCAGGGGGATGGTCATCGTTATCTTTTCACAACCCATCCTTCCTCCAGAAGATATATTCTGTTAATGGGCCATTAAGTCCTATTGTGCGACTGATAAGATTACATCATCCCATTGGGAGATGCTCCAGCCAGGGGGAGGAGCCAAACATTTCCTACCTAGATAAAAACTGAGATTTGGAACACCAAGACAGTCCTTTCCACTGGATCCCAGAGGAAAGTCGGACCTTTTTCCACATCATCGCTGGATCTTTGGAGGAAAACTGCACCTTCTACAGGAGCACTGCTTCAACTCAACCACATTTGTCATCCAGGAGGACTGCAGCCACCATTTACACAGACTGCTACCAACACCCGGACTGACAGGGTGTCAGGTTGTATTTCTGACTTTGTTGGTGTTTTTTTCGATTATTGCATGTATTTTATTTTTTCTCTTTTCTCCTATTAAATTGTCTTACTGACTTGGAGTTTCGCACTGGTTTTACTTTCAAACCAACACAACCCTTAACCTCGCTAGCCGGGATCCCCCAAAATTCCACAAATTCTCCCCCAAAATCAACCTGTGCCCCCTCAAAACTCACCTGGATCTCCCCAAATCACCCCCCCCCCCCCCCAATTCACCTGGGAAGCCCTAAATTTCCAGAATTCAACCCAAAATTCACCTGGGACCCCAAAACCCTCCAAATTTGCTCCAAAATGATTGGCAACTTTCCACACTCCATTTTCCCACAAAAGGATCTAGAGCTGAATCATTAAAAAACCCGGTATAATGACGGACGAAGACCCTCTAACTAATTAAAGTTAGAAAGTGGTATGTGTATTCACCGGCGGCCGGCACGGGAGTCACCTCCTAAAGGCGTGACGGCCCTGAACAAGGTTCTTTGCCATCTGTTTATTCCCCAAGATCCAATACATACAAGATACAATACATATGCATAACCCCAGAACCTCCCATCCCCATCCCATATTAAAATGAGCCCATTAGTCCTTCACGCGTGCACAGCTCTTCTCTTGAATTCGGTCGGTGGTCTCGAAATGGGTCAGTGGTCTCGAAGGATGAAGTCAGGAGAGTCTTCATCAGGTCTCAGTGACCCTCTGGCACGATGCAAGGCTCCGTGCTTCATGGTTAGCAGTTTACATATTTTACGTTCTTCTGTACGTAAATTTATAATAGCAGATAATTATACCAATTAGCTCTAGCCTAAGCATCTAGTAATTATTAACCTACCATTTACCTACCTAACTTACATCTTGGCCATGGAAACTACTTCTACTCTTAGCAAAAACCTTAACTTTTTAAAACCATGATTCAGAGCCCTGGGTGCTTCATAAACAAACTAAACGGAAAAAAACTTTCTATTCATTCTCAGCAAAAAGACTTCCTATTCCTCCTTCATTTGGACAAAACTGCCTTCACTTTCAAACTTATTCTCTTGCTCACTTACCTGCATAATGCTTAGTCCCTGTTCTGCATGCTCATTTTCTTCACTTTTACAAGGAATCCTCTCCTCATCTACTTCTTCCTCTGCTTCTTCCATTTCCTGTGCCTAGATCACCTGTTTCGCTGTTAGATTTGTTTCTCCAGCTGATTTTTGACAACTGTCCCTATCTTGTGGCACAGCTCACTCGAAATAGGTGATTGTCCCGCTCTGCTCTGGGCTGGGACTGCGCTCTCTTCAAGCCCTGGGGGCAATTTTGGATGCCACAACGTCAGAAAGACCTCAGGCTATTGGAGAAATGTCCAAAGGAGGGACACAGAGATAGTGAAGAGGCTGGAGGGGAAGCCATACAAAGAGTGGCTGAGGGCATTTGGTTCAGCTGCAGAGAGGACACTGAGCTCACACCTCGCTTGGGACCTCTCAGCTGCTCTCAAGGGCAGCACAGGGACAGCTTTGCTCTCTGCTCTCTGCGACCAGGGACAGGAGCCAAGGGAATGCCAGGAGCTGTGTCAGGGGACGATTAGGCTGGCTATCAGGGAAAGGTTTTTTTCCTCACAGGCTGGTCAGGCACTGAATAGGTTCTCCAGGCAATGGGCACAGCCCCAAGGCTGCCAGAGATCCAGGAGCGTTTGGCCAATGCTCTCAGGGATGCAGAGGGTGGGACTGTTGGAGTGTCTGTGCAGGGCCAGGAGTTGGACTTAGACGATCCCTAGGGGTCCCTTCCGACTCAGGAAACTTTTACCATTTTCCCCCCTTTCCTCTCCTTGCATAATGCTCTCAGCTTACTGTTCCACCGTATGTTCCACTTCTGAAACCTCCGCTACTTCTTTCCAGTTCAAGCACAGTTCTACTGGTTACAATCCAAAGATATACAGATTGAAAAACAACCAAAAAGAAACACCTGTTTGGAATGTCGTGGTCTTATTTGGATCTCGAACTATGAAGTAGATTGTGCCTTGCAAGTTCTAAAAGCAAAACAACAACAAAAAACACCCACCACACCGTTTTCACATAGGGATTTGCTTTCTTCTGAGAAATCCATATCCCTTCTCAAAATGGATCTATTTCAGTAAGAGGTCATCTTGAATAGATCACTTACTATCTAAAGAACCTGGAACACTCAAATCCGTAATGATAAGCCTGTTACCTTGCCGTTTTCTGTTCCAAAGGCAAATGAATTTGCTCAAGTGCCGTTTGTAACAAGGACAGAGTTGAAAGTGTGGCTCTGAGAAATGTTTTGGTTTCCCTCTCCTGTCTGTATCAAAAGTACTTTCTTCAATGGCTGAAACAATACTTGATATAGTCTGAATTTTAAAGGTCATGAAATTTTTCTCAAAAGTTAAAAATTAATATAGCAGTCAGCTTTTAAACCAACAGGAATTTTTGTTTTACCTGTTTGAAGATTTCCTTCACACTAAAATGCTGGCTGATGGATACCTAGAAGAAATCAATTCCCACAAAATGCTTCCGGGTAAGCCATTACGTCATCCATTACAATTTGCTTCAGTGTCCTGTTCCTGTCCAATTGAAGGTCCCTGTTTAAGAGACTCAAGTACGGAGAGAAATAAAATTAAATATGACTACAGTGCCTTTAAATCTAAATCGAACTTCCTGATCAATCGCATAAAACCTTTAGACCAAATGTTGCCATTGATCTGTTTCTAATGAACACAATCACATCCTGGCTTGTTAGAGATTAGTTCATTACAAAGAAAGAAATGCACAGAAGTTAAAATATTTCCAAAGAAGCATTTGACATCCTTCCTTTTGGATGGGGAACCATTCCAACACTGCTTACATAAGAGGTCAAATTGCTGTCTTCCATGTTAGTTCTGCACTGTGCTCAGCGGAGCCTTTCTGGTTTATTTGCCTTTGACTTGGACATAAAGCTGAGTCTTGATTCAAGAAAAATCAATATTCACACTTGTTTTCATTTACACGGACATTGGCTTGGTCTCCTAAACAAAGAGAATGATGTGGAATTTATGTAGGTGTTCAGATAGGTAACATTCTCTTTCCGCAACCTGGCATTGTATTTTCACTTGGTCTGTTACCTCTGGCTTTGTTTTAACGGCTCAAATTATTAGGAAGAGTATCAAACCTCCAGCTCTAACCACAGTCCTACTGCGAGGTGTGTCAAGGTATGTGCATCTGCCCCTCAGATCCATAATGCTCTTCTAATGTGCCTCTGATCGAGCAGGTAGGAAAGACTGTTGCATTTCCTAGATGCATTGTAAATGGTACATTCCGTGACACCTGCTATGCCCTGTAGCTTGGTCCCTCTCCCCTCCTGGCCATACAGGGCTGGCTGGGATCCAATTTCTCCCCGCCCCCCTTTTCAGATCCTAGAAAAGATCTGTACCCCCTCACCTCTGTATCTTTTTCTCTTGCTCCCACTTTTTCTCTCGACCCACGAGAAATAAACCCTGTAACTTCATCAGGGAATAGAGCCTCTTTTGTTATCTTATTTAGGTCCGTGAGGCAAGGGCCCCGGGAGCCATCACCCTAACACCTGAGCTAGACCGGAGGAAGGGTGAAGAACCCCATTTTAGGGCCGAGAAAACGCCTCATTTGGCGCCCAACGTGAATGGTCTCTACAGATCATCCCACGTTCGGCTGTGACTCCTATTTTCGGGATTCAAGATGCCTTGGAGCTGATAAACTAGCTTAAATTTCTTTCAGCTGCATTTTGTGCAGTTCGAGGACTTTTAAGCACAAACCGGGAGCCTGTCAGAAGCCCAGGCAGCTCGGTTCTGGTCGTAAACCCACTACAGTTACTCAGACGCCTCTGCCTGCAAGAAAAAAAAAGGTGAGTGGAAGCCTCCTTTTGCAGAGGGTGGGTTCCTGGAGGTCCGCGGGGGGGTCTCACTGGTGGCATTTGACCCGCGCGGCGCCATCCTCGGGGAGAGACATGGCTCGGGCGTGTGAGAGGCGTGCGGGTGGCTCGGTGTGCCCACAGCCACGTGGTGTGGCGTGCGGACTGGGGGGGAATGGACGCAGTCACCCAGGCACGGCGGCAGGCAGGCAGCTTTGATCTGTTTCAAAGTAGCGGCACGGGGGTTTTTTGCGGTGTTTTGGGGGGTTTTGCAATGGAGTCGGCCCGTACAGCGGCGCCCGTGCCAAGTCGGTTTTACCGACAGAAACGGCAAAATTAACATCGGCACCACAGCCATTCAAGACCGAAAACCGTGGTGTACCTGGCACGTTTTAACAACTAACTCTCTTCCTGTATTTTTCACTGTAGTGGGGTAGATATAGTGGCAAATTGCTAAACATCATGGGCTTACAGCAATCTGCCTTACAAAGGAGTATAAGAAACCAACTAAGGGAAATATAAAGTTCAGGAAATGTTTTAATATCTAAGAAAAAGTTAGCCCGTTTTTCCAGCTGGCTGTCTGTTGAAAAATCTGACCTTGAATTGCAAAATATAAATTCGATTTCATTTTGGGATGAAATAGCGGATTTATTAACTTTCAAAGTCGAAAATGGAGATAAAACAGCTTCTGTAATCCTCCCGATTTTCTTACAAATTCGGAAACTTTTAATTCAGACAGACAACAATAGACAGCAGCAGCAAAACGGTTCAGACTCACCTTCCCTTTCTTGAAAACCCTATAACCCAGACCTGGAGGGGACCCACGGGTCTCCCTGGGGGGTGCAGGGCGCCCAGCACGACTGTGGCTGCTCTGAGTCCCTGGGTCCTCCCCAGTATGCCGGTTCTGATAATTTTTCGAAAATTGTCAGCACTCCTTCCTTGTTCCCTTCCCCTCTGGGCAAGAGCCACGTGGCTACACCTGAAGGTGTCGGGGTCGCAGATAGCTCTGGCCATGCGATACAGCCCGTAGGGGGCGTCCCATATGGTGGCAGCCACGTGTCTCCTCCTTCCATATGGTGGCAGCCATGTGTCTCCTCCTTCATCCCGCAACCCCCTTCACCCTCCGGTCCCTGCGCCTAAGCCTGTCCCCTCCCATAACCCATCCCTGCCCTCGACTCCACTGCCCCCTCCCCCCTCCAAGACCCACCCCTGCACAGCACCCAGCGACCCTGCCCACAGCTGTTGCAACCCTGGATCCTACCACCCCTCCCCCGCTCCAGTTTCACATTGCTTCCCTCCAAACTGCTGCCGGGTGGGGGAGGGCAGTGGAGCCCCTGCTGAGTTCAGTGCCGGTGGGGGTGGGGAGGGATCAGCTCACAGCCCCTGTGGGACGGATGGTGTTCCCGTGGTGGGGGGGGGGGGGGGGGGGCAGCCCCCCGGTCCAGTGGGGGGGGTTACCCAGCCCTGAAATTCAACACCAGGAAAAAGAGTATATACCATCAGTTGCTCCTGTAGCTTATCTTGGTAAGAGGAATGGTAGAAGAAGTTATCAACCTTTGTCCTATCAAGATAAAAAAGGAAATTTGTAAATTACAGATACAATTTGGTTAAAATAGTGAAATCTTTAAAGGCATGATGAGAGCCACCTTTGACTCAAACGAACTGGTTCCATATGATATCACAGAGCTTTTCCGATGTTTGTTAACTCCTTCAGAATATGATGTATGGGAATGCCTGTGGAAAAGATGTTTGAAAGTGCTTTTACTAGAGCTTTTAAAAAGCTCAGATGATGCAAAAGATGCTGATAATAATGACATAACATATGAACACCTATGTGGGGAAAAGGATTGGCATTGCCCTGAAAGCCAAACCAGAGTACTATCCAAGTCTGTCCTGAATAAAATATGCAATGTTGCAGAAAAGGCTTTTAATCAATTACCAACAGTAGATACTAAAGGCAGTTATGTTAACATTAAACAGTTTGCTTCTGAGAATTTCTTACAGTTTGTGGACCGCCTTCGTACGCAAGTGGAAAGACAGGTGTCGGATCCAGTGGTACAAGCTGAATTAATTAAAGAGATGGCTCAGAGGAATGCTAATGAAACCTGCTGTAGGGTTATTCTTGGCCTTCCCCTCGAGCCAGCACCTAGCTTAGCACAGATGATAGAAGCCTGCGCCAGGAAAGCAGAACTGCACAGTGGACACGAGAGAAATCCAGGACTGGTACAACCAAAGACCATGGTAGCTGAAACACAAGAAGCCATGAAGCAACCGATGTCACCAGAGCAGCTGCAGCACATCATCTGCTTCCAGTGCAAGCAGCCAGGACACTTTGCCAGAGACGGTCCACACAACCAGAAACAGAAGAAGACCAACAAACAAAAAAACTAGCTTTACAGCGCGTACCCGTCATTAACACAATAGCACCCTCGGCTATAAATGCGGCGGGCTCCACACTCGCAAAGGACTCTCTCTTAATAAACAAAAAGGGGGAGGATGGGATAGAGGGTGTGGGGATGCATGGCAATCAAAATATTAAATGTTCAGTTAACAAGGTTTGGAAGCCACTAGGCCGTTTTAGGCTTGTGACTACCAAAGGTTTTCATTTCAGGTCACCTGATTGGACAGTCAATACAGTGGACTTACCTAACAGTACACAGGACATGACGTTAAACCACATGAAACTGGACAGTGAGTACTTTGTTGTCGGGGACACAGCACACACACCCCCAGAGATTGAGGTAGCTCCCATGACCATCAAGGGAAACACAACTGGCCTCATTCTCCTGGCACGATGTCCTCTACCACCATATTACCTGGTTGAGGGACAAATCCTTGCCCAGGCCATTCCTGTTCCACAGGAGGTCCCAGTAGATGGAAAAATAGGTGAAGTCTACTGGGCAGAAGGCGTGGGTGAGGACAAACCTTCTCTGGCATGCAACCTAACCCGTGGATCAGATCACCTCCATGTGGACGGGTACTGGACACAGGTCCTGATGTGACTATCATACCTGAAAGGATGTGGCCGTCACATTGGGAACTTCAGCCTGTGGCAGGCAGAATCCAAGGTGTAGGAGGAGTAAAATTGGCAAAAATATCAAAAAGCATAGTACAAATTGAGGGGCCGGATGGAAAATTGGCTAGCATCCGTCCATTTGTTACAGACTATAAATGCCCTCTATGGGGGAGAGACACCAGGTCCCAGTGGGGGGTAAAATTGATTATTCCTAAGACTCCTCGGGATTTTTAGAGGCGGCCACTGTACAGCGCCCTACCCAAAAATGGAAATGGCTAGATGATACCCCAAAGTGGGTAGCACAGTGGCTGATGAGTAAGAAAAAGCTCAGGGTGCTTGAGGAGCTTGTGGAGGAGCAATTGGCTAAAGGCCACATGGAGGAGACCACAAGTGCGCGGAATTTTCCGGTTTTTGTGATAAAGAAACCGGGGAAGGACAAGTGGAGGCTGCCCCACGACCTCCGAGAAATAAACAAAGTAATTGAGGACATGGGGTCTTTCCAACCTGGAATGCCTTCTCCAACAATGCTTCCTAGAGATTGGCAATTGGCTGTTCTAGACATCAAGGACTGTTTCTTCCACATTCCCCTACACCCAGAGGATGCCCCACGGTTCGCCTTCTCGGTTCCTACCATCAATCGAGAAGCCCCAATGAAGCGCTACCACTGGAAGGTTTTGCCCCAGGGATTAAAATGTAGTCCCTCCATCTGCCAGTGGCATGTGGCCTCATTGCTGTCCCAGGTGCGTGCCCAGAGAGGGGAGGCCATCATCCTTCATTACATGGATGATGTGCTTGTGTGTGCCCCCGATAACTCTCTACTCCAAGACACACTTGACCGAGTGGTTAAACTTTTAACCTCTGCTGGATTTGAATTGCAGGAGGACAAAGTCCAAAGGATGCCACCTTGGAAGTACCTGGGCTTGGAAATTACTGCACAGACCATTGTTCCGCAGAAATTGGAAATTAATTGTAATCCAAAAACCTTAGCAGATCTCCATTCCCTGTGTGGGTCATTGAATTGGGTTAGGCCCTGGCTAGGCCTCACTAATGAGGACCTA
The DNA here is from genome assembly GCF_052056855.1 of Sturnus vulgaris. Classification (NCBI taxonomy): domain Eukaryota; kingdom Metazoa; phylum Chordata; class Aves; order Passeriformes; family Sturnidae; genus Sturnus; species Sturnus vulgaris. Next base: position 70,627,515 of record NC_142282.1, on the reverse strand, counting down.
GAAGCTCTCTTCAATTTATTGAAGGGGGAGACAGAGCTGCTTTCTCCCAGGGAACTGACCCCAGAGGCAAAGACTGCAATCAAAAAGGTACAAAAGACTTTAGGAGAGAGGCAAGTTCACCGTTACCAGCCCGAGCTGCCCTTCAAATTCATTGTCCGAGGAAAACTGCCACGCTTACACGGGTTAATATTCCAATGGATCAAGGAGCAGAGAGAGTCACTCTTAATCACAGAGTGGGTCTTCCTCTCCCACCAAAGATCCAAAACTGTCACTAAGCCACAAGTGTTAATAGCTCAGCTCATTCGGAAAGCAAGGATGAGACTGTATGAACTAGCTGGTTGTGACTTCACATGTATTCACCTCCCTGTTAAACTGTCTGAGGAGAGAAGGAACTCTCCTGAAAGATTGACTAAAGAGATGTTTGAGCACTTGCTCCAGAGCAATGCCAGTCTCCAATTAGCCCTGGACAGCTATAGAGGACAAATATCAGTCCATGCCCCATCTCACAAGCTGTTTAATGAGGAATTCCACCTCATTCCTCCTGAGAAGAGGAGTCGGAGACCACTCAAAGCTCTCACAGTGTTCGCGGATGCATCCGGGGCGTCCCACAAGTCAGTGATGACTTGGAGAAATCCTCAGACTCAGCATTGGGAAGCTGATGTTGAGTTTGTGGAAGGATCACCCCAGGTAGCTGAACTGGCAGCAGTCGTGACAGCCTTTGAGAAGTTCTCAGAGCCAATCAATTTGGTAACAGACTCAGCCTATGTAGCAGCGATAGTGTCTAGGGCGGAGCAGGCAGTGCTCAGAGACATCGAGAATGAGCAGCTTTTCAGGTTGCTTTCCAAACTAATTTATTTGATTTCTCATAGAGAACACCCGTTCTATGTGATGCATGTGAGATCACACACAGATTTGCCAGGCAAAATTGCAGAAGGGAACCATCAGGCAGAGTCCCTTGCAACCCCACCAGAACAAGCGACCCCAGCAGAACAAGCACGCCTTCCTGACATCTTCCAACAGGCAAAGCTGAGCCACCAGCAGTATCACCAGAATACACCAGGTCTAATGCGTCAGTTCCAGCTAACTCGGAGTCAGGCTCTAGCCATTGTGGCCACCTGTCCCAACTGTCAGCTCCAGACCATGCCCTCAATGGGCATGGGGGTAAACCCCCGAGGTCTTGGCAGTTGTGAGGTATGGCAGACAGACATCACACACATTCCTAGTTTCGGTCGCCTCAAATATGTGCATGTTAGCATTGACACTTATTCAGACGCAGTCTATGCCTCTGCCCACGCAGGAGAAAGGGCAATGCACGCCAAACAACACCTAGTGCAAGCCTTTTCAGTATTGGGGATCCCTAGGGAAATGATAACTGATCCGGGGGCAGCGTATAAGTCCAAGGAGTTCCTGGAATTCATCCCGCAGTGGGGACTGGAACATAAAACTGGCACCTCCCACTCCCCCACAGGCCAAGGTGTAGTAGAGAGAGCCAATCACAAGCTCAAGCAGGTTTTGGCCAAACAGAGCAGTTCAACTGCATGGATGCCTCCGCAGCAGAAGCTCTGCAAAGCCATGTTTACTATCAATTTCCTGAACTGTTCATTTGAGAACATGAGTCCACCTGTGGTACGTCACTTTAACAGTGCTAAACAGTTCAAGTTATCCCAACATCCTCCAGTTTTGATTAGGGACCCAGAAACTTGGGAAATCAAAGGTCCCTATGAGCTCGTTACCTGGCTACGTGGCTATGCGTGCGTATCCACTCTCTCAGGGCCTCGGTGGATTCCCCAAAAGTGGGTGAAACCGTATGTCCCCAAACATCCTGCTCCAACTGAGGGGAACGAGGAGCAGGTGGCTGTGGCTTCAAAAAGAAGACGCCGCCGGAAAAAAAGAAAAAGAAATCCTCCTAAAGGATGACATTCCGGCAGATAGAGACTTTTAACAGGTTTTATAATGTTTGTCTTTCCTTTTAGAGAAAAGCTTCTCTTCTCTCAGTCACGTGATGAACCCCATCCAAGCTGTCTTCCTGTTAACACTGAACAGTCTGGCAACTGCATGTATCGTTCCTCAACCACGTCAGAACATTTGGGTGACCCTGGCACAGACGCTCCAACAAGAACACATATGTCTGTCCACAGCAGCAACAGCAAACCCTATGTCCATCTGCCTGGTAGGAATCCCATTGAAGGCTGGAGAATATTCAGCCAGTTTTGAAACACAAATGTCCAATGAAATTCCTGAGTCACACACCATTTCATCACTCAAAAATCATAGGCAGCAAGCTGGAGTAAGTAAAAGCCCCATAGAGGAGTTGCTGCCAAGTTTGCCCAAAGCAGCTCAGCAACCCCAAGAATTAGAGCTGTTAGGTTCCTACCCAGCACAATATTGCCTTCACTTTAGGATCTTCCCAAAACCTTGTAGCATAAAAGAATTCCACAACATAATGCAATATTGTGGGGAGTTCACTGCCAAAAGGTGGTGCAATACTATAAGCCATATTGCAGCTGATACCCCAACTTATTCAAGCCCCAAAAGCCTCCCAAAGGCATTGTTCTTAATTTGTGGGGACCGGGTGTGGGCATGGATCCCTTCTCGGCTCTTAGGAGGGCCATGCACCTTCGCTCGGTTGTCCCTGTTGGCACCCAACGAAACCTTAATTAAGGATTGGATGCACAAAAACAAATCGGGTAATAAAATCCAAAAAAGAAGTGCAGACAATTTGGACCCAAACTGTGATTCTGAAATTTTCCATTGGGCCAAGTCAAAAAGAATTGCTGTGTCCCTGTTTCTTCCTTGGGTTGCCGCAGCTAAAGCTCTAGGCGAATTGGGCCACCTAGAGTGTTGGGTAGTCAAACAGGCAAACTTAACATCCACCGCAATCAGTTCCCTCCTAGAAGACGAGGAAATTACCAGGCAGGCCACACTAAAAAAGGTGCTGCTATAGATTTTCTCTTACTACTGCACGGACATGAGTGCCAGGAATTTGAAGGACTTTGCTGTATGGACCTGACCTCGAAAGCTCCTAACATCCATGCTGCCCTCCGAAACATGAACAACTTAATCGGACAAGTGAAGCAAGAATCTGAAGATTGGTTCAATGGACTGTTCAAAGGCTGGGGACTCACAGGGTGGTGGACATCTATAGTCAAAACAATTATGTTAATTTTTGTTATTCTTTTCCTTGTAATCCTACGTCACTTAGTTTTCAAGGCTGTTAATGGTCTCATTCCCTCAACCTCAGTAGTCAATCACATAGAAATGAAAAACTTCGAACAATCTAACCCTCCCACCAACTGCAAGTGGTGGGCAAAACCATAATTTGAATGAAACAAATATCCTTCTTTCAACTTCATTAAACAAAAAACGGGGAGATGTTGCATTTCCTAGATGCATTGTAAATGGTACATTCCGTGACCCCTGCTATGCCCTGTAGCTTGGTCCCTGTCCCCTCCTGGCTATACAGGGCTGGCTGGGATCCAATTTCTCCCCGCCCCCCTTTTCAGACCCTAGAAATGATCTGTGCCCCCTGTCCTCTGTCTCTTTTTCTCTTGCTCCCTCTTTTCCTCGCTACCCATGAGAAATAAAGCCTGTAACTTCATCAGGGAATAGAGCCTCTTTTGTTATCTTATTTATGTCCATGAGGCAAGGGCCCCGGGAGCCATCACCCTAACACCTGAGCTAGACCTGAGGAAGGGTGAAGAACCCCATTTTAGGGCGGAGAAAAAGCCTCAAAAGACCTCCTGGGTGTGCGAACAGTGCTGCTTCCTCTATGGCTTCAGAGCTGCTGCTAAGATCTTCTGGAAGGAGAGCGGTATTGTACCAATTTTTAGATGGTTTTTAAAGTTGCAAGTGTTTGGCTATCTTAAACTTCTGAGCTCCTAGAACTTTGAATGTGATCAAATCTATGAGTGAAGAGATGATGGTGCAGACCAACTTCTGATTCCGGTGATCCAAGAATCTGCGCTACTCCTTTAACCTTCTGAATAAGGCATGGATGTGATGGTATGCACAGTAATACTGATGTGCTATGGTTTTTGAATGATAGCAGTCTTCCTTTGTCCCATTCCTAAACCGTGGGCATTATTTGCCTTAACCTTGTTCACTAGGGACATTATTCTATATTCTTACATGAAGTGAAAAGCACTCTTTCTCAATACCTTCACACAACAGCATTAAAACAAGGCCAAAGTAGTACAACCAATGTTCAAAGATGCTCTACCTTTTAAGTTGACGATACAACATTCATACCTTGTTCTAATTTGATCTCAAGAAAAAAGGGTGTTCTCCAAATACTCCTTCAGCTCTTCCTCACAGCTCACCATTTTGCTTTTTTCTAAAATTGTATCCAGATCACTTTCATCATCGAAGGCCACATAAAAAAGCTAGTAAAAATGGCTTCGTAGATACTAAAATCTCCCCAACTATTTAGGATTCAAGGAAGTTAATTATGCACATATATTCTACACCCAGAAGAGAAAGCTACCTCAGCAAAACTCATCGCCTATGAAAATCTTCCTAGATAATGAACACCTCTGACACTGCCTCCCCAAGTTGCTTGTTGAAACAATGAGAACCTCACATCCAATCAGACTCTAGACCTGCACAAGATCTTGTAATAGCAACTAGTAGCCACTTTCTACAGAATGCGGCAGTGATCACTATCACTGTTGCAATACCAAGAATAAGACAGGACTGTCCGTTCAGCGTGAATCAAGCTGTTGGCCAAAATTCACCTGACAGAATGAAACTGAAGAGTAGAAATTCCCATGTAAATTCAACGATTACATTTTTAATTTTATAGCAGGTATTTTGAATTTCAGAGGGCTCTTTGCATTAAGAAGTCCTGTCTTTATAGCACACCCTTGATTTTATGTTTCTACCTGTATTATTGCCATTTAGCCGTCTCCTTAAAATCACTCCGAAGAAAAACATTCAAGTGAACAAGTTCTTTCTAAACTCCTGGAAGGTTAAATGAATGAGGAAGAGGATATGTAACATGATAAAAGGCTGCCTGGAATTTTACGACTGGTATCCAACATGGCATCTTTAATCTGGAGAGTAAAAAAGATCAGTCTCCAAGTAAACTGCTAAGAATGCGGATTATCCAAACTTCTGTTTATACTGGCACCATAAAGCACCAAATCACATTCTATAATTTATCCCTTTAGAAACAACTGCCCGACTTTTTTTATGTATAGAAAAGATTGGAAGACATTTGGGAGATCATTTCCAGCTATTCCTAAAGTCTGATCTTAAGCAGGCTGGGCCATACATCATTCATCGCTATCATATGTATTTCAGATAGAAATGATCATAAAAATACAATCTATTAATATTACAAATAATAAACAAAAGAATTATGAACACTTCCACGTGAAACTCTTCCACACCAAACTGTTTCTTTGGAGTGTTTTGTCACTCTATGGACCTCTTTCTAAGGTGACATCAGTAGCCTACCACGCAGAAGGCATTGCAGGTGGGAGCACAGGAAGAACAGACTAATCCCAAGGAGTGATGAAAATATATGTCATCAAATAAAAAAAACGTACATCCACGTGCTCCACTTCTTTTTCAAACCTACATTTTAGTTTCTCAGTCATCTGAAGCATGTTGGAGTGCACAAGTTCAGCAACTTCTGCTGCGCAAATGTTTATATCCAACAGGGTCATCTGAAGGAAAAGAAGAACAAATTATTGACATGCACAGAAGAAATACTGTGTGGCTTTCCCCTGGCTAAACTTGGTGTTTCTTTTCTTGTGGTGGACAGAGATAGATTCAGCCTCCTATATGCCATATTAGATTAGTAAACAATACCATCTGGTTGGATAAAAAGGGAGAAATTGAGGCAGAGGCGGAATTTCTTTACCAAGATAAGACATATTAAGCACAAGGGCTGAGGCTCCTTGCATCTTCCTCATTCACGTAGGACAGCACTCCCTTCATTACCGGCATTTGTAACGGCTTTTCCACATTTCAAGTACAAATACCAACTACTACTGTGAAACCAAATGGATGGCTTACTTTTTGAACAGAGTAAGGCAGAGGTTAAAAAGGAATTCCACTTGTTATCTCAATGTTTGGTGCATCCTCAGACGCATTTTACTGGAATGACACATTAGACCAAGGCTATCACAGCCAAAAGCTGTGGCACTCAACTTGCCCATCTGCCCTTTCCCCTGACATTTGCCCTGGACCAGCTCGTACTGGATGCTCATTTTCTCCACTCACTCCACATTAGGGCTGTCTGAATGCTATGGAACTGACCACAGTCAAAATTCCCATCTTTCATAGTGCAGTGTGTCATGGAAACATGACAGAGGCCATGTGCTGAATCTCAGCACACGGAACTGATCCCAGCAGTGCCTACAGACCTTTGCCTACAGACAACAGACACTAACAGCCAATCAAATCAAGACATTTTCATACACAGCTGTTAACCATTATGCTTCAAAGTAGCAAGGTACTTACAATCGCTACCAACTTCTTTGCTGCCATACAGGCTACAAACATCCCAAAAGGATGTGCTCTGGAGCAAGAGAAGGCAGACACAGAGAGGGAAGGCATGCTGCAAGGACACAGAGAAAGGAAGTATCTCCAATACTTCCCCTCTTCTTCTCATACTTCCCCCCTTCTTCTGCAAGAGTTAAAAAGGAGTATTTTTGTATGATTGAGAAGGGATCCATGTCAAAATTAACTTTTGATTTCCCCCAGATTCATTCTAACCAGGCCAGTTCCTGCTAGATCTCACCATGCACAGGTGTTTGTACTGGCCAAAGGAAAGCCATGCCACAGGCAGCTTCTTTGGCTCTTACTGCCACCTCCAAGCAACTGAGAAGGGATGTGGGAACACACGGAACAAAGAATAGAGCAAACATGCACTCTCAAAGCAACTGTCTGCCTCATCGTTGCCAGGGAGAAAAGAAAATATTGCTTGAATTCCTGACTGTTCTCAGGATTTCCCGACCTACCGAGACTATTGTTTCAGTTCTCCAGAGTTCTGCACCATTCGTTTCCATCAGATTTGGCACGTGTTGGAGGGAACAAGCTGCTATCAAAGTAGGAAACAAGAGTCAGGTGTACTAAAATACAAACCACTCAGTACTTCAAATATAAAATTATGAATCAGAATCTCCATACTACTGGGCATTCTTTTATTTATAGCCATCTTGGCAATGAAAATAAACCTGAGATTGTTGTTGTTCAAGGCCAACTGTTTACTGCCCGATAAGGAACTAACTGTCATCTACCTTGTTCCTATATCCACCATAAAAAACCTCCCTGTAAAGATCGTAATACATTGCACCCACACCAACGTGTCTTGTGTTCAGGATGGATATTCAAACGTAGCAACGTTAGATTTCTATCCAGACTCCTCTCTTAATTTATTACGCAAATAAAATCCCACACCATGGAGAAAAAATGCCTTGACAAAAGCACGAACTTCTAGCTCTCCACCCATCTTTGCCCATTTCTACTATGTTTCAAGATTTACTTCTGCATTCCTCCATTTTTAGAGCCTGATCGCCACCTATTAATTGTAGTTGGGGCACTGAAAATCAAGAATGCATTTTCTCCATTCAAAAGAGCTGTACAGAAATAGATGTAGACCCTGTCTTACTGCTGCATTTAGCAATCACACATTGACAGGAAGCAAAGTGCATTTTGTAGCCAAGTCCTTCATTAACTCCAGCAACAATTGTTTTCCTTTATGCTATACCCTCTTTTGCCATACCCGATATATTGCAAAGCCTTCAGTCTCTGTTCAATGAGTACCATCTGCTCCTTTACCAACTTTTCCATATTCACAGTTGGGGGATTCTGTATTTCTTCACTTGCCATAAATTCTCTGCAGGATGGAAAGTAGATATGTAGAATGGAATCACATGATATATGTGATATCATACGTGATATCACGTAGAAAGAAAAAATGATCAAGTATTACTTTGATAGAAACCAAAAGTGAACACTAGCCACTTTGTGTTGCTCATTGTCCAAAAGAAGAGTGCCACATTTCTGACCTGAAACTCTGAACTACACACTTCTTTTGCATGAGCTTCCAGTCCTTGACTCCCCCTTGCCATTTCAGTTGATGCCATTTTTCTTTCTCAAGCTCTGATTTCATTCGAATCAAGAGTAGCTTGGCAGTTGCCCTCTCATTATCCAGCAGTACTCTCTTTACATTCTGTGTATTAAAAAATAAAACCAGAAGTAGAAGCAGCATATGACATGCAAAAACAAACAAAAAATTGTCTCTTCTACAGAAAATGAGGGGAGAAAAGAACACAAATAATAACCACTACCCTGCCAAGTAGAAATTTCTTCTATATTTCAGTGATTGATAGGGAGAAAAAATGAATTTCATTTGGGGAAAGAAAGACATTCTAGGAATATTCAGACTGCTATCTTCCCCAGGTAAAACATTTACGATGGCCTTAGCGTTAATGAGCTTGTGTACATCAGCTGCCAAGAGGAAGGACATTTCCTCCAGTTTCACAGAATACTTGGTCAGTACATCTGCTATCTGTGCAATCAAAGAATACAGAAAAGCAACAACAATGAAAAGTAGAACTCAAATATCAATTTCCCAAGTTAAAATCTACATGAACAAGACAATTTTTCCATTCAAGTGAATTCGATTTAATTAACTCATTAACCACATCAGTATCATTCTCACGTTCAAGAACAGAAATCAAAGAATCAACGTTGCTTCTTCTGAGACATTGAAGCCTGAGTAGATGCCAACTTCAAATCTATTAGGACGGCATGAAAGCAATACCTGCTACATTTAGTACATGTAAACTACAAAGACATCTAGAACAGCTCTAAAAGATGAACAAACCCATGAACTTTGAAGTAGACGCTAGCAAGAAATGTGGAAATAGGCTTTATCTGCCCAGTGCTTTTCCCAAAAGCTTGGGCACTCCTTGGCGTCAGTGAGAGTCTCTGTCTCATTATTCAGCAGCTGGCTTAGGGTAAAAAAGGATGCATGCAATCACTTCATTCCTGTTCATGACATAAACTTACTGCATCATCATGGAAGCCATTTACTTAGAAATATAGCCTAAAAAATAGGTGTCAGACTGGGTACATATCCAGGTTGCAATGAGCAAAACCAATTTCTTTTTAACAGCAAAACCATACAATATGCCTGCCATGGCAAATATTAGTCTACTAGCCCTTCATTTCAACGGGCAGTGAGCAGTTCATTCCACCAAATTTACGTTTGGCAAGGAGACAGTCTATTTATTACAAGCCCCTAGTTCTAGAACCAAGAACTCAGGAGTTGCTCATTCCCAATGAAAATCTGTCCATTTCATACCTTTGGGGTTTTATGCTTCTGTTCTTTACCTGTCTTGAGTGTGGCTTTCTTGTGAAGTCACTGAGGGGTGTTTTTCCAACACATTTCTGCTGATTACACGGTAATTGCATGGCATCAGCAGACATCTCTGAATATCTCTTTAAAGTATGCTTTTTACTCTTCTTAGAGGACCTTGTCTTCTTCTTTCCTTCACCCAAAAGGTGGACTAAGTGAGCCTTCAAAGAACCATCATCTCAACAATTAGAATCCTTTCAAACCTTCTGAATGGAGAACAGCGACTAAAGAAAAAATAAAAAGACTAGTACGCGAAAGACAGCAGAAGAGAAAGGTCAAATAACGAATCCTACATGCATAACTCTCTTCATTCCAGGCTATTTTTAAAATGAGAAAAAAAAAAAAAAAAAGATCATCTTTTCCTCAGAGAGGAAAAGTGGAGTAACTGGATTGTGTTGCCTTGCTTACAGTTACCAGAAAAGTCAACAGCAGCGTTGAAAACTCCTGAAGCTGGCTCACTACACCTCTAAATGTTTTACTACTATGTTATGATTCTGTCTTCAGTTAATAGAACCTGATATACAACAAAGAGATGGGAGCACATGGAGATGCATTGGAGAGCCTACGCTGGAGGTAACACATTCAATTTTTACTCAAACTAATCCAAATTACAAAATTTGAAAATGACCTGGGGCCATTTCAACAGCCAGCAAACTGACTAACACAACCAACCTTTGGCTTTTATTCAATACTTTGCTTGTTTTACCTGGGCCTTGAAAAAAATTGATTCAATATTGCATGGTGGAGTGGACCAGAGAAATGATCTCTAAAGATAACCTATACTGGCCCATGTTCGGATCATTTGAGGGTTGGATTTGTCGGGCATTAAACACATATGTGGCTCATAAAGAACCATTTAACAGAGAGGAATGTGAGTATGCTGCCCTGTGGGCAAAACAGTCCAAGCCATCCTTGATATATACTTTAAAAGGAAAAGAGGATGAAGATAAAAAAAAGGTTACCTGGGAACCCCTCGATAATCTCCCACCTCCGTATAATACAGAAAATACAGGAGACCACCCCCTCACGCACCCACTTCTCCTCCTGGTACTCCCATAGCTCTAAGAACTGGCTCCAGTCAAAGGAACACCAGGAGAGATAGTATCACCAGAGAGGAGGGAGATAACAATATAAAGGCTGCCTTTACCCCCTGTGGGAAGTTCCATTAGCAGGACAACAGGCTGGCTTAATTGGATTTGTAAATGTTCCCTTGAACACAGAGGAAGTGAGAAACTTTAAAAAAGAAATGGGAAAACTATTAAAAGATCCTATAGGGGTATCAGAGAGACTAGATCAATTCCTCGGACCAAGTTTGTATACTTGGATGGAATTACAATCTATGTTAAGTATCCTATTCACCACGGAAGAACGGGAAATGATCAGACAGGCTGGAATGAGGGTATGGGACCGGGAGCATCAGATTGGACCTAGGGGAGACCAGAAATGGCCATTAAATAATCCTAACTGGGATAATCAGAATGATGTCCATAGCCAGAATATGATGGACTTAAGATGGATACTCGTTAAAGGTATCCGAGAATCAGTTCCTAAAGGACAAAATATTAATAAAGCCTTTAGTGAACAACAAAAAAAGGATGAATCCCCGACTGACTGGTTGGAGCGGCTGAGGAAAGATCTCCAAATGTACTCCGGGATAGACCCTGATACACAAGTGGGTCAGGCACTCCTCAAAACCCAATTTGTTGCTCGATCATGGGGAGATATTAGAAAGAAATTAGACAAGTTAGATGATTGGCAAGATCGGGGGTTACAAGAATTGCTAAGAGAAGCACAAAAAGTTTATGTAAGGAGGGATGAAGAGAAGCAGAAAGCAAAAGCAAAAATCTTTATAGCTGCAGTTCGTGAAACACAGAAAGAAACCCAGCAGAAAGGGGGAGGGAAACCACGAAAACCCCCACCAAAACAAGGAAATGAAGCAGGAAATAATTCACCAAGGCGAACCTGCATTTACTGTAACAAGAAAGGTCATATAAAGAAAAATTGTAAAGAACGGATACGGGATGAAAAAATGTTCCAGGAAGATGAATAGGGGTGTCAGGGGCTGTATGTATTAGGGACCATACCATCCAAAGAGCCCTTGACAAATTTAAAGATTGGTCCCCAGGGGGAGGAGGTGGAATTTTTAGTAGATACAGGAGCCGAAAAATCCACAATTAAACACCTACCAAAAGGGTGTAAACCTAGTAGAGAAACAGTACTCGTGGTTGGAGCAAAAGGTGAACCATTTCGGGTCCCTATTATTAAAAATGTGCAAATTGAGACCCAAACCAAAATGGAATTAAAAGATCTGCTGTTACTGCCAGAGGCAGAAAATAATTTATTGGGGAGGGATTTAATAATAGCATTGGATTTGAAAATTGAAGTATCCCAAGGTCAGCTTAAAATTTTTGCTTTAACTCAAAAGGACGAGGAGCAAATATGTCCTGAGGTGTGGTACACCCCTGGAGAAATAGGGAAGTTAAAAATGAAACCTCTCAAAGTGAAAATCACTGATCCCGATTTGCCTATCCAAGTTCGTCAATATCCAATATCTCTGGAAGGGAGACGGGGCCTTAAGCCTCTCATAGAAAACCTTTTGCAACAGGGGGCTTTGGAACCATGTATGTCCCCACATAATACTCCTATTCTGCCTGTCAAAAAGACAGACGGGAATTACAGATTGGTACAGAATTTGAGAGCTATAAATCAGCAAACTGTTACCAAATTTCCCATACTAGCCAACCCTTACACACTCTTAAGCCAGTTGTCCCCTGACTACACTTGGTATAGTGTAATAGATCTAAAAGATGCCTTCTGGGCATGCCCATTAGAAGAAAGTAGTAGAGATTACTTTGCCTTTGAATGGGAAGATCCTGATAAGGGCAGGAAACAACAACTGCTTTGGACAGTATTGCCTCAGGGCTTTACAGAATCCCCTAATCTCTTTGGACAAGCCCTAGAAGAATTCATGCAGTGTTTTGAGTCACCAGATGGGGTGAAATTGTTACAATATGTAGATGATCTATTAATACCAGGAAAGGACAAGAAATCTACTAGAAATGGGACTATAAAACTTTTAAACTTTTTGGGACAACAGGGATTGAAGGTATCCAAAGCCAAATTACTGTTCACAGAACCAGAAGTAAAATATTTGGGACATTGGCTAAGTAAAGGGAAAAAGAAATTGGATCCTAATAGAATCTCTGGAATATTAAGTCTGGGACCTCCAAAAACCAAAAAAGAAGTGAGGAAAATTTTGGGATTGCTGGGATATTGTCGCCAATGGATAGAGGGATTTAGTGAGAAAGTAAAATTTCTATATGAAAAACTTACCACTAATCGCCTAAAATGGACAGAAGAGGATGATAAAAGTTTTGAAAAGGTCAAACATGCTTTAATTCAAGCCCCTGTACTCAGTCTCCCAGACTTGGAGAGACCATTTAAGTTATTTGTAAACACCTCTGATCAAACAGCATATGGGGTACTCATCCAGGAATGGGCAGGCAATCGAAAGCCAGTGGGATATTATTCTAAACTGCTCGACCCTGTCAGTCGGGGTTGGCCCACATGCCTCCAGGCCCTAGTGGCCACAGCACTTTTAATTGAAGAAGTCTGAAAAATTACCTTTGGGGCACCCCTAGTGGTCCACACCCCTCATAACGTAAGGAGAATTCTGAATCAAAAAGCTGAGAAATGCTTAACCGATGCCCCAATATTAAAATATGAAGCTATTCTAATCACTTCCCCAGATTTGGAGCTAAAAACAACAACTGCTCAAAGTCCTGCACAATTCCTATATGGGGAACCAGGAGAAAATTTAGAACATGATGGTGTGGATGTTATAGAATTACAAACAAAAATTAGACCTGACTTGGGAGAAGTTGAATTTAAGGATGGAGTAAAATTGTTTATAGATGGATCTTCTCGAGTGGTGGAAGGAAAATGAAAATCGGGATATGCCATAGTAGGAGGAGAAGAATTGAAATTAGTAGAATCCAGACCCTTAAACGCAGCATGGACCGCTCAGGCTTGTGAACTACTTGCTCTTTATAGGGCATTATCTTATTTAGAAGGTAAAAAAGGGATGATATATACGGATTCTAAGTATGCCTATGGCATAGTCCACACATTTGGTAAAATTTGGGAAGAAAGGGGGTTAATTAACACTCAAGGAAGGGGGTTGATACATCAAGAATTAATTGTTAGAATACTAGAGGCTCTTAGGGGCCCCACTGAAATTGCTGTGGTCCATATAAGAGGGCACCAAAAAGGAACAAGCTACCATACAAGGGGGAATAATCTGGCTGACAAAGAAGCAAAAAATGCAGCATTGGAGCAAAAACCGGTTTCTGTATTAAGTACTACAGTTAAAGATCTCAGCCCCAACCAGGAATTACAGAAGCTATTTACTCCTCAGGAAAAAGAAGCGATAAAAAAATTAAAGGCAGAACAGCATGAGAACAAATGGGTTTTACCAGATGGCAGGGAAATTTTACCTAAGACCCAGGCCAGACAAATTATTGAACAATTACACCAACAAACACATTGGGGAACCAGAGCGCTAGCAGACCAATTTTTAAAATTTTTTTGATGCATCGGCATTTTTGATATTGCAAAGCAGAGCGTACAGGGTTGTTTAACTTGTCAGAAAATTAATAAAAAAGGTATGTGACAAGGTCCGTCAGGAGGACGGAAAACTGCTTACAGACCCTTTGAAAGAATACAAGTAGATTTTACAGAACTACCAAAAATAGGAAGGTGGAAATACTTACTAGTGAGAGTAGACCAATTAACCCACTGGGTAGAGGCATACCCTGCAGCTAGGGCCACATCACAAGTGGTAGCCAAAATATTGTTGGAACTCATAATCCCAAGGTATGGCCTGGTTCGAGCAATAGACTCAGACCAGGGGACGCACTTTACATCAAAGGTGCTTAAGTTACTGACCTCGGCGCTGGGCATCAGCTGGGAGTATCATACACCTTGGCACCCTCAGAGTTCTGGGAGGGTTGAAAGGATGAATCAAACATTAAAACAACAGCTGTCAAAATTAATGATTGAGACTAAAATGCCATGGACAAAGCGCCTCCCACTAGCCCTGTCTAATATACAAACAATGCCAAATTCAAAAACAGGGATTTCACCATATGAAATGCTGTATGGTATGCCTTACCCTAAAGGAGTACACCTTGATCCGACGTTAGTTCAGGACCCTTCTCTTCAGAATTACATAATAACAATCAGCAAAAACTTGGAAGAATTAAGAGAGACGGGGATTTTAGCTCAAACTGTCCCTCTAGGATTTGCCATACATAAAATTAAGCCAGGACAACATGTGTTAATTAAAGTATGGAAAGAAGAAAATCTAGCTCCAAAATGGGAAGGACCGTATTTAGTTCTGTCAACGACTGAAACAGCTGTGAGGACAGCTGAAAAGGGACGGACACATGTGAGTAGAGGCAAGGGTCCTGTAACCCCTCCTACTGCAGGTTGGACAGTGACATCTGAGCCTGGAGACCTCAAAGTGCGAATTCGGAAGACTTGATGTCAATACCGGATCAATTCGTCTCAAAGGTCTCCTAATCAGGACTGAAAGTCACCTGCCCCAAACCCGGGTATAGCCTGTTCATCAAGAAAAGGTGTCCATATTGTACTGAGTTGTTGTGGTGTTATTCCTATGGTGGGTATCCCCCATTCGCATTATGTGTCCAGTGTAGAAGAAATGAATGTAAGGAAACTATTGAAGTATTAATACCCTATCAGCACAAGGAGAAATCGAAATTGATGATCATAACTGGTGGGAGGAATAAGGAAAAAAAAGAGAGCCAGAGCAGAGGTATTGACAAGAAAGTGTCAGAAGGGTTGTGTATACTGTGCTGTTACTGCTGTACCTTGTACTGGAATGTTAAAGCTAAAAGCTGGGACAAAATTAAGAAACACTAGCAAAAGAGAAAGACAATGTGGGAGACCCCAGGACATATTCCCTGCTGCCGAGAAGATTAAACAAACCTCGGCTACTGGCAGCAACCCCTTAGGCCTTGAGGGAGGCAGAGGGATGAAAATGGTCATGGGAGTCATCCTATTGCTAATGATGATAAAAGGAAATAGTGCTGATGCTTGTTCCAAGTGTTACCAGAAAATTAAGTATGGCAGACGCACGGTATCCACCCTTGCCTTCCATACACATATCAATTCGGCCTGCTATAATAAACACAACTTAGAAACTTGCACTATTATGGGAAGAAGTTACTGGGTAACCACCAATTTGGGAAAAGGAGGGTGGGCTCCATCAGCATACCAAAGTTGTCCAGTAGGAGAGACACACCTCTGCTTCACAAAAGAAGGTATGTGGGGATATTCAGATCAGGGAGGAGTGCAAGATCACTACAAGGAAGAATTGATAAAAAATATAACTAAGGTGTTCAAAGGAACAAAGACAAACCATGGGGGAAATTTTAACTTGTATGAGAAAATAAAACAACAACTCAGCTAACGGGACTTGCCCACCTTGGGAAAAAATTTATTTGTAGAATTAATGAAAGAAATCACTACTGAACTGAACTCACTGTTGGATCTGTGGAGGAATGCAAATGACTGAACAATGGCCATGGAGGGGGGAGGGATTGGGCCCAGAGCAGTTGTTACAGTGGAATCAAACGGAAATATCGAGGGGAGTCAATAGACCTGAAGGGTGGGTTCTAAGTCATGAGGTAATAGGAGAGGTATGTATAACACGTCAGGGAACTAACTTTACCCAATATGTGGGGCACACCCCCTGTAAGCCTATCCTGATTACAAATGCAAGCAAACAATCTTGGTGGCCCAAAGCTCCAGAAGGATATTGGGGAAAGTTAAGTAAATGTAATTGTATAAAGAACAATTTTACAGGACTATGCTGGTATAATAAAAACAGAGCCAACCCATATGAAGAAGTAAAAAGTGTAAGGACCTATTGGCAACAACCTGAATCAGTTAAACTAAGCTGGAAAGCCCCAGGTGGAATATTTTGGATCTGTGGGAAAAAAGCTTATAATACCCTACCAAAAAGATGGAGAGGGACATGTACTCTAGGGATTATCCAGCCTGTGTTTTTTACATTACCAAAGGAAAAGGGTAATAGAGTGTTAGGAGTTCCCTTGTATGAAACTTTGTATCGAAATAAAAGGAGCACAGACATAGGGGGAACACAAATCTGGAAGGATGATGAATGGCCCCCAGAACGAATTATTGAATATTATGGACCAGCTACCTGGGCTCAAGATGGGAGCTGGGGCTATCGCACTCCAAATTATATGCTAAATAGAATTATCAGGCTACAAGCCGTGGTAGAAATTACTTCAAACCGGACAGCCCGAGCAATGGAATTGATAGCTAAACAACTTACCCAAACTAGAGCAGCAGTATATCAAAACCGACTGGCTCTAGACTATCTGTTAGCTGAAGAAGGGGGAGTGTGTGGAAAGTTTAATAATTCTGAATGCTGCTTAGAAATTGATGATAATGGTGAAGTAATTACTAAAATTGCAGAAGAAATAAAACGAATAGCCCATGTACCTGTACAAACCGGGAACTCTATGCTTAATGATAATTGGTGGAATAACCTGTTGGGGGAAACTTGGTGGAAGAAATTAGGATTTATGTTAACATGTGCATTATTAGGACTACTGTTCATCCCTTGTCTTGTTCCATGCTTCATTCGACTAATCCAGTCGGTGGTTCAAGGAATGCAAGTTGCTACAATACCAATAGACCCTGAGAAGGCAACAAAATTAATGGCAGTACAAGAGGTACTGACAAAATTTCAAACCAGAACACGAATCAATGGGATAAAAAAAGAGAAGTGGGGAAATTGTGACAATTGATAAAAGATTCGTGTTAATCACAAAAGCATTGGGGTTTGCATAAACCAGAATACTAAGCTCTGAAGTGAAGCATGGACACTAGATAAAGCAAATTATATGATTAAATTATTCTGTATAAAATCACCTTGTTATGTTATATTATGTTGTATTATGTTACATTACATTATGTTATGTTATGTTTATCAAATAAGTTGTATCGGCTACCAGCTTTCAAAATCGGACCACCCAAAAAGCCCTTCCTGTCTTTGTCTGATCAATACTGCTTATCTCAAGGACCAGACTTCCAGAACTTCTCTGGTGCTTATCTACAAGGACCAGATGGCTATCTGTGACTGATTATCGCCCGGTGGCTTTGTGAATTTGTGTAAGGATGTTTTTTCGACCACCACTGCTTACCTGGCAAAATTATGACAGCAAAAAAACCCAAAAATTATTGATTACAACGAGGAACCACAGTACAAGAAGAGGCTGCAAACCAAGGTTCGGTGGAGCGTGGAGTGGGCGGTGACCCCTCGTGTTCCCCAGCGCGCTGCTTGCTTTTCTATATCAAATAAAGCAATCCAAAATTTTGATTAATATAGAGACTTTTGTCTCTCATTTATAACACAGAGGTCCAGAACAAAGGATAATAGCCACACATTTGTGTTCGTCTCTGCACAAGGCGGGCCAAAATTGCCATGCCCGGACCTTTCAGTTCAGCACGAGAATGAGAATACACCTGCGCCATGGGGGAGGAAACGGCTAAAGACTCCCTCATACGTGGTCTCTCAACTTAATGTCTAGGCACTTGCCAATCCTGAGGCTACACTAACGCCTTTTTTACCTTGCGGGTAAGAAATGCCATTGTTCTGGTGTGCAGCTAAAGGCGCAGCACAGGCAGGCCAGGGCAAAAGCTGGGGCAGTGCCCTTCCTCACACCTTCGCTGTGGTGTACTCCATGCAGCTAGAGCGAAGCAAGAAGGACTCGAGGAAGAAGAAGGCGTTCTTAAACTAGCCCTCTGTCAGCAGCCCTGAAAGGGCGCATAAGACACGGCGTCTCGCTGCCCTCCATTCTACATACTCGCCGCTCCCTTTGCCGACTTGCAAAAGCTGCTACCAGAGCAGAGAGGGCCAGATTGAAGAGGCAGTACCTAGGTTCACCTTCTACTTATTGCACGTAAGCCACATCCAGCTCCTCGCTGCACTCTGTATTTCCCTTCTACGCGGCATTTACCGTGGTGGTCTCTGCAACTCGATGCCTAGAAGTGACCGCCAATGTTTCCACAGCGGGCTGCAAGGGAACCAAGGAGCAGCACAAGCAGCAGTGCTTCAGCTTGCTCCTTCCGACTGCTAAGGGCACTTGGGAAGGCAAGCGAGAGGCAGCCACCTTCCTCTCCTAGTAGCCCGTAACGTGGTGTACACAAGCACGGTACTTGTGCTGCTTCGTTCACCGCGCTCGCCCATGCCTGGCTCCGCTTTCACTTCTCAGCCGCCAGAAAACGCTGAAGCGGCGCCACATAGCCAGCGGTGTGCTGGCAGCCAAGCGCTCGAGAACGCTGCTTCTGCCCAAGCCCGCCTAGGGAGTGCACCTTTGTTCTCAGAGCTCCGTACAACAGTCTGCCTCTCTCGCAGTTCGAATGGAAAACGAAAGCTTTTTGCCTACGCCCTTCACAGAGATCTGTTGCCAGGACGAGAAGGTTTTGTGGCCAGACCTCTCCCCCGCCGCGAGGAAGCTGCTATTAGCACCGCATTGCAGGGGCACTTCTCGCTCCTTGACTACGTGGTCTGCGCTCTCCGAATTCGCTGCCAGCTCCACGGTCCTTCTCAGCTGCAAGTAGCAGTGCTTACAGTACATAGAGCTTCGCATGGACCGAGGACCTGGAGGAACATATCACACACGAAAATGTGTCAGTACAAAGACGTGTTCTACATTGTCCCTTCTCGTCATCCAGTTTGTGCTTCTGCTGCTTCTGCTGTTAGGAATCGCTCCTTGAAAAACGAGCGAGAGCATCTTACCGGGTGCATTGCACTGAGGGAGAGCTCGTTATGGGCTTTGAACTCGGAGCCAAGGCAACGGGGCATGCTTGCCCGCGGAACTGAGGGCAAGCTATTGGGCAGAAATGAAACTGACCGCTGGAGATCATGTTTGTCTGGAAGGCAGAAGGCGAAGAACAAAGCCGCTTGCGAGCGCAGTGCAGCGAAGAGCACACGAGCAGCCAAAGAGCTCCTTCACAATCGCTTTCCCTTCTCTGTGCTCTTGCTGCTTGGAAAAGTAGCACACAGCCGTTGCACGCCAGGTCTAAAGCTGGGGGAAGTGCCCTTCCTCACGCCTTCGCTGTTGTGTACGCTATTGATGGGGGTTGAATGCTTCCCTTTTCTTTCTGTGGAATTTCTCCCATTGTTATGCTAAGTGGCTACACCTTAAGGTAATGTTCTCTCGAAGGGAGGTGGGTGGAGGGGGCGGGGGGAACCAGAAAAAGGAAAGGTGGGACAGGGGTCGGGAGCGGGCTGGAAAACTCTCTCGTTTGGCTTGTGGAGGGATAGGACGCCCCGTGCTTGGATCTGGCATCTCCCCTGCCATCCCAGCGCTGAGATCCATGCTCCCAGCCATTGAACATCCCTCTGCTGCTCTCCCACCTCACCCTACTACCTCCGGACACTCTGCCAAGCACCACGACTGACGCCGTGAGGGGGGAGTCACTTTCCCCATCCCTCTCACCTCTGGGCCGCTGTCACCGTCACTCCAGCCCTCTTCAACTGCGCGGGACCTGCCCTGCCCCAACAGCAAATGTACCTGAGCACAGGGAGACGGCCGGCAGCCAAAAGGGACTGGAAGTGAGTTACACTGTTCTGTTCTGTTGTCAATTTTTATAGCTGTTTTTGTTTTATGCCTTGTTAGATATCAGTAGAGAACTGTTATCTGTTATCCCCACATCTCCTGCCTGAAGGCCTCTGATTTGGACCTAAAATAATTAAAAAGGAGGGGGGTTGCACTCTGCATCACAGGAAAGGGGCTCTTCCCTTTCCTTAGACCATACCTGTCTTTCAAACCAAGACAGATTTTGGTACCTGGAACATGAGGCATTGGCTGAGGGCATTGAGAGAGGGGTAGAAAAGGGGATAACAGTTCTTGAATTACCCAAGCTTGTGGTAGAGGACACCATGCTGTCCAGCTTACCCTGGATTGGATTCCATGTGGTCACTGCTATATCTCTCCCATTTGCAAGGCCTTTTTTAAATATGAGTCTCATAACCAAGGTTACTGTGGGTATTATCCAGTTCATTTTGTGGGTTGATCAGTTGAGGAATTCATGGATTTTTAATTTTCTCTGGAAGATGGCCACATGGATTCAGAGCTATTGCACTCTAAGTGTGTGCTTCTGGGGCTACTTCAATAAAGGTATTTACTGTGAGGCAGTGGCAGCAGGTGAAATCTTCTCTCATCCCATCACACGGTTTTTGAAGTTCACCCCCCAGTCTACAAGGTGTTCCAAACCGCTTTAAATGCTAATGACATTATACTGTGGCTAGTGTTGCTTATATCCCTGTTAAACTTGTTCTATCTAACATTCAGAGATAAGGGGAGATTGACTTGGATAACAACCCTGATACCTACCCCAGGGACTAGGGATGTTAGCCCAGAGCATGATCCTGTCCAAGAGACTAGGGAGGTTACCACAGAGCCTGATCCTGTCCTAGAGACTAGGGATATTAACCCAGAGTTTGACCCTGCCCCACAGTCCACCTCGGAAAGGAACCACCCAGAATGGGTGGGGGTGCTAGCGAAGGAGATACATGAGATGGGCCAGATGCTGAAGGAGTACCTCTCCCCAACTGGTTAGAAACCCTCCCCCTGCCTTAAAGAGGGAGACTCTGATGGTGCAGCAGTGGGACCCACAGACGTTACATCTGTCCAGGTTCCAGCTGAACTGCAAGGGCACTCAGCAGCAGCAGTTGTCCCTGTGGAAACTAAGAAGTCTAAGAAGAAAACAAGGCACCTAGATAATAAGGGTCTGGAAGGGGGCCCCCCACAACCAGCAGGGGAGCCAGAAGTTGAGATCATCACCGAGTCCCTGTCATACGAGAGTCTCCGTAACCTGCAAAAAGACATTGTACGACGGGGCCGTGAGCCTTTTACAACCTGGTTACTGCGGGTCTGGGACCTTATGGGCACAGGTGTGCAACTGGATGGTACTGAGGCAAGGAATTTGGGAGCCTTGACCCAGGACTCAGGTGTGGACCAAGTATTTGTAAGGGAGACAGGTCTCCTTTCCCTCTGGGAGCAACTTTTAATGAGTGTGAGAGGGAGATTTGTCCACAGGGAAAGAATGCAGGAGCAGCACCAGAGAATGTGTTGGAATACCCTTGAGGGAGGGCTCCAACAGCTGAGATAAGTGGCAGTACTGGAGGTGCTCTTTGGGAGGGATGGACAGCATGACAATGACCCTGACAAGGTCAGGTGCACAGGGCAGAGGTTGTGGAACCTGGCAAACCTGGGCCCATCTCAATATACCCCCTTTATTGCAATGATTAATGCTGATACCAACCAAGTCACAGTGGGTTCTGTTGCCAACAGGCTCAGGAATTATCAGAGTATGATGGCTGGCCCAATGCAGGCTCATGTCTCTGCTGTGGTTAAGGACCTCAGAGAGGAGTTCAAGGAGGAAATGAAGGAGATAAGGGAAGAGGTGAGGAAGATCACTGCAGCACCAGTGCGAGTCATGAACACAAAAAGTAGAGCCCAACATCCCCCAGCTAGGGAGAGAGGGTACACCCCACGTGCTGACCTGTGGTTTTTTCTACGTGACGACGGGGAAGACATGAGAAGGTGGGATGGGAAACCCACTTCTGTCCTGGCAGCACGGGTGTGCCAACTCAGGGAGGGGAACACTAACAGAGGGAACTCCACTAAAGTGAAGGTAGCCTCAGCCTCCCATGACCAAGGTGCAGAGTATTACAGAAGGGAAGATGATCTTTCAGTTCCCCTTGAAGGAACCTCCACTATGTATGCCCAGGAGAGAAATAATAACCAGGGCTAGAGGAGCCCTGCCTCTAGCCAGGGAGAGGCACGGGAAAACCGGATCTTTTGGACGGTGTGGATCCCATGGCCTGGCACATCAGAGCCACAGGAACACAGTGCATTGGTTGACACTGGTTCACAGTGTACATTAATACCATCAGGACATGGCGGGGACGAACCTGTTTCAGTTGCCGGGGTTACAGGGGGATCTCAGGAATTGACTTTGATGGAGGCTGAGGTGAGCCTGACTGGAAAAGAGTGGCAGAAACATCCAATTGTGTCTGGCCCAGAGGCACCATGTATCCTAGGCATAGACTTCCTCAGGAACGGCTATTACAAAGACCCAAAGGGACTCAGGTGGGCTTTTGGAATAGCTGGCACCATGTATCCTAGGCATAGACTTCCTCAGGAACGGCTATTACAAAGACCCAAAGGGACTCAGGTGGGCTTTTGGAATAGCTGCTGTGGTGGCAGAGGGCATTAAGCAGTTGAACACCATGCCTGGGCTATCAGAAATCCCATCTGCCGTGGGAGTCCTCAGGGTGAAAGTGCAACAGGTGCCAATTGCTACCTCAACAGTGCACCGCCGGCAGTACCGGATGAATCGAGATGCCGTGATCCCCATCCACAAGATGATCCTTGAGCTGGAGAGCCAAGGGGTGGTCAGTAAAACCCACTCACCCTTCAACAGCCCCATCTGGCCTGTGCGTAAATCTGAAGGAGAATGGAGATTAACCGTGAACTATCGTGCACTGAATGAAATTGCTCCACCACTGAGCGCTGAGGTGCCGAACATGCTGGAACTGCAGTACGAGCTGGAGTCCAAGGCAGCAAAGTGGTACGCCACCATTGACATTACCAATGCATTTTTCTCCATTCCTCTGGCAGTAGAGTGAAGGCCTCTGTTTGTTTTCACCTGGAGGGGTGTGCAATACATGTGGAACCGACTGCCCCAGGGGTGGAAACACAGCCCCACCATCTGTCATGGATTGATCCAGGCTACACTGGAGAGGGGTGGATCTCCAGAACTTCTGCAGTACACTGATGACATCATTGTGTGGGGGGACAGGGCAATGGAGGTATTTCAGAAAGGAGAAAAAATCACTGAGATTCTGCTGGGAGCCCGCTTCGCCATTCCAAAGAGCAAAGTCAAAGGGCCTGCCCAAGACATCCAGTTCCTGGGAGTAAAGTGGCAAGATGGACGGCGCCAGATTCCCAGTGAGGTCATCGATAAGATCACTGCAATGTCTCCACCAACCAGCAAGAAAGAAACACAAGCCTTCATAGGTGCCATAGCCTTTTGGAGAATGCACATTCCTGAGTACAGCCAGACTGTGAGCCGTCTTTACCTGGTCACCCGCAAGAAGAACGATTTCCACTGTGGCCCTAAGCAGCAGCAAGCCTTTGCCCAGATCAAGCAGGAGATTGCTCATGCAGTAGCCCTTGGCCCAGTCAGGACGGGACCAGATGTGAAGAACGTGCTCTACTCTGCAGCCGGGAACCATGGTCTGTCCTGGAGCCTGTGGCAGAAGGTGCCTAGTGAGACGCGAGGCAGACCACTGGGATTCCTGAGTCGAAGCTACAGAGGGTCCGAGGCCAACTATACTCCAACGGAGAGGGAGATCTTGGCCGCCTATGAAGGGGTCCAAGCTGCCTCAGAGGTGGTTGGCACGGAAACACAACTCCTCCTGGCACCCCAACTGCCAGTGCTGGGGTGGATGTTTAAAGGAAAGGTTCCCTCAACCCACCATGCCACTGATGCCACATGGAACAAATGGATTGCCCTCATCACACAACGCGCCCGTATTGGAAACCCGAATCGCCCTGGGATTTTGGAGATAATTGCCAACTGTCCGGAAAGGGAAGACTTTGGTCTTGCCGACGAAGAGGAACAGGAACAAGTGACCCGGGCTGAAGAAGCCCCACCGTATAACCAACTGCCAGCAGATGAAACATGCTATGCTCTTTTCACTGATGGTTCCTGCCGCATCGTGGGGATGAACCGGAAGTGGAAAGCAGCCGTATGGAGCCCCACACGACAGTTTGCACAAGCTACCGAAGGAGAAGGTGGATCGAGTCAACTCGCTGAACTCAAAGCTGTTCAGCTGGCCCTGGACATTGCTGAAAGAGAGAAGTGGCCAAAACTCTACCTTTACACTGATTCATGGATGGTAGCCAATGCTCTGTGGGGATGGCTGGAAAGGTGGACAAAGGCTAACTGGCAACGTAGGGGAAAACCAATCTGGGCTGCCTATGAATGGAAAGACATTGCCACCCGGGTAGAGAAGCTGCCTGTGAAAGTCCGTATTGTAGATGCCCATGTCCCCAAGAGTCAGGCTAATGAGGAACACCAACACAATGAGCAGGTAGATCAGGCTGCAAAGATAGAGGTGTTGAAGATAGATTTAGATTGGCAGCACAAGGGAGAGTTTTTCCTGGCTGGATGGGCCCATGATGCCTCAGGTCATCAGGGCAGAGATGCCACCTATAAGTGGGCACGAGACCGAGGGGTGGATCTAACCATGGACAGTATTTCTCAAGTTATCCATGACTGTGAGATGTGTGCTGCCATCAAGCAGGCCAAGCGGGTGAAGCCCCTCTGGTATGGGGGGCGATGGGCCAAATATAAGTATGGAGAGGCCTGGCAGATTGACTACATCAAACTGCCTCAAACCCGCCACGGCAAGCGCTATCTACTGACCATGGTGGAAGCCACCACTGGATGGTTAGAGACCTACCCTGTGCCTCATGCCACTGCTCGGAACACCATCTTGGGCCTGGAAAAACAAGTCCTTTGGAGGCATGGTACCCCTGAGAGAACTGAGTCAGACAATGGGACTCATTTCAAGAACAGCCTTATACACACCTGGGCTAGAGCACATGGCATTGAGTGGGTGTACCATATCCCCTACCATGCACCAGCTGCAGGGATATTGAATGGTGCAATGGCCTGCTTAAAACCACCTTGAAGGCACTGGGTGGGGGAACTTTGAAGAACTGGGAGATTAATCTACCAAAGGCCACATGGTTAGTGAACACCCGAGGTTCCACTAACCAAGCAGGCCCTGCCCAGTCTGAGCCCTTGGGAATATCAGATGGAGATAAGGTTCCAGTGGTACACATGAGAAGTATGCTAGGAAAAACTGTTTGGGTGAATCCTGCCTCTAGCAAAGACAATCCCATCTGTGGAGTTGTATTCGCTCATGAACCAGGTTGCACCTGGAGGGTGATGCAAAAGAGTGGGGAGACCCGATGCATCCCCAAGGAGACCTTGTTTTAGGGTGAAATACCTATAGTGCTGTGCCTATGTGTCAAACTGCATGTATGTATATATAATATAACAGTTTCATTTGATATAGCATATTAGTATGGGAGAAACAAAGGGGTGGATAATGTTGGGGGTTGAATGCTTCCCTTTTCCTTCTGTGGAATTTCTCCCATTGTTATGCTAAGTGGCTACACCTTAAGGTAATGTTCTCTCGCAGGGAGGTGGGTGGAGGGAGGGGGCGGGGGAACCAGAAAAAGGAAAGTTGGGACAGGGGACAGGAACTGGCTGGAAAACTCTCTTGTTTGGCTCGTGGAGGGAGAGGACGCCCCGTGCTCCGATCTGGCATCTCCCCTGCCACCCCAGCGCTGAGATCCACGCTCCCAGCCATTGAACATCCCTCTGCTGCTCTCCCACCTCACCCTACTATCTCCGGACACTCTGCCAAGCACCACGACTGACGCCGTGAGGTGGGAGTCACTTTCCCCATCCCTCTCACCCCTGGGCCGCTGCCACAGTCACTCCAGCACTCTTCAACTGCACAGGACCTGCCCTGCCCCCACAGCTCCGGTAACTGAGCACAGGGAGACGGCCTGTGGCCAAAAGGGACCGGAACTGAGTTACACTGTTCTGTTCTGTTGTCAATTTTTATAGCTGTTGTTATGTTCTACCTTGTTAGATATCAGTAGAGAACTGTTATTCTTATCCCCACATTCCCATGACTGAAGGCCTCTGATTTGGACCTAAAATAATTAAAAGGGAGGGGGGTTGCACTCTGCATCGCAGGAAAGGGGCTCTTGCCTTTCCTTAGACCATACCTGTCTTTCAAACCAAGACAGATTTTGGTGCCGGGAACGTGAGGCATGGCCTGTGGGCATTGAGAGAGGGGTAGAAAAGGGGATAACAGTTCATGGATTACCCAAGCTTGTGGTAGAGGACACCATGCTGTCCAGCTTACCCTGGATTGGATTCCATGTGGTCACTGCAGTATCTCTCCCATTTGCAAGGCCTTTTTTAAACATGAGTCTCATAACCAAGGTTACTGTGGCTATTGTCCGGTTCATTTTGTGGGTTGATCAGTTGAGGAATTCATGGATTTTTAATTTTCTCTGGAAGATGGCCACATGGATTCAGAGCTATCGCACTCTAAGTGTGTCTTTCTGGGGCTACTTCAATAATGGTACTTACTGTGAGGAAGTGGCAGCAGGTGAAATCTTCTCCCAACACATCACACGGTTTTTGAAGTTCACCCCACCAGTCTACAAGGTGTATAAATCCGCTTTAAATGCGAATGAAGGCAAAGAAGGAAGCCACAGGGCACCGGGCTTGTGAGCACAGTGCAGCGAAGAGCACACGAGCATCCAAAGAGCTCCTTCACAATCGCTTTCACTTCTCAGTTGTCCTGCTGCTTGGAAAAGCAGCACACAGCCGTTGCACTCCAGAGAAAAAGCTGGGGCAGTGCCCTTCCTCACACCTTCACCGTGCTGTACTCCATGCAGCTAGAGCGAAGCGAGAAGGACGCAAGGAAGAAGAAGGCGTGCTTAAAGTAGCCCTCTCTCAAGCAGCCCTGAAAGGGCGCATAACACACGGCGTCTCGCTGCCCTCCATTCTACATACTCGCAGCTCTCTTTTCCGACTTGCAAAAGTTGCTACCGGAACTGAGGGGGCCAAATTGAAGAGGCAGTACCTAGGTTCACCTTCTACTTATTGCACGTAAGCCACATCCAGCTCCTCGCTGCACTCTATTTCCCTTCTCTGCGGCATTTACCGTGGTGCTCTCTGCAACTCGGAGCGTAGAAGTGACCGCCAATGTTTCCACAGCGGGCTGCAAGGGAACCAAGGAGCAGCACAAGCAGCAGTGCTTCAGCTTGCTCCTTCCGACTGCTAAGGGCACTTGGAACGGCAAGAGCGAGGCAGCCACCTAACTCTCCTAGTAGCCTGTAACGTGGTGCAAACAAGCACGGTACTTGTGCGGCTTTGTTCACCGCCCTCGCCCATGCCTGGCTCCGCTTTCACTTCTCAGCCGCCAGAAAACGCTGAAGCGGCGCCACATAGCCAGCGGTGTGCCGGAAGCCAAGCGCTCGAGAACGCTGCTTCTGCCCAAGCCCGCCTAGGGAGTGCACCTTTGTTCTCTGAGCTCCGTGCAACAGTCTGCCTCTCTCGCCGTTCGAATTGAAAACGAAAGCTTTTTGCCTACGCCCTTCAGAGATCTGTTGCCAGGACGAGAAGGTTTTGTGGCCAGAGCTCTCCCCCGCCGCGAGGAAGCTGCTATTAGCACCGCATTGCAGGGGCACTTCTCGCTCCTTGACTACGTGGTCTGCACTCTCCAAATTCGCTGCTAGCTCCACGGTCCTTCTCAGCTGCAAGTAGCAGCGCTCACAGTACTTAGAGCTTCGCATGGACGGAGGACCTGGAGGGACATATCGCTCACGGAAATGTGCCAGGACAGAGACGTGTTCTACATTGTCCCTTCTCGTCATCCAGTTTGTGTTTCTGCTGCTTCTGCTGTTAGGAATCGCTCCTTGAAAGACGAGCGAGAGCGTCTTTCTGGGTGCATTGCACTGAGTGACAGCTCGCTAGGGACACTGCACTCGGAGCCAAGGCAACAGGGCGTGCTTGCCCGCAGAACTGAGGACAAGCTGATGGGCAGAGCAGAAACTGACCGCTGGAGTTCAGCCCTGTCCGGAAGGCAGAAGGCGAAGAACGAAGCCGCTTGTGAGCGCAGAGCAGCGAAGAGCACACGAGCTGCCAAAGATCTCCTTCACAGTCGCTTTCACTTCTCAGTGCTCTTGCTGCTTGGAAAAGTAGCACCCAGCCGTTGCACGCCAGGGCAAAAGCTGGGGCGGTGCCCTTCCTCACACCTTCGCTGTGGTGTACTGCATGCAGCTAGATCGAAGCGAGAACGATGCGCGGGAGGAGAAGGCGTTCTTAGAGTAGCCCCCTGTCACCAGCCCTGAAAGGGCGCATAACACACGCATAAACAATAGATAATGTTCTATCGCAGCGTGGGAGGGTGGAGGGGGCCGGGGGGAACCGGAAAAGGAAATGTGGGACTGGGGGTCTGGAGCAGGCGGGCTCTCTCACATGGCTGGTGGAATGGGAGGACAGCCCGGGCTTCGATCTGGCATCTCCCCTTCCACTCCAGCGCTGAGATCCATGTTCCCTGCTGTTGGACATCGCTCTGCTGCTCTCCCACCTCACCCTACTACCATCGGACAGTCTGCTGAGCATCACGACCGACGCCGTGCAGGGGGAGTCACTTTCCCATCCTTCTCACCCTTGGTTGCTCCCTCCATCACCCAGCCCTCTTCAACTGCGCGGGACCTGCCGTGCCCCCACAGCACCAGTAACTGAGTGCAGGGAGACGGCCTGCTGCCAAAAGGGACTGGAACTGAGCTATACTGTTCTGTTCTGTTGTCAACTTCTATCGCTGTTGATGTTTTATGCCTTGTTAGATACCAGTAAAGAACTGTTATCCTTATTTCCACATCCCTGGCCGGAAGGCCTCTGATTTAAAACTAAAATAATTAAAAGGGATGGGGTTGCATTCTGCATCTCAGGAAGGATGCGCTTGCCTTTCCTTAAAAAATATCTGTCTTTCAAACCAAGACAAAGCCCCAAGTTCTAGAACCAAGAATTCAGGAGTTGCTCATTCCCAATGAAAATCTGTCCATTTCATACCTTTGGGGTTTTATGCTTCTGTTCTTTACCTGTCTTGAGTATGGATTTCTTGTCAAGTCACTGATGGGTGTTTTTCCAACACATTTCTGCTGATTAAACGGTAATTGCATGGCATCAGCAGACATCTCTGAATGTCTCTTTAAAGTATGCTTTTTACTCTTCTTGGAGGACCTTGTCTTCTTCTTTCCTTCACCCAAAAGGTGGGCTAAGTGAGCTTTCAAAGAAGCATCATCTCAACTATTAGAATTCTTTCAAACCTACTGAATGGAGAACAGCAACAAAAAAAAATTAAAAAAAACTAGTACGCGAAAGACAGCAGAAGAGAAAGGTCAAATAATGAATCCTACATACCACATGCATAACTCTCTTCATTCGAGGCTATTTTTAAAATGAAAAAATAAAAAAAAATAATCTTTTCCTCAAAGAGGAAAAGTGGAGTAACTGGATTGTGTTGCCTTGCTTACAGTTACCAGAAAAGTCAACAGCAGAGTTGAAAACTCCTGAAGCTGGCTAACTACACCTCTAAATGTTTTACTACTGCGTTATGATTCTGTCTTCAGTTAATAGAACCTGATATACAACAAAGAGATGGGAGCACATGGAGATGCATTGGAGAGCCTACGCTGGAGGTAACACATTCATTTTTTACTCAAACAAATCCAAAATAGAAATGTTGAAAATGACCTGGTGCCATTTCAACAGCCAGCAAACTGACTAACACAACCAACATTTGGCTTTTATTCAATCCTTTGCCTGTTTTACCTGGGCCTTGATGATCTGCCTGCAGCCTTCCTCTCTGCAAATATATCACACTTGTCCTATTGAGAAGCCATGGCTCATCACAGCTGCTTGGCCAGGCCTGCTTCCAGAAGAACTGGCAACTACAAGCTGGGAGCCAAGAGATACAACACTTCACTTGGAAAAGGGCCTTCCATGAATCCTAGAATCCCAGAATGGTTTGGACTCGAAGCGACCTTAGAGATGATAGATTATCTTCTTCCCACATCCTGACATGGGCAGGGACACTTTTCCACTAGTCCAAGTTGCTCCATGTCCGCTCCAGCCTGGCCCTGGACACTTCCTGCCATGGGGCTCCCACACAGCCTCTTTGAGCAACATGTGCCAGGCCTCAGCACCCACACAAGGAAGAATTACTTTCCAATATCCCATCTACCCCAGCCCTCTGGCAGTTTGAAGCTATTCCCCCTTGTCCTGGGAGTCCAGACCCTTTTTCAAAGTCCCTCCCCAGCTATCTTGGAGCCCCAGCATGCACTGCAAGGGGCTCGAAGGTCTCCCTGGAGCCTTCTGTTCTCCAGATTGGACACCCTCAGCTCTCCCAGTCTGTCCTAGAGCAGAGGAGCTCCACCTTTCAAAGCAGCTTAGCAGCCTCCTACCCGTGAAACTCGACGCCACCGCTGGCCTTCCGGGCCCTATGGATATTGCTTCTGGTGTCGCTCAGCGTCACTCCCGACTCTCTCCCCGCCCCTCATGAGGCCCTCGGGAGATGCCGCTTCGACGCCACTCCTTCCGCTCTCAGACCAATGGGGGGCGAGGGGCCAGCCCAGCCTCCTCCACAATCCACAGTGTCCTCGGCGGCTGCTGCGGGCTCATGGCGGCCCACACACCCGGAAGCCGAGCTCCGGAACAGAGGATCATAGCCCCACATTTGTGTTTGTCTCTGCACAAGGCAGGCCAGAACTGCCATGCCCGGACCTTTCAGTTCAGCACGAGCATGAGAATACACCTCTGCACTGGGGGAGGAAACCTCAAAGAATGCTCAGACGCCGAATCTCAACTAAATGCCTAGGCCCTTGCCATTTCTGAGGCTACAGTAACGCCTCTTTTGCGTTGCGGGTAAGAAATGCCATTGTCCTGGTGCACAGCTAAAGGCACAGCACAGGCAGGCCAGGGGAAAAGCTGGGGCAGTGCCCTTCCTCACACCTTCTCTGTGGTGTACTCCATGCAGCTAGAGCGAAGCGAGAAGGACGCGAGGAAGAAGAAGGCGTTCTTAAAGTAGCCCTCTCTCAAGCAGCCCGGAAAGGGCGCATAACACACGGCGTCTCGCTGCCCTCTATTCTACATACTCGCAGCTCCCTTTTCCGACTTGCAAAAGTTGCTACCAGAACTGAGGGGGCCAGATTGAAGATGCAGTCCCTAGGTTCATCTTCTACTTATTACACGTAAGCCACATCCAGCTCCTCGCTGCACTCTGTATTTCCCTTCTCCGCGGCATTTACCGTGGTGCTCTCTGCAACTCGGAGCCTAGAAGTGACCGCCAATGTTTCCACAGCGAGCTGCAAGTGGAACCAAGGAGCAGCACAAGCAGCAGTGCTTCAGCTTGCTCCTTCCGACTGCTGAGGGCACTTTGCGAGGGAAGCGAGAGTCAGCCACCTTCCTCTCCTAGTAGTCTGTAACGTGTTGCACACAAGCAGGGTACTTGTGCGGCTCCGTTCACCGCCCTCGCCAGCTCTTGGCCCCGCTCTCACTCCCTGCATCGCGAAGCCGCTGAAGCGGCGCCACATAGCCAGCAGTGTGCCGGCAGCCAAGCGCTAGAGAACGCTGCTTCTGCCAAGCCCACCTAGGGCGTGCACATTTGTTCTCAGAGCTCCGTGCAACAGTCTGCCTCTCTCGCAGTTCAAATGGAAAATGAAAGCTTTTCGCCTACGCCCTTCACAGAGATCTGTTGCCAGGACGAGAAGGTCTTGTGGCCGGAGCTCGCCCCTGTCACGATCTGCAATTAATACAGAGCGGGAGTCATGATGGTTCTTTTGATCTTAAAGGTGCAAATAGGCAAAGTGCAGGGGACAAAATCAGTTTATTCAACAGCCGAAAATCATTTTATTCAACAACAGCAATGCATTTCATCAAATGCCAACAATTCAGTTACTGTAAGGGGGAGAGGTATAGGAAACAAAGTATAGGGAGAGGGGAAGGAAAGAAAGGGATGGGAAAATAGCTACCAACAAACGAGACGGGCGTCCTCACGGGTCATCCGATAGACGAGTCTTCGTCCGTTGGGAGATCTCAGGGGTCTTCTCCAGGGGGTAGACGGGTCTTCATCATTGGAGAGATCTCAAAGGGTCTTTCTCAGAGGATCGCTCTTTTATAGTCCTTCTTCAAAGCGAGTGGCCTCTGGCCAAGAGGTGGGAAGATTTATGGACCATTGTGTGGTGCTGCAGGAGACAGGTACGGTCAAGCAGTCCTCAGTTTATACAACAAAACCTCCGGTTGGTGCCATGACAGCACAGTCCAGTGAACACAATACACCAGCACACAGTCACGAGCATCCGCATTGGCCGGGCCAGGAAACCATTGTTCCGAGTCAGCCTGGGTGGGGGTCCTCGAGGTCTCCTTGCGACGGTCGGGAGGCAAAATCAAGGGGAACTTCGGACCGACCCTTACACCACCCCGTGACTCACGATCGTCGTCATGAGCACCCTTTGTACAGTCGTGGTGGAGTCTTCAGTTGTGGTGTCATCAGGACTCGTCCAAGTTGGTAGCATATCCTGGAAAACAGAGACAGGAAAGTAGGAAAAAGATAAGGGACAGGATAAGGAAAAGGAGAAAAAAGGAAAACAAAAAAGATCAATTATATTCAATTTTTGATTACTAACAATCTTAAACAATTTGTTCAATTCTTTAATTTTTCAATTTTTAATTAGAAATAAATCAAATTTTTAAAGCAAAATTTTGATTAAACAATTTTAATTGCAATTTGAAGATAATCAATTCTCGTTAAAAATAATTTTTTATCCTATTTAAAACCTTGTGTCAATAACCCTAGAGATGCCGACAATAACCGATCTGGATACATTTGTCACAGATGCCAATTGTGCTAACTGTTTCATTATTCTCCAACTCATAATGTATAGGATTGCTGATAAAACAAAACCGATTAAAACCAAAATCAAGAGAACAATGGTGGGATGACACAATATGTTCAGGACACCTGTAGCAGTAGGTGACCACCCAAATAGATTATCCCACCACCTGTGTTCAGCATCTGTCTTTACCCTTTCCAAAACACTATGTATTTTTTCCACATTGTGATGAACAGCTATTAGAGTTTTCTGTCCGTTTTTCTTGATCTTCTCCAAAATTTTGATCAGATCTTGGTGGAGCAACAATTGCTTCACCAGAGAGAGGTTCATTCCAATTGGAGTGGGCAATAGATGGTGGATCAGTGTGTAATTTGACTGCAAAAGATGGTGAGAAGTAACTGGGGCTACATAGGAAAAATCACATCCTGAAATCCTAGTAAAGTTACAGACACAAAAGTTTGAATGATTCTTAGTATTCACTACCAAATTTTCTATGAAAACACTATCACAAGCAGTTCTAAAGCATGCACATCCATTGCCTACATATACTTGTACTGTTTCAGGAACCTCGTTTGGATGAATTTCAAAATTGCAAACATTCTGTTGTGTATCCAAGCAAATATCTTGAGCTCTGATTGCATTACTTTCACAGATAAACCCTTGTTGTTCCCGGACAATGCAAGTTTCCAAATTGACAGTTTGCCACCTCCCACCAATTTGACGGGCCCATTCCCTATGCTCGAAAGGATAGAGAATAGCTCCATCGTGATTCAACCCCAATGCAATGATGGGGAATATTGAATGCACTGAAGCATTACGTATAGTCAGTACAAAGGCTGTGGCTGTGTTTGTGCTGGGATCATAGGCAAAATTTACTAAGTTCCACCAGGACTGGAATTCTTTTTCAAAATCAGTGGCACTGTCCCAGACTATCTTTCGAATTTCAGTGGGAAAAGTGCCTTCCTCACCTTCTCTTATAATTAAAGCAGCAACCAACT
The DNA here is from genome assembly GCF_052056855.1 of Sturnus vulgaris. Classification (NCBI taxonomy): domain Eukaryota; kingdom Metazoa; phylum Chordata; class Aves; order Passeriformes; family Sturnidae; genus Sturnus; species Sturnus vulgaris. The sequence goes on along the minus strand of NC_142282.1, from coordinate 70,593,517 downwards.
GCATCCACAACTGGGCCTGGATACAACTGAGAGCCAAAGAGATGTCATTTTGTGTAGCACCGAGTGCATCGATTATCAATTTGTGGTCATTTACATTTACCTTTTCCCAACTTGGTAATATGTTTGGTAACAACCACTGTTGGGTCCCCAAAGCTGTTAAGGTTGTTTGCAGGGGCCGTTGTAATTTGGTTACATCTCCAGCTGTGGTAGCCAATTTATTCATTAGTACTTCTGAATCAATGCTATTCAAAATTCCCAATCCTGTTCCCACAACACCGGTTATGTCTCTAGCCATTCGTTTTTTGGAAGGATTCCGTTTCCACAACCAGGTTGTCCATCCCTCAAAAGAAGTCTGTAGAAAGGGTGAACAAGCTGGCTGAACTTCTGAGACATTATTTTGCATCAGCAATTTGATTTGTTTGAGAGACCATGCCGGATTAAACAATATTTGTTGTTGGCCAGTTTTTCTAATTACGTATGGTCCAAATTGAAAAATCGTAGGGCTCAACACAACCGGTGGTAGGTGTTACATTAACATCATGTTCCCCCCAGTATTTTGTATTGTTTTTTCCACACATGACTTTATAGGAAAATTGTATAGCAGTTAGATTTAGCCAACAGTCTTGATTTTGGGTTCTACAATATAAAGTCCGGCCATGGGCTCCTATGCCATAACTGTATGCAGGTTCGGTGAGGGATCCAGCCACTAATTTACAAGTTATTGCGACGTCATCACCTTGCATCACCACGAAAGGAGGGAAAACCTTGTTTTTGTCATCCAACACTAAGGGGGTGCTTACACCATGGTATGCAACTACTGCGGTCAGTGTGGGTTTTTCTATGGCATTTATTTTGAACCTATAGGTCAGACCTTTCAAGCTGGACTCATCAAAATGATGGAACAATCCAACGGGTACTTATCCGATGCTCCTTTCCCAGAGCATTGGTGGCTACCCATGCATATTTATTCAGAGGAGTTTTTAGCACCAGTGGTACTTCTCCTACAGTAGGGAGGTTTACTAAAACAGGTTGCCCAGGGTAATGGGCTGGATTTTTAGGATCATTAGGTCCCTGTAGTGCAGGAATGATGCTTGGGGCTTTTGGACAAAAAGCAGTTATTTTGGGACACCCGTTTACCCCCCATCTATCATTTATACCTTTTACAGCTTGCCATAATCGAAGATCCCAACTTCCCTCATGTGGTTTTAGGAGTCGCTTCAGAAGACCATTGGTCCTTTCTACAATCCCGTTGGCTTGAGGGTAATAGGGGGTGTGAAAAGTCCACTTTATTCCTTCCTCCCTTGCCCATTCCTGTATTACTTTAGCAGTAAAGTGAGACACATTATCAGATTGAATCTCCTGTGGCTTTGGAAAAGTTCCAAACCATTCTTGTAATGCCTTAACAGTGTTTTCTCCCGTAGCTCTGTTAAAGGCTTCAGCTTGAGCTAACCCTGATATTATTTCCACTCCTACCAGCACGAAATGTTTACCACCAGACTTCTTAAATGGACCGATATAATCTACCTGCCACGCGTCCCATAAGCCTTTACCTTTCCTTAAGTGCAAAGGGTCATCTTCCAAAGGATGCCTTTCTAGTCGTCTGCGGCATTGTTCACAAGCTGATATGCATGTTTTACACATTTCCCTGGTGACAGGCCAGCCACGAGCAAGGGCTTCTTTGTACAAATCTTTCACACCTGTATGTTGTCTTTTTATATGCAGCCATTCTAGCAGGTGCTCCCAATCCTCTGTAATTTGTTCCTTTTTCAGGGGACTTAGTCTTGCTAACTCATCAGCAGCATTATTCCACTCACCAGCTAAATTTCCATCTGTCTGATGAGAAGCCACCCACCCCACAGCAAAGTTTCCTTGATTGGCTATATCTAGAATTTCTTGCCATTTTTCCTTATGCCATACTGGGATCCTGTTAACTTCCCAATCATTTTGCTGCCAGAAAGGAAGCCACTCTGTACATCCTTTAAACACAACATAGGAGTCAGTGTAAATACAAACAAGAGAGGTATTATGTACCTCATGCTTGAAAACACTCCATACAGCAATCAGCTCACCAACCTGAGCACTGCCTTCTCCCTCAGTAATAATTCGTTCACCAGATGAAGTATGGAGAGCTACTGCCCTGTATTTCCACACCTTTCCATCTCGTTTAGCAGAAGCATCAGTAAACCAAGAATTCACTGATTGTTCAGGGGAGAAAGGAGGGGCCACTTTAATTATTGAGGCAGGTTTATCGTGGCTGCTAGCCAAGTTCTCAGTTTCTTGTATAGCCAGATTTTTTACAGCTCCTTCTGTTACAGAGAAGATGTTACAGTAATGCTCTATCTGGGCATACCACTTCCTAACTGAGGGTCTCTGGGCCACCCCGTCAGGGGGAGGGGTCCCACTGGTGACTGTTTTAATAACTTTAAAAGGGCCTCTTAATACAATTGGTTGCTGACGTGTAATTTTCTCCACTTCTATGAGAGCTATGCTGACAACAAAAAGCCCCTTTTCCCTCAGCATCTTTAAAACCACGAGAATAAAAACCAACAGGCCTTGTAGGGCCTTCTGGGCCTCGTTGCCGTATGTGCACTGACAACCCCGAGGTGGCAAATCCCCATTCTACCTGGAAAGGATCTGTGGGATGAATAGGGCCTAGGGCTTGATGTGCAGTTGCTTCAAAAATCAGCAGTTGTAATGCTTCCTCCTGAGAAGGAGTCCAATCCCATTTTACCCTTTTCCTCAGCAAGTCATAAAGAGGTCTAGCAATAATTGAAAAATCAGGGATGTGTTTTCTCCAAAACACTAATAATCCTAGAGCTTGTTGAAGCTCTTTCCTGGATCCAGGCATTTTAATTTGATCTAGGGAGGTTAGGGTATCAGGTGGAATGCATGTCATACCTCCTTTCCACCAAATCCCCAAAAACTTCACCTCCTGAGAAGGTTTCTGAATTTTCTCTGGGGGAATTTGTAAGTCAAGGCTTTCCAGATGAGAGATTATTTTCTGTTGGGTATCCCCCACTACTTCTATTTCATCTCCCCCCACCAGAACATCATCAATGTATTGATAGACAGCTACATTGTCAGGTTTGGGTATCTTTTCTAATTCCTGTGCTAAAGCATGGTGGGCTAGAGTAGGGGAGTGTTTGTACCCTTGAGGAAGCCTAGTGAAGGTGTATTGCTGTCCTTCCCATGTGAAGGCAAAACAGTCCATGTCCTCTGGCTGTATAGGTATCATAAAGAACATGTCTTTGACATCTATAGTTGCCATGATTGTATGAGCCTTCTCCTGAATTGAAGTTATAAGTTCAGCTAAATTTGGGACAGCTGCTGTGAGAGGATCTGTGTTTGCATTTAGTCTGCGAAAATCTACTGTCAGCCTCCACTTTCCGTTATGTTTACGGACTGGCCACACTGGAGAGTTAAAGGGAGAATGAGTGTCAATTATCACTCCCTGATCTCTCAGGTCCTGAATAACTGGCTTGATTCCTTCTTTGGCACCAGTGGGAAAGTGGGTATTGTTTCACATTAGTAATTTTACTGAAAGGTAAGGAAGGTGCGGATTGAAGCAGATAAATATTAAAACGTGGTGTGCCAAAGGACCAGAGACAACCCTCCTCGTCTTCCCACTGTCTTCCAGCAAGGACATCCATTCCCAATAAATCATTTGGAATATCTCCAATTACAATTTTGATAAGTAACAAATTCTCCTCTCCAGGTAGTAAGATTTTTATCAGAGCTATATCCATAGCTTCTGTGGTCCCCAAGGCATTGAGAACAAAGCATTGTCTCCTTGTTGGAACAACTCCACATTTCTGCCCAGCTTTTCTTGTTAGTGCAGAAATTTGGGCTCCAGTGTCAACCACAAAGGTAACAGGTGACCTTTTAGGGCCAACCATTGCTGTTATCAGGAGGTCCCCAGTATTAGGATTTCTGGTGAGCGTTCTAATAAATAACCACTTCCCCCCCCTCCCCCCTATCCCTCTGCCCACCCACGAGAGACGGGGTTTCTAGTTTCCCTGCTTCTGAAGCCGTTTCAGTTCCATTCCCAAAAACTGAGAAGGAGGAAACTCTGACTCAGCTCTCAGAACCTGTGGAGGAGATTGATTTGGCTCACTGCCCAGAATCTGTGGAGGGGTTAAGTTTGACTCACTGACCACAACCGGTGGAGGAGGAGGTGCACTAGGCTGGACAGTAGGAGAGTTTGATGTAAGGATCTTAGGGCAATGCCAATTCACAACAATTTTTATCAACTTGTCAAGTGGTAAGCCATCCATAACATCTTTAGGAATTTGTTTCTTTAGCCCCAAAGACCACCAGTACTGACGGGGAGTATTCAATTTCCCCTTTTCTGGCTTATCACTAGGAGAAACAATGTGTCTAACACCTTTAGTTTTCTCCACTTTATCCTCTGGGACTTTTACGGGTCCATATTTCCTGCTGTAATTCAACAATTCCTCTGCAACTTCGCTCCATGTCCAGACTTTACGGTTATTGTGAGGAGATTCCGGAGTCCGTCTAGAGGGGGATTCATAGGGAGGGAAAGAGTCCACGGAACCAGATCGCTCACGTGAGTTTCCAAGAAATCGATCTAATCTTTCTACAGGTGTCATGGATGCGATAGTTTTATGAAGGAGAATTGCGGTAGATTTGAGTGTTTCTGGGAGACCACGAATTAAAGGGGTCATGATTTCAGGCATTACAGGCAATTGCATAGGTGATTCATAGGTGGTAGTCAGTTATCTCTCATGTATTATTTGCAGGCAAGCAGCTTTGTGAATGTTTTCCAAAAGTTGGTCGGGAGTACCAACTAAAGCTATAGGGTCTCCCCTTTCCAGGGGGTTAAGCCCCCCGGCCCAAAAAGCTGCACGTTGGGTCAAGGACCATGGGTAGCTCTTATCTCTGGTTGTTAAGAAGACCCCATGTCCCCAATACCCACTAGCTTCACTTTCTGATAATTTAATCTCATCTCCCCCAGTAAGAGACACTCGAAATACATATTCAGTCTGTGTTTCATGAGGGAGTCGCCCATATTCCTTTGTCAGTTTTGCTAATTCAGTGGCAGAATATGGGATTTCTTTTGTAGAAATGTTTGGTTCAAAATCATCAGGACCAAGATAAGTATATTGTGTTTTAACCATAGGTCTCAACTTCAAACAGCAGTGTTCCCCAAGATTTGTCATTATAGTTAACTCCTTTTGGGGATAAATTTGATTAATGTGAACAATCTCCTTCTCTTCTGTTTCTGCGTGTGTTTCATTCTGCTTTACTTTTTTGGTACTTTCTTCTCTTAGGGCAGCCTGTAGCAAATGATTTTCATCTCGCAACAAAAGGTTCTCATTCCTTTCTTGATCTAATTGTTTTTGCAGAATTTGAACAAGAGTTTGCAAAGAATCTATAATTGTACATTCTTCACTAACTCGCTTAGAGCGAGTTTCTATGGCTGCCGTAAGAAAAGCTCCCAAAACCGAGCAGATCATGGTTTTATTTTTGCCCAGTTTGAACCTTGACTCATGTTGCAAGGAATATATCCTATCAATCACATTCTCCAGATTAAACCAATTATTGTTCGCCCATTCGTCCCCACCTTGGGACGGTCTGGCGCTATACTTAGCTAATAGAGCATAAAATGCAGCTTTATCTGTTACGGTGGAATTCTCAGTCATTTTGTGAAGGGATAAGTAAAAACCACAACAGAGAGGTCTATTGCTTAAGTTACCACACACAATGAAACAGCTTTCGCTGTGTGCCCCCCTTCGCTTCCCTGTGCCGGTGAAGAGACCAAACTACTTGGGAGGCACTCCTTAGTTACAAAACACCAGGTTGTCTCTTCACTACACCAAGTATCAAAAACATCATAAAAAACAAGAACAACAACAGTGACCCGCCTTTTGCACCAGTAGATCTTTTGTGAAATTCTGACGACAGAGCCCTCAAGCGAGTCTGGGGATGCTCCACACCAAGGTGTCTGCAGTCTGCGGGAAATCGGAAAAACCCCCCTTGCTTTCTAGACGGGCTCACCCATCCAAGGTGGCCAGCTAGGAGCGGCTGGAGTAAGACTTCCTTCCCCTGATACAGACTACAGACAACCTTGCATCCCTTCTGTCTGTCAGAATATCCTGTCCGTGACGCCAGTTTAATGTCACGATCTGCTATTAATACAGAGCGGGAGTCATGATGGTTCTTTTGATCTTAAAGGTGCAAACAGGCAAAGTGCAGGGGACAAAATCAGTTTATTCAACAGCAGAAAATCAGTTTATTCAACAACAGCAATGCATTTCATCAAATGCCAACAACTCAGTTACGGTAAGGGGGAGAGGTATAGGAAACAAAGTATAGGGAGAGGGGAAGGATAGAAAGGGATGGGGAAATAGCTACCAACAAACGAGACGGGGGTCCTCACGGGTCATCTGATAGATGAGTCTTCATCCTTGGGGAGATCTGAGGGGTCTTCGCCAGGGGGTAGACGGGTCTTCATCAGTGGAGAGATCTCAAAGGGTCTTTCTCAGAGGATCGCTCTTTTATAGTCCTTCTCCAAAGCGAGTGGCCTCTGGCCAAGAGGTGGGAAGATTTATGGACCATTGTGTGGTGCTCCAGGAGACAGGTACGGTCAAGCAGTCCTCAGCTTGTGGTACAACACAACCTCTGGTTGGTGCCATGACAGCACAGTCCAGTGAACACAATACACCAGCACACAGTCACGAGCATCCGCATTGGCCGGGCCAGGAAACCATTGTTCCGAGTCAGCCTGGGTGGGGGTCCTCGAGGTCTCCTTGCGACGGTCGGGAGGCAAAATCGAGGGAAACTTCAGACCGACCCTTACAGCCCCCGACGCGAGGACGCTGCTATTAGCACCCCATTGCAGGGGCACTTCTCGCTCCTTGACTACGTGCTCAGCACTCTCCGAATTCGCTGCTAGCTCCACGGTCCTCAGCTGCAAGTAGCAGCGCTCACAGTACTTAGAGCTTCGCATGGACGGAGGACCTGGAGGGACATATCGCTCACGGAAATGTGCCAGGACAGAGACGTGTTCTACATTGTCCCTTCTCGTCATCCAGTTTGTGCTTCTGCTGCTTCTGCTGTTAGGAATGGCTCCTTGAAAGACAAGAGAGAGCGTCTTTCTGGGTGCATTGCACTGAGTGAGAGCTCCCTAGGGACTTTGCACTCGGAGCCAAGACAACAAGGCGTGCTTGCCTGCAGAACTGAGGACAAGATGTTGGGCAGAGCTGAAACTGAGCGCTGGAGTTCAGCTCTGTCCAGACGGCAGAAGGCGAAAAACGAAGCCGCAGGGGACCGGGCTTGTGGGAGCAGTGCAGCGAAGAGCACACGAGCAGCCAAAGAGCTCCTTCACAATCGCTTTCACTTCACAGTGCTCTTGCTGCTTGGAAAAGTAGTACACAGCCGTTGCATGCCAGGGCAAAAGCTGGGCCAGTGCCCTTCCTCACACCTTCGCTGTGGTGTACTCCATGCGAGGAAGAAGAAGGCGATCTTAAAGTAGTCCTCTGTAAGCAGCCCTGAAAGGGCGCATAACACACGGCGTCTCACTGCCCTCCATTCTACATACTTGCAGCTCCATTTGCTGATTGCAAAAGTTGCTAGCACAGCAGAGGGGGCCAGATTGAAGAGGCAGTGCCAAGGTTCACCTTCTACTTATTGCACGTAAGCCAAGTCCAGCTCCTCGCTGCACTCTGCATTTCCATTCTCAGCGGCATTTACCCTGGTGCTCTCTGCAGCTCGGCGCCTAGAAGTGACCGCCAATGTTTCCACAGCGGGCTGCAAGGGAACCAAGGAGCAGCACAAGCAGCAGTGCTGAGGCTTTTTCTCTGCCCTAAAAATGGGGTCTTCACCTTTTCCTCGGGTCTAGCTCAGGTGTTAGGATGAAGCCTCCTGGGCCCTTGCCTCAGGGACCTAAATAAGATAACAAAAGAGGCGTTTTCCCCGATGAAGTGGCAGGGTTTATTTCTCGTGGGTCGCGAGGAAAAGAGGGAGGAAGAGAGCGAGAAAGAGAGAGAGCTCAGGGGGGTACAGATGTTTTCTAGGGTCTGAAAAGGGGGGCGGGGAGAAATTGGATCCCAGCCAGCCCTGTATGGCCAGGAGGGGTGAGGGAACAAGCTACAGGGCATAGCAGGGGTCACGGAGTGTGCCATTTACAATGCACCTAGGAAATGCAATATCTCCCCGTTTTTTGTTTTAAAAAATTGAAAGAAGGATATTAGTTTCATTTAAATTATGACTTTGCCCACCACTCTGTGAATCCCCAGCCTTTGAACAGTCCATTGAACCAATCTTCAGATTAGGGTAGCATGGATGTTAGGAGCTCTTGAGGTCAGGTCCATACAGCAAAGTCCTTCAAATTCCTGGCACTCATGTCCGTGCAGTAGTAGGAGAAAATCTATGCCCGCACGATTCTGGAGTGTGTGTGCCAGGTTCATCTAGATGTTTTTATGTGGCTGAAGGACGATTCATGCAGCTGCTAAACTGTTCAGTGTTAACAGGAAGACAACTTGAATGGGGCTCATCACAGGACCTAGAGAAGGGAAGCTTTTCTCTAACAGGAAAGACAAACATTGTAAAACCTATTAAAAGTTTCTATCTGCTGGAATGTCATCCTCTATGAGGATTTCTTTTTCTTTTTTCTGGTGGCGTCTTCTTTTTGTAGCCACAGCCACCTGTTCCTCGTTCCCCTCAGTAGGAGCAGGATGTTTGGGGACATACGGTTTCACTCACTTTTGGAGAATCCACCGAGGGCCTGAGGGAGTGGATACGCACGCATCGCCACGTCCCCTGGTTACGAGCTCATAGGGACCTTTGATTTCCCAGGTTTCTGGGTCCCTAATCAAAACTGGAGGATGTTGGGATAACTTGAACTGTTTACCACTGTTAAAGTGACGTACCACAGGTGGACTCATGTTCTCAAATGAACAATTCAGGAAACTGATAGTAAACATGGCTTTGCAGAGCTTCTGCTGTGGAGACATCCACACAGTTGAACTGCTCTGTTTAGCCGAAACCTGCTTGAGCGTCTGATTGGCTCGCTCAACTACACCTTGGCCTGTGGGGGAGTGAGAGGTGCCAGTTTTATGTTCCACTCCCCACTGCTGGAAGAATTCCAGGAACTCCTTGGACTTATACGCTGCGCCCTGACCAGTTTTGATTTCCCTAGGGATCCCCAATACTGAAAAGGCTTGCACTAGGTGTTGTTTGGCGTGCATTGCCCTTTCTCCTGCATGGGCAGAGGCATAGACTGCGCCTGAATATGTGTCAATGCTAACATGCACATATTTGAGGCGACCGAAACTAGGAATGTGTGTGATGTCTGTCTGCCATACCTCACAACTGCCAAGACCTCGGGGGTTTACCCCCATGCCTATTGAGGGCATGTTGTGCAGCTGACAATTGGGACAGGTGGCCACAATGGCTCGAGCCTGACTCCGTGTTAGCTGGAACTGACGCATTAGACCTGGTGCATTTTGGTGATACTGCTGGTGGCTCAGCTTTGCCTGTTGGAAGATGTCAGGAAGGCGTGCTTGTTCTGCTGGGGTTGCTTGTTCTGCTGGGGTTGCAAGGGAGTCTGCCTGACGGTTCCCTTCTGCAATTTTGCCTGGCAAATCTGTGTGTGATCTCCTATGCATCACATAGAATGGGTGTTCTCTATGAGAAATCAAATAAATTAGTTTGGAAAGCAACCTGAAAAGCTGCTCATTCTCGATGTCTCTGAGCACTGCCTGCTCCGCTCTGGACACTACCCCCGCTACATAGGCTGAGTCTGTTACCAAGTTGATTGGCTCTGAGAACTTCTCAAAGGCTCTCACGACTGCTGCCAGTTCAGCTATCTGGGGTGATCCTCCCACAAACTCGACATCAGCTTCCCCATGCTGAGTCTGGGGATTTTTCCAAGTCATCACCGATTTGTGGGACGCCCCGGATGCATCCGTGAACACTGTGAGAGCTTTGAGTGGTCTCCTACTCCTCTTCTCATGAGGAATGAGGTGGAATTCCTCATTAAACAGCTTGTGAGACGGGGCATGGACTGATATTTGTCCTCTGTAGCTGTCCAGGGCTAATTGGACACTGGCTTTGCTCTGGAGCAAGTGCTCAAACATCTCTTTATCAATCTTTCAGGAGAGTTCCTCCCCTCCTCAGACAGTTTGGGAGGTGAATACATGTGAAGTCACAAAGAGCTAGTTCATACAGTCTCATCCTTGCTTTCTGAATCAGCTGAGCTATTAACTCTTATGGCTTAGTGATAGTTTTGGATCTTTGGTGGGAGAGGAAGACCCACTCTATGATTAAGAGTGACTCTCTCTGCTCCTTGATCCATTGGAATATTAACCCGTGTAAGCGAGGCAGTTTCCCTCGGACAATGAATATGAAGGGCAGCTCAGGCTGGTAACGGTGAGCTTGCCCCTCTCCTAAAGTCTTTTGTACCTTTTCGATTGCCATCTTTGTCTCTGGGGTCAGTTCCCTGGGAGAAAGCAGCTCTCTCTCCCCCTTCAATAAATTGAAGAGAGGTTGTAGGTCCTCATTAGTGAGGCCTAGCCAGGGCCTAACCCAATTCAATGACCCACACAGGGAATGGAGATCTGCTAAGGTTTTTGGATTACAATTAATTTCCAATTTCTGCGGAACAATGGTCTGTGCAGTAATTTCCAAGCCCAGGTACTTCCAAGGTGGCATCCTTTGGACTTTGTCCTCCTGCAATTCAAATCCAGCAGAGGTTAAAACTTTAACCACTAGGTCAAGTGTGTCTTGGAGTAGAGAGTTATCGGGGGCACACACTAGCACATCATCCATGTAATGAAGGATGATGGCCTCCCCTCTCTGGGCACACACCTGGGACAGCAATGAGGCCACATGCTACTGGCAGATGGAGGGACTACATTTTAATCCCTGGGGCAAAACCTTCCAGTGGTAGCGCTTCATTGGGGCTTCTCGATTGATGGTAGGAACCGAGAAGGCGAACCGTGGGGCATCCTCTGGGTGTAGGGGAATGTGGAAGAAACAGTCCTTGATGTCTAGAACAGCCAATTGCCAATCTCTAGGAAGCATTGTTGGAGAAGGCATTCCAGGTTGGAAAGACCCCATGTCCTCAATTACTTTGTTTATTTCCCGGAGGTCATGGAGCAGCCTCCACTTGTCCTTCCCCGGCTTCTTTATCACAAAAACCGGAAAATTCCACGCACTTGTGGTCTCCTCTATGTGGCCTTTAGCCAATTGCTCCTCCACAAGCTCCTCAAGCGCCTTGAGCTTTTCCTTACTCATCGGCCACTGTGCTACCCACTTTGGGGTATCATCTAGCCATTTCAGCTTTTGGGTAGGGCGCTCTACAGTGGCTGCCTCTAAAAATCCCGAGGAGTCTTAGGAATAATCAATTTTACCCCCCACTGGGACCTGGTGTCTCTCCCCCATATAGAGGGCATTTATAGTCTGTAACAAATGGACAGATGCTAGCCAATTTTCCTCAATTTGTACGATGCTTTTTGATATTTTTGCCACTTTTACTCCTCCTACACCTTGGATTCTGTCTGCCACAGGCTGAAGTTCCCAATGTGACGGCCACATCCTTTCAGGTATGATAGTCACATCAGCACCTGTGTCCAGTACCCCCTCCACATGGAGGTGATCTGATCCACGGGTTAGGTTGCATGCCAGAGAAGGTTTGTCCTCACCCACCACTTCTGCCCTGTAGACTTCAGGTGATTTTCCATCTACTGGGACCTCCTGTGGAACAGGAATGGCCTGGGCAAGGATTTGTCCCTCAACCAGGTAATATGGTGGTAGAGGACATCGTGCCAGGAGAGTGAGGCCTGTTATGCTTCCCTTGATGGTTATGAGAACCACCTCAATCTCTAGGGGTGTGTGTGCTGTGTCACTGACAACAAAACACTCACTGTCCAGTTTCATGTGGTTTAACGTCACGTCCTGTGTACTGTTAGGTAAGTCCACTGTTATGACTGTCCAATCAGGTGACCTGAAATGAAAACCTTTTGTAGTCACAAGCCTAAAACGGCCTAGTGGCTTCCAAACCTTGTTAATTGAACATTTAATATTTTCATTGCCATGCGTCCCCACACCCTCTATCCCATCCTCCCCCTTTTTGTTTATTAAGAGTGAATCCTTTGGGAGTGTGGAGCCCGCCGCATTTATAGCCGAGCGCGCTACTGTGTTAATGGCGGGTACGCGCTGTAAAGCTAGTTTTTTTGTTTGTTGGTCTTCTTCTGTTTCTGCTTGTGTGGACAGTCTCTGGCGAAGTGTCCTGGCTGCTTGCACTGGAAGCAGATGATGTGCTGCAGCTGCTCTGGTGACATTGGTTGCTTCTTGGCTTCTGGTGTTACAGTTGCCATAGTCTTTGGGTGTGCCAGTCCTGGATTTCTCTCGTGTCCACTGTGCAGTTCTGCTTTCCTGGCGCAGGCTTCTATCATCTGTGCTAAGCTAGGTGCTGGCTCTAGGGGAAAGCCAAGAATAACCCTACGGCAGGTTTCATTAGCATTCCTCTGAGCCATCTCTTTAATTAATTCAGCTTGTACCACTGGATCAGACACCTGTCTCTCCACTTGCGCACGAAGGCGGTCCACAAACTGTAAGATATTCTCAGAAGCAAACTGTTTAATGTTAACATAACTGCCTTTAGTATCTACTGTTGGTAATTGATTATAAGCCTTTTCTGCAACATTGCATATTTTATCCAGGATAGACTTGGATAGTACTCTGGTTTGGCTTTATGGGCAATGCCAGTCCTTTTCCCCACATAGGTGTTCATATGTTATGTCATTATTATCAGCATCTTTTGCATCATCTGAGCTTTTTAAAAGCTCTAGTAAAAGCACTTTCAAAGATCTTTTCCACAGGCTTTCCCATAGATCATATTCTGAAGGAGTTAACAGACATCGGAAAAGCTCTTTGATATCATACGGAAACACTTCGTTTGAGTTAAAGGTGGCTCTCATCATGCCTTTAAAGATTTCACTATTTCTACCAAATTCTCTCTGTACTTTACAAATTTCTTTTTATCTTGATAGGACAAAGGTTGATAACTTCTTCTAACATTTCTCTTACCAAGATAAACTTCAGGAGCAACTGATGGTATAAACTCTTTTCTCTGGTGTTGACTTTCAGGGCTGGGCATCCCCCCCCACCCGGCCCGGGAGGCTGCCCAGCCCCCCCCCCCCCACCACGGGGACACCATCCGTCCCACAGGGGCTGTGAGTTGATCCCCCCCCCACCCCCACCGGCACTGAACTCAGCAGGGGCTCCACTGCCCTCCCCCACCCTGCAGCAACTTGGATAGAAGGAATGTGAAACCAGAGCGGGATAGGGGTGGTGGGATTCAGGGTTGCAACACCTGTGGGCGGGATCTTGGAGGGGGAAGGGGCCAGTGGAGCCGAGGGCAGGGTTGGGTTATGGGAGGGGACATGGTTAGGGGCAGGGACCGGAGGTTGAAGGGGGTTGTGGGATGAAGGAGGGGACACGTGGCTGCCACCATATGGGGACCCCCCCCCACGCGGTCTGCCGCATGGCCAGAGCTATCTTGGACTCCGACCCCAACACACTTAGCCACGTGGCCGTGGCCCAGAGGGGAAGGGAACAAGGAAGGAGTGCTGACAATTTTCGAAAAATTATCAGAACCGGTATACCTGGGAGGACCCAGGGACTCAGAACAGCTACAGCCGTGCTGGGTGCCCTGCGCCTCCCAGGGAGACCCGTGGGTCCCCTCCAGGTCCGGGTTATAGGGTTTTGGGGAAAGGGAAGGTGAATCTGAACCGTTTTGCTGCTGCTGTCTGTTGTTTTCTGTCTGAATTAAAAGTTTCCGAATTTGTAAGAAAATTGGGAGGAATACAGAAGCTGTTTTATCTCCATTTTCCACTTTTAAAGTTAATAAATCCCCTATTTCATGCCAAAATGACATCGGATTCATATTTTGCAATTCAAGGTCAGATTTTTCAACAGACAGCCAGCTGTCAAAACAGGCTAATTTTTTCTTAGATATTAAATCATTTCCTGAATTTAATATTTCCCTTAGTTGGTTTCTTATACTCTTTTGTAAGGCAGATTGCTGTAAGCCCATGATGTTTAGCAATATGCCACTATATCTACCCCACTACAGTTAAAAACACAGGAAAGGAGTTAGTTGTTAAAACGTGCGAGGTACACCACGGTTTTCAGGCTTTACTGGCTGCGGACCAGATGTTAGTTTCGCCGTTTCTGTCGGTAAAACCCACGTGGCACCGTCGCCACTGTAGGGACCGACCCCGCCGCAAAAACCCACAAAAACTGCAAAAAACCGCAAAAAAAACCCCTTCCCGCTGCTTTGAAACCCATCAAAGCTGCCTGCCTGCCGCTCCGCACCTGGGGTGACTGCGTCCAGCCCCCCCCCCCAGCCCGCACCCCATACCACATGTCCACGGACTGCCGATCTGTGCATGCCGTGCCCATGCCCGTGCCACCTTTCCTCCCAAGAGCGCAGCCGAGCTGGAAAAATGCCGCCGGTGAGACCTCCCCGCAGAGCTCCGGGAACCCACCTGCTGCAAAAGGAGGCTTCCACTCACCTTTTTTTTCTTGCAGGCAGAGGCGACTGTGTAACTGTAGTGGGTCTACATGCAGAACCGACCTGCCTGGGATTCCGACAGGCTCCCGGGTCGTGCTTATAAGTCTTCAAACTGCACAAAATGCAGCTAAAAGAAATTTAAGCTAGTTGATCAGCTCCAAGGCTTCTCAAATCCCTAAAATAGGAGACACAGCCGGACGTGGGGTGATCTGTAGAGACCATCCAAGTTGGGGAGCTAACTGAGGCTTTTTCTCAGCCCTAAAAATGGGGTCTTCACCTTTTCCTCAGGTCTAGCTCAGATGTTAGGATGAAGCCTCCTGGGCCCTTGCCTCATGGACCTAATAAGATAACAAAAGAGGCTCTTTTCCCTGATGAAGTTGCAGGGTTTATTTCTCGTGGGTCGCGAGGAAAAGAGGGAGAAAGAGAGGGAGAAAGAGAGAGAGCTCAGGGGGTACAGATCTTTTCTAGGGTCTGAAAAGGGGGGCAAGGAGAAATTGGATCCCAACCAGCCCTGTATGGCCAGGAGGGGAGAGGGACCAAGCTACAGGGCATAGCAGGGGCCACGGAAGATACCATTTACAATGCACCTAGGAAATGCAACACAGTGTCTCAGCTTGCTCCTTTCGACTGCTACGGTCATGTCGGAAGGCAAGTGAGAGGCAGCCACAAGTTGCTGAAGCGGCGCCACACAGCCAGCATTGTGCCGGCAGCCAAGTGCTCGACAATGCTGCTTCTGCCCAAGCCTGCCTAGGGCGTGCACCTTTGTTCTCAGAGCTCCGTGCAACAGTCTGCCTCTCTCGCTGTCCGAATTGAAAACGAAAGCTTTTTGCCTACGCCCTTCACAGAGATCTGTTGCCAGGACGAGAAGGTCTTGTGGCCGGAGCTCGCCCCCATCGCGAGGAAGCTGCTATTAGCACCCCATTGCAGGGGCACTTCTCGCTCCTTGACTATGTGCTCAGCGCTCTCCAAATTCGCTGCTAGCTCAATGGTCCTCCTCAGCTGCAAGTAGCAGCGGTCACAGTATATAGAGCTTCGCAAGGACCGAAGTCCTGGAGGGACATGTCGCACCCGAAAATGTGCCAGGGCAGAGACGTTCTACACTGAGTAGAGACAGAGACAGACAGAGAGTTCTACACTGCCCCTTCTTGTCGGCCATCTCGTGCTCCTGCTCCCTCTGCTATGACAAATCGTTCCTTGAATGACGCCCGAGAGCTCCTCTCCAGGCACATTGCACTGAGTGACCGTTCCACAGGGACTTGTGGATATAAAAATTTTTCCCCCTCCAAAAATACATGACTAAGTCCTAAAAGTTTTGGTTTTATTAGGAATAGTTTCACCCAAGTATTGCTCTTCTAAACACTCTTGGTTTCAGTCTGAAATTAACTGCTTGTTTCTGTCTTTTTGCCTAGTGGCAATCTAATTCTAAGGTAACTAGATGTGTTGGAAATCCATAAATTACATCTCAGGTTAGGTGGGATAACTGGCTCGGAAGAAAATGGAATTGAGAATTTGGAAAGAATCCAAAGTGAGCTGATGTCACCATCCGAGATTCCCTTGGGTTCCAAATCCTTTCATTTGTGTTTTTGTGGGCTTTTTTGAATGCGGTGTACAGTTGAAGCCATGATTTATCTCCGGTGAGACCTGCTCTGCTGTAAAAGCATCATTTTCTCAGAGAGCATGGACAACAGTTACAGTGTCGTCTTTTAAGATTCCCTGCACTCCACTTATGCTGGCAAAAGCAGTGCCTTGACTGTAATCATAAAAGTGATTACAGTTTCATTGCTTTGACATCATGTAGGATGCTTCCTCCATCTGCTGTGGTCAGCATTAAGTAACAGATTTCTCAGTTTCTAGGAAGAGTCTAGCAAACAATCACCTTGCTCCTTCTCTTGCATTTATTCATCACTGCTATGCTGCTATACAGACAGATAGTCTGTTTATGATTCAACAATTCAATGGGACATCAAGTAAATAGCAAAGCAAAACTAACTACCGAAAGCACTATAAGGGCCAGAGATTAGCTTGGATCAAAACAGGTATTCTCCTAGCATTGTTTACAAACAAGTCAGCATGTGAAACAAAAGGCACCATGCAGTTTGTGCCTTGTTTTGGGCATGCCCGGAAGAAGGAAATTCTGATTTCACATATGGGAAAAGAAATGTTGACATTTGAATGAGATTGTTCATACCCCAGAAAAGGTTGCTTTGAAAGGTTGTGGAAGTCCTGTTAGGAAACATGGCTTTACAAGTCCTTTCCACCAGGAGACAACAGCTGCAGAACATCTGGGTGTGCCAGTGTTGAGAGCACCAGCAAAGATCAAAGAGGAGAAGTTGGTGAACAATGGCAGTGGCCTGGGGGAGAGCACGTGAGCTGCTGGCTGTGGGACCAGGTGAGTCCTGACTGATTTAGGAGGTGTGTGATGGTCTGTGCCAGCAAGCGGAGTAGTGCTGTGGCCTTGGGACACTGCGAATACTGGAAATCAGTGGGGTCGCTGGGCAGGCTGAGTGTCTGAGCTGCTGGAGGGACCCAGTTTCCCACATGTAAACATCCAGTCTCACTCCTGCCAGCCACAGAAAGGAGCAGGATGTGGCTGCTGGCGATGCCTGTCATGTATATGTAGTGTATATGTGTGCTATCCCAGCCTGCTGGGAACACTTCTTCTTTGTGACTGCTTGGGCTGAGGGAGAGAAAGAAGTGGTAGTTTCTGACGTTTCGAGTTTGCTCGAGTTTCTCAGGCTGTTTCTGGAGCCACTCAGAGTTCTCTTCCTTGAAGCATTTCAATTCCTGGTAATTTTCAAAATTCAAACAGACACAGCCCTAAGCTAGTTGATCTGACTTCAGAGCTATTCTTACGCTGAGCTGTTGGATGATCTGATCTCCTGAGATGTCTTCCATCTCAGTTTATGTCCTGGTTCTTGTGAAAAGTAGATTCTTTTAGCCTGGAGAAGAGAGGTTTCTGGAGAGACAGTATTGTAGCCCTTGAATATGTAAAGAGGGTATAAGACAAATGGAGAAAGACTTTTTAGGAAGGTTTGCAGAAACAGGACAAGGGGCCTTGCTTTCAAACTGAGACTAGGTTTAGATTGGCTAAAAGGAAAACCTTTTCTACAATGAAGCTGGTGAGACACTCAAATGGGTGTTCCAGAGAAGTTGTGGATGCCCCATCATTGAGAGTGCTCCTTATCAGTTTGACTAGTCTTGAGCAATTTGATCTACTGTAAGACCTACCTGGCAAGAAAGTTGGACTAGATGATCTTTAATCACAGACTGTTGTATGATTCCGTGAAAGACAGAATGCAATAAAGTTCATATTTCAGATTTTGGCGCAGACATATTTATTATTTCTCACTTTATGCATCATTGCAATGACAACTTGTTAGCTTCTGAAATGATGAGCTGAGATTGATTTCCTTCCTTAGTTTCATTTTCCCTGTTATTCCTTCACTCTTGGACTATTTTTTTCACTAGATTGCCTCTTTCAGTAAACTGCCCTTAAGTATCACTTTGCTCCACACCTGGCTTTTTTTTTTTTACCAATGACACCATTTCACTGGTTCGTTTTGGGCCTTTGCTGCTTGAAGTCCAGCAGCCTCCTTGTCTGAGCATTATGGAGCTTTCTTTACAGCTTCATCACCATGCAAAAAGCCATAAATTACTGTGTTCCATCTCACATACCATCAAGTATCACACTAATATTCCCTCTGCTGAATAGTTGGTTGGCTTACATAGACCAGCCAAATACCAGGAAATCCAGATGGCAGCAAGAATCTTGTAGACTACTCCCGCTGTTCATTGAAATCCTGGAGAAGTCAGGTGAGGTATCACATGCTCTTGAAAGAAGTGTATATGATCTCAGACATTACAGAATTGGCTATTAATATTGTCATGAGTTTCTGGCTAGACTTTTTAGTATGCAAATTCAAATTCAAATGATCTGAAATGATAGAACTTCAAGAAATTTTTTTTCCCAGAATCGAAGTATGATGGAATTACATAGGGAGAATCTTAACCTTAGTTATTCTATTCCATCTCACATCATGGCTGGAGGCAGGGAGAAGGGAGTATCTTTGGGGGAAAATGGGTTCTGGTGTAGTCAGTAAGCTAGGCAGCAGAGTCATCAGTTATTGTCTGTTGTTGGGGGGGGATTCATGTGAACTCTTCCTTTCTTGTACCCTGCCACTAGTATTGTTGCTAAAATTGTTTGTTTTCTCATCCAAGTGACAAAATCAGCACACTTAATGAGGGATGAAGAGGGAGCAGCGACCTCAGAACAGGAGGAAGAAGAAGCAGAGCCTGCTGTCCTCCAGAAGAAAAAAACACTACCAGCCAACTTTGCATCATCTGTGAAATTCCTGGGCGTGTACTCTATCCCCTTGTCCAGATCACTGATAAAGATATTAAACAGGACTGGGCCCAAGACTGAGCCTTGGGGACCAGCTGGATGAACTCAATTTCCCACCACTCTGTGGGCCTGGCCATCACCCAGTTTGCCACCCAGCAAACAGCCCACTCATCCAAACCATAAGCAGACAGTTTCGTCAGGAGAATGATGCGAGACTCATTGCAAAAAGGATCAGGGAGATGCCTAGCAAGAGTCTCAGGTGAATCCAGGAGACTATAGTGGAGGACTATTCAGTTTTCCAATCAATTTGCTTAAAAAACTCGACAAAACCGTAATAAAAAAACAAACAAACAAACAAACAAACAAAAAAAAAGCAGACCAAACAAACACACGGAAAACCCCAACCAATAATCCCCAAAGAGACAAAAAAAAGCCCACAAAAAAGCCCACAAAAAACCCCACCCTAAACTGAAAAAAACCCCAAACCCAACACATAAAAAATCAAGGTTAATGTTTTTAGTAACTTTCGAAATCACAAAACAAAACAAAACAAAAAAACCCCAGGAAGTCACATTTCTAAAGGTGCCGTCCCAGCCTCTTCTCTCAGCAGGGAGGACATCCTGAAGTGGAGCCAGTTGGAAGAAAGCGGGACAGGGCAGCACCTTGGCCATTGTCACAGGACGGCCCTGTGGCTGCCCCATTGCCAAAACCTGGACACATAAATCAAACACAGGTATGCACATGTGCTTCGACACAGCAAAAATATATTTGTCTGAAAAGAATACTGGTCAATTTATATCACTGGAAAGAGCATAATGCCTCATCTCAGCTTTCTTTTCAGTCATTACAAATGTTTCGAAAATATAGGAGTGCAGAAAATGGAAATATCCAAGATCAACATGAGGACCAGTAACAAAGATTCCATTTTTGAAACTGCATTGGGAATCCTCTGCAGAAATTGACTCAGAGCTCTAAGATTTGCAAAAAAGACCAAGAGTATTGGAGTCAATACAACACAGTGTCTGGAGACTTCAGCTGGTTGCCTTGATTTCTCAAATATGATGGAGGAAGCACCTTAGCAACTACAGCTGCCAGTTCTCTCAGGGCCCTGAAATGCCTCTGAGTGGGTCCCATGGTCTTTCATGTTCAGGTTCCTCAAGTGGTCTAAAAGCTGCCCTGCTACTATGGCTTAGAATCAAGTCCAGCAGTCCAATAACCTGAGAGATGTGGAAATAGTGACAGGCAGTAAAAATTGAGACCAACACTTGTTGAGTACTTCTGCCTTCTCCTTGTCTGTTGTCACTAGTCCTGTCTGGCTTATGGGGGTGGGGGGGGGGGGGGAATAGGGGATGTGTGATAGGTTTCTTTTCATCTTCCTTTTCCCACTGAAATACCCGTAGGTGCCTTTATTATTCTTATTTTTGGCATGCTTTTCCAAATTCAACTTCAACTGAGCCTTAGCTGTACTGATCCCATCCTCATACACTCATGTGTTACCACTGTATTTATCCCATAATTTGTCTCGCTGTGTATTGTCTGCATATTACCTTCGAGCATCACATCTATTAATTTTCAATAATCTTCTGGCTTTAACTTGTTTTCAAAAAAACCCTTTTTGAACCGTTTCACCTCAGAAATTCACCTGGGAAACCCAAAATCCCCAAAATTCACCCCGAAGTCCCCCCTGCGATGCCCAGCACTCACCTGGCAACTCCCAAAATTCCACAAATTCACCCCAAAATTCACGGGGGACCACCAAATTCCAGGGTATTTCAGAAAATCCAACCTGCGACCCCCAAAATCCCTCAAATCACCCCAAGATTCAGTCCCCCCAACACCTCCCAAATTCACCCCAAAATGTCTCCAATCCCCCTCAAACCCACCCAAATACGCCCAACTCCACCAAATTCGCTCCAAGACCCATCTGGGACTGCCAAAAATCACCAAAATTCCCTGGGAAATTGACATGCATCCCCCCAAATTCATCCCAAAATTCTCCCACGACTCCCAAATGCTCACCTGGATAACCTAAAATCGACAGTGTTCACCCCAAAATCCACCTGGCATCCCCAAAACTCACCTGAGAACCCTAAAATTCACATGTATACCCTAAAATTCTCCAAATTCCCCCCAAAATTCCCCTGAGATCCCTAGAATTCCACTAAATCCCCCTAAAACTCAACTGGGACTCCCAGCATTCTAGAAATTCAGCCCTGTCCGGGGGTACAATGCAAAAATGTGTATTCTATCACCATCTGTTAAAATGTGGGACGGGTGGTGATCCTTATCTCTGGGAGATATCCCCTGCTGATGTGCCATCTGATAAGATCAGGGGGATGATCATCGTTATCTTTTCACAACCCATCCTTCCTCCAGAAGATATATTCTGCTAATGGGCCATTAAATCCTATTGTGTGACTGATAAGATTACATCATCCCACTGGGAGATGCTCCAGCCAGGGGGAGGAGCCAAACATTTCCTACCTAGATAAAAACTGAGATTTGGAACACCAAGGCAGTCCTTTCCACTGGATCCCAGAGGAAAGTTGGACCTTTTTCCACATCATCGCTGGATCTTTGGAGGGAAACTGCACCTTCTACAGGAGCACTGCTTCAACTGAACCACATCTGTCATCCAGGAGGACTGCAGCCACCATTTAACCGGACTGCTACCAACACCCTGACTGACAGGGTGTCAGGTTGTATTTCTGACTTTGTTGGTGGTTTTTCTTTTATATTATTGCACGTATTTTATTTTTTCTCATTTCTCCTATTAAATTGTATTACTGACTTGGAGTCTTGCACTGGTTTTACTTTCAAACCAACACAACCCCAAACCTCGCTCCCCGGGATCCCCCAAAATTCCAAAAATTCTCCCCCAAAATCAACTTGGGACCCCTCAAAACTCACCTGGATCTCCCCAAAACGCACCCCCCCCCCCCCAATTAACCTGGGAACCCCCAGAATTCTACCCAAAATTCACCTGGGACCCCAGAACCTTCAAATTCGCTCCAAAATGATTGGCAACTTTACACACTCCATTTTCCCACAAAAGGATCTAGAGCTGAATCATTAAAAAACCCTGTATAATCAAGGACAAAGAACCTCTAACGAATTAAGGTTACAAAGTGGTATGTTTATTCACCGGCAGGCGGCACGGGAGTCACCTCCGAAAGGCGTGACGGCCCTGAACAAGGTACTTTGCCATCTCTTTATTCCCCAAGATCTTACATACAATACATATGCATAACCCCAGCACCTCCCATCCCCATCCCATATTAAAAGGAGCCCATTAGTCCTTCACGCGTACACAGCGCTTCTATTGAATTGGGTCGGTGGTCTCGAAATGGGTCAGAGGTCTTGATGTCTGAAGTCAGGAGAGTCTTCATCAGGTCTCAGTGACCCTCTGGCACGATCCAAGGCTCCATGCTTCATGGTTAGCAGTTTACTTATTTTACGTTCTTCTGTATGTCAATTTAGAATAGCAGATAATTATACCAATTAGCTCTAGCCTAAGCATCTAGTAATTATTAACCTACCATTTACCTACCTAACTTACATCTTGGTCATGGAAACTACTTCTACTTTTAGCAAAAACCTTACCTTTTTAAAACCATGATTCACAGCCCTGGGTGCTTCATATACAAACTAAACGGAAAAAACCTTTCTATTCATTCTCAGCAAAAACACTTCCTATTCCTCCTTCTTTTGGACAAAACTGCCTTCACTTTCAAACTTATTCTCTTGCTCACTTACCTGCATAATGCTTAGTCCCTCTTCTGCATGCTCACTTTCTTCACTTTTACAAGGAATCCTCTCATCTTCTTCTTCCTCTGCTTCTTCCATTTCCTGTGCCAAGATCACCTGTTTCTCTGTTAGATTTGTTTCTTCAGCTGATTTTTGACAACTGTCCCTATCTTCTGGCACCGCGCGCTCGAGAGAGGTGATTGTCCTGCTCTTCTCTGGGCTGGGACTGAGCTCTCTTCAAGGCCTGGGGGCAATTTTGGATGCCACAACGTCAGAAAGACCTCAGGCTATTGGAGAAATGTCCAAAGGAGGGACACAGAGAGAGTGAAGAGGCTGGAGGGGAAGCCGTACAAAGAGTGGCTGAGGGCATTTGGTTCAGCTGCAGAGAGGACAATGAGCTCACACCTCACTTGGGACCTCTCAGCTCCCCTCAAGGGCAGCACAGGGACAGCTTTGCTCTCTGCTCTCTGCGACCAGGGACAGGAGCCAAGGGAATGCCAGGAGCTGTGTCAGGGGACGATTAGGCTGGCTATCAGGGAAAGGTTTTTTTCCTCAGAGGCTGGTCAGGCACTGAATAGGTTCTCCAGGCAATGGGCACAGCCCCAAGGCTGCCAGAGATCCAGGAGCGTTTGGCCAATTCTCTCAGGGATGCAGAGGGTGGGACTGTTGGAGTGTCTGTGCAGGGCCAGGAGTTGGACTTTGACGATCCCCAGGGGTCCCTTCCGACTCAGGAAACTCTTACCATTTTCCCCTCTTTCCTCTCCTTGCACAATGCTCTCAGCTTACTGTTCCACCGTATGTTCCACTTCTGAAACCTCAGCTACTTCTTTCCAGTTCAAGTACAGTTCTACTGGTTACAATCCAAAGATATACAGATTGAAAAACAACCAAAAAGAAACACCTGTTTGGAATGTCGTGGTCTTATTTGATTCTCACACTATGAAGTCGATTGTGCCTTGTAAGTTCTAAAAGCAAAACAACAACAAAAAACACCCACCACACCGTTTTAACATAGGGATTTGCTTTCTTCTAAGAAAACAATATCCCTTCTCAAAATGGATCTATTTCAGTAAGAGATCACCTTTAATAGATCACTTACTATGTGAAGAACCTGGAACACTCAAATCCGTAATGATAAGCCTGTTACCTTGTCGTTTTCTGTTCCAAAGGCAAATGAATTTGCTCAAGTGCCGTTTGTAACAAGGACAGAGTTGAAAGTGTGGCTCTGAGAAATGTTTTGGTTTCCCTCTCCTATCTCTATCAAAAGCACTTTCTTCAATGGCTGAAACAATACTTGATATAGTCTGAATTTTAAAGGTCATGAAAATTTTCTCAAAAGTGAAAAATTAATATAGCAGTCAGGTTTTAAACCAACGGGAATTTTTGTTTTACCTGTTTGAAGATTTCCTTCACACTAAAATGCTGGCTGATGGATACCTAGAAGAAATCAATTCCCACAAAATGCTTCCAGGTAAGCCATTACGTCATCCAATACAATTTGCTTCAGTGTCCCGTTCCTGTCCAATTGAAGGTCCCTGTTTAAGAGACTCAAGTATGGAGAGAAATAAAATTAAATCTGACTACTGCGCCTTTAAATCTAAATCGAACTTCCTGATCAATCTCATAAAACATTTGGCTAAATGTTGCCATTGATCTGTTTCTACTGAACACAATCACGTCCTGGATTGTTACAGGTTAGTTCATAACAAAGAAAGAAATGCACAGAAGTTAAAATATTTCTACAGAAGCATTTGACATCATTCCTTTTGGATGCGGAACCATTCTAACACTGCTTGTATAAGAGGTCAAATTACCTTCTTCCATGTTAGTTCTGGACTGTGCTCAGCGCAGCCTTTCTGGTTTATTGGCCTTTGACTTGGACATAAAGCTGTGTCTTGTTCAGTAGGGACATTATTCTATATCCTTACATGAAGTGAAAAGCACTCTTTTTCCATACCTTCACACAACAGCATTAAAACAAGGCCTAAGTAGTACAACCAATGTTCAAAGATGCTCTACCTTTTAAGTTTACGATGCAAAATTCATACCTTGTTCTAATTTGATCTCAAGAAGAAAGGGTGTTCTCCAAATACTCCTTCAGCTCTTCCTCACAGCTCACCGTTTTCCTTTTATCTAAAATTGTATCCAGATAATTTTCATCATCTAAGGCCACATAAAAAAGCTAGTAAAAATGGTTTCGTAGCTACTAAAATCTCCGCAACTATTCAGGATTCAAGGAAGTTAATTGTGCACATATATTCTACACCCAGAAGAGAAAGCTACCTCAGCAAAACTCATCGCCTATGAAAATCTTCCTAGATAATGAACACCTCTGACACTGCCACCCCAAGTTGGTTGTTGAAACAATGAGAACCTCACATCCAATCAGACTCTAGACCTGCACAAGATCTTGTTATAGCAACTTGCAGCCACTTTCTACAGAAAGCAGCAGTGATCTCTATCACTGTTGCCATACCAAGAATAAGACAGGACTGTCCATTCAGCGTGAATCAAGCAGTTAGCAAAAATGCACCTGACAGAATGAAACTGAAGAGTAGAAATTCCCATCTAAAAGTCAAAGATTACATTTTTAATTTTATAGCAGGTATTTTGAATTTCAGAGGGCTCTTTGCATTAAGAAGTCCTGTCTTTATAACACACCCTTGTTTTTATGTTTCCACCTGTATTATAGCCATTTAGCCGTCTCCTTAAAATCACTCCAAAGAAAAACATTCAAGTGAACAAGTTCTTTCTAAACTGCTGGAAGGTGAAATGAATGAGGAAGAGGATATGTAACATGATAAAAGGCTGCCTGGAATTTTACGACTGGTATCCAACATGGCGTCTTCGATCTGGAGAGTAAAAAAAATCAGTCTCCAAGTAAACTGCTAAGAATGCGGATTATCCAAACTTCTGTTTATTCTGGCACCATAAAGCACCAAATCACATTCTATAATTTATCCCTTTAGAAACAACTGCCCGACTTTTTTTTTTGTATGCAAAAGATTGGAAGACATTTGGGAGATCATTTCCAGCTATTCCTAAAGTCTGACCTTAAGCAGACTGGGCCATACGTCATTCATCGCTATCATATGTATTTCAGATAGAAATGATCATAAAAATACAATCTATTTATATTACAAATACTAAACACAAGAATTATGAACACTTCCACATGAAACTCTTCCACACCAAACTGTTTCTTTGGAGTGTTTTGTCACACTATGGACCTCCTTCTAAGGTGATATCAATAGCCTACCAAGCAGTAGGCATTGCAGGTGGGAGCACAGGAAGAACAGGCTAATCCCAAGGAGTGATGAAAATATATGTCATCAAATAAAAGAAACGTACATCTGTTGTGTTGCTTTCTTTAATGTCAATATTCCTTCTCTGTTGATGGTTGGTCCCAGTTTCGTTCCCCTAAGTTAAGTACATAATGGTTTTTCCCTTTCCCGCCTTTGCCCTAGTCAGTCATCCTAAACCCCTCCTCTTTATCTGGAACCTTCCCTGTCCCTCACCCTAAACCCTGCCCCACTGGATGTCAATCCTTTGTTGCCCCTCGCTTTGTTCTTGAATATTCAGTGTCAAGCATTCCCTTTTGTATTCATGATTGGTTATATTGTATGTATCTCCACCCTCGGTTTACCTTACTGGCTCAATGTATCCCTTTCCCCGCCTTCTGTACCTCCCCCCGTTAACCGTTATTGGACAGAGTATTGTGCCCTCCCCTTGCTCCACCCCCGTACTTAAGCCTGTGTAGAACCCCTCAAACTGCCTTTTGCGGTTCCCTCTCCCAACCTACTGACCTGTTGCCTCTTCCTTCAATAATTCCCTTCCCCCAGAACCGTAAAAGGTCTCTCCTGCGCCTCTTTGTCCCTCCCTGATGACTCGCCCAGGCGTCGCTGTTGCTACGCCTCTTCTGCGGCTCCCAGAGTGGTGCCGGGGAGGGGCCACTCACCAACGCAGGCTTCCCGGAGCTAGCCGGTAGCCCAGGTGAGGTGGGCAGTGGGTGGAAGAAACGTCATACATCCACGTACTCCACTACTTCTTCAAACCTACATTTTAGTTTCTCAGTCATCTGAAGCATGTTGGAGTGCACAACTTCAGCATCTTCTGCTGTGCAAATGTTCATATCCAACAGGGTCATCTGAAGGAAAAGAAGAACAAATTATTGACATGCACAAAAGAAATACTGTGTGGCTTTCAGAGAGCCTGGCTAAATGTAGTGTTTCTTTTCTTGTGGTGGACAGAGATAGATTCAGCCTCCTACATGCCATATTAGATGAGTAAACAATACCATCTGGTTGGATACAAAGGGAGAAATTAAGGCAGAGGTGGAATTTCTTTCCCAAGATAAGACAGATTTAGCACAAGGGCTGAGACTCCTTGCATCTTACACATTCACGTAGGACAGCACTCCCTTCATTACCGGAATTTGTTACAGCTTTTCCACATTTCAAGTACAAATACCAACTACTACTGTGAAACCAAACGGATGGCTTACTTTTTGAACAGAGTAAGGCGGAGGTTAAAAAGGAATTCCACTTGTTATCTCAATGTTTGGTGCATCCTCAGACACATTTTACTCGAATGACACATTAGACCATGGCTATTACAGCCAAAAGCTGTGGCACTCAACTTGCCCATCTGTCCTTTCTCCTGACATTTGCCCTCGACCAGCTCATACAGGATGCTCATTTTCTCCACGCACTCCACATTAGGGCTGTCTGAATGCTATGGAACAGACCACAGTCAAAATTCCCATCTTTCATAGTGCAGTGTGACATGGAAACATGACAGAGGCCACGTACTGAATTCCAGCACACGGAACAGATCCCAGCAGTGCCTACAGACCTTTGCCTACAGACACCAGACACTACCAGCCAAAGAAATCAAGACATTTTCATACACAGCTCTTTATCATTATGCTTCAAAGTAGCAAGGTACTTACAATCGCTACCAACTTCTTTGCTGCCATACAGGCTACAAACATCCCAACAGGATGTGCTCTGGAGCAAGAGAAGGCAGACACAGAGAGGGAAGGCATGCTGCAAGGACACAGAGAAAGGAAGTATCTCCAATACTTCCCCTCTTCTTCTCATACTTCCCCTCTTCTTCTGCAAGAGTTAAAAAGGAGTATTTTTGTATGACTGAGAAGGGATCCATGTCAAAATTAACTTTTGATTTCCCCCAGATTCATTCTAACCAAGCCAGTTCCTGCTAGATCTCACCATGCACAGGTGTTTGTACTGGCCAAAGGAAAGCCATGCCACAGTCAGCTTTTTTGGCTCTTACTGCCACCTCCAAGCAACTGAGAAGGTATGTGGGAACACACGGAACAAAGAATAGAGCAAACATGCACTCTCAAAGCAACTGTCTGCCTCATCGTTGCCCGGGAGAAAAGAAAATATTGCTTGAATTCCAGACTGTTCTTAGGATTTCCCGACCTACCTAGACTTTTGTTTCAATTCTCCAGAGTTCTGCACCATTCGTTTCCATCAGATTTGGCATGTGTTGGAGGCAACAAGGTGCTATCAAAGTAGGAAACAAGAGTCAGGTATCCTAAAATACAAACCACTCGGTACTGCAAATATAAAATTATGAATCCGAATATCCATACTACTGGGCTTTCTTTTATTTACAGCCATCTTGGCAATGAAAATAAACCTGAGATTGTTGTTGTTCAAGGCCAACTGTTTACTCCCCGATAAGGAACTAGCTGTCATCTACCTTTTTCCTACATCCACCGTAAAAAACCTCCCTGGAAAGATCGTAATGCATTGCACCCACACCAATGCAACTTGTGTTCAGGATGGATATTCAAACGTAGCAATGTTCGATTTCTATCCAGACTCCTCTCTTAATTTATTACGCATATAAAATCCCACGCCATGGAGAAAAAATGCCTTGACAAAAGCACCAACTTCTAGCTCTCCACCCATCTTTGCCCATTTCTACTATGTTTCAAGATTTACTTCTGTATTCCTCCATTTTTAGAGCCTGATCGCCACCTATTAAGTGTAGCTGGGGCACTGAAAAATCAAGAATGCATGTTTTCCATTCAAAAGAGCTGTACAGAAATAGATGTAGTCCCTGCCTTACCGCTGCATTTAGCAATCACACATTGACAGGAAGCAAAGTGCATTTTGTAGCCAAGTCCTTCATTAACTCCAGCAACAATTGTTTTCCTTTATGCTTTACCCTCTTTTGCCATACCCGATATATTGCAAAACCTTCAGTCTCTGTTCAATGAGTACCATCTGCTCCTTTATCAACTTTTCCATTTCCATATTCACAGTTTGGCGACTCTGTATTTCTTCACTTGCCATAAATTCTCTGCAGGATGGAAAGTAGATATGTAGAATGGAATCACATGATATATGTGATACCATGCGTGATATCACGTAGAATGAAAAAATGATCAAGTATTACTTTGATAGAAACCAAAAGTGAACACTAGCCACTTTGTGTTGCTCATTGTCCAAAAGAAGACTGCCACATTTCTGACCTGAAACTCTGAACTACACACTTCTTTTGCATGAGCTTCCAGTCCCTGACTCTCCCTTGCCATTTCAGTTGATGCCATTTTTCTTTCTCAAGCTCTGACTTCATTCGATTCAAGAGTAGCTTGGCAGTTGCCCTCTCATTATCCAGCAGTGCTCTCTTTACATTCTGTGTATTAAAAAATAAAACCAGAAGTAGAAGCAGCATACGACATGCAAAAACAAACAAAAAATTGTCTCCTCTACAGAAAATGAGGGGAGAAAAAACTACAAATGATAACCAATACCCTGCAAAGTAGAAATTTCTTCTATATTTCAGGGATTGATAGGCAGAAAAAATGAAATTCATTTGGGGAAAGAAAGACATTCTAGCAATATTCAGACTGCTATCTTGCCCCAGGTAAAACATTTACTATGGCCTTAGCCTTAATGAGCTTGTGAACATCAGCTGCCAAGAGGAAGGACATTTCCTCCAGTTTCACAGAATACTTGGTCAGTACATCTGCTATCTGTGCAATCAAAGAATACAGAAAAGCAACAACAATGAAAAGTAGAACTCAAATATCAATTTCCCAAGTTAAAATCTTCATGAACAAGTCAATTTTTCCATTGAAGTGAATTCGATTTAATTAATTCATCAACTACATCAGTATCATTCTCACGTTCAAGAACAGAATTCAAAGTATCAACGTTGCTTCTTCTGAGACATTGAAGCCTGAGTAGATCCCAACTTCAAATCTATTAGGACGGCATGAAAGCAATACCTGCTACATGTAGTACATGTAAACGACAAAGACATCTAGAACAGCTCTAAAAGATTAACAAACCCATGAACTTTGAAGGAGACGCTAGCAAGAAATGTGGAAATAGGCTTTATCTGCCCAGTGCTTTTCCCAAAAGCTTGGGCACTCCTTGGCGTCAGTGAGAGTCTCTGTCTCATTATTCAGGAGCTGGCTTAGGGTAAAAAAGGATGCATGCAATCACTTCATTCCTGTTCATGACATAAACTTACTGCATCATCATGGAAACCATTTACTTGGAAATATAGCCTAAAAAATAGGTGTCAGACTGGGTACATATCTAGGTTGCTATGAGCAAAACCAATTTCTTTTTAAGAGGAAAGCCATACAATATGCCTGCCATGGCAAATATTACTCTACTAGCCCTGCACTTCAACGGGCAGTGAGCAGTTCATTACACCAAATTTACATTTGTCGAGGAGACAGTCTATTTTTTACAAGCCCCTAGTTCTAGAACCAAGAATTCAGGAGTTGCTCATTCCCAATGAAAATCGGTCCATTTCAGACCTTCGGGGTTTTATGCTTCTGTTCTTTACCTGTCTTGAGTGTGGCTTTCTTGTGAAGTCACTGATGGGTGATTTCCCAACACATTTCTGCTGATTACAGGGTAATTGCATGGCATCAGCTGTCATCTCTGAATGTCTCTTTAAAGTATGCTTTTTACTTTTCCTAGAAGACCTTGTCTTCTTCTTTCCTTCACCCAAAAGGTGGGCTAAGTGAGCCTTCAAAGAACCATCATCTCAACAATTAGAATTCTTTCAAACCTACTGAATGGAGAACAGGCACAAAAAAAAACCCAAAAACAAAAAACAAAAGACTAGTACGCGAAAGAGAGCAGAAGAGAAAGGTAAAATAATGAATCCTACATGTCACATGCATAACTCTCTTCATTCGAGGCTATTTTCAAATTGAGAAAAAAAAAAAGATCATCTTTTCCTCAGAGAGGAAAAGTGGAGAAACTGGATTGTGTTGCCTTGCCTACAGTTACCAGAAAAGTCAACAGCAGCGTTGAAAACTCCTGAAGCTGGCTAACTACACCTCTAAATGTTTTACTACTGTGTTATGATTCTGTCTTCACTTAATAGAACCTGATATACAACAAAAAGATGGGAGCACATGGAGATGCATTGGAGAGCCTACGCTGGAGGTAACACATTCATTTTTTACTCAAACAAATCCAAAATAGAAATGTTGAAAATGACCTGGGGCCATTTCAACAGCCAGCAAACTGACTAACAATACCAACCTTTGGCTTTTATTCAATCCCTTGCTTGTTTTACCTGGGCCTTGAAGATCTGTCTGCAGCCTTCCTCTCTGCAAATATATCACAGTCGTCTTATTGAGAACCCATGGCTCATCACATCTGCTTGGCCAGGCCTGCTTCCAGAAGAACTGGCAACTACAAGCTGGGAGCCAAGAGATACAACACTTCACTTGGAAAAGGGCCTTCCATGAATCCTAGAATCCCAGAATGGTTTGGACTGGAAGCGACCTTAGAGATTATAGATTATCTTCTTCCCACATCCTGACATGGGCAGGGACACTTTTCCACTAGTCCGGGTTGCTCCATGTCCGCTCCAGCCTGGCCCTGGACACTTCCTGCCATGGGGCTCCCACACAGCCTCTTTGAGCAACATGTGCCAGGCCTCAGCACCCACACAAGGAAGATTTACTTTCCAATATCCCATCTACCCCAGCCCTCTGGCAGTTTGGAGCTATTCCCCTGTGTCCCCCGAGTCCAGACCCTTTTCCAAAGTCCCTCCCCAGCTATCTTGGAGCCCCAGCAGGCACTGCAAGGGGCTCAAAGGTCTCCCTGGAGCCTTCTGTTCTCCACATTGGACACCCTCAGCTCTCCCAGTCTGTCCTAGAGCAGAGGAGCTCCATCTTTCAAAGCAGCATAGCAGCCTCCTACTCGTGAAACTCGACGCCACCGCAGGCCTTTCAGGCCCAACAGATATTGCTTCTGGTGTCGCTCAGGGTCACTCCCGGCTCTCTCCCCGCCCCCCATGGGGCCCTCAGGAGATGCTGGTCGGATGCCACTCCTGCCGCTGTCAGACCAACGAGCGGCGGGGGCCAGCCCAGCCTCATCCACAATCCACTGTGTCCTCGGTGCCTGCTGCCGGTTCATGGCAGCCCACACACCAGGAAGCAGAGCTCCAGAACATAGGATCATAACCCCACATTTGTGTTCGTCTCTGCACAAGGCAGGCCAGACTTGCCATGCCCGGACTTTTCAGTTCAGCACGAAAATGAGAATACACCAGCGCCGTGGGGGAGGAAATGTCTAAAGACTCCCTCATACGTGGTCTCTCAACTTAATGCCTAGGCACTTGCCAATCCTGAGGCTACGCCTACGCTTTTTTTACCTTGCGGGTAAGAAATGCCATTGTACTGGTGTGCAGATAAAGGTGCAGCACAGACAGGCCAGGGCAAAAACAGGGGCAGTGTCCTTCCTCACACCTTTGCTATGGTGTACTCCATGCAGCTAGAGAGAAGTGAGAAGGATGCGAGAAAGAAGAAGGCGTTCTTAAAGTAGCCCTCTCTCAAGCAGCCCGGAAAGGGCGCATAACACACGGTGTCTCGCTGCCCTCCATTCTACATACTCTCAGCTCCCTTTGCCAACTTGCAAAAGTTGCTACCAGAGTAGAGGGGGCCAGATTGAAGAGGCAGTGCCTAGGTTCACCTTCTACTTATTGCACATAAGCCACGTCCAGCTCCTGGCTGCACTCAGTAGTTCCCTTCTCCATGGCATTTACTGTGGTGCTCTCTGCAACTTGGCACCTAGAAGTGACCGCCAATGTTTCCACAGCGGGCTGCAAGGGAACCAAGGAGCAGCACAAGCAGCAGTGCTTCAGCTTGCTCCTTCCGACTGCTAACGGCACTTGGAAAGGCAAGCAAGAGGCAGCCACCTTGCTCTCCTAATAGCCTGTAACATAGTGCACACAAGCACGGTACTTGTACGACTTTGTTCACGGCCCTTGCCCATGCCTCGTGCCGCTTTCACTCCCCAGAGGCCAGAAGCCGCTGAAGCAGTGCCACACAACCAGCAGTGAGCCGGCAGCCAAGAGCTCGAGAACGCTGTTTCTGTCCAAGCCCGCCTAGGGCGGGCACCTTTGTTCTCAGAGCTCCGTGCAACAATCTGCCTCTCTCGCAGTTCGAATGGAAAACAAAAGCTTTTCGCCCATGCCCTTCACAGAGATCTGTTGCCAGGACGAGAAGGTCTTGTGGCCGGAGCTCGCCCCTGATGCGAGGAAGCTGCTATTAGCACCGCATTGCAGGGGCACTTCTCACTCCCTGACTACGTGGCCAGAGCTCTCCGAATTCGCTGCTAGCTCCACGGTCCTTCTGAGCTGCAAGTAGCAGCGCTCACAGTACATAGAGCTTTGCCAGGACCGAGGACCTGGAGGGACATATCGCACACGAAAATGTGCCAGGACAGAGACGTGTTCTACATTGTCCCTTCTCGTCATCCACTTTGTGCTTCTGCTACTTCTGCTCTTAGAAATCGCTCCTTGAAAGACGAGCAAGAGCGTCTTTCTGGGTGCATTCCACTGAGTGTGAGCTCGCTAGGGACTTTGCACTCGGATCGAAGGCAACAGGGCGTGCTTGCCAGCAGAACTGAGGACAAGCTGTTGGGCAGAGCTGAAACTGACCACTGGAGTTCAGCACTGTCTGGACGACAGAAGACGAAGAACAAAGCCGCACGACACCGGGCTTGCGAGCGCAGTGCAGCGAAGAGCACACGAGCAGCCAAAGAGCTCCTTCACAAACGCTTTCACTTCTCAGTGCACTTGCTGCTTGGAAAAGTAGCACACAGCTGTTGAACGCCAGGGCAAAAGCTGGGCCAGTGCCCTTCCTCACACCTTCGCCGCGGTGTACTCCATTGTTGGGGGTCGAATTCTTCCCTTTTCTTTCTGTGGCATTTATCCCATTGTTATGCTAAGTGGCTACACCTTAAGGTAATGTTCTCTCACAGGGAGGTGGGTGGAGGGAGCGGCGGGGGGGGGGAAACCGGAAAAAGGAAAGGTGGGACAGGGGTCCGGAGCGGGCTGGAAAACTCTCTCGTTTGGCCCGTGGAGGGATAGGACGCCCCGTGCTTGGATCTGGCATCTCCCCTGCCACCCCAGCGTTTAGATCCACGCTCCCCGCCATTGGACATCCCGCTGCTGCTCTCCCACCTCACCCTACTACCTCCAGACACTCTGCCGAGCACCACGACCGACACCGTGAGGGGGGAGTCACTTTCCCCATCCCTCTCAACCTTGGGCCTCTGCCGCCGTCACTCCAGCCCTCTTCAACTACATGGGACTTGCCCTGCTCCCACAGCACCGGTAGCTGAGCACAGGGAGACGGCCGGCAGCCAAAAGGGACTGGAAGTGAGTTACACTGTTCTGTTCTGTTGTCAATTTTTGTAGCTGTTGTTGTTTTCTGCCTTGTTAGATATCAGTAGAGAACTGTTACCCTTATCCCCACACCTCCTGCCTAAAGGCTTCTGATTTGGATCTAAAATAATTAACAGGGACGGGGTTGCATTCTGCATCTCAGGAAGGGGGCTATTGCCTTTCTTTAGCAGATACCTGTCTTTCAAACCAAGATAGATTTTGGCGCCCGGAACGTGAGGCATTGCCTGAGGGCATTGAGAGAGGGGTAGAAAAGGGGATAACAGTTCTTGAATTACCCAAGCTTGTGGTAGAGGACACCATGCTGTCCAGCTTACCCTGGATTGGCCTCCATGTGGTCACTGCTATATCTCTCCCATTTGCAAGGCCTTTTTTAAACATGAGTTTCATAACCAAGGTTACTGTAGCTATTATCTGGTTTATTGTGTGGGTTGATCAGTTGAGGAATGCATGGATTTTTAATTTTCTCTGGAAGATGGCCACATGGATTCAGAGCTATCACACTCTAAGTGTGTGTTTCTGGGGCTACTTCAATAATGGTACTTAATGTGAGGAAGTGGCAGCAGGTGAAATCTTCTCCCAACCCATCACACGGTTTTTGAAGTTCACCCCACCAGTCTTCAAGGGGTTCCAATCCACTTTAAATGCTAATGACATTATATTGTGGCTAGTGTTGCTTATATCCCTGTTAAACCTGTTCTATCTAACATTCAGAGATAAGGGGAGATTGACTTTGATAACGACGCTGATACCTACCGCAGGGACTAGGGATGTTACCCCAGAGCCTGACCCTGTTCCAGAGACTAGGGATATTAACCCAGCGTTTGACCCTGCCCCACAGCCCACCTTGGAAAGGAACCACCCAGAATGGGTGGTGGTGCTAGCAAAGGAGATAGATGAGATGGGCCAGATGCTGAAGGAGTACCTCTCCCCAGCTGGTGAGAAACCCTCCCCCTGCCATAAAGAGGGAGACTCTGATGGTGCAGCAGTGGGACCCACAGGTGTTACATCTGTCCGGTTCCAGCTGAACTGCAAGGGCACTCAGCCGCAGCAGTTGCCCCTGTGGAAACTAGGAAGTCTAAGATGAAAACAAGGCACCCAGATAATAAGGGACAGGAAGGGGGCCCCTCACAACCAGCAGGGGAGCCAGAAGTTGAGATCATCACCGAGTCCCTGTCATACGAGAGTCTCCGTAACCTGCGAAAAGACATTGTACAATGGGGCCGTGAGCCTTTTACAACCTGGTTACTGCGGGTCTGGGACCTTATGGGTACAGGTGTGCAACTGGACGGTTCTGAGGCAAGGAATTTGGGAGCCTTGACCCAGGACTCAGGTGTGGACCAAGTATTTGTAAGGGAGACAGGTCTCCTTTCCCTCTGGGAGCAACTTTTAATGAGTGTGAGAGAGAGATTTGTCCACAGGGAAAGAATGCAGGAGCACCACCAGAGAACGCGTTGGAATACCCTTGAGGAAGGGATCCAACAGCTGAAAGAAGTGGCAGTACAGGAGGTGCTCTTTGGGAGGGATGGATAGCATGACAGTGACCCTGACAAGGTCAGGTGCACAGGGCAGAGGTTGTGGAATCTGGCAAACCTGGGCCCATCTCAATATACCCCCTTTATTGCAATGATTAATGCTGATACCAACCAAGTGACAGTGGGTTCTGTTGCCAACAGGCTCAGGAATTATCAGAGTATGATGGCTGGCCCAATGCAGGCTCATGTCTCTGCTGTGGTTAAGGACCTCAGAGAGGAGTTTAAGGAGGAGATGAAGGAGATAAGGGAAGAGGTGAGGAAGGTCAGTGCAGCACCAGTGCCAGTCATGGACCCCAAAAGTAGAGCCCAACGCCCCCCAGCTAGGGAGAGAGGGTACACCCCACGTGCTGACCTGTGGTTTTTTCTACGTGACGACGGGGAAGACATGAGAAGGTGGGATGGGAAACCCACTTCTGTCCTGGCAGCACGGGTGCGCCAACTCAGGCAGGGGAACACTAACAGAGGGAACTCCACAAAAGTGAAGGTAGCCTCAGACTCCCATGACCAAGGTGCAGGCTATTACAGAAGGGAAGATGATCTGTCAGATCCCCTTGAAGGAACCTCCACTATGTATGCCCAGGAGAGAAATAATAACCAGGGCTAGAGGGGCCCTGCCTCTAGCCAGGGAGAGGCACGGGAAAACCGGATCTTTTGGACGGTGTGGATCCGATGGCCTGGCACATCAGAGCCACAGGAACACAGTGCATTGGTTGACACTGGTTCACAGTGTACGTTAATACCATTGGGACATGTCGGGGAGGAACCTGTTTCAATTGCCGGGGTTACAGGGGGATCTCAGGAATTGACTTTGCTGGAGGCTGAGGTGAGCCTGACTGGGAAAGAGTGGCAGAAACATCCAATTGTGACTGGCCCAGAGGCACCATGTATCCTAGGCATAGACTTCCTCAGGAGAGGCTATTACAGAGACCCAAAGGGACTCAGGTGGGCTTTTGGAATAGCTGCTGTGGCGGCAGAGGGCATTAAGCAGTTCAACACCCTGCCTGGGCTATCAGAAAACCCATCTGCAGTGGGACTCCTCAGGGTGAAAGAGCAACAGGTGCCAGTTCCTACCTCAACAGTGCACCACCGGCAGTACCGGACAAATCGAGATGCCATGATCCCCATCCACAAGATGATCTGTGAGCTGGAGAGCCAAGGGGTGGTCAGTAAAACCCACTCACCCTTCAACAGCCCCATCTGGACTGTGCGTAAATCTGAAGGAGAATGGAGATTAACCGTGGACTATCGTGCATTGAATGAAATGACTCCACCACTGAGCGCTGCTGTGCCGGATATGCTGGAATTCCAGTACGAGCTGGAGTCCAAGGCAGCAAAGTGGTACGCCATCATTGACATCGCCAGTGCATTTTTCTCCATTCCTCTGGCAGTAGAGTGCAGGCCTCAGTTTGCTTTCACCTGGAGGGGTGTGCAATTCACGTGGAACCGACTGCCCCAGGGGTGGAAACACAGCCCCACCATCTGTCATGGATTGATCCAGGCTACACTGGAGAGGTGTGGATCTCCAGAATATCTGCAGTACATTGATGACATCATTCTGTGGGGGGACACGACAATGGAGGTATTTCAGAAAGGAGAAAAGATCATTGAGATTCTGCTGGGAGCCGGCTTCGCCATTCAAAAGAGCAAAGTCAAAGGGCCTGCCCAAGAGATCCAGTTCCTGGGAGTAAAGTGGCAAGATGGACGGCGCCAGATTCCCAGTGAGGTCATCAATAAGATCACTGCAATGTCTCCACCAACCAGCAAGAAAGAAACACAAGCCTTCCTAGGTGCCATAGGCTTTTGGAGAATGCACATTCCTGAGTACAGTCAGATTGTGAGCCCTCTTTACCTGGTCACACGCAAGGAGAACCATTTCCACTGGGGCCCTGAGCAGCAGCAAGCCTTTGCACAGATCAAGCAGGAGATCGCTCATGCAGTAGCCCTTGGCCCAGTCAGGACGGGACCAGAGGTGAAGAACGTGCTCTACTCTGCAGCCGGGAACCATGGTCTGTCCTGGAGCCTGTGGCAGAAGGTGCCTGGTGAGACACGAGGCCGACCACTGGGATTCTGGAGTCGAAGCTACAGAGCGTACGAGGCCAACTATACTCCAACGGAGAGGGAGATCTTGGCCGCCTATGAAGGGGTCCAAGCTGCCTCAGAAGTGGTTGGCACGGAAACACAACTCCTCCTGGCACCCCGACTGCCAGTGCTGGGGTCTATGTTTAAAGGAAAGGTTCCCTCAACCCACCATGCCACTGACGCCACATGGAGCAAATGGATTGCCCTTATCACACAACGCACCCGTATTGGAAACCCGAATCCCCCTGGGATTTTGGAGATAATTGCCAACTGTCCGGAAGGGGAAGACTTTGGTCTTGCCGACGAAGAGGAACAGGAACAAGTGACCCGGGCTGAAGAAGCCCCACCGTATAACCAACTGCCAGCAGATGAAACATGCTATGCTCTTTTCACTGATGGTTCCTGCCGCATCGTGGGGATGAACCGGAAGTGGAAAGCAGCCGTATGGAGCCCCACACGACAGGTTGCACAAGCTACCGAAGGAGAAGGTGGATCGAGTCAACTTGCTGAATTCAAAGCTGTTCAGCTGGCCCTGGACATTGCTGAAAGAGAGAAGTGGCCAAAACTCTACCTTTACACTGATTCATGGATGGTAGCCAATGCTCTGTGGGGTTGGCTGGAAAGGTGGCAAAAGGCTAACTGGCTACATAGGGGAAAGCCAATCTTGGCTGCCGATGAATGGAAAGACATTGCCACCCGGGTAGAGAAGCTGCCTGTGAAAGTCCGTCCCGTAGATGCCCATGTCCTCCAGAGTTGGGCTAAGGAGGAACACCGACACAATGAGCAGGTACATGAGGCTGCACAGATAGAGGTGTGTCTTGGTTTAATTTTGATTTTCCCGGCCAATGCACCAAATTAATGTCTTGAGTTTGAGTTGCCAATTTGAATAAACTTATTTTTCTTGTTGTGATATAGAACCCGGAGCAAAAGAGCAAGGCAGGCCTAAAACTTGAGAGAGTATAAAGGAAAATTTATTAACTACACAAACAAAAAGAGAGGAAAAAAAAAATTTCAGAATAAGATTTTTTTAGACCGCTCCTTCCATCCCTCTCCCAATCTTCATAACAACAAAACAAACATATAACAAATACTTCGGTCAGTCCCCAATTTACTCTTTCTCAGTTCACTCCTGGAGAGAGAAGCTTCTTCTTGTTGAAGTTGTAGGGATTTTTCCCACAAGAAGGAAAAAAAAACAGTTCTCTTGTGGTTTTATCTTTCACGATTTGCATCCGCCCGGGAACCTGCAACCGTGACGCTCCTCCCAACTCTACAGCCGTCCCAAAGCTGTAGATGTGGGCCATGTCTGTCCCATGGGGTATTACTTTTAAGAATGGAATGTTCAACCGCAAAGATTCTCTCTGTCTCCTTTTTCTCTGCTCAGGCTTCATCCTCAGAAAACCAAAATCCCCTTCTTTTCTCAGGACAGAAATTCTCAACACAGGTGCTCTTTAGTCAAATCATCTATTAAATGGAACATTTCCATCCCCCCATGTCTCTTTCCATGGTTTATAGGAATATTCAGTATATCAGTTCATTCCTACAATTTCACAAAAAAATTTTTCAGCCATTTCAGCATCTTCTCATTCTCCTTCCATCTTAAAAACTTAGCTCTTACATCACTGACTTCAGAAATCTTCTTATTCCCTTTCATATTCAAAGGAAAGGCTGGAGGCTTTGCAAATCTTATCTGAGCACTAAAGAGTTAAAGTTTAACACAACTACAAGAGTTGGGCCAGGCTCAGGCTGTGCTGGGGGGGCAGCTGAGGTGTTAATCAGCCTTTCTGGGGCTGGGCTGCAGCCCCACACTGCTCATGGCCACCCGGGAAGGCCCGGCCCGGCCGGCAGCAGCAAGAGTCGGCCTCCCCCCACGCCAGAGCCGCAGGCCCGTGGAGGAGGAAGCCGTGGAGGTCTTATCACACAACTTTTTCTCCCCCGGCCATCGGGTCCCCCTTGTTGGCAAACGGGGCCCAAGCGGCCTCCCAAGCCTCCCCCCCCCCGCATGGGGGAGGGAGAAGCTCAGGTTGATGTTACCTGCTCAGCCGCGGGAAGACAAAGAGGGTCAGT
This sequence comes from Sturnus vulgaris, assembly GCF_052056855.1. NCBI lineage: Eukaryota > Metazoa > Chordata > Aves > Passeriformes > Sturnidae > Sturnus > Sturnus vulgaris. The sequence continues at coordinate 70,553,505 of NC_142282.1, read as the reverse complement.
TCCGGATTACCTTCCTCAAAATGTGTGTTCACGGAGCGAACTAACTTTCTCTAATTGGCTGTTGCAGATATCCCAACCCACACAGAGGAAATTCCCTTAGGAAGAATCTCTTCTGAGTTTCTTCTTCCTAAGTCAACCTATCACAAGGTGTCGAAGATAGATTTAGATTGGCAGAAAAAGGGAGAGTTGTTCCTGGCTCGATGGGCCCATGATGCCTCAGGTCATCAGGGCAGAGATGCCACCTATAAGTGGGCACGAGACCGAGGGGTGGATCTAACCATGCACAGTATTTCTCAAGTTATCCATGACTGTGAGACGTGTGCTGCCATCAAGCAGGCCAAGCGGGTGAAGCCCCTCTGGTATGGGGGGCGATGGGCCAAATATAAGTTTGGAGAGGCCTGGCAGATTGACTACATCACACTGCCTCAAACCCGCCAGGGCAAGTGCTATGTACTGACCATGGTGGAAGCCACCACTGGATGGTTAGAGACCTACCCTGTGCCTCATGCCACTGCTCGGAACACCATCTTGGGCCTGGAAAAAACAAGTTCTTGGGAGGCATGGTACCCCTGAGAGAACTGAGTCAGACAATGGGACTCATTTCAAGAACAGCCTTATACATACCTGGGCTAGAGAACACGGCATTGAGTGGGTGTACCATACCCCCTACCATGCACCAGCTGCAGGGAAAGTTGTACCGTGCAATGGCCTGCTTAAAACCACCTTGAAGGCACTGGGTGGGGGAACTTTGAAGAACTGGGAGATTAATCTACAAAAGGCCACATCGTTAGTGAACACCCGAGGTTCCACTAACCGAGCAGGCCCTGCCCAGTCTGAGCCCTTGGGAATATCAGATGGAGATAAGGTTCCAGTGGTACACATGAGAGGTATGCTAGGAAAAACTGTTTGGGTGAATCCTGCCTCCAGCAAAGACAATCCCATCCGTGGAGTTGTATTCGCTCAGGGACCAGGTTGCACCTGGAGGGTGATGCAAAAGAGTGGGGAGACCCGATGCATCCCCAAGGAGACCTTGTTTTAGAGTGAAATACCTATAGTGCTGTGCCTATGTGTCAAACTGCATGTATGTATTTATAATGCAACGGTTTAATTTGATATAGCATATTAGTATGGGAGAAACAAAGGGGTGGATAATGTTGGGGGTTGAATGCTTCCCTTTTCTTTCAGTGGAATTTCTCCCATTGTTATGCTAAGTGGCTACACCTTAAGGTAATGTTCTCTCACAGGGAGGTGGGTGGAGGGAGCAGCGGGGGGGGGGAGGGGAACCGGAAAAAGGAAAGGTGGGACAGGGGGTCTGGAGCAGGGGACTCTCTCTCGCTTGGATGCTGGAGTGGGAGGACAGCCCGGGCTCTGGTCTGGCATCTCCCCTGCCATCCCAGAGCTGAGATCCACACTCCCTGCCGTTGGACATCGCTCTGGTGCTCTCCCACCTCACCCTACTAACACCGGACACTCTGCTGAGCACCACGACCGACACCGTGACGGTGAGTCACTTTCCCATCCCTCTCACACCTGGACCGCCACCATCACTCCAGCCCTCTTACACTGCGCGGAACCTGTCCTGCCTACAGCACTGGTAACTGAGCGAAGGGAGACGGCCTGAGGCCAAAAGGGACTGGAGCTGAGCTATACTGTTCTGTTCTGTTGTCAATTTTTATAGCTGTTGTTGTTTTCCTGCCTTGTTAGATAACAGTGAAGAACTGTTACCCTTGTCCCCACATCTCCTGCCTGAAGGCCTCTGATTTGGACCTAAAATAATTAACAGGGACGGGGTTGCATTCTGCATCTCAGGAAGGGGGCTATTGCCTTTCCTTAGACCATACCTGACTTTCAAACCAAGACGGAGACTCATTGCAAAAAGGATCAGGGAGATGCCTAGGAAGAGTCTCAGGTGAATCCAGGAGACTATAGTGGAGGACTATTCAGTTTTCCTATCACTTTCCTTAAAAAACTCTACAAAACCGTCATAAAAAAACAAACAAACAAAAAAAACAGACCAAACAAACACACAAAAAGCCCAAACAATTATCCCCAAAGGGACAAAAAAAGCCCCAAAAAAGCCCACAAAAAACCCCACCAAAAACTGAAAAAAAAAAACCAAAACCAACACATCAAAAAATCAGGGTGAATTTTTTAGTAATTTTAAAAATAACAAAACAAAACAAAAAAACCCAGAAAGTCACATTTCTAAAGGTGCTGTCCCAGCCTCTTCTCTCAGCAGGGAGGACATCCTGAAGTGGAGCCAGTTGGAAGAAAGCTGGACAGGGCAGCACCTGGGCCATTGTCACAGGACTGCCCTGTGGCTGCCCCATTGCCAAAACCTGGACACATAAATCAAACACAGGTATGCACATGTGCTTAGACACAGCAAAAATATATTTGTCTGAAAAGAACACTGGTCCATTTATATCACTGGAAAGAGCATAATGCCTCATCTCAGCTTTCTTTTCAGTCATTACAAATGTTTCTAAAATATAGGATTGCAGAAATAGAGAGAGTAGAGAAATTGACCATAAAGGTTCGACACGTGGATGCACATGTACCCAAAAGCCGGGCTAATGAAGAACATCACAACAAAGAGCAGGTGGACCGAGCTGCCAAACTGAAAGTATCACAGGTAGATCTAGACTGGCAGCACAAGGGAGAATCATTCCTAGCTCGTTGGGCCCATGATGCCTCTGGTCATCAGGGGAGAGATGCAACATACCGATGGGCCCGTGACCTAGGGGTGGACCTTACCATGGAGAGCATCTCACAGGTCATCCACGACTGCGAGACCTGTGTCGCAATCAAACAGGCCAAGCGGGTGAAGCCTCTGTGGTATGGTGGACGATGGTCAAAGTACAGGTATGGGGAAGCCTGGCAAATTGACTACTTCACCCTTCCCCAAACCCACCAGGGCAAGAGCTACGTACTGAGCATGGCGGAAGCAACTACAGGATGGTTAGAAACCTACCCTGTGCCTCATGCCACTGCCCGGAACACCATCTTGGGCCTAGAAAAACAAGTCCTTTGGAGGCATGGTACCCCCGAGAGAATTGAATCAGACAAGGGAACCCATTTCAAGAACGGCCTTATCAACACCTGGGCCAAAGAACATGGTATTGAATGGATATATCATATCCCTTACCACGCGCCAGCTGCTGGGAAAGTTGAACGGTCTAATGGACTCCTTAAGACTACTTTGAAAGCACCAGGTGGTGGAACCTTGAGAAATTGGGAAATGAACTTGGCCAAAGCCACCTGGATGGTTAACACCCGAGGGTCCATCAGGCGAGCCCGTCCTACCCACTCTGAACCCCTGCACACAGTGAATGGAATCAAGGTCCCTGTGGTACACATGAAAGGTATTTTAGGAAAGACTGTTTGGATTAATCCCACCACAGGCAAAGGCAAACCAATCCGTGGGATTGTTTTTGCTCAAGGACCTGGTTGCACTTGGTGGGGAATGAAGAAAGGTGGGGAAACCCTTTGTGTACAGCAAGGAGACCTAATTTTTAGTGAGAACTGTATGTAAGGTTTCATTTTGTATTATATATCTGTAACAGGATATTGGTTTGGATATGATGTAGACGGTAATAGAATAAGGGGTGGATTATGTCCTGGGGTACAATGCAAAAATGTGTAGTCTATCACCATCTGTTAAAATGTGGGAGGGGTGGTGATCCTTATCTCTGTGGGAGATATCCCCTGCTGATCTGCCATCTGATAAGATCGGGTGTGGTCATCGTTATCTTTTCACAACCCATCCTTCCTCCAGAAGATATATTCTGTTAATGGGCCATTGTCCTATTGTGTGACTGATAAGATTACATCATCCCATTGGGAGATGCTCCAGCCAGGGGGAGGAGCCAAACATTTCCTACCTAGATAAAAACTGAGATTGGGAACACCAAGGCAGTCCTTTCCACTGGATCCCAGAGGAAAGTCGGACCTTTTTCCACATCATCGCTGGATCTTTGGAGGAAAACTGCACCTTCTACAGGAGCACTGCTTCAACTGAACCACATCTGTCATCCAGGAGGACTGCAGCCACCATTTATACGGACTGCTACCAACACCCTAACTGACAGGGTGTCAGGTTGTATTTCTGACTTTGTTGGTGGTTTTTCTTTTATATTATTGAATGTATTTTATTTTTTCTCTTTTCTCCTATTAAATTGTATTACTAACTTGGAGTCTCGCACTGGTTTTACTTTCAAAACAACACAACCCCAAACCACGCTCCCCGGGATCCCCCAAAATTCCAAAAATTCTTCCCCAAAATCAACTTGGGACCCCTCAAAACTCACCTGGATCTCCGCAAAACGCCCCCCTCCCCCAATTAACCTGGGAACCCCCAAATCCCCAGAATTCAACCCAAAATTGACCTGGGACCCCAAAACCCTCTAAATTCGCTCCAAAATGATTGGCAACTTTACACACTCCATTTTCCCACAAAAGGATCTAGAGCTGAATCATTAAAAAACCCTGTATAATCAAGGACAAAGAACCTCTAACGAATTAAGGTTACAAAGTGGTATGTTTATTCACCGGCAGGCGGCACGGGAGTCACCTCTGAAAGGCGTGACGGCCCTGAACAAGGTTCTTTGCCATCTCTTTATTCCCCAATATCTTACATACAATACATATGCATAAGCCCAGCACCTCCCATCCCCATCCCATATTAAAATGAGCCCATTAGTCCTCCACGCGTGCACAGCTCTTCTCTTGAATTGGGTCGGTGGTCTCGAAATGGGTCAGTGGTCTCGAAGGATGAAGTCAAGAGAGTCTTCATCAGGTCTCAGTGACCCTCTGGCACGATCCAAGGCTCCGTGCTTCATGGTTAGCAGTTTACTTATTTTACGTTCTTCTGTACGAAAATTTATAATAGCAGATAATTATACCAATTAGCTCTAGCCTAAGCATCTAGTAATTATTAACCTACCATTTACCTACCTAACTTACATCTTGGTCATGGAAACTACTTCTACTCTTAGCAAAAACCTTACCTTTTTAAAACCATGATTCACAGCCCTGGGTGCTTCATATACAAACTAAATGGAAAAAACCTTTATATTCATTCTCAGCAAAAAGACTTCCTATTCCTCCTCCTTTTGGACAAAACTGCCTTCACTTTCAAACTTATTCTCTTGCTCACTTCCCTGCATAATGCTTAGTCCCTGTTCTGCATGCTCATTTTCTTCACTTTTACAAGGAATCCTCTCCTCATCTTCTTGTTCCCCTGCTTCTTCCATTTCCTGTGCCAAGATCACCTGTTTCTCTGTTAGATTTGTTTCTCCAGCTGATTTTTGACAACTGTCCCTATCTTGTGGCACCGCTCGCTCGAGAGAGGTGATTGTCCTGCTCTTCTCTGGGCTGGGACTGAGCTCTCTTCAAGCCCTGGGGGCAATTTTGGATGCCACAACGTCAGAAAGACCTCAGGCTATTGGAGAAATGTCCAAAGGAGGGACACAGAGAGTGAAGTGGCCGGAGGGGAAGCCATACAAAGAGTGGCTGAGGGCATTTGGTTCAGCTGCAGAGAGGACACTGAGATCACACCTCACTTGGGACCTCTCAGCTCCTCTCAAGGGCAGCACAGGGACATCTTTGCTCTCTGCTCTCTGCGACCAGGGACAGGAGCCAAGGGAATGCCAGGAGCTGTGTCAGGGGACGATTAGGCTGGCTATCAGGGAAAGGTTTTTTTCCTCAGAGGCTGGTCAGGCACTGAATAGGTTCTCCAGGCAATGGGCACAGCCCCAAGGCTGCCAGAGATCCAGGAGCGTTTGGCCAATGCTCTCAGGGATGCAGAGGGTGGGACTGTTGGAGTGTCTGTGCAGGGCCAGGAGTTGGACTTTGACGATCCCTAGGGGTCCCTTCCGACTCAGGAAACTCTTACCATTTTCCCCTCTTTCCTCTCCTTGCACAATGCTCTCAGCTTACTGTTCCAACGTATGTTCCACTTCTGAAACCTCAGCTACTTCTTTCCATTTCAAGCACAGTTCTACTGGTTACAGTCCAAAGATATACCGATTGAAAAACAACCAAAAAGAAACACCTGTTTGGAATGTCGTGGTCTTATTTGGATCTCAAACCATGAAGTCGATTATGACTTGCAAGTTCTAAAATCTAAAGAAGCAAAACCACCTACCACACCGTTTTAATACAGGGATTTGCTTTCTTCTAAGAAATCCATATCCCTTCTCAAAATGGATCTCTTTCAGGAAGAGGTCATCTTTAAGAGATCACTTACTATCTAAAGAACCTGGAACACTCAAATCCGTAATGATAAACGTGTTACCTCGCAGATTTCTGTTCCAAAGGCAAATGAATTTGCTCAAGTGCCGTTTGTAACAAGGACAGAGTTGAAAGTGCGGCTCTGAGAAATGTTTTGGTTTCCCTCTCCTATCTCTATCAAAAGCACTTTCTTCAATGGCTGAAACAATACTTGATACAGTCTGAATTTTAAAGGTCATGAAATTTTTCTCAAAAGTGAAAAATTAATGTAGCAGTCAGGTTTTAAGCCAACGGGAATTTTTGTTTTACCTGTTTGAAGATTTCCTTCACACTCAAATGCTGGCTGATGGATACCTAGAAGAAATCAATTCCCACAAAATGCTTCCAGGTAAGCCATTACGTCATCCATTACAATTTGCTCCAGCGTCCCGTTCCTGTCCAATTGAAGGTCCCTGTTTAAGAGACTCAAGTATGGAGAGAAATAAAATTAAATTTGACTACTGCACCTTTAAATCTAAATCGAACATCCTGATCAATCTCATAAAAGCTTTAGGCTAAATGTTGCCATTGATCTGTTTCTACTGAACACAATCACGTCCTGGCTTGTTAGAGATTAGTTCATTACAAAGAAAGAAATGCACAGAAGTTAAAATATTTCCAAAGAAGCATTTGACATCATTCCTTTTGGATGGGGAACCATTCCAACACTGCTTACATCAGAGGTCAAATTACTGTCTTCCATGTTAGTTGTGCACTGTGCTCAGCGGAGCCTATCTGGTTTATTGGCCTTTGACTTGGACATAAAGCTGAGTCTTGATTCAAGAAAAATCAATATTCACACTTGTTTTCATTTACACGGACATTTGCTTGGTCTCCTAAACAAAGAGTATGATGTGGAATTTATGTAGGTGTTCAGATAGTTAACATTCTCTTTCCGCAACCTGGCATTGTATTTTCACTTGGTCTGTTACCTCTGGCTTTGTTTTAACAGCTCAAATTATCGGGAAGAATATCAAATCTCCAGCTCTAGCCACAGTCCCACTGCGAGGTGTGTGAAGGTATGTGCATCTGCCCCTCAGGTCCATACTGCTCTTCTAATGTGCCTCTGATCGAGCAGGTAGGAGATACTGTTGCATTTCCTAGATGCATTGTAAATGGTACTTTCCTTGACCCCTGCTATGCCCTGTAGCTCGGTCCCTCTCCCCTCCTGGCCATACAGGGCTGGCTGGGATCCAGTTTCTCCCCGCCACCCTTTGCAGACCCTAGAAAAGATCTGTGCCCCCTGACCTCTTTTTCTTTTTCTCTTTTTCTCTTTCTCCCTCTTTTCCAAGCTACCCACGAGAAATAAACCCTGTAACTTCATCAGGGAAAAGAGCCTCTTGTTATCTAATTTATGTCCGTGAGGCAAGGGCCCTGGAGCCGTCACCCTAACACCTGAGCTAGACCAGAGGAAGGGTGAAGAACCCGATTTTAGGGCAGAGCAAAAGCCTCAGTACACCACAGCGAAGGTGTGAGGACGGGCACTGCCCCAACTTTTGGCTTGGCCTGCCTGTGCTGCACCTTTAGCCGCACCAGGACAATGGCATTTCTTCCCCGAATGGTAAAAAAGGTGTTAGTGTATCCTCAGGATTGGCAAGTGCCTAGGCATTAAGATGAGAGACCACGTATGAGGGAGTCTTTAGAGGTTTCCTCCCCCATGGCGAAGAGGTATTCTCATTCTCGTGCTGATCTGAAAAGTCCGGGCATGGCAATTCTGGCCTGCCTTGTGCAGAGACGAACACAAATGTGGGGCTATGATCCTCTGTTCCGGAGCTCTGCTTCCGGGTGTGTGGGGGGCCATAAGCCTGCAGCAGCCGCCGAGGACACTGCGGATTGCAGACGAGGCTGAGCTGGCCCCCTGCCCCACGTTGGTCTGACAGCGGCAGGAATGGCGTCGGAGCGGCATCGCCTGAGGGCCCCATGGGGGGCGGGGAGAGAGCAGGGAGTGACCCTGAGCGACACCGGAAGCGATATCCGTGGGGCCAAAAGGCCAGGGGTGGCGTCGAGTTTCATGGGTAGGAGGCTGCTAAGCTGCTTGGAAAGCTGGAGCTCCTCTGCTCTAGGACAGACTGGGAGAGCTGAGGGTGTCCAATGTGGAGAACAGAAGGCTCCAGGGAGACCTTTGAACCCCTTGCAGTGCCTGCTGGGGCTCCAAGATAGCTGGGGAGGGACTTTGCAAAAGGGTCTGGACTCGGGGGACACAGGGGAATAGCTCCAAACTGCCAGAGGGCTGGGGTAGATGGGATATTGGAAAGTAAATCTTCCTTGTGTGGGTGCTGAGGCCTGGCACATGTGGCTCAAAGAGGCTGTGTGGGAGCCCCATGGCAGGAAGTGTCCAGGGCCAGGCTGGAGCGGACATGGAGCAACTTGGACTAGTGGAAAAGTGTCCCTGCCCATGTCAGGATGTCGGAAGAAGATAATCTATCTCTAAGGCTGCTTCCACTCCAAACCATTCTGGGATTCTAGGATTCATGGAAGGCCCTTTTCCAAGTGAAGTGTCGCATTTCTTGGCTCCCAGCTTGTAGTTGCCAGTTCTTCTGGAAGCAGGCCTGGCCAAGCAGATGTGATGAGCCATGGGTTCTCAATAAGACGACTGTGATATATTTGCAGAGAGGAAGGCTGCAGACAGATCTTCAAGGCCCAGGTAAAACAAGCAAGGGATTGAATAAAAGCCAAAGGTTGGTATTGTTAGTCAGTTTGCTGGCTGTTGAAATGGCCCCAGGTCATTTTCAACATTTCTAATTTGGATTTGTTTGAGTAAAAAATGAATGTGTTACCTCCAGCGTAGGCTCTCCAATGCATCTCCATGTGCTCCCATCTCTTTGTTGTATAACAGGTTCTATTAACTGAAGACAGAATCATAACACAGTAGTAAAACATTTAGAGGTGTAGTTAGCCAGCTTAAGGAGTTTTCAACTCTGCTCTTGACTTTTCTGGTAACTGTAAGCAAGGCAACACAATCCAGTTACTCCACTTTTCCTCTCTGAGGAAAAGATGATTTTTTTTTTTTTTTAAATAGCCTGGAATGAAGAGAGTTATGCATGTGGCATGTAGGATCCATTATTTTACCTTTCTCTTCTGCTGTCTTTTGCGTACTAGTTTTTTTTTAATTTTTTTTGTCGCTGTTCTCCATTCAGTAGGTTTGAAAGAATTCTAATTGTTGAGATGATGGTTCTTTGAAGGCTCACTTAGCCCACCTTTTGGGTGAAGGAAAGAAGAAGACAAGGTCTTCTAAGAAGAGTAAAAAGCATACTTTAAAGAGACATTCAGAGATGACAGCTGATGCCATGCAATTACCCTGTAATAAGCAGAAATGTGTTGGGAAATCACCCATCAGTGACTTCACAAGAAAGCCACACTCAAGACAGGTAAAGAACAGAAGCATAAAACCCCAAAGGTCTGAAATGGACCGATTTTCATTGGGAATGAGCAACTCCTGAATTCTTGGTTCTAGAACTAGGGGCTTGTAATAAATAGACTGTCTCCTTGCCAAACATGAATTGGGTGTAATGAACTGCTCACTGCCCGTTGAAGTGCAGGGCTAGTAGATGAATATTTGCCATGGCAGGCATATTGTATGGCTTTCCTCTTAAAAAGAAATTGGTTTTGCCCATAGCAACCTAGATATGTACCCAGTCTGACACCTATTTTTTAGGCTATATTTCCAAGTAAATGGCTTCCATGATGATGCAGTAAGTTTATGTCATGAACAGGAATGAAGTGATTGCATGCATCCTTTTATACCCTAAGCCAGCTGCTGAATAATGAGACAGAGACTCTCACTGGCGCCAGGGAGTGCCCAAGCTTTTGGGAAAAGCACTGGGCAGATAAAGCCTATTTCCACATTTCTTGCTAGCGTCTTTTTCAAAGTTCATGGGTTTGTTCATCTTTTAGAGCTGTTCTAGATGTCTTTGTCGTTTACATGTACTAAATGTAGCAGGTATTGCTCTCATGCTGTCCTAATCGATTTGAAGTTGGGATCTACTCAGGCTTCAATGTCTCAGAAGAAGCAATGTTGATTCTTTGAATTCTATTCTTCAACGTGAGAATGATACTTATGTAGTTAATGAATTAATTAAATCGAATTCACTTGAATGGAAAAATTGTCTTGTTCATGTAGGTTTTAACTTGGGAAATTGATATTTGAGTTCTACTTTTCATTGTTGATGCTTTTCTGTATTCTTTGATTGCACAGACAGCAGATGTACTGACCAAGTCTTCTGTGAAACTGGAGGAAATGTCCTTCCTCTTGGCAGCTGATGTTCACAAGCTCATTAAGGCTAGGGCCATGGTAAATGTTTTACCTGGGGCAAGATAGCAGTCTGAATATTCCTAGAATGTCTTTCTTTCCCCAAATGAATTTCATTTTTTCTGCCTATCAATCACTGAAATATAGAAGAAATTTCTACTTGGCAGGGTATTGGTTATCATTTGTGGTTTTTTCTCCCCTCATTTTCTGTAGAGGAGACAATTTTTTGTTTGTTTTTGCATGTTGTATGCTGCTTCTACTTCTGGTTTTCTTTTTTAATACACAGAATGTAAGTGGAGCACTGCTGGATAATGAGAGAGCAACTGCCAAGCTACTCTTGAATCGAATGAAATCAGAGCTTGAGAAAGAAAAATGGCATCAACTGAAATGGCAAGGGAGAGTCAAGGACTGGAAGCTCATGCAAAAGAAGTGTGTAGTTCAGAGTTTCAGGTCAGAAATGTGGCAGCCTTCTTTTGGACAATGAGCAACACAAAGTGGCTAGTGTTCACTTTTGGTTTCTATCAAAGTAATACTTGATCATTTTTTCTTTCTATGTAATATCAAGTATAATATCACATATATCATGTGATTCCATTCTACATATCTAATTTCCATCCTGCAGAGAATTTATGGCGAGTGAAGAAATACAGAATCCCCCAACTGTGAATATGGAAATGGAAAAGTTGATAAAGGAGCAGATGGTACTCACTGAACAGAGACGGAAGGTTTTGCAATATATCGGGTATCGCAAAAGAGGGTAAAGCATAAACGAAAACAATTGTTGCTGGAGTTAATGAAGGACTTGGCTACAAAAAGCACTTTGCTTCCTGTCAATGTGTGATTGCTAAATGCAGCAGTAAGGCAGGGTCTACAACTATTTCCGTACGGCTCTTTAGAATGGAGAAAATGCATTCTTGATTTTCAGTGCCCCAGCTACACTTAATAGGTGGCGATCAGGCTCTAAAAATGGAGGAATACAGAAGTAAATCTTGAAACATAGTAGAAATGGGCAAAGATGGGTGGAGAGCTAGAAGTTGGTGCTTTTGTCAAGGCATTTGTTCTCCATGGCGTGGGATTTTATTTGCGTAATAAATTAAGAGAGGAGTCTGGATAGAAATCGAACATTGCTACCTTTGAATATCCATCCTGAACACAAGACGCATTGGTGTGGGTGCAATGCATTACGATCTTTACAGGGAGGTTTTTTACGGTGGATGTAGGAAAAAGGTAGATGACAGCTAGTTCCTTATCGGGCAGTAAACAGTTGGCCTTGAACAACAACAATCTCAGGTTTATTTTCATTGCCAAGATGGCTGTAAATAAAAGAAAGCCCAGTAGTATGGATATTCGGATTCATAATTTTATATTTGAAGTACTGACTGGTTTGTATTTTAGGATACCTGACTCTTGTTTCCTACTTTGATAGCACCTTGTTGCCTCCAACACATGCCAAATCTGATGGAAACGAATGGTGCAGAACTCTGGAGAATTGAAACAAAAGTCTTAGTAGGGTGGGAAATCCTGAGAGCAGTCTGGAATTCAAGCAATATTTTCTTTCCTCCCAGGAAACGATGAGGCAGACAGTTGCTTTGAGAGTGCATGTTTGCTCTATTCTTTGTTCCGTGTGTTCCCACATACCTTCTCAGTTGCTTGGAGGTGGCAGTAAGAGCCAAAGAAGCTGCCTGTGGCATGGCTTTCCTTTGGCCAGTACAAACACCTGTGCATGGTGAGATCTAGCAGGAACTGGCTTGGTTAGAATGAATCTGGGGGAAATCAAAAGTTAATTTTGACATGGATCCCTTCTCAATCATACAAAAATACTCCTTTTTAACTCTTGCAGAAGAAGAGGGGAAGTATGAGAAGAAGAGGGGAAGTATTGGAGATACTTCCTTTCTCTGTGTCCTTGCAGCATGCCTTCCCTCTCTGTGTCTGCCTTCTCTTGCTCCAGAGCACATCCTGTTGGTATGTTTGTAGCCTGTATGGTAGCAAAGAAGTTGGTAGCGATTGTAAGTACCTTGCTACTTTGAAGCATAATGATAAAGAGCTGTGTATGAAAATGTCTTGATTTCTTTGGCTGGTAGTGTCTGGTGTCTGTAGGCAAAGATCTGTTGGCACTGCTGGGATCTGTTCCGTGTGCTGGGATTCAGCACATGGCCTCTGTCATGTTTCCATGTCACACTGCACTATGAAAGATGGGAATTTTGACTGTGGTCTGTTCCATAGCATTCAGACAGCCCTAATGTGGAGTGCGTGGAGAAAATGAGCATCCAGTATGAGTTGGTCGAGGGCAAATGTCAGGAGAAAGGGCAGATGTGCAACTTGAGTGCCACAGCTTTTGGCTGTGATAGCCGTGATCCAATGTGTCATTCGAGTAAAATGCGTCTGAGGATGCACCAAACATTGAGATAACAAGTGGAATTCCTTTTTAACCTCTGCCTTACTCTGTTCAAAAAGTAAGCCATCCGTTTGGTTTCACAGCAGTAGTTGGTATTTGTACTTGAAATGTGGAAAAGCTGTAACAAATGCCGGTAATGAAGGGAGTGCTGTCCTACGTGAATGTGGAACATGCAAGGGGCCTCAGCCCTTGTGCTAAATCTGTCTTATCTTGGGAAAGAAATTCCACCACTGCCTCAATTTCTCCCTTTGTGTCCAACCAGATGGTATTTTTTACTGATCTAATATGGCATGTGGGAGGCTGAATCTATCTCTGTCCACCACAAGAAAAGACACACTACATTTAGCCAGGCTCTCTGAAAGCCACATAGTATTTCTTCTGTGCATGTCAATAATTTGTTCTTCTTTTCCTTCAGATGACCCTGTTGGGTATGAACATTTGCACAGCGGAAGATGCTGAAGTTGTGCACTCCAGCATGCTTCAGATGACTGAGAAACTAAAATGTAGGTTTGAAGAAGTGGAGCACGTGGATGTACGTTTCTTTTATTTGATGACATATATTTTCATCACTCCTTGGGATTAGTCTGTTCTTCCTGTGCTCCCACCTGCAATGCCTTCTGCGTGGTAGGCTACTGATGTCACCTTAGAAAGAGGTCCATAGTGTGACAAAACACTCCAAAGAAACAGTTTGGTGTGGAAGAGTTTTATGTGGAAGTGTTCATAATTCTTGTGTTTATTATTTGTAATATAAATAGATTATATTTTTATGATCATTTCTGTCTGAAATACATATGATAGCGATGAATGATGTATGGCCCACTCTGCTTAAGATCAGACTTTAGGAATAGCTGGAAATGATCTCCCAAATGTCTTCCAATATTTTCTAAACCTAAAAAAGTCGGGCAGTTGTTTCTAAAGGGATAAATTATAGAATGTGATTTGGTGCTTTATGGTGCCAGAATAAACAGAAATTTTGATAATCCGCATTCTTAGCAGTTTACTTGGACACTGATTTTTTTTACTCTCCAGATAGAAGATGACATCTTGGATACCAGTCATAAAATTCCAGGCAGACTTTTATCATGTTACATATCCTCTTACTCATTCATTTCACCTTCCAGCAGTTTAGAAAGAACTTGTTCACTTGAATGTTTTTCTTTGGAGTGATTTTAAGGAGACGGCTAAATGGCCATAATACAGGTAGAAACATCTGTGGAATTCTAGGGATCTCAGGGGAATTTTGGGGGGAATTTGGTGAATTTTAGGGTATACATGTGAATTTTATGGTTCTCAGGTGGATTTTGGGGTGAACACTGTCGATTTTGGGGTATCCAGGTGAGCATTTGGGAGTAGTCGGAGAATTTTGGGATGAATATCGGGGGATGCAGGTGGATTTTCCAGGGAATTTGGGTGATTTTTGGGAGTCCCAGCTGGGTCATGGAGTGAATTTCGTGGATTTGGGGGTATCTGGGTGGGTTTTGAGGGGGATTGGAGACATTTTGGGGTGAATTTGTGGAATTTTGGGAGTTGCCAGGTGAGTGCTGGGCATCCCAGGGAGGTCTTCGGGGTGACTTTTGGGGATTTTGGGTTTCCCAGGTGAATTTCTGAGGTGAAAAGGTTCAAAAAGGGTTTTTTTTGAAAACAAGTTAAAGCCAGAAGGTTATTGAAAATTAATAGATGTGATGCAAGTAGGTAATATGCAGACAATACACAGCGAGACAAATCATGGGAAAAATACAGTGGCAACACATGAGTGTGTGAGGACAGGATGAGTATAGCTAAGGCTCGGTTGAAGCTGAATTTGGAAAAGCATGCCAAAAATAAGAATAATAAAGGCACCTACGGGTATTTCAGTGGGAAAAGGAAGATGAAAAGAAACCTATCACACCTCCCGTATTCCCCCCCCACCCCCATAACCCTGACAGGACTAGTGACAACAGACAAGGAGAAGGCTGAGGTACTCAACAAGTGGTAATCAAGAAATGGAATCTTTGTTATTGGTCCTCATGTTGATCTTGGATATTTCCATTTTCTTCACTCCTATATTTTCGAAACATTTGTAATGAATGAAAGAAAGCTGAGATGAGGCATTATGCTCTTTCTAGTGATATAAATGGACCAGTATTCTTTTCAGACAAATATATTTTTGCTGTGTCTAAGTACATGTGCATACCTGTGTTTGATTTATGTGTCCAGGTTTTGGCAATGGGGCAGCCACAGGGCCGTCCTCTGACAATGGCCCAGGTGCTGCCCTGTCCCGCTTTCTTCCAACTGGCTCCACTTCGGGATGTCCTTCCTGCTGAGAGAAAAGGCTGGGACAGCACCTTTAGAAATGTGACTTTCTGGGGTTTTTTGTTTTATTTTGATTTGTTATTTTTCAAGTTAATAAAAACCTTCACCCTGATTTTTTTATGTGTTGGGTTTGGGGATTTTTTTCAGTTTTGGGTGGGTTTTTTGGGGGGCTTTTTGTGGGGCATTTTTTGTCTTATTGGGGATTATTGGTTGGGGTTTTTTGTGTGTTTGTTTGGTCTGCCTTTTTTGTTTGTTTGCTTGTTGGTTTGTTTGTTTGTTTGTTTGTTTTTATTATGGTTTTGTAGAGTTTTTTAAGCAAATTGATGGGAAAACTGAATAGTCCTCCACTATAGTCTCCTGGATTCACCTGAGACTCTTTCTAGGCATCTCCCTGATCCTTTTTGCAATGAGTCTCACATCATTCTCCTGAGGAAACTGTCTGCTTATGGTTTGGATGGGTGGGCTGTTTGCTGGGTGACAAACTGGGTGATGGCCAGGCCCACAGGCAGGTGGGAAATAGAGTTCATCCAGTTGGTCCCCAAGGCTCAGTCTCGGGCCCAGTCCTGTTTAATATCTTTATCAGTGATCTGGACAAGGGGATAGAGTACACGCCCAGGAGGTTCACAGTTGATGTAAAGTTGGCTGGTAGTGTTTTTTTCTTCTGGAGGACAGCAGGCTCTGCTTCTTCTTCCTCCTCTTCTGAGGTCGCTGCTCCCTCTTCATCCCTCATTAAGTGTGCTGATTTTGTCACTTGGATGAGAAAACAAACAATTTTAGCAACAATACTAGTGGCAGGGTACAAGAAAGGAAGAGTTCACATTAATCCCCCCCACCCCCCCCAACAACAACAGACAATACCTGATGGCTTTTCTGCCTAGCTTACTGACTACACCGGAACCCACTGTCCCCCAAAGATACTCCCTTCTCCCTGCCCCCAGCCATGATGTGAGATGGAATAGAATAACTAAGATTAAGATTCTCCCTGTGTAACTCCATCATACTTCGATTCTGGGAAAGAATATTTCTTGAAGTTCTATCATTTCAGATCATTTGAATTTGAATTTGCATACTAAAAAGTCTAGCCAGAAACTCATGACAATATTAATAGCCCATTCTAGAATGTCTGAGATCATATACACTTCTTTCAAGAGCATGTGATACCTCACGTGACTTCTCCAGGATTTCAATGAACAGCGGGAGTAGTCTACAAGATTCTTGCTGCCATCTGGATTTCCTGGTATTTGGCTGGTCTATGTAAGCCAACCAACTATTCAGCAGAGGGAATATTAGTGTGATACTTGATGGTATGTGAGATGGAACACAGTAATTTATGGCTTTTTGCATAGTGATGAAGCTGTAAAGAAAGCTCCATAATGCTCAGACAAGGAGGCTGCAGGACTTCAAGCAGCAAAGGCCCAAAACGAACCAGTCAAAAGGTGTCATTGTAAAAAAAAAAAAAGCCAGGTGGGGAGCAAAGTGATACTTAAGGGCAGTTGACTGAAAGAGGAAATCTAGTGAAAAAAAAAGTCCAAGAGTGAAGGAATAACAGGGAAAATGAAACTAAGGAAGGAAATCAATCTCAGCTCATCATTTCAGAAGCTAACAAGTTGTCATTGCAATGATGCAGAAAGTGAGAAATAATAAATATGTCTGCGCCAAAATCTGATATATGAACTTTATTGCATTTTGTCTTTCACGGAATCGTACAACACTATATGATTAAAGATCATCTAGTCCAACTTCCTTGCCAGGTAGATCTTACAGTCGATCAAATTGCTCAAGACTAGCCAAACTGATAAGGAGCACTCTCAATGATGGGGCATTGTGATAGGTTGACTTAGGAAGAAGAAACTCAGAAGAGGTTCTTCCTAAGGGAATTTCCTCTGTGGGGGTTGGGATACCTGCAACAGCCAATTAGAGAAAGTTAGTTCACTCTGTGCACACACATTTTGACGGAGGTAATCCGGAACTCAGCCTCCTTGTCTTTCCGGCGGCTGAGCAGGTAACATCAACCCAAGCTTCCCCCTCCCCCCTGCGGGGGGGGAGGCTTGGGAGGCCGCTTGGGCCCTGTTTGCCAACAAGGGGACCCGATGGCCAGGGGGAAAAAAAATTGTGTGATAAGACCTTGACAGCTTCCTCCTCGACGGGCCTGCGGCTCTGGCGTGGGAGGGGAGGCCGACTCTTGTTGCTGCTGCCGGCCGGGCCTGCCTGGGTGGCTATGAGCACTGTGGGGCTGCAGCCCAGTCCCAGAAAGTCTGATTAACACCTCAGCTGCCCCCCCAGCACAGCCTGAGCCTGGCCCAACTCTTGTAGTTGTGTTAAACTTTAACTCTTTAGTGCTCAGATAAGATTTGCAAAGCCTCCAGCCTTTCCTTTGAATATGAAAGGGAATAAGAAGATTTCTGAAGTCAGTGATGTAAGAGCTAAGTTTTTAAGATGGAAGGAGAATGAGAAGATGCTGAAATGGCTGAAAAATTTTTTTGTGAAATTGTAGGAATGAACTGATGTACTGAATATTCCTATAAACCATGGAAAGAGACATGGGGGGATGGAAATGTTCCATTTAATAGATGATTTGACTAAAAAGCACCTGTGTTGAGAATTTCTGCTCTGAGAAAAGAAGGGGATTTCAGTTTTCTGTAGATGAAGCCTGAGCAGAGAGAAAGGAGACAGAGAGAATCTTTGCTGTAGAACATTCCATTCTTAAAAGTAATACCCCATGAGACAGACATGGCCCACATCTACAACTTTGGGAACGCTGTAGAGTTGGGAGGAGTGTCACGGTTGCATGTTCCCGGGCGGATGCAAATCGTGAAGGATGAAACCACAAGAGAACTGTCTTTTTCCTTCTTGATGGAAAAATCCCTACAACTTCAACAAGAAGAGGCTTCTCTCTCCAAAAGTGAACAGGGAAAGACTAAATTGGGGACTGACCGAAGTATTTGTTATATGTTTGTTTTGTTGTTATGAAGATTGGGAGAGGGAGGGAAGGAGTGATCCGAAAAATCTTATTCTGAATTTTTTTTCCTCTCTTTTTGTTTGTGTAGTTAATAAATTTTCATTTATACTCTCTCAAGTTTTAGGCCTGCCTTGCTCTTTTGCTCCTGGTTCTGTCTCACAACAGAAAAAATAAGTTTATTTAAATTGGCAACTCAAACCGAAGACATTAATTTGGTGCGTTGGCCGGGAAAGTCAAAATTAAACCATGACAGGAATCCACAACTTCTCTGGAACACCCGTTTGAGTGTCTCACCAGCTTCATTGTTGAAAAGTTTTTCCTTTAAGCCAATCTAAACCTAGTCTCAGTTTGAAAGCATGGCCCCTTGTCCTGTCTCTGCAAACCTTCCTAAAAAGTCTTTCTCCATTTGTCTTATACCCTCTTTACATATTCAAAGGCCACAATACTGTCTCTCCAGAAACCTCTCTTCTCCAGGCTAAAAGATCCTACTTTTCACAAGAACCAGGTCATAAACTGAGATGGAAGACATCTCAGGAGATCAGATCATCCAACAGCTCAGCGTAAGAATAGCTCTGAAGTCAGATCAACTAGCTTAGGGCTGTGTCTGTTTGAATTTTGAAAATTACCAGGAATTGAAATGCTTCAAGGAAGAGAACTCTGGGTGGCTCCAGAAACAGCCTGAGAAACTCGAGCAAACTCGAAACCTCAGAAACTACCACTGCTTTCTCTCCCTCAGCCCAAGCAGTCACAAAGAAGAAGTGTTCCCAGCAGGCTGGGATAGCACACATATACACTACATATACATGACAGGCATCGCCAGAAGCCACATCCTGCTCCTTTCTGTGGCTGGCAAGAGTGAGACTGGATGTTTACATGTGGGCAAACTGGGTCCCTCCAGCAGCTCAGACACTCAGCCTACCCAGTGACCCCACTGAATTCCAGTATTCGCAGTGTCCCAAGGCCACAGCACTACTCCGCTTGCTGGCACAGACCATCACACACCTCCTAAATCAGTCAGGACTCACCTGGTCCCACAGCCAGCAGCTCACGTGCTCTCCCCCAGGCCACTGCCATTGTTCACCAACTTCTCTTTGATCTTTGCTGGTGCTCTCAACACTGGCACACCCAGATGTTCTGCAGCTGTTGTCTCCTGGTGGAAAGGACTTGTAAAGCCATGTTTCCTAACAGGACTTGCACAACCTTTCAAAGCAACCTTTTCTGGGGTATGAACAATCTCATTCAAATGTCAGCATTTCTTTTCCCATATGTGAAATCAGAATTTCCTTCTTCGGGGCATGCCCAAAACAAAGCACAAACTACATTGTGCCTTCTGTTTCACATGCTGACATGTTTGTAAACAATGCTAGGAGAATAACTGTTTTGATCCAAGCTAATCTCTGGCCGTTATAGTGCTTTCGGTAGTTAGTTTTGCTTTGCTATTTACTTGATGTCCCATTGAATTGTTGAATCATAAACAGACTATCTCTCTGTATAGCAACATAGCAGTGATGAATAAATGCAAGAGAAGGAGCAAGGTGATTGTTTGCTAGACTCTTCCTAGAAACTGAGAAATCTGTTACTTAATGCTGACCACAGCAGATGGAGGAAGCATCCTACATGATGTCAAAGCAATCAAACTGTAATCACTTTTATGATTACAGTCAAGGCACTGCTTTTGCCACCATAAGTGGAGTGCAGCGAATCTTAAAAGACGACACTGTAACTGTTGTCCATGCTCACTGAGAAAATAATGCTTTTACAGCAGAGCAGGTCTAACCGCAGCTAAAAAATGGCTTCAACTGCACATCGCCTTCAAAAAAGCCCACAAAAACATAAATGAAAGGATTTGGAACCCAAGGGAGTCTCGGATTGTGACTTCAGCTCACTTTGGTTTCCTTCCAAATTCTCAATTCCATTTTCTTCCGGGCCAATTATCCCACCTAACCTGAGATGTAATTTATGGATTTCCAACACATCTAGTTAGCTTAGAATTAGATTGCCACTAGGCAAAAAGACAGAAACAAGCAGTTAATTTCAGACTGAAACCAAGGGTGTTTAGAACAGCAATACTTGGACAAAACTATTTTTAATAAAACCAAAACTTTTAGGACTTACCCATGAATTTTTGGAGGTGGAAAAAGTTTTCCATCCAAAAGTCCCTAGGGAGCTCTCACTCAGTGCAATGTGCCTGGAGAGGCGCTCTCGCTTGTATTTAAAGGAACGATTCTTCACAGCCGAGTCCGCAGGACCACAGGATGGCCGACGAGTAGGGGCAGTGTAGAACTCTTTGTCTGTCTCTGTCTCTACTCAGTGTAGAACGTCTCTGTCCTGGCACATTTTCGTGTGAGATATGTCTCTCCAGGTCCTAGGTCCATGCGAAGCTCTATGTAATGTGAGCGCTGCTACTTGCAGCTGAGAAGGACCGTGGAGCTAGCAGCGAATTCGGAGAGCGCTGAGCACGTAGTCAAGGAGTTAGAAGTGCCCCTGCAATGCGGTGCTAATAGCAGCTTCCTCGTGGCGGGATCGAGCACCGGCCATAAGACATTCTCGTCCTGGCGGCAGATCTCTGTGAAGGGCGTAGGCGAAAAGCTTTCGTTTTCCATTCGATCTGCGAGAGAGGCAGACTGTTGCACAGAGCTCTGAGAACAAAGGTGCGCTTCCTAGGCGGGCTTGGGCAGAAGAAGCGTTCTCGAGCGCTTGGCTGCCGGCACACTGCTGGCTGTGTGGCGCTGCTTCAGCGGCCTCTGGCCGCCGGGTAGTGAAAGCGGCACCAGACATGGGTGAGGGCGGTGATCGAAGCCGCACAAATACCGTGCTTGTGTGCGCCACTGTTGGAGTCAGTATGTCAGGAGTTTCTCTGAATCCTTCAGGGAGAGATCAGAATGCAGGGATTGGGTTGAATCCTTTGGATGGATTGAAGTATATTAGGCCTCTTACTTATAAGGCAGAGGTGTAGACTTAAGCTATAACATAAGAGAAGGAAAATAAGTAAGTAAATGGAATAAGTTTTAAGTGCTTTTAGTGAGCAAAAGGTCTTAGATGCCTAAGAAGTTGTAGTACATGTTCTAGTGAAGGTTGAAAAATATACTAGTGTTTTCTTAGAGGCTCCAAGAACTTAGCTTTAGACATAATAGAGTTAGAGTTAAGAAAATTGCTGACATTTTTCAGTTAGAACAAGATAGGCCAAGAACGTAATTTATACGTAGCTTGGTGTGTTAAGAAATTAGAATTCTAATAGGTTTAGAAGTAGTGGTCCGAGTCTGGTCCGATTCTACGTCTTAGTTTGCTCATAAGTTTCTATAAAAGAAGAGGCTTGGAAAGCAACATTGCTTTTAGCCATTGCTTTTATGCCACAGCTTTTGCTCTGCTTTTGTTTTCGCCGCTGAAATCAAGACCCGAGAAGAAGATAGGAGCTGCCCGGCTCCTCCGGCCCTGCTGGGACCACGGGGAGCTTCTGCTTCTGTTTGGGACTTTGAGCTAGAACCTGGAATGGACTTTGTTAGCTTTGACTCTGCATTTGAGACTGATGTGCTTCTGCAATAAATAACTTTACAGCTACTATTAGCTGCTTTGCTTTTTACATAAAGAAGAAGTAGCCTGAGAGTGTGGGTGCACAAGAGGCACCCGGAGGTCCCCAGAAACCTCACATTTGGTGCCCCGTGTTTGGTGCCATGCTTTCGCCTCTCTTTGCAAGGCTTTATATCTACTGTCGGGCCTCCCTCGAACCCTCATTTGAGTGTGGTAAGAAGAAGGCTGGACACCCCACCGGTTGCTGAGAGGAGCAAGCACCCCTAAAAGGTGGACGAAGGGGGCTGGGTCTGGACCTTCTCATCGCCCGTCTTATATTGAGGTGAGCTTTGGGGTGAAGAGTAGTGCCATTTAGAATTAGAGAAATGCGAAATTATATGCCAAAAGAACAGAAATATGTCTTTGATTACTTAAAATTCTTGTTAAGAAAGCTTGGTTTTAACGTTTCTGAAAAAAAGTTGAAAGAGCTTTTAGTATATGCTCATAGTGTGTTTCCTGATATAGATCTTGATTCTGCCTTAAGTGCTTCTTATTTGGATCAGATAGGAGTTAAGCTTTTTGAAGATGTTACTCGAGGTGATAAGACAGCCCCGTTGCTGTTACCCACTTGGAAGACTGTTAGTGATTCTCTGTTAATGCATAATCTTGTCGATACAGAGGTTTCCTCTCTCCCTTCTGTGATGCCGTTGCGAGCCTTTGAGGGAAATTCTGGTACCGAGCCCCCCCCACCGCGATCTCTGGCAGCCACCCCACCGCGGTCTCCTGCAGCTAGGGAGGATGGCCCTGAACGCGATCTCGGGGTCTCGCCGCCACGATTGTTACACAGTGAGCCCTGTTTTGCGAGTGCGGGACCTGGTTCTGTCCCACCGGCCCCCGAACGGAGTTTCGAGGGCGAAAGAGCTGCGGGTCCTGTACCGGGTTCCGGTGTCGGGGATTCGGGTGATTGTCAGTTTCCCTCCCCTCCGCGGTTGAGTCGAGCGGCAGTGCCAGTTTTGACTGCGCTGGAAGCACGTCGCGATTTTTACGGCATGACTGCGGGTGCTAGGTACATGCCGTGCGGGCCGCTTCCTTTAACGGTAGCTGCGCCGCCATTTTTTTCTACCTTGCGCCAGGACGATGCGGGCCTTGCTGCATTTTACGGGCCTTTTTCACAAATGACTCAGTCGGCTTTCATACCTTATGCCGCGAGTTTGGATTCGGGAGCGCATTCGGGGAGTTTTCCATCTCTGCATACTTATCGGGACAGTGCGGAAGTTTTCGAACAAGTGCTGCCTCATGACGTCAGTCCTTTGCGTCGGGCAGCCGTCGCATCTTCTGCGCCTGCGGGTCCCCAACCCGGCCCTCGTTGCTGTGTTCATTGTGCACCTACGGAGGCTGAGTTGCAGGTCCCCGCCCACAGCCGGACCGGCAATGTGATCGGGAGATCGGGATCCCCCCCCCCCCCCCCCCCCCCCGCGTAGCCGCGGTGCTGCGGTTTCTGTGCCTGCATGGGACAACCCTCCTTCTCTATCCATAGATGAGGCAGAGTTGGCAAAGAAGAGGGGGAATTGGAGGGAGGAGGGGCAGGACGACGTGATTGAGGGTGAGAGGGAAGATCAGTGGGCTGTTGAGAAAAAGAGAGGAGTTGATTGTCCCGTTCCAGGGAGATCAGAGGTTCCAACATCAAAGCCAGAAAACTCAAACGGGGAAAGAAGTTCGTCTGTTTTTAAGCCTGAGGATTCTCAGTCAAAGACTCCACAGCATGTTTCTGTAAATTGGACAGCAATGAGGCACCAAGCAATTAAAGAGAAAGATTTTCATTTAGCTACTGAACCGTTATTAGCTCTGCCTGTTAGATACGGCAGAGGAGGAGCGAACCCTAGATGGGAACCAATAGATCATCAAGATGTTAAGGAGCTGAGGAAGGTATTGAAGGAGGATGGATTGGGCTCACCATATTTTAGGCAATTATTGAGAGGAATGTTTAACAGTGTGGATTTGACACCGCATGATTGCCGTTGTATTGCTGGAGCATTGTTGACGGAATCACAATTAATTTTGTGGGAAGGAAGGTGGAAAAGGTTTTTAAATCAATTAATTGAAGGATATGCTGGGGGTCCCAATGCTCAGTTTACACTGGCAGATTTAGCAGGAGAAGCCCCACATGATAGAACTGAAGACCAGGCAGTAGATTTGCCTAGAGCAGTGCTCAATGATGTTAAGAGGGCTGCCTGCAAAGCCTTGCTTCTGACTCAGCCAGCGCGGACCCCAGTGGGAGATTTTGTGCAAATTAAACAAGGGCCAACAGAACCCTATGCAACATTTGTTGACCGCCTATCACAGGCCCTGGACAGGCAATGTGAAGATGATAGAATCCGTACACTGATGCTTCAAACTCTTGCTTTCATGAATGCTAATAGTGAGTGTAAAAAAAGTTATTCAAAGCCTGCCAGATTCTAACCCCGATCTCTCACGGATGCTAGAGGCTTGCAGTAAGATTGGCACTCCCCAACATATAGCTACTCTTCAAGCAGATACTATGGGAGAGAAGACTGGGGAAAAACTTAAAGAGAATAATGATTACCTTGCAAAGGCTCTTGATAATCTTAGTTCAGCACTTTTGCACAATAATAAGTTTCAGAAAGATGGTGCTTCTAAAGGATCATGTTATAGATGTGGAAAATCAGGACATTTGATAAAGAATTGCCCAGACCCAGCAGAGAGCAAAAAGTCAACTGGTTGTTGCCCAAGATGCAGAAAGGGGAAGCATCAGGCTAGCCAATGACGTTCTAAATATGATATTGAAGGGAATCTGTTGACGCGAAACTGGAGAGTGAGCGCGCCCCACCGCGTGCCGAAACAAATAGTGGCTTTCCAGCAGCCAGGAGGCTTCCCTGGGGCAGGATACATGAATTATCCGGCCCCATCATACCCTGGGTGGCCAGTCAGTTACCCAACGATCCCACCCTTTTACCCCCAGGGGCACAATGCGAGCTGGCAACTTGCAAATTAACCTGCTTTTTACAGAATTGTCATGCGGTTGTTTCTACAGGAGTGACGGGAACTTCACAAAGGAGACAAGATTTTCTAATTATAGGTAAAGAAAGGAATCGTATTTTGGGACTTGTGGTTTTTCCGACTATTGTTTCAGCAAATTGTAATGAAGAATTGACAGTTTTAGTTCAAGCCTGGTGCCTTCCACTTGCCATTCCAGCAGGAACTCCAATAGCTACAGCTGTTGCTTTGCCACCTAATATAGAGGAGCAGCTTGTTGAAGGTCAACAGATGTCAACTGGGAACATGAATATAGCTTCTCATGTTTTTTGGGTGGAACATATAGGCCGCAACCGACCAAAACTGACTTGCAGCCTAACTCATAATAACAAAACTATTGAAATTACAGGTCTCCTGGACACTGGTGCTGATGTTACAGTGATTTCTTATTTGCTTTGGCCAAAGGACTGGACTTTAATTACTCCTTTAGATCCTATTACAGGTATCGGAGGGGCCACTGTTTGTCAACGAAGTGAATACGTGATCACAGTCAGAGGACCAGCGGGGAAGACAGCGGCCATCTGTCCCTTTGTGGTGCAAAGACCCATCACAGACTGGGGAAGGGACCTGCTGTCTCAGTGGGAAGCAAGGCTGGAAGTGGATTTTTGTGAAAAGCCATGACAGCATTTATCACTCCAAAATTATCCTGGAAAACTAATAATCCTGTATGGGTGAGTCAATGGCCTCTGGAGGAAGAGAAATTGAGTGCTCTTAAAGAACTGATTAGAGAACAACTACAAAAAGGCCACATTAGAGTGACGAACAGTCTGTGGAATTCACCAGTGTTTGTCATTCGCAAGAAAGCATCTGGTGCCTGGAGGCTGCTTCAAGACCTCAGGAAGATGAATGAAGTAATAGAAGACATGGGACCACTACAACCGGGTCTCCCTTCGCTCTCAATGATCCCGAGAGACTGGCCTCTTGTTATTATTGACTTAAAAGACTGTTTTTTCAATATCCCACTTCATCCAGATGACGCTCCATGGTTTGCTTTTTCTATTGCAAGTATCAACAGACAAGAACCCCTGCAAAGATACCACTGGGTGGTTCTGCCACATGGAATGAAGAACTCTCCTACTATATGTCAATGGTTTGTGGCTCAGGCTTTGGCCCCTGTGCAGCAAAAGCATCCTTGAGCAATGATTTTACATTACATGGACGATTTACTTATTTCAGCTTTGACTCAAAAGGAAGTAAAAGAGGTTTGTGATAATGTTGTTGCAGCAGTTCAGGAAGCAGGACTTGAAATCTCCACTGAAAAAATATGAGAAGTTTCACCATGGAAGTATTTAGGGTGGAGAATGACAGAGCATTCCATCAAGCCTCAGAAAATTCAGCTCCAAACTAAGGTCAACACCTTACAAGATCTGCAGCAACTTTTGGGGGAAATCAACTGGATCAGAGTTACTTTAGGGATTACCAATGATGAACTTGCTCCGGTTTTTGACTTGCTTAGAGGAAATTGTGACATCACTTCTCTGAGATCTTTGACACCTGAAGCTCAGAAAGCCCTTGAAAAGGTCACTGAAGCCCTTCAATCTAGACAAGCTCATCGATGTGTGCATTCATTGCCTTATTTTCTTGCAATTTTGGGGGGAAACAAACAGTTATATGGACTGATATTTCAGTGGGACGTTCTGAAAGGGGACCCTTTGTTGATAAAAGAATGGGTTTTTTTATCTTCTAGGTCTCCCAAGACAATTTTTACCACGATGGAAATGTTGGCTCAGATTGTAATTATAGCCAGGGAAAGGTTAATGGCCATTGCAGGTCGGGATTTTACCATAATCTACTTGCCTTTGAGGAGAGAGTATTTTGATTGGGCATTGCAAAAGTCAGAGGATTTGCAGATTGTGTTGTTAAATTTTTCGGGTATTTGTTCTCTACATTTCCCAAGTCACAAGTTATTGCAAGCAAAATTAAATTTTAGGGAAAAGCCCATTTTAAGTCAAGTGCCTCTGGAAGCTATTAGTGTTTACTGATGGTTCAGGGAGAACCCATAAGTCAGTTATTACATGGCAAAACGAAAAAACTAAAGACTGGGAGTCAGATATTCAGTCAGTGGAAGGTTCACATCAAGTTGTGGAGTTAGCAGCTGTAGTTAGAACGTTTCAACTTTTTCCAGAGCCTTTTAATTTGATCACAGATTCTGCATATGTAGCAAATATAGTAAACAGAATAGAGGGATCAATTCTAAAAGATGTCAATAATGATGATTTATATAGATACCTTGCATGTCTATACTATCTTGCAAAATAGAACTAATCCATATTTTGTTTCCCATATTAGGGCTCATTCTTCACTTCCAGGATTTCTGGCAGAAGGGAATGCTAGGGCTGATGAGCTGACAGTGGCTGTTGTTAATACTTTGCCCAACATTTTTGAGCAAGCAAAATTGAGTCATGCCTTCTTTCACCAAAATGCTCAAGCACTTGTGCGGACCTTTCACCTTTCTAAAGATCAGGCGAAGGCAATTATAAGTGCCTGTCCTGACTGTCAATTGGTGCAACCTCCTGTCTCCACAGGAGCAGTCAATCCACGAGGGTTACACAGCCTTGAATTGTGGCAAACAGATGTTACTAAGTACCCATCATTTGGGAAGTTTAAAAACATCCATGTGTCAGTGGACACTTTTTCAGGTGCAGTTTATGCCTCCCTTCATACAGGGGAGACAGCTAACCAGGTGTGTCAACATTTTTTGCAAGCTTCTGCTTCATTGGGTGTGCCTCAGGAGATAAAAACTGACAATGGCCCAGCATATAAGGCCAAAAGATTGTCTGATTTTTTTATGGATTGGGGTGTTTGACATGTTTTAGGTATTGCTCATTCTTCCACGGATCAAGCAATTGTTGAAAGAACGCATTGCTCTTTAAAACGTATCTTAGATCAGCAGAAAGGAGGATTGGCACAAGCCACACCACAAATGAGATTGAGTAAAGCTTTGTATGTTTATAATTTTTTGAATAGCTCTCCTACAGAGCCTGACCCACCGATTTTTAGGCATTTCTATAACAATACACGGGCAAAATTGAAAGAAAATCCTCCAGTTTTGATCAAAAATTTAGAAACGGAAAATTGAAGGCCCATTTCCTTTAATAACTTGGGGCAAGGGTTTTGCTTGTATTTCCACAGATTCAGGACCCAAGTGGATTCCAGCTAAGAACATGAAACCTTTCCAAGAGCAAGAAAGCACTACCCACTCCTCCAGTGAAGAAGCGGGCACACAAACGTGAACTGTTAAAGATCTTTACGTACACCTGATATCTCATGCTTCATCTAAAGAAGACTGTGTGCTCTGTTCTATTTTTTTTTTAAAGAGGGGGAATCAGTAGTATTGTAGAATTTTGTTTTGTATTAGTTTAGGGAAATATGGGTTTTCATTTTATGCTGTGCTTTTATTGCTTTGCTTTGTTTACTATTAGTAGTACAGATTTGCCAATTAGCCAGACTAAGACGAATGTTTGGGTGACATTAGCTAATGTGACCGGTCTGGATACTATATGTCTGTCCAACACAACCCCGGAGAAGCCATTTTCAACTTGTTTAGTTGGTGTGACTGTGGATGTTTGGCCAATTCCCATAGAAGTTGATAGAGCTGTACGAGGACCTTTGGCAGGAACGCCAAAATGGGACCTTCAAACCCCTGTTAGTACGTGGGAGTGGTGGGTTCCCCATCTTCCTGAAACAATTTCAGAACCACAAGAATTGGACATTTTTGGTTCTGTGAAAATGAACTTTTGTGCTGTGTTTAACTACACAGAAGAAAATCGAGCTTTAGTTAAAGATGTTTCTCCCCATCATGTTATTTATAAAAATCAAACTTTTTGGTGTAATCAGACTTTTTGGTCCAATTGAAGTTTAATAATGTTACTTATCAGTTGCCACGAGGGATGTTTCTTATTTGTGGGGACAGAGTTTGGCCTGCCATTGGAGATCAGGCTCTAAAAATGGAGGAATGCAGAAGTAAATCTTGAAACATAGTAGAAATGGGCAAAGATGGGTGGAGAGCTAGAAGTTGGTGCTTTTGTCAAGGCATTTTTTTCTCCATGGCGTGGGATTTTATTTGCGTAATAAATTAAGAGAGGAGTCTGGATAGAAATCTAACTTTGCCACGTTTGAATATCCATCCTGAACACAAGACGCATTGGTGTGGGTGCAATGCATTACGATCTTTACAGGGAGGTTTTTTATGGTGAATGTAGGAACAAGGTAGATGACAGTTAGTTCCTAATCGGGCAGTAAACAGTTGGCCTTGAACAACAACAATCTCAGGTTTATTTTCACTGCCAAGATGGCTGTAAATAAAAGAAAGCCCAGTAGTATGGATATACGGATTCATAATTTTATATTTGAAGTACTGACTGGTTTGTATTTTAGGATACCTGACTCTTGTTTCCTACTTTGATAGCACCTTCTTGCCTCCAACACGTGCCAAATCTGATGGAAGCGAATGGTGCAGAACTCTGGAGAATTGAAACAAAAGTCTTAGTAGGGTGGGAAATCCTGAGAGCAGTCTGGAATTCAAGCAATATTTTCTTTCCTCCCAGGAAACGATGAGGCAGACAGTTGCTTTGAGAGTGCATGTTTGCTCTATTCTTTGTTCCGTGTGTTCCCACATACCTTCTCAGTTGCTTGGAGGTGGCAGTAAGAGCCAAAGAAGCTGCCTGTGGCATGGCTTTCCTTTGGCCAGTACAAACACCTGTGCATGGTGAGATCTAGCAGGAACTGGCTTGGTTAGAATGAATCTGGGGGAAATCAAAAGTTAATTTTGACATGGATCCCTTCTCAATCATACAAAAATACTCCTTTTTAACTCTTGCAGAAGAAGAGGGGAAGTATGAGAAGAAGAGGGGAAGTATTGGAGATACTTCCTTTCTCTGTGTCCTTGCAGCATGCCTTCCCTCTCTGTGTCTGCCTTCTCTTGCTCCAGAGCACATCCTGTTGGTATGTTTGTAGCCTGTATGGTAGCAAAGAAGTTGGTAGCGATTGTAAGTACCTTGCTACTTTGAAGCATAATGATAAAGAGCTGTGTATGAAAATGTCTTGATTTCTTTGGCTGGTAGTGTCTGGTGTCTGTAGGCAAAGATCTGTTGGCACTGCTGGGATCTGTTCCGTGTGCTGGGATTCAGCACATGGCCTCTGTCATGTTTCCATGTCACACTGCACTATGAAAGATGGGAATTTTGACTGTGGTCTGTTCCATAGCATTCAGACAGCCCTAATGTGGAGTGCGTGGAGAAAATGAGCATCCAGTATGAGTTGGTCGAGGGCAAATGTCAGGAGAAAGGGCAGATGTGCAACTTGAGTGCCACAGCTTTTGGCTGTGATAGCCGTGATCCAATGTGTCATTCGAGTAAAATGCGTCTGAGGATGCACCAAACATTGAGATAACAAGTGGAATTCCTTTTTAACCTCTGCCTTACTCTGTTCAAAAAGTAAGCCATCCGTTTGGTTTCACAGTAGTAGTTGGTATTTGTACTTGAAATGTGGAAAAGCCGTAACAAATGCCGGTAATGAAGGGAGTGCTGTCCTACGTGAATGTGGAAGATGCAAGGAGCCTCAGCCCTTGTGCTAAATCTGTCTTATCTTGGGAAAGAAATTCCACCTCTGCCTCAATTTCTCCCTTTGTGTCCAACCAGATGGTATTTTTTACTGATCTAATATGGCATGTGGGAGGCTGAATCTATCTCTGTCCACCACAAGAAAAGAAACAGTACATTTTAGCCAGGGTCTCTGAAATCCACACAGTATTTCTTCTGTGCATGTCAATAATTTGTTCTTCTTTTCCTTCAGATGACCCTGTTGGATATGAACATTTGCACAGCAGAAGATGCTGAAGTTGTGCACTCCAACATGCTTCAGATGACTGAGAAACTAAAATGTAGGTTTGAAGAAGAAGTGGAGCACGTGGATGTACGTTTCTTTTATTTGATGACGTATATTTTCATCACTCCTTGGGATTAGTCTGTTCTTCCTGTGCTCCCACCTGCAATGCCTTCTGCGTGGTAGGCTATTGATGTCACCTTAGAACGAGGTCCATAATGTGACAAAACACTCCAAAGAAACGGCTTGGTGTGGAAGAGTTTCACGTGGAAGTGTTCATAATTCTTGTGTTTATTATTTGTAATATAAATAGATTGTATTTTTATGATCATTTCTCTCTGAAATACATATGATAGCGATGAATGATGTATGGCCCAGTCTGCTTAAGATCAGACTTTAGGAATAGCTGGAAATGATCTCCCAAATGTCTTCCAATCTTTTCTATACTTAAAAATGTCAGGCAGTTGTTTCTAAAGGGATAAATTATAGAATGTGATTTGGTGCTTTATGGTGCCAGAATAAACAGAAGTTTTGATAATCCGCATTCTTAGCAGTTTACTTGAAGAATGATTTTTTTTACTCTCCAGATCAAAGACGCCATGTTGGATACCCGTCGTAAAATTCCAGGCAGCCTTTTATCATGTTACATATCCTCTTACTCATTCATTTCACCTTCCAGCAGTTTAGAAAGAACTTGTTCACTTGAATGTTTTTCTTTGGAGTGATTTTAAGGAGACGGCTAAATGGCCATAATACAGGTAGAAACATAAAATCAAGGGTGGGCTATAAAGACAGGACTTCTTAATGCAAAGAGCCCTCTGAAATTCAAAATACCTGCTATAAAATTAAAAATGTAATCTTTGACTTTTAGATGGGAATTTCTACTCTTCAGTTTCATTCTGTCAGGTGCATTTTTGCTAACTGCTTGATTCACGCTGAATGGACAGTCCTGTCTTATTCTTGGTATGGCAACAGTGATAGAGATCACTGCTGCTTTCTGTAGAAAGTGGCTGCAAGTTGCTATAACGAGATCTTGTGCAGGTCTAGAGTCTGATTGGATGTGAGGTTCTCATTGTTTCAACAACCAACTTGGGGTGGCAGTGTCAGAGGTGTCCATTATCTAGGAAGATTTTCATAGGCGATGAGTTTTGCTCAGGTAGCTTTCTCTTCTGGGTGTAGACTATATGTGCATAATTAACTTCCTTGAATCCTAAATAGTTGGGGAGATTTTACTATCTACAAATCCATTTTTACTAGCTTTTTTATGTGGCCTTAAATGATGAAAGTGATCTGGATACAATTTTAGAAAAAAGCAAAATGGTGAGCTGTGAGGAAGAGCTGAAGGAGTATTTGGAGAACACCCTTTCTTCTTGAGATCAAATTAGAACAAGGTATGAATGTTGTATCGTCAACTTAAAAGGTAGAGCATCTTTGAACATTGGTTGTACTACTTAGGCCTTGTTTTAATGCTGTTGTGTGAAGGTATGGAAAAAGAGTGCTTTTCGCTTCATGTAAGAATATAGAATAATGTCCCTACTGAACAAGGTTAAGGCAAATAATGCCCACGGTTTAGGAATGGGACAAAGGACGACTGCTATAATTCAAAAACCATAGCACATCAGTATTACTGTGCATACCATCACATCCATGCCTTATTCAGAAGGTTAAAGGAGTAGCGCAGATTCTTGGATCACCGGAATCAGAAGTTGGTCTGCACCATCATCTCTTCACTCATAGATTTGATCACATTCAAAGTTCTAGGAACTCAGAAGATTAAGATAGCCAAGCACTTGCAACTTTAAAAACCATCTAAAAATTGGTACGATACGGCTCTCCTTCCTGAAGATCTTAGCAGCAGCTCTGAAGCCATAGAGGAAGCAGCACTGTTCACACACCCAGGAGGTCTTTCCTACATGCTCGATCAGAGGCACATTAGAAGAGCAGTATGGACCTGAGCGGCAGATGCACATACCTTCACACACCTCGCAGTGGGACTGTGGCTAGAGCTGGAGGTTTGATATTCTTCCGGATAATTTGAGCCGTTAAAACAAAGCCAGAGGTAACAGACCAAGTGAAAATACAATGCCAGGTTGCGGAAAGAGAATGTTACCTATTTGAACACCTACATAAATTCCCCATCATTCTCTTTGCTTAGGAGACCAAGCCAATGTCCGTGTAAATGAAAACAAGTGTGAATATTGATTTTTCTTGAATCAAGACTCAGCTTTATGGCCAAGTCAAAGGCCAATAAACCAGAAAGGCTCCACTGAGCACAGTGCACAACTAACATGGAAGACAGTAATTTGACCTCTTATGTAAGCAGTGTTGGAATGGTTCCCCATCCAAAAGGAAGGATGTCAAATGCCTCTTTGGAAATATTTTAACTTCTGTGCATTTCTTTCTTTGTAATGAACTAATCTCTAACAAGCCAGGACATGATTGTGTTCAGTAGAAACAGATCAATGGCAACATTTAGCCTAAAGGTTTTATGAGCTTAATCAGGAAGTTCGATTTAGATTTAAAGGCACTGTAGTCAAATTTAATTTTATTTCTCTCCGTACTTGAGTCTCTTAAACAGGGACCTTCAATTGGACAGGAACGGGACACTGAAGCAAATTGTAATGGATGACGTAATGGCTTACCCAGAAGCATTTTGTGGGAATTGATTTCTTCTAGGTATTCATCAGCCAGGATTTTGGTGTGAAGGAAATCTTCAAACAGGTAAAAGAAAAATTCCCGTTGGTTTAAAACCTGACTGCTATATTAATTTTTCACTTTTGAGAAAATTTTCATGACCTTTAAAATTCAGACTATATTAAATATTGTTATAGCCATTGAAGAAAGTGCTTTTGATAGAGATAGGAGAGGGAAACCAAAACATTTCTCAGAGCCACACTTTGTCCTTTTTGAGCAAATTCATTTGCCTTTGGAACAGAAAACGACAAGGTAGCAGGCTTATCATTACGGATTTGAGTGTTCCAGGTTCTTTAGATAGTAAGTGATCTATTCAAGATGCTCTCTTACTGAAATAGATCCATTTTGAGAAGGGATATGGATTTCTTAGAAGAAAGCAAATCCCTCTGTTAAAACGGTGTGGTGGGTGGTTTTTGTTGTTTTGCTTTTAGAACTTGCAAGGCACAATCGACTTCATAGTTCGAGATCCAAATAAGACCACGACATTCCAAACAGGTGTTTCTTTTTGGTTGTTTTTCAATCTGTATATCTTTGGATTGTAACCAGTAGAACTGTGCTTGAAATGGAAAGAAGTAGCGGAGGTTTCAGAAGTGGAACATACGGTGGAACAGTAAGCTGAGAGCATTGTGCAAGGAGAGGAAAGAGGGGGAAAATGGTAAGAGTTTCCTGAGTCGGAAGGGACCCCTAGGGATCGTCAAAGTCCAACTCCTGGCCCTGCACAGACACTCCAACAGTCCCACCCTCTGCATCCCTGAGAGCATTGGCCAAACGCTCCTGGATCTCTGGCAGCCTTGGGGCTGTGCCCATTGCCTGGAGATCCTATTCAGGGCCTGATCAGCCTCTGAGGAAAATAGCCTTTCCCTGATAGCCAGCCTAATCGTCCCCTGACACAGCTCCTGGCATTCCCTTGGCTCCTGTCCCTGGTCGCAGAGAGCAGAGAGCAAAGCTGTCCCTGTGCTGCCCTTGAGAGGAGCTGAGAGGTCCCAAGTGAGGTGTGATCTCAGTGTCCTCTCTGCAGCTGAACCAAATGCCTTCAGCCACTCTTTGTATGGCTTCTCCTCCCGCCTCTTCACTATCACTGTGTCCCTCCTTTGGACATTTCTCCAATAGCCTGAGGTCTTTCTGACGTTGTGGCATCCAAAATTGCCCCCAGGGCTTGAAGAGAGCGCAGTCCCAGCCCACAGCAGAGCAGGACAATCACCTCTCTCGAGTGAGCGGTGCCACAAGACAGGGACAGTTGTCAAAAATCAGCTGGAGAAACAAATCTAACAGAGAAACAGGTGATCTAGGCAAAGGAAATGGAAGAAGCAGAGGAAGAAGAAGATGAGGAGAGGATTCCTTGTAAAAGTGAAGAAAATGAGCATGCAGAACAGGGACTAAGCATTATGCAGGTAAGTGAGCAAGAGAATAATTTAGAAAGTCAAGGCAGTTTTCTCCAAAAGAAGGAGGAATAGGAATTCTTTTTGCTGAGAATGAATAGAAAGGTATTTTCCCTTTAGTTTGTATACGAAGCGCACAGGGCTCTAGATCCTTTTGTGGGAAAATGGAGTGTGTAAAGTTGCCAATCATTTTGGAGCGAATTTGGAGGTTTTTCGGGTCCCAGGTGAATTTTGGGTTGAATTCTGGGGATTTGGGGGTTCCCAGGTGAAATGGGGGGGGGGGGGGATTTAGGGAGATCCAGGTGAGTTTTGAGGGGTCCCAGATTGATTTTGGGGGAGAATTTGTGGAATTTTGGGGGATCCCGGGTAGCGAGTTTTGGGGTGAATTTGTGTAATGTGGGGCATCCCAGTTGAATTTTAGGGGGAATTTGAGGAATTCTAGGGATCTCAGGGGTAATTTGGGGAGAGTTTGGTGAATTTTAGGATATACATGTGAATTTTAGGGTTCTCAGGTGAGTTTTGGTGATGCCAGGCAGATTTTGGGGTGAATTCTGTCGATTTTGGGGTATCCAGGTGAGCATTTGGGGGTCGTGGGAGAATTTTGCGATGAATTTTGGGGGATGCAGGTGGATTTTCAGGGGAATTTTGGTGATTTTTGGGAGTCCCAGATTGGTCTTGGAGTGAATTTGGTGCATTTGGGGGTATCTGGGTGCGTTTTGATGGGGATTGGAGACATTTTGGGGTGAATTTGGGAGGTGTTGGGGGGACTCGGTAATGGGGGTGATTTGAGGGATTTTTTGGGGTTGCAGGAGGGATTTTGGGGAGAAGCCCTGGGATTTGGTGGTTCCCCGTGAATTTTGGGGTGAATTTGTGGAATTCTGGGAGTTGCCAGGTGAGTGCTGGGCATCCCAGGGGGCACTTCGGGGTGAATTTTGGGGATTTTAGATTTCCCAGGTGAATTTCTGAGGTGAAAGGGTTCAAAAAGGGTTTTTTTGAAAACAAGTTAAAGCCAGAAGGTTATTGAAAATTAATAGATGTGATGCAAGTAGGTAATATGCAGACAATACACAGGGAGACAAATCATGGGAAAAATACAGTGGTAACACATGAGTGTGTGAGGATGGGATCAGTATAGCTAAGGCTCAGTTCAAGCTGAATTTCGAAAAGCATGCCAAAAATAAGAATAATAAAGGCACCTACGGGTATTTCAGTGGGGAAAGGAAGATGAAAAGAAACCTATCACACCTGCCCTATTCCCCCCCCCCACCCCCATAAGCCAGACAGGACTAGTGACAACAGACAAGGAGAAGGCTGAGGTACTCAACAAGTGTTGGTCTCAATTTTTATTGCCAGTCACTATTTCCACATCTCTCAGGTTATTGGACTGGTGGACTTGATTCTAAGCCATAGTAGCAGGTCAGCTTTCAGACCACTTGAGGAACCTGAGCATGCAAGACCATGGGACCCACCCAGAGGCATGTCAGGGCCCTGAGAGAACTGGCAGCTGTAGTTGCTAAGGTGCTTCCTCCATCATATTTGAGAAATCAAGGCAACCAGCTGAAGTCTCCAGACACTGTGTTGTATTGACTCCAATACTCTTGGCCTTTTTTATAAATCTTAGAGCTCTGAGTCAATTTCTACAGAGGATTCCCAATGCAGTTTCAAAAATGGAATCTTTGTTATTGGTCCTCATGTTGATCTTGGATATTTCCATTTTCTGCACTCCTATATTTTCGAAACATTTTTAATGACTTTAAAGAAAGCTGAGAAGAGGCATTATGCTCTTTCCAGTGATATAAATGGACCAGTATTCTTTTCAGACAAATATATTTTTGCTGTGTCGAAGCACATGTGCATACCTGTGTTTGATTTATGTGTCCAGGTTTTGGCAGTGGGGCAGTCACAGGGCCGTCCTCTGACAATGGCCCGGATGCTGCCCTGTCCAGCTTTCTTCCAACTGGCTCCACTTCAGGATGTCCTCCCTGCTGAGAGAAGAGGCTGGGACAGCACCTTTAGAAATGTGACTTTCTGGGTTTTTTTGTTTTGTTTTGTTTTGTTTTGTTATTTTTAAAATTACTAAAAAATTCACCCTGATTTTTGATGTGTTGGATTTGGAGGTTTTTTTCAGTATGGGTGGATTTTGTGGGGCATTTTTTGTCTTATTGGGGATTATTGGTTGGGGTTTTTTGTGTGTTTGATTTCCCTGCTTTTTGTGTTTGTTTGTTTGTTTGTTTGTTTGTTTGTTTGTTTCTTTATTGCGCCTTTGTAGAGTTTTTAAGCAAATTGATTGGAAAACTGAATAGTCCTCCACTATAGTCTCCTGGATTCACCTGAGACTCTTGCTAGGCATCTCCCTGATCCTTTTTGCAATGAGTCTCACATCATTCTCATGAAGAAACTGTCTGCTTATGGTTTGGATGGGTGGGCTGTTTGCTGGGTGACAAACTGGGTGATGGCCAGGCCCACAGAGTGGTGGGAAATAGAGTTCATCCAGCTGGTCCCCAAGGCTCAGTCTTGGGCCCAGTCCTGTTTAATATCTTTATCAGTGATCTGGACAAGGGGATAGAGTACAAGCCCAGGAAGTTCACAGATGATGGAAAGTTGGCTGGTGGTGTTTTTTTCTTCTGGAGGACAGCAGGCTCTGCTTCTTCTTCCTCCTGTTCTGAGGTCGCTGCTCCCTCTTCATCCCTCATTAAGTGTGCTGATTTTGTCGCTTGGATGAGAAAACAAACAATTTTAGCAACAATACTAGTGGCAGGGTACAAGAAAGGAAGAGTTCACATGAAATCCCCCCCCCAACAACAGACAATAACTGATGGCTCCTCTGCCCAGCTTACTGACTACACCGGAACCCACTGTCCCCCAAAGATACTCCCTTCTCCCTGCCCCCAGCCATGATGTGAGATGGAATAGAATAACTAAGATTAAGATTCTCCCTATGTAACTCCATCATACTTCGATTCTGGGAAAGAATATTTCTTGAAGTTCTATCATTTCAGATCATTTGAATTTGAATTTAATGTCACGATCCGCTATTAATGCAGAGCGGGGGTCGTGATGGTTCTTTTGATCTCAAAGGTGCAAACAGGCAAAATGCAGGGGACAAAATCAGTTTATTCAACAACAGAAAATCAGTTTAGTCAACAACAGCAATGCATTTCATCAAATGCCAACAATTCAGTTACGGTAAAGGGGAGAGGTACAGGATAAGGAAAGGGGAAGGAAAGGAAGGGATGGGAGAATAGCTACCAACAGACGAGACGGGCGTCCTCGCGGGTCATCCGATAGACGAGTCCTCCTCTGTGGGGAGATCTCAGGGGTCTTCATCAGTGGAGAGATCTCAAAGGGTCTTTTCCAGAGGGTCGCTCTTTTATAGTCCTTCTCCAAAGCGAGTGGCCTCTAGCCAAAAGGTGGGAAGATTTATGGACCATTGTGTGGTGCTGCAGGAGACAGGTACGGACAAGCAGTCCTCAGTTGATGCAACACAGTCTCTGGTTGGTGCCACGACAGCACGGTCCAGTGAACACAATACACCAGCACACAGTCATGAGCATCCACCTTGGCCCGGCCAGTAAACCATTGTTCGGAGTCAGTCTGGGTGGGGTCCTCAAGGTCTCCTTGCGACGGTCGGGAGGCAAAATCGAGGGGAACTTCGGACCGACCCTTACAATTTGCATACTAAAAAGTCTACCCAGAAACTCATGACAATATTAATAGCCCGTTCTAGAATGTCCGAGATGATAGACACTTCTTTCAAGAGAATGTGATACCTCACATGACTTGTCCAGAATTTCAATGAACAGTGTGAGTAGTCTAAAAGATTCTTGCTGCCATTTGGGTTTCCTGGTATTTGGCTGGTCTATGTAAGCCAACCAACTATTCAGCAGAGGGAATATTAGTGTGATACTTGATGGTATGTGAGATGGAGCACAGTAATTTATGGTTTTTGCATAGTGATGAAGCTGTAAAGAAAGCCCCATAATGCTCAGACAAGGAGGCTGCTGGACTTCAAGCAGCAAAGACCCAAATTGAACCAGTGAAAAGGTGTCGTTGAAATAAAAAAACCAGGTGGCGAGCAAAGTGATACTTAAGGGCAGTTGACAGAAAGAGGAAATCTGGTAAAAAAAAAAAATCCAAGAGTGAAGGAATAACAGGGAAAATGAAACTAAGGAAGGAAATAAATCTCAGCTAATCATTTCAGAAGCTAACAAGTTGTCATTGCAATGATGCATAAAGTGAGAAATAATAAATATGTCTGCACCAAAATCTGAAATATGAGCTTCACTGCATTCTGTCTTTTATGGAATCGTACAACAGTCTGTGATTAAAGATCATCTAGTCCAACTTCCTTGCCAGGTAGATCTTACAGTAGATCCAATTGCTCAAGACTAGCCAAACTGATAAGGAGCACTCTCAATGATGGGGCATCCACAGCTTCTCTGGAACACCCGTTTGAGTGTCTCACCAGCTTCATTGTTGAAAAGTTTTTCCTTTAAGCCAATCTAAACCTAGTCTCAGTTTGAAAGCATGGCCCCTTGTCCTGTCTCTGCAAACCTTCCTAAAAAGTCTTTCTCCCTTTGTCTTATACCCTCTTTACATATTGAAAGGCCACCATCCTGTCTCTCCAGAAACCTCTCTTCTCCAGGCTAAAAGATCCTACTTTTCACAAGAACCAGGTCATAAACTGAGATGGAAGACATCTCAGGAGATCAGATCATTCAACAGCTCAGCGAAAGAATAGCTCTGAAGTCAGATCAACTAGCTTAGGGCTGTGTCTGTTTGAATTTTGAAAATTACCAGGAATTGAAATGCTTCAAGGAAGAGAACTCTGGGTGGCTCCAGAAACAGCCTGAGAAACTCGAGCAAACTCGAAACCTCAGAAACTACCACTGCTTTCTCTCCCTCAGCCCAAGCAGTCACAAAGAAGAAGTGTTCCCAGCAGGCTGGGATAGCACACATATACACTACATATACATGACAGGCATCGCCAGAAGCCACATCCTGCTCCTTTCTGTGGCTGGCAAGAGTGAGACTGGATGTTTACATGTGGGCAAACTGGGTCCCTCCAGCAGCTCAGACACTCAGCCTACCCAGTGACCCCACTGAATTCCAGTATTTGCAGTGTCCCAAGGCCACAGCACTACTCCTCTTGCTGGCACAGACCATCACACACCTCCTAAATCAGTCAGGACTCCCCTTGTCCCACAGCCAGCAGCTCACGTGCTCTCCCCCAGGCCACTGCCATTGTTCACCAATTTCTCCACTTTGATCTTTGCTGGTGCTCTCAACACTGGCACACCCAGATGTTCTGCAGCTGTTGTTTCCTGGTGGAAAAGACTTGTAAAGCCATGTTTCCTAACAGGACTTCCACAACCTTTCAAAGCAACCTTTTCTGGGATATGAACAATCTCATTCAAATGTCAGCATTTCTTTTCCCATATGTGAAATCAGAATTTCCTTCTTCCGG
Source organism: Sturnus vulgaris (assembly GCF_052056855.1). Classification (NCBI taxonomy): domain Eukaryota; kingdom Metazoa; phylum Chordata; class Aves; order Passeriformes; family Sturnidae; genus Sturnus; species Sturnus vulgaris. The sequence goes on along the minus strand of NC_142282.1, from coordinate 70,513,413 downwards.
GCGTGCCCAAAACAAGGCACAAACCAGATTGTGCCTTCTGTTTCACATGTTGACTTGTTTGTAAAAAATGCTAGGAGAATACCTGTTTTGATCCAAGCTAATCTCTGGCCGTTATAGTGCTTTCGGTAGTTAGTTTTGCTTTGCTATTTACTTGATGTCCCATTGAATTTTTGAATCATAAACAGACTATCAGTCTGTATAGCAGCATGGAAGTGATGAATAAATGCAATTACCATCTGCTCCTTTACCAACTTTTCCATTTCCATATTCACAGTTGGGGGATTCTGTATTTCTTCACTTGCCATAAATTCTCTGCAGGATGGAAAGTAGATATGTAGAATGGAATCACATGATATATGTGATATCATACGTGATATCACGTAGAAAGAAAAAATGATCAAGTATTACTTTGATAGAAACCAAAAGTGAACACTAGCCACTTTGTGTTGCTCATTGTCCAAAAGAAGAGTGCCACATTTCTGACCTGAAACTCTGAACTACACACTTCTTTTGCATGAGCTTCCAGTCCTTGACTCTCCCTTGCCATTTCAGTTGATGCCATTTTTCTTTCTCAAGCTCTGATTTCATACGATTCAAGAGTAGCTTGGCAGTTGCCCTCTCATTATCCAGCAGTGCTCTCCTTATATTCTGTGTATTAAAAAATAAAAACAGAAGTAGAAGCAGCATACGACATGCAAAAACAAACGAAAAATTGTCTCTTCTACAGAAAATGAGGGGAGAAAAGAACACAAATGATAACCAATACCCTGCCAAGTAGAAATTTCTTCTATATTTCAGTGATTGATAGGCAGAAAAAATGAATTTCATTTGGGGAAAGAAAGACATTCTAGGAATATTCAGACTGTTATCTTGCCCCAGGTAAAACATTTACCATGGCCTTAGCGTTAATGAGCTTGTGAACATCAGCTGCCAAGAGGAAGGACATTTCCTCCAGTTTCACAGAATACTTGGTCAGTACATCTGCTATCTGTGCAATCAAAGAATACAGAAAAGCAACAACAGTGAAAAGTAGAACTCAAATATCAATTTCCCAAGTTAAAATCTACATGAACAAAATTATTCCATTCAAGTGAATTCGATTTAATTAATGCATTAACTACATAAGTATCATTCTCACGTCCAAGAATAGAATTCAAAGAATCAACGTTGCTTCTTCGGAGACATTCAAGCCTCAGTAGATCCCGACTTCAAATCTATTAGGACGGCATGAAAGCTATACCTGCTACATTTAGTACATGTCAACTACAAAGACATCTAGAACAGCTCCAAAAGATGAACAAACCCATGAACTTTGAAAAAGACGCTAGCAAGAAATGTGGAAATAGGCTTTATCTGCCCAGTGCTTTTCCCAAAAGCTTGGGCACTCCTTGGCATCAGTGAGAGTCTCTGTCTCATTATTCAGCAGCTGGCTTAGGGTAAGAATGGATGCATGCAATCACTTCATTCCTGTTCATGACATAAACTTACTGCATCATCACAGAAGCCATTTACTTGGAAATATAGCCTAAAAAATAGGTGTCAGACTGGGTACATATCTAGATTGCTATGAGTAAAACCAATTCCTTTTTAACAGGAAAGCCATACAATATGCCTGCCATGGCAAATATTAGTCTACTAGCCCTGCATTTCAACGGGCAGCGAGCAGTTCATTACACCAAATTTACATTTGGCAAGGAGACAGTCTATTTATTACAAGCCCCTAGTTCTAGAACCAAGAATTCAGGAGTTGCTCATTCCCAATGAAAATCTGTCCATTTCAGACCTTTGGGGTTTTATGCTTCTGTTCTTTACCTGTCTTGAGTGTGGCTTTCTTGTGAAGCCACTGATGGGTGATTTTCCAACACATTTCTGCTGATGACATGGTAATTGCATGGCATCAGCAGACATCTCTGAATGTCTCTTTAAAGTATGCTTTTTACTCTTCTTAGAGGACCTTGTCTTCTTCTTTCCTTCACCCAAGAGGTGGGCGAAGTGAGCCTTCAAAGAAGCATCATCTCAGCAATTAGAATTCTTTCAAACCTACTGAATGGAGAACAGCAACAAAAAAAATTTAAAAAAAAAACTAGTACGCGAAAAACAGCAGAAGAGAAAGGTAAAATAATGAATCCTACATGCCACATGCATAACTCCATTCAAGGCTATTTTCAAAATGAGAAAAAAACAAAAGATCATCTTTTCCTCAGAGAGGAAAAGTGGAGTAACTGGATTGTGTTGCCTTGCCTACAGTTACCAGAAAAGTCAACAGCAGAGTTGAAAACTCCTGAAGCCTGCTAACTACACCTCTAAATGTTTTACTACTGTGTTATGATTCTGTCTTCACTTAATAGAACCTGATATACAACAAAAAGATGGGAGCACATGGAGATGCATTGGAGAGCCTATGCTGGAGGTTACACATTCATTTTTTACTCAAACAAATCCAAATTAGAAATGTTGAAAATGACCTGGGGCCATTTCAACAGCCAGCAAACTGACTAACACAACCAAGCTTTGGGTTTTATTCAATCCTTTGCTTGTTTTACCTGGGCCTTGAAGATCTGTCTGCAGCCTTCCTCTCTGCAAATATATCACAGTCGTCCTATTGAGAAGCCATGGCTCATCACAGCTGCTTGGCGAGGCCTGCTTCCAGAAGAACTGGCAACTACAAGCTGGGAGCCAAGAGATACAACACTTCACTTGGAAAAGGGCCTTCCATGAATCCCAGAATCCCAGAATCGTTTGGACTGGAAGCAGCCTTAGAGATAGATTATCTTCTTGCCTCATCCTGACATGGGCAAGGACACTTTTCCACTAGTCCAGGTTGCTCCATGTCCGCTCCAGCCTGGCCCTGGACACTTCCTGCCATGGGGCTCCCACACAGCCTCTTTGAGCAACATGTGCCAGGCCTCAGCACCCACACAAGGAAGAATTCCTTTCCAATATACCATTTACCCCAGCCCTCTGGCAGTTTGTAGCTATTCCCCCTTGTCCTGCGAGTCCAGACCCTTTTCCAAAGTCCCTCCCCAGCTATCTTGGAGCCCCAGCAGGCACTGCAAGGGGCTCGAAGGTCTCCCTGGAGCCTTCTGTTCTCCACATTGGACACCCTCAGCTCTCCCAGTCTGTCCTAGAGCAGAGGAGCTCCAGCTTTCAAAGCAGCTTAGCAGCCTCCTACCCGTGAAACTCGACGCCACCGCTGGCCTTTTCGGCCCTACGGATATCTCTTCCGGTGTCGCTCAGGGTCACTCCCTGCTCTCTCCCCGCCCCCCATGGGGCCATCAGGCGATGCCGCTCAGACGCCACTCCTGCAGCTGTCAGACCAACGGGTGTCAGGCAGCCGCCCCAGCCACATCCACAATCCACAGTGTCCTCTGCGGCTGCTGCAGGCTCTTGGCTGCCCACACACCCGGAAGCAGAGCACTGGAACAGAGGATCATAGCCCCACATTTGTGCTGGTGTTTGCACAAGGCAGGCCAGAATTGCCATGCCTGGGCTTTTCAGTTCAGCACGAGAATGAGAATACACCTGCGCCATGGGGGAGGAATCCTCTAAAGACTCCCTCATATGTGGTCTCTCTACGTTATGCCTAGGAACTTGCCATTCCTGAGGATACACTAACGCCTTTTTTAGCTTGAGGGTAAGAAATGCCATTGTACTGGTGTGCAGCTAAAGGAGCAGCACAGGCAGGCCAAGCCAAAAGCTGGGGCAGTGCCCTTCCTCACACCTTCTCTGTGGTGTACTCCATGCAGCTAGTGCGAAACGAGAAGGACGCGAGGAAGAAGAAGGCATTCTTAAAGTAGCCCTCTGTCAAGCAGCCCTGAAATGGCGCATAACACACGGCGTCTTGCTGCCCTACATTCTACACACTCGCAGCCCATTTTGCTGACTTGCAAAAGTTGCTACCAGAGCAGAGGGGGCCAGATTGAAGAGGCAGTGCCTAGGTCCACCTTCTACTTATTGCACGTAAGCCCCGTCCAGCTCCTCGCTGCACTCTGTATTTCCCTTCTACGCGGCATTTACCATGTTGCTCTCTGCAACTAGGCACCTAGAAGTGACCGCCAATGTTTCCACAGCGGGCTGCAAGGGAACCAAGGAGCAACAGAAGCAGCAGTGCTTCAGCTTGCTCCTTCCGACTGCTAAGGGCACTTGGGAAGGCAAGCGATAGGCAGCCACCTTCCTCTCCTAGCAGCCTGTAACGTGGTGCACACAAGCACGGTACTTCACCGCCCTCCCCCACGCCTGGCGTCGCTTTCACTCCCCGGCGCCCAGAAGCCGCAGAAGCGGCGCCACACAGCCAGCAGTGTGCCAGCAGCCAAGTGCTCGAGAACGCTGCTTCTGCCCAAGCCCACCTAGGAAGCGCACCTTTGTTCTCAGAGCTCCGTGCAACAGTCTGCCTCTCTCGCAGTTCGAATGGAAAACGAAAGCTTTTTGCCTATGCCTTTCACAGAGATTTGTTGCCAGGTCGCGAAGGTCTTGTGGGCGGAGCTCGCCCCCGACGCGAGGACGCTGCTATTAGCACCGCATTGCAGGGGCACTTCTCGCTCCTTGACTACGTGCTCAGCGCTCTCCGAATTCGCTGCTAGATCCTCTGTCCTTCTCAGCTGCAAGTAGCAGCACTCACAGTACATAGAGCTTCGCATGGACCGAGGACATGGAGGGACATATCGCCCACGAAAATGTGTCAGGACAGAGACGTGTTCTACATTGTCCCTTCTCATCATCCAGTTTGTGCTTCTGCTGCTTCTGCTGTTAGGAATTGGTCCTTGAAAGACGAGCGAGAGCGTCTTTCTGGGTGTATTGCACTGAGTAAGAGCTCGCTAGGGACTTCGCACTAGAAGCCAAGGCAACAGGGCGTGCTTGCCCGCAGAACTGAGGACAGGCTGTTGGGCAGAGCTGAAACTGACCCCAGGAGTTGAGCTCTGTCCGGACGGCAGAAGGTGAAGAACGAAGCCTCTTGCGAGCGCAGTGCAGCGAAGAGCACACGAGCAGTCAAAGAGCTCCTTCACAATCGCTTTCACTTCTCAGTGCCCTTGCTGCTTGGAAAAGTAGCTCGCAGCTGTTGCACGCCAGGGCAAAAGCTGGGGCAGTGCCCTTCCTCACACCTTCCCTGTGGTGTACTCCATTGTTGGGGGTTGAATGCTTCCCTTTTCTTTCTGTGGAATTTCTCCCATTGTTATGCTAATTGGCTACATCTTTAGGTAATGTTCTCTCCCAGGGAGGTGGGTGGAGGGAGAGAGGGTGAAACGGGAAAAAGGAAAGGTGGGCTGGAAAACTGTCTCCTTTGGCTGGTGGAGGGAGATGACGCCCCGCGCTCCTATCTGGCATCTCCCCTACCACCCCAGCGCTGAGATCCACCCTCCCTGCCTTTGGACATCGCTCTGCTGCTCTCCCACCTCACCGTACTAACTCCGGACACTCTGCCGAGCACCACGACCGACACCATGAGGGGGGAGTCACTTTCCCCATCCCTCTCACCCCTGGTCTGCAGGCCTCTTCAACTGTGCGGGACCTACCCTGCCCCCGCAGCACCAGTAACTGAGCACAGGGAGACCGCCTGCGGCCAAAAGGGACTGGAACTGAGTTACACTGTTCTGTTCTGTTGTCAATTTTTATAGCTGTTGTTGTTTTCTGCCTTGTTAGATATCAGTAAAGAACTGTTATTCTTATCCCCATATCTCCTGCCTGAAGGCCTCTGATTTGGACATAACATAATTAAAAAGGAGGGGGGTTGCACTCTGCATCGCAGGAAAGGGGCTCTTGCCTTTCCTTAGACCACACCTGCCTTTCAAACCAAGACAGATTTTGGTGCCCGGAACGTGAGGCATTCCCTGAGGGCATTGAGACAGGGTTAGAAAAGGGGATAACAGTTCTTGAATTACCCAAGCTTGTGGTAGGTGACACCATGCTGTCTAGCTTACCCTGGATTGGCCTCCATGTGTTCACCGCTATATCTCTCCCATTTGCAAGCCCTTTTTTAAACATGAGTTTCATAACCAAGGTTACCGTGGCTATTCTCCGGTTCATTTTGCGGATTGATCAGCTGAGGAATTCATGGATTTTTAATTTTCTCTGGAAGATGGCCACATGGATTCAGAGCTATTGCAATCTAAGTGTGTGTTTCTGGGGCTACTTCAATAATGGTACTTACTGTGAGGAAGTGGCAGCAGGTGAAATCTTCTTCAAACCCATCACATGGTTTTTGAAGTTCACCCCACCAGTCTTCAAGGGGTTCCAATCCGCTTTAAATGCTAATGACATTATAGTGTGGCTAGTGTTGCTTATATCCCTGTTAAACCTGTTCTATCTAACATTCAGAGATAAGGGGAGATTGACTTTGATAACGACGCTGATACCTACCGCAGGGACTAGGGATGTTACCCAAGAGCCTGACCCTGTTCCAGAGACTAGGGATATTAACCCAGCGTTTCACCCTGCCCCACAGCCCACCTTGGAAAGGAACCACCCAGAATGGGTGGTGGTGCTAGCGAAGGAGATACATGAGATGGGCCAGATGCTGAAGGAGTACCTCTCCCCAGCTGGTGAGAAACCCTCCCCCTGCCATAAAGAGGGAGACTCTGATGGTGCAGCAGTGGGACCCACAGACGTTACATCTGTCCGGTTCCAGCTGAACTGCAAGGGCACTCAGCCGCCGCAGTTGCCCCTGTGGAAACTAGGAAGTCTAAGATGAAAACAAGGCACCCAGATAATAAGGGACAGGAAGGGGGCCCCTCACAACCAGCAGGGGAGCCAGAAGTTGAGATCATCACCGAGTCCCTGTCATACGAGAGTCTCCGTAACCTGCGAAAAGACATTGTACAATGGGGCCGTGAGCCTTTTACAACTTGGTTACTGTGGGTCTGGGACCTTATGGGCACAGGTGTGCAACTGGATGGTACTGAGGCAAGGAATTTGGGAGTCTCGACCCAGGACTCTGGTGTGGACCAAGTATTTGTAAGGGAGACAGGTCTCGTTTCCCTCTGGGAGCGACTTTTAATGAGTGTGAGAGAGATATTTGTCCACAGGGAAAGAATGTGGGAGCACCACCAGAGAACGCGTTGGAATATTCTTGAGGAAGGGATCCAACAGCTGAAAGAAGTGGCAGTACTGGAGGTGCTTTTTGGGAGGGATGGACAGCATGACAATGACCCTGACAAGGTCAGGTGCACAGGGCAGAGGTTGTGGAATCTGGCAAACCTGGGCCCATCTCAATATACCCCCTTTATTGCAATGATTAATGCTGATACCAACCAAGTCACAGTGGGTTCTGTTGCCAACAGGCTCAGGAATTTTCAGAGTATGATGGCTGGCCCAATGCAGGCTCATGTCTCTGCTGTGGTTAAGGACCTCAGAGAGGAGTTTAAGGAGGAGATGAAGGAGATAAGGGAAGAGGTGAGGAAGATCAATGCAGCACCAGTGCGAGTCATGGGCCCCAAAAGTAGAGCCCAACGACCCCCAGCTAGGGAGAGAGGGTACACCCCACGTGCTGACCTGTGTTTTTTTCTACGTGACCACGGGGAAGACATGAGAAGGCGGGATGGGAAACCCACTTCTGTCCTGGCAGCACGGGTGCGCCAACTCAGGCAGGGGAACACTAACAGAGGGAACTCCACTAAAGTGAAGGTAGCCTCAGCCTCCCATGACCAAGGTGCACGGTATTACAGAAGGGAAGATGATCTGTCAGATCCCCTTGAAGGAACCTCCACTATGTATGCCCAGGAGAGAAATAATAACCAGGGCTAGAGGGGCCCTGCCTCTAGCCAGGGAGAGGCACGGGAAAAAGGGATCTTTTGGATGGTATGGATCCGATGGCCTGGCACATCAGAGCCACAGGAACACAGTGCATTGGTTGACACTGGTTCACAGTGTACATTAATACCATCGGGACATGTCGGGGAGGAACCTGTTTCAATTGCCGGGGTTACAGGGGGATCTCAGGAATTGACTTTGCTGGAGGCTGAGGTGAGCCTGACTGGGAAAGAGTGGCAGAAACATCCAATTGTGACTGGCCCAGAGACACCATGTATCCTAGGCATAGACTTCCTCAGGAGCGGCTATTACAAAGACCCAAAGGGACTCAGGTGGGCTTTTGGAATAGCTGCTGTGGCGGCAGAGGGCATTAAGCAGTTGAACACCCTGCCTGGGCTATCAGAAAACCCATCTGCAGTGGGACTCCTCAGGGTGAAAGTGCAACAGGTGCCAATTGCTACCTCAACAGTGCACCGCTGGCAGTACCGGACGAATCGAGATGCCGTGATCCCCATCCAGAAGATGATCCTTGAGCTGGAGAGCCAAGGGGTGGTCAGTAAAACCCACTCACCCTTCAACAGCCCCATCTGGCCTGTGCGTAAATCTGAAGGGGAATGGAGATTAACCGTGGACTATCGTCCATTGAATGAAATGACTCCACCACTGAGAGCTGCTGTGCCGGACATGCTGGAACTGCAGTACGAGCTGGAGTCCAAGGCAGCAAAGTGGTACGCCACCATTGACATCGCCAGTGCATTTTTCTCCATTCCTCTGGCAGCAGAATGCAGGCCTCAGTTTGCTTTCACCTGGAGGGGCGTGCAGTACACCTGGAATCGTCTGCCCCAGGGGTGGAAGCACAGTCCCACCATCTGTCATGGACTGATCCAGGCTGCACTGGAAAAGGGTGAAGCCCCCGAACATCTACAGTATCTCAATGACGTCATTTTATGGGGCAGCACAGAAGGGGAAGACTTCGAGAAAGGAGAGAAGATTATCCAGATTCTGCTGAAAGCTGGTTTTGCCATTAAGGGACGTAAAGTTAAGGGACCGGCTCAGGAAATTCAGTTTCTAGGAGTCAAGTGGCAAGATGGACATTGTCAGATCCCAACAGAGGTAATTAATAAGATCTCCTCTATGTCTCCACCTACCAACAAGAAGGAAACACAAGTCTTCCTAGGTGCCATAGGCTTTTGGAGAATGCACATTCCTGAGTACAGTCAGATTGTGAGCCCTCTCTACCTGCTTACCTGCAAGAGGAACGATTTCCGCTGGGGCCCTGAGCAGCAGCAAGCCTTCGCCCAGATCAAGCAGGAGATTGCTCATGCAGTAGCCCTTGGCCCAGTCAGGACGGGACCAGATGTGAAGAACATGCTCTACTCTGCAGCCGGGAACCATGGTCTGTCCTGGAGCCCTTGGCAGAAGGTGCCTGGGGAGACTCGGGGTAGACCACTGGGATTCTGGAGCAGAAGCTACAAAGGATCTGAAGCCAACTACACTCCCACAGAGAAGGAGATCTTGGCCGCCTATGAGGGAGTTCAAGCTGCCTCAGAGGTGATTGGCACGGAAACACAACTCCTCCTGGCACCCCGACTACCAGTGCTGGGTTGGATGTTTAAAGGAAAGGTGAATTCCACACATCACGCCACTGACACCACATGGAGTAAGTGGATTGCCCTCATCACTCAGCGTGCTCGTATTGGGAATCCAAATCGCCCTGGGATTCTGCGAATAATTACAAACTGGCCTGAAGGTGAGAGTTTTGGATTGTCTTCTGAAGAAGAGGAGCATGGGGCACGTGCTGAGGAAGCCCCACCATATAATGAGCTACCGGAGACTGAAAGACGATATGCCGTTTTCACTGATGGTTCCTGCCAAATTGTAGGCGCTAACCGGAAATGGAAAGCTGCAGTATGGAGCCCCACACGACAAGTTGCACAAGCTACCGAGGGACAAGGTGGATCGAGTCAGGTCGCAGAGCTAAAAGCCATCCAGTTGGCTTTCGATATTGCTGAACGAGAGAAGTGGCCAAGGCTTTATCTCTACACTGACTCAGGGATGGTAGCTAATGCTCTGTGGGGATGGCTGGATCACTGGAAAAAGGCCAAGTGGCAGCGCAGAGGGAAACCCATCTGGGCAGCTGAGATTTGGCAGGACATTGCTGCCCAAGTAGAGAAATTGACCATAAAGGTTCAACACGTGGATGCACATGTAGCCAAAACCCGGTCTAATGAAGAACATCACAACAAGGAGCAGGTGGACCGAGCTGCCAAAGTGAAAGTATCACAGGTGGATCTAGACTGGCAGCACAAGGGAGAATCATTCCTAGCTCGTTGGGTCCATGATGCCTCTGGTCATCAGGGGAGAGATGCAACATACCAATGGGCCCGTGACCGAGGGGTGGACCTTACCATGGACAGCGTCTCACAGGTCATCCAACACTGCAGGATGGTTAGAAACCTACCCTGTGACTCATGCCACTGCCCGGAACACCATCTTGGGCCTAGAAAAACAAGTCCTTTGAAGGCATGGTACCCCTGAGAGAATTGAATCAGACAACGGAACCCATTTCAAGAACGGCCTTATCAACACCTGGGCCAAAGAACATGGTATTGAATGGATATATCATATCCCTTACCACGCGCCAGCTGCCGGGAAAGTTGAACGGTCTAATGGATTCCGTAACACTACTTTGAAAGCACCAGGTGGTGGAACCTTGAGAAATTGGGAAATGAACTTGGCCAAAGCCACCTGGATGGTTAACACCCGAGGGTCCATCAATTGAGCCGGTCTTGCCCACTCTGAACCCCTGCACACAGTGGATAGAAACAAGGTCCCTGTGGCAGACATGGATGGAATTTTAGGAAAGACTGTTTGGATTAATCCCACCACAGGCAAAGGCAAACCGATCCATGGGATTGTTTTTGCTCAAGGACCTGCTTGCAGTTGGTGGGTAATGCAGAAAGATGGGGAAACCCGTTGTGTACTGCAAGGAGACCTAATTTTTAGTGAGAACTGTATGTAAGGTTTCATTTTGGATTATATATCTGTAACAGGGTATTGGTTTGGGTATGATGCAGATGGTAATAGAATAAGGGGTGGATTATGTCCTGGGGTACAATGCAAAAATGTGTATTCTATCACCATCTGTTAAAATGTGGGAGGGGTGGTGATCCTTATCTCTGTGGGAGATATCCTCTGCTGATGTGCCATCTGATAAGATCAGGGGGATGATCATCGTTATCTTTTCACAACCCATCCTTCCTCCAGAACATATATTCTGTTAATGGGCCATTAAGTCCTATTGTGCGACTGATAAGATTACATCATCCCATTGGGAGATGCTCCAGCCAGGGGGAGGAGCCAAACATTTCCTACCTAGATAAAAACTGAGATTTGGAACACCAAGGCAGTCCTTTCCACTGGATCCCAGAGGAAAGTTGAACCTTTTTCCACATCATCGCTGGATCTTCGGAGGAAAACTGCACCTTCTACAGGAGCACTGCTTCAATTCAAACACATCTGTCATCCAGCAGGACTGCAGCCACCATTTATACAGACTGCTACCAACACGATGACTGACAGGGTGTCAGGTTGTATTTCTGACTTTGTTGGTGGTTTTTCTTTTATATTATTGCATGTATTTTATTTTTTCTCTTTTCTCCTATTAAACTCTATTACTGACTTGGAGTCTCGCACTGGTTTTCCTTTCAAACAAACACAACCCCAAACCTCGCTACCCGGTATCCCCCAAAATTCCACAAATCCTCCCCCAAAATCAACCTGGGGCGCCTCAAAAGTCACCTGAATCTCCCCAAATCCGCCCTCCCCAATTCACCTGGGAACCCCCAAATCCCCAGAATTCAACCCAAAATTCACCTAGGACGCCAAAAACCTCCAAATTCGCTCCAAAATGATTGGCAACTTTACACAATTTTCCCACAAAAGGATCTAGAGCTGAATCATTAATCACTGAGAGAAGACCCTCTAACTAATTAAAGTTAGAAAGTGATATGTTTATTCACCGTCGGGCGGCACGGGAGTCACCTCCAAAAGACGTGACCGCCCCATAGCAAGGTTCTTTGCCATCTATTTATTCCCCAAGATCTTACATACAATACATATGCATAACCCCAGAACCTCCCATCCCATATAAAAATGAGCCCATTAGTCCTTCACGCATGCACAGCTCTTCTCTTGAATTGGGTCAGTGGTCTCGAAATGGGTCAGTGGTCTCGAAGGATGAAGTCAGGAGAGTCTTCATCAGGTCTCAGTGACCCTCTGGCACGATCCAAGGCTCTGTGCTTCATGGTTAGCAGTTCACTTATTTTACGTTCTTCTGTACGTAAATTTATAATAGCAGATAATTACACCAATTAAGTCTAGCCTAAGCATCTAGTAATTATTAACCTACCATTTACCTGCCTAACTTACATCTTGGTCATGGAAACTACTTCTACTCTTAGCAAAAATCTTAACTTTTTAAAATCATGATTCAGAGCCCTGGGTGCTTCATATACAAACTAAACAGAAAAAAACGTTCTATTAATTCGCAGCAAAAAGACTTCCTATTCCTCCTTCTTTTGGACAAAACTGCCTTCACTTTCAAACTTATTCTCTTGCCCACTTACCTGCATAATGCTTAGTCCCTGTTCTGCATGCTCATTTTCTTCACTTTTACAAGGAATCCTCTCCTCATCTTCTTCTTCCTCTGCTTCTTCCATTTCCTGTGCCAAGATCACCTGTTTCTCTGTTAGATTTGTTTCTCCAGCTGATTTTTGACAACTGTCCCTATCTTGTGGCACCGCTCGCTCGAGAGAGGTGATTGTCCTGCTCTGCTGTGGGCTGGGACTGCGCTTTCTTCAAGCCCTGGGGGCAATTTTGGATGCCACAACGTCAGAAAGACCTCAGGCTATTGGAGAAATATCCAAAGGAGGGACACAGAGATAGTGAAGAGGCTGGAGGGGAAGCCATACAAAGAGTGGCTGAGGGCATTTGGTTCAGCTGCAGTGAGGACACTGAGATCACACCTCACTTGGGACCTCTCAGCTCCTCTCAAGGGCAGCACAGGGACAGCTTTGCTCTCTGCTCTCTGCGACCAGGGACAGGAGCCAAGGGAATGCCAGGAGCTGTGTCAGGGGACGATTAGGCTGGCTATCAGGGAAAGGTTTTTTCCTTCAGAGGCTGGTCAGGCACTGAATAGGTTCTCCAGGCAATGGGCACAGCCCCAAGGCTGCCAGAGATCCAGGAGCGTTTGGCCAATGCTCTCAGGGATGCAGAGGCTGGGACTGTTGGAGTGTCTGTGCAGGGCCAGGAGTTGGACTTTGAGGATCCTTCGGGGTCGCTTCCAAATCAGGAAACTCTTACCATTTTCCCCCTCTTTCCTCTCCTTGCACAATGCTCTCAGCTTACTGTTCCACCGTATGTTCCACTTCTGAAACCTCAGCTACTTCTTTCCAGTTCAAGCACAGTTCTACTGGTTACAATCCAAAGATATACCGATTGAAAAACAACCAAAATAAAACATCTGTTTGGAATGTCGTGGTCTTATTTGGATCTCGAACTATGAAGTCGATTGTGCCTTGCAAGTTCTAAAAGCTAAACAACAAGCAAAACCACCTACCACACCGCATTAACATAGGGATTTGCTTTCTTCTAAGAAATCCATATCCCTTCTCAAAATGGATCTATTTCAGGAAGAGGTCATCTTTAAGAGATCACTTACTATCTAAAGAACCTGGAACACTCAAATCCGTAATGATAAGCCTGTTACCTTGCAGTTTTCTGTTCCAAAGGCAAATGAATTTGCTCAAGTGCCGTTTCTAACAAGGACAGAGTTCAAAGTGTGGCTCTGAGAAATGTTTTGGTATCCCTCTCCTATCTCTATTAAAAGCACTTTCTTCAATGGCTGAAACAATATTTAATATAGTCTGAATTTTAAAGGTCATGAAAATTTTCTCAAATGTGAAAAATTAATATAGCAGTCAGGTTTTAAACCAACGGGAATTTTTGTTTTACCTGTTTGAAGATTTCCTTCACACTCAAATGCTGGCTGATGAATACCTAGAAGAAATCAATTCCCACAAAATGCTTCTGGGTAAGCCATTACGTCATCCATTACAATTTGCTTCAGTGTCCCGTTCCTGTCCAATTGAAGGTCCCTGTTTAAGAGACTCAAGTACGGAGAGAAATAAAATTAAATTTGACTACAGTGCCTTTAAATCTAAATCGAACTTCCTGATCAATCTCATAAAACCTTTAGGGTAAATGCTGCCACTGATCTGTTTCTACTGAGCACAATCACGTCCTAGCTTGTTAGAGATTAGTTCATTACAAAGAAAGAAATGCACAGAAGTTAAAATATTTCCAAAGAAGCATTTGACATCCTTCCTTTTGGATGGGGAACCATTCCAACACAGCTTACATAAGAGGTCAAATTACTGTCTTCCATGTTAGTTGTGCACTGTGCTCAGTGGAGCATATCTGGTTTATTGGCCTTTGACTTGGACATAAAGCTGAGTCTTGATTCAAGAAAAATCAATATTCACACTTGTTTTCATTTACAAGGATATTGGCTTGGTCTCCTAAACAAAGAGAATGATGGGGAATTTATGTAGGTGTTCAGAGAGGTAACATTCTCTTTCCGCAACCTGGCATTGTATTTTCACTTGGTCTGTTACCTCTGGCTTTGTTTTAACGGCTCAAATTATCCGGAAGAATATCAAACCTCCAGCTCTAGCCACAGTCCCACTGCGAGGTGTGTGAAGGTATGTGCATCTGCCCCTCAGGTCCATACTGCTCTTCTAATGTGCCTCTGATCGAGCAGGTAGGAAAGACTGTTTCATTTCCTAGATGCATTGTAAATGGTACATTCCGTGACCCCTGCTATGCCCTGTAGCTTGGTCCCTCTCCCCTTCTGGCCATACAGGGCTGGCTGGGATCCAATTTCTCCCAGACCCCCTTTTCAGATCCTAGAAAAGATCTGTGCCCCCTGACCTCTGTATCTTTTTCTCTTGCTCCCTCTATTCCTCGCTACCCATGAGAAATAAACCCTGTAACTTCATCTGGGAAAAGAGCCTCTTTTGTTATCTAATTTACATCCATGAGGCAAGGGCCCCGGGAGCCATCACCCTAACACCTGAGCTAGAACAGAGGAAGGGCGAAGAAACCCATTTTAGGGCTGAGAAAAAGCCTCAGTTGGCGCCCAACTTGAATGGTCTCTACAGAGCACACCACGTTCTGCTGTGACTCCTATTTTCAGGATTCAAGAAGCCTTGGAGCTGATCAACTAGCTTAAATTTCTTTAACCTGCATTTTGTGCAGTTCGATGACCATTAAGCACGAACCGGGAGCCTGTCAGAAGCCCAGGCAGGTCAGTTCTGGACTTAGACCCACTACAGTTACTGAGACGCCTCTGCCTGCAAGAAAAAAAAAGGTGAGTGGAAGCCTCCTTTCGCGGCGGGTGGGTTCCTGGAGCTCCACGTGGTGGTCTCACCCAGTGGCATTTGGCTGGCGTGGCGCCGCTCTCGAGGAGAGACACGGAGCGGGCATGTGCGCGGCCTGCGCGATGGCTCGGTGTGCCCACGACCACGTGGTGTGGCGTGCTGACTGGTGAGGGCTGGACGCAGTCACCCAGGAGTGGTAGCAGGCAGGGAGCTTTGATCGGTTTCAAAGCTGTGGCACGGAGGTTTTTTTGCGTTTTTTTGCGGTTTTTGTGGGTTTTTGCGGCACGGGGGTCGGTCCCTATAGCGGGGCGGGCGCCACGTGGGTTTTACCGACAGAAACGGCAAAATTAACATCGGCTCCTCATCCAGTAAAGCCTGAAAACTGTAGTGTACCTGGCACGTTTTAACAACTAACTCTCTACCTGTGTTTTTAACTGTAGTGGGGAAGATATAGTGACAAATTGCTAAATATCATGGGCTTACAGCAATCTGCCTTACAAAAGAGTATAAGAAACCAACTCAGGGAGATATTAAGTTCAGGAAATGTTTTAATATCTAAGAAAAAGTTAGACCATTTTGCCAGCTGGCTGTCTGTTGAAAAATCTGACCTTGAATTGCAAAATATAAATTCGATATCATTTTGGGATGAAATAGGGGATTTATTAACTTTAAAAGTGGAAAATGGAGATAAAACAACTTCTGTATTCCTCCCGATTTTCTTACAAATTCGGAAACTTTTAATTCAGACAGAAAACAACAGACAGCAGCAGCAAAACGGTTCAGACTCACCTTCCCTTTCTTGAAAACCCTATAACCCGGACCTGGAGGGGACCTACGGGTCTCCCTGGGGGGTGCAGGGCTCCCAGCACTGCTGTGGCTGCTCTGAGTCCCTAGGTCCTCCCCGGTATCCCGGTTCTGATAATTTTTCGAAAATTGTCAGCACTCCCTCCTTGTTCCCTTCCCCGCTGGGCAACGGCCACGTGGCTACACCTGAAGGTGTCGGGGTCGCAGATAGCTCTGGCCATGCGATACAGCCCGTGGGGGGAGGTCCCATATGGTGGCAGCCACCTGTCTCCTCCTTTATCCCGCAACCCCCTTCACCCTCCGGTCCCTGCCCCTAAGCCTGTCCCCTCCCATAACCCATCCCTGCCCTCGGCTCCACTGCCCCCTCCCCGCTCCAAGACCCACCCCTGCACAGCACCCAGCGACCCTGCCCACAGCTGTTGCAACCCTGGATCCTACCACCCCTCCCCCGCTCCAGTTTCACATTGCTTCCCTCCAAACTGCTGCCGGGTGGGGGAGGGCAGTGGAGCCCCTGCTGAGTTCAGTGCCGGTGGGGGTGGGGAGGGATCAGCTCACAGCCCCTCCGGGACGGATGGTGTCCCCGTGGGGGGGGGGTGGGCAGCCCCCCGGTCCGGGTGGGGGGGGGGGATGCCCAGCCCTGAAAGTCAACACCAGGAAAAAGAGTATATACCATCAGTTGCTCCTGTAGTTTATCTTGGTAAGAGGAATGGTAGAAGAAGTTATCAACCTTTGTCCTATCAAGATAAAAAAGGAAATTTGTAAAGTACAGAGAGAATTTGGTAGAAATAGTGAAATCTTTAAAGGCATGATGAGAGCCACCTTTAACTCAAACGAACTGGTTCCATATGATATCAAAGAGCTTTTCCGATGTCTGTTAACTCCTTCAGAATATGATCTATGGGAAAGCCTGTGGAAAAGATCTTTGAAAGTGCTTTTACTAGAGCTTTTAAAAAGCTCAGATGATGCAAAAGATGCTGATAATAATGACATAACATATGAACACCTATGTGGGGAAAAGGATTGGCATTGCCCTGAAAGCCAAACCAGAGTACTATCCAAGTCTGTCCTGGATAAAATATGCAATGTTGCAGAAAAGGCTTATAATCAATTACCAACAGTAGATACTAAAGGCAGTTATGTTAACATTAAACAGTTTGCTTCTGAGAATTTCTTACAGTTTGTGGACCGCCTTTGTGTGCAAGTGGAAAGACAGGTGTCTGATCCAGGGATACAAGCTGAATTAATTAAAGAGATGGCTCAGAGGAATGCTAATGAAACCTGCCGTAGGGTTATTCTTGGCCTTCCCCTAGAACCAGCACCTAGCTTAGCACAGATGATAGAAGAATCGCCAGGAAAGCAGAACTGCTCAGTGGACACGAGAGGAATCCACGACTGGCACACCCAAAAACCATGGCAACTGTTCCACCAGAAGCCAAGAAGCAACCAATGTCACCAGAGCAACTGCAGCACATCATCTGCTTCCAGTGCAAGCAGCCAGGACACTTCGCCAGAGACTGTCCACACAACCAGAAACAGAAGAAGACCAACAAACAAAAAAACTCGCTTTACAGCGCATACCCGCCATTAACACAATAGCGCGCTCGGCTCGCAAAGGACTATCTCTTAATAAACAAAAAGGGGGAGGATGGGAGAGAGGGTGTGGGGATGCATGGCAATGAAAATATTAAATGTTCAATTAACAAGGTTTGGAAGCCACTAGGCTGTTTTAGGCTTGTGACTACCAAAGGTTTTCATTTCAGGTCACCTGATTGGACAGTCATTACAGTGGACTTAGCTAACAGTACACAGGATGTGACGTTAAACCACATGAAACTGGACACTGAGTACTTTGTTGTCGGGGACACAGCACACACACCCCTAGAGATTGAGGTATCTCCCATGACCATCAAGGGAAGCATAACTGGCCTCATTCTCCTGGCACGATGTCCTCTACCACCATATTACCTGGTTGAGGGATAAATCCTTGCCCAAGCCATTCCTGTTTTAGCAGAGGTCCTAGTTGATGGAAAATCACCTGAAGTCTACGGGGCAGAAGTCCTGGGTGAGGACAAACCTTCTCTGGCATGCAACCTAACCCGGGGATGAGATCACCTCCATGTGGAGGGGGTACTGGACACAGGTGCTGATGTGACTATCATACCCGAAAGGATGTGGCCGTCACATTGGGAACTTCAGCCTGTGGCAGGCAGAATCCAGGGTGTAGGAGGAGTCAAATTGGCAAAAATATCAAAAAGCATCGTACAAATTGAGGGGCCGGATGGAAAATTGGCTAGCATCTGTCCATTTGTTACAGACTATAAATGCCCTCTATGGGGGAGAGACACCATGTCCCAGAGGGGGGTAAAATTGATTATTCCTAAGACTCCTCAGAATTTTTAGGGGCGGCCACTGTGGGGCGCCCTACCCAAAAGTTGAAATGGCTAGATGATACCCCAAAGTGGGTAGCACAGTGGCCGATGAGTAAGGAAAAGCTCAGGGCGCTTGAGGAGCTTGTGGAAGAGCAATTGGCTAAAGGCCACATAGAGGAGACCACAAGTGCGTGGAATTTCCCAGTTTTTGTGATAAAGAAACCAGGGAAAGACAAGTGGAGGCTGCTCCACGACCTCCGGGAAATAAACAAAATAATTGAGGACATGGGGTCTCTCCAACCTGGAATGCCTTCTCCAAAAATGCATCCCAGAGATTGGCAATTGGCTGTTCTAGACATCAAGGACT